>NC_064926.1:131272591-131897591 GCF_023897955.1 Schistocerca gregaria
CGCTCCGTCTCTAATGACCTCGTTGTCGACGGGATGTTAACCACTAACCACTAACCACCACCACCACCACCACCACCATCATGTACTACTTCCACTGTTTCATTTCTTGATAAATTCCCTCAGCATCTCCTGATTTAATTCAACTACATTCCATCATATTTGTTTTACTTTTGTTGATATACATCTTAAAACCTCTTTTCAAGTCACTATCCTTGCCATTCAACTGCTCTGCCCATCCATTGCCGTCCGTAACAGACTTACAATGTCATTGCAAATGTCAAAGTTTTTATTTCTTCTCCTTGAACACATTAATTTTCTTTTCAAATTTTAAGCTGTTCAGTGATAGTTCATTGTTAATACAATATTCATTTCTGAATTTAAGTCGTCTTTAGCTTTTCAAGTATGTAGATGTGATATTGTTCTGCAAAAAGTAATAAAGTTGTGGAAATGCTATGTATGGAGTAGTGATAAAAACAGCACCTGAACAGTAGAAATAAAGTAATCTAGAAGTAATTCCCATAATTGACAGTATGATTAGCTTAGCAGTTGTCATAATTTCTTTTTAGTTTCATTACTGAAGTAGAATACAGTGGCTGTATCTGCCTGTTAACATGTAATGCATTCTGCACACCTGAAAGCTCCCATTTATGATGGGAAATGTGATGTTTGATATCATGATGAATGAGTATTATAATGAACACTTGCCTGTGATTATTGCTCCAAGTTTGATGCCCTATAATGCAAATGTATGTTATGAATATGATGATGATGATCATCGCCCAAGAAACAGGAGGACAGTGTTTTTAGTTTCAATACTGCTGGCAGTGGAGCATTTATTTTCAGTTACTGTTTCAAACATGTTCCAGTTCAAACCAGGAATTTTGAATGAATCCATCTAATATTTTAATGAACCAGTATGCAGGGTCGTGAACAGTGAGCCATATTAAGGGGGATTGATATACTACCACACATTCATGAAATGGCAATAGACATAGTAACTTGACACATTGTGCACATGTAGTTGTATTTGTGGTTTGTATAACACCAATTGTGTTTATCTGGCTAAATGTATACTTTGTACCACATGGCATGAATTCATTTTTTCTCATTTTACAGCACAAAAGTAAAGTTTCTGATATATCAATTTTAGTGGAAAGGTCCCTTTTTATGTTACAGGCTTGAAATTGATTCTTGTTGGAGCCTTGGTGAAGAAGCAGCTCACTACATCTCTTTGCTGCCAGCAATCCATTATATGCATTTACATACTAACCGATGTGGTTCAGGAGATATAGGAAAATGCTTTAGATTTCCTCCCGTTCCAAGGTAATGCTAACTATATAATATTATCTCGTTTAGGTGAATTTTCCCTTGGTGTTTCAGTAGATGGTTGCAAATTCACTTTTGCAATGTGTAGGAGGGTCAGCCCAGGTAAAGACTGTTCAGCACGTTTCATGCAACACCCAATATTAGCAGAAAATGTCAGTTTGCTTATTATTACAGATAAAAATTAATGTTACTTTATTTTTCTAAGTAGAATTATATGTGCCAGTTTGATGGAGCTGTCCCAAGTTAGTTTCTTACAATTTAGGGTCTTAAACTGACATATAAACACTTCGAGTAGTGAGAAATCCGATAGTGGCTTGAGTGGTGCTCTCGGACTACAGAAGTAGACAGAATGTGTGGCACATGAGGCATGACGAGTCATTTGAGAGGGAGTCGATGACAAATGTTTATGAAGCTCCATTTGACAAATGTTTACCAAGCTTTCAGTGTCTGTTATTGTTATCGACTGATTGCAAGCGAGACTCAGGGCCTCAATAGTAATATAGCCAGGTGCAGTGTCATGGTTAACCTGGTCTCTGAAAATCTCTCTCCTGCACATTAGGGGATTTTAGCGACAGACCATAGATATTTCTGACAGATTCTGGAATGCTTCCAAGCTCAACCTATGGATTAGTGGAGATTTGATCTTCAGGTCCTTAACCCCACTATTCTCAGAACCAGTGATCTGGTTCCTCAGCCATACATGTGCATATTGCTGTGATGGGCTATCTCTAGAAAATCTGTAAGTTTTCATGTGGTTTTCACATGACAGCATTTTATTTGCTTCAAGGAGTGGACCAGTTACCACATCAGAGTAGTTGCATAATTGTATTGTTCAAGACAGTATGAACATTACATGAACAGCAATGTGAAAAATTGTGTATGAAGATGTGGATGAAACATTTCCACACTTCATTCCTGCTGTGGACCTAATTGTAATAAAAGCTAAGGCATAAAATTTGAAATCAAGTTTCAGGAATGATCTCAGAAATAGACAGACTTCTGAAAGAAGCAGAAAAGACGGGTGTTTGAGTGAGAGTGGCGAGAAAAAGTTATTTGTATTATGTCCATTGTTGTATTACCCTCATCTAAGTTCTGTCCATTGTGTTACTGGTATTATGAGGTATTATTATTATTATTATTATTATTATTATTATTATTATTATTATTAGTTACAAATCTCTCAGGGCCTCAGCATTCATTTGCTGCATATGAGCTTGGCAACCCCGGAGTTCCTGAGCTGGGGTCTTGTAAGTGCCACCAGTTCCATGTCACCCTAAACTCAGGGCATGCTTCAGCGACCACTGTCTGGCATAACAGTGGAACGTTGTGCGTCACAGGTAATGGGGAATCTTGGCTTGACTGCCTGCATTGTGAGGATAATTAGCTGTGGGCTGATGTGATGTGTGGCTGTTGAGGTGGAACTATCATTAGCTGGCAATCTCTGGGGACCCTGCCGCAGTTCAGTTGTATAAGGCTTACTGAGGCACATTGGACTCTGTCTGAGAGTACACTTATTTTCCTAGCTGCTTGTGTGATAAAAATGGAACCCTCGAAGATTTCTCCTTCCAGTGGAAGGGGTTTGCCACTGGTAGGTACTAACAACCAAGCAAATAAGAAGCACCATGTAGCCAGTCCTGCAGACTCGGGGGTTACACTGAATTTGTCCATGAATAGTAACAGAATGTATGCTGCCAGTCAGAATGTATTTTTAATTGTGCAACAGAAAGAGGGCAGTTTCAAAAAAGTTTTGCCTTTTCATATTCAGAAAGGTTTGGAGGGCGTCAGAGGTATACTGAAATCCGTCAAGTGATGGCACAATCGCACACTGTTAGTTGAAACTGCTAGTTCCCAACAAGCAAAAAACCTCTGGAAAGCTAAATGGATTGGAGAACATGCCCTCGAAATGGAGCTCTGTAACACCTCCAACTACATTAAAGCCATTATGTCATGTAGAGATCTGACAGACATTTCTAAAAACAAATTGAAAAATGAGTGGGCGCATGAAGGGATCATTTATGTGCAGAATATACTGACAAAGGTGGCTGGGGATTTGGTACCATCTGACTCCTTCATCCTTAGCTTCAGTAGCACAAAACTCCCAGTGCATATCAAGTCAGATTTATTTCACCTAGGAATAAGGCCATATGTCCCCAACGTAGTGCACTGTTTTTAATGCCAGCGTTTTGCGCACACCACCTTAGCATGTACGGGTGAAGCCGTTTGTGGAAAATGTGCCAAGGCCACCCTGTGGAGTTGGCTGCTCCTCCCCTCCAGAGTGTGTAAATTGTTCTGGGGCTCACCCTGTCTGGAATAGGAATTGCACTGTCTTCCTTGAAGAACGAAAAATACAGGGGAGTAAGACATCAAAATGCATCCCATATGGAGAGGTCAAAAAGGTCTATAAGGCCACGGATCCTCGCACATTCTCTACATCATTTTATTTGGCCCTTACAAAGCCTATTTTGACAGCCAACACCTTCACACAAATGGAGGTTGCTAGTGTTAGCACTAGTAACTCCGTTTCCTGTGTCTCGTCATGCTGCAGTTGTTTCAGAGCCCATAACCCCTCCGAGAACATCATAGAAAGCCACAGTTACCACCACTGTGGAGGTAACGGAACTTCCAAAGGCACAGTCTTGTAAAAAAAGTCCTGCTTCTGCCTCTGCTGCTGCTGCCTCTGCCTCTGCTGCTGCTGCCTCTGCCTCTGCTGCTGCTGCCTCTGCCTCTGCCTCTGCGTAGTTCCTGCAAAGCCATCCCAGGCCAAGAAAGCGAATGGGAAGCTTCGGCCAGAGGCGAAAGCAGGCAGTAGACCATCAGTCCGTGTCTGTCATTCAACCTCTCCTTCAAAACCAATGGATTGTGAAGTCTGCCCGGGGCAACAATCCTGCCCCAGGCCTGAAACTCAACCGCTGTGGGCTTTCACCCCAGTGGAAAGACAGGGTGAAAGTACGAACCCCACAGTAAATGGCTTCCATACTATAGTGGAACATGAATGGCTTCAGGACTCATGTGGAGGAACTGGAACTCCTGGCACTGGCACGACCCCTGTGCTTGTGTTTACAGAAAACACTTCAAAGCTACTGATGCCAAGGAAGGTGTAGGTGTGTTTGTCTACATCTACATCCGTACTCTGCAAGCCACCTGACGGTGTGTGGCGGAGGGTACCTTGAGCACCTCTATAGGTTCTCCCTTCTATTCCAGTCTCGTATTGTTTGTGGAAAGAACGATTGTTGGTATGCCTCTGTGTGGGCTCTAATCTCTCTGATTTTATCCTCATGGTCTCTTTGCGAGATATACGTAGGAGGGAGCAATATACTGCTTGACTCCCCGGTGAAGGTATGTTCTCGAATCTTCAACAAAAGCCCATACCGAGCTTCTGAGCGTCTCTCCTGCAGAGTCTTCCACTGGAGTTTATCTACCATCTCCGTAACACTTTCGCGATTACTAAATAATCCTGTAACAAAGCGCACTGCTCTCCGTTGGATCTTCTTTCTCTCTTCTATCAACCCTATCTGGTACTGATTCCACACTGCTGAGCAGTATTCAAGCATTTGGCAAACAAGCGTACTGTAACCTAGTTCCTTTGTTTTCGGATTGCATTTCCTTAGGATTCTTCTAATGAATCTGTCTGGCATCTGCTTTACCGACGATCAACTTTATATGATCATTCCATTTTAAATCAGTCCTAATGTGTACTCCCAGATAAATTATGGAATTAACTCCTTCCAGTTGCTGACCTGCTATATTGTAGCCAAATGATATGGGATCTTTCTTTCTATGTATTGACAGCACATTACCCTTGTCTACATTGAGATTCAATTGCCATTCTCTGCACCATGTGTCAATTTGCTGCAGATCCTCCTGCATTTCAGTGCAATTTTTCATTGTTAAAACATCTCGATATACCACAGCATCATCCGCAAAAAGCCTCAGTGAACTTACGATGTCATCCACAAGGTCATTTATGTATATTGTGAATAGCAACGGTCCTACGACACTCCCCTGCGGCACACCTGAAAACACTCTCACTTCGGAAGACTTCTCTCCATTGAGAATGATATGCTGCGTTCTGTTATCTAGGAAATCTTCAATCCAATCACACAATTGGTCTGGTAGTCCATATGCTCTTACTTTATTCATTAAACGACTAGGGAACTGTATCGAACGCCTTGCAGAAGTCAAGAAACATGGCATCTTCCTGGGAACCCATGTCTATGGCCATCTGAGTCATATGGATGAATAGCGTGAGCTGGGTTTCACACTATCATCTTTTTCTAAACCCATGGTGACTCCTACAGAGTAGATTTTTAGTTTCCAGAAAAGTCGTTATACTCGAACATAATACATGTTCCAAAATTCTACAACTGATAGACGTTAGAGATATAGGTCTATAGTTCTGCACATCTGTTCGACGTCCCTTTTTGAAAACGGGGATGACTTGTGCCCTATTCCAATCCTTTGGAACGCTACGTTCTTCTAGAGACCTACGGTACACTGCTGCAAGAAGGGGGGAAAGTTCCTTCGCGTACTCTGTGTAAAATCGAACTGGTATCCTATCAGGTCCAGCAGCCTTTCCTCTTTTGAGTGATTTTAATTGTTTCTGTGTGCGACAATCTAGAGAAGGAAATACAGTGCAGTCTTCCTCTGTGAAACAGCTTTGGAGAAAGACATTTAGTATTTCGGCCTTTAGGCTGTCATCCTCTGTTTCAGTACAATTTTAGTCACAGAGTGTCTGGACATTTTGTTTTGATCCACCTACCGCTTTGACATAAGACCAAAATTTCTTAGGATTTTCTGCCAAGTCAGTACATAGAACTTTACTTTCGAATTCATTGAACGCCTCTCGCATGGCCCTCCTCACATTACATTTTGATTCACGTAATTTTTGTTTGTGTGCAAGGTGTTGGCTACGTTTATGTTTGCTGTGAAGTTTGCTTTGCTTCCGCAGCATTTTTCTAACATGGTTGTTGTACCACGGTGGCTCTTTTCCATCTCTTACGATCTTGATTGGCACATACTTATCTAACGCATATTGTACGATGGTTTTGAACTTTGTCCACTGATCCTCAACACTATCTGTACTTAAAACAAAACTTTTGTGTTGAGCCATCAGGTACTCTGAAATCTGCTTTTTGTCACTTTTGCTAAACAGAGAAATCTTCCTACCTTTTTTTGATATTTCTATTTACGGCTGAAATCATCGATGCAGTGACCGCTTTATGATCGCTGATTCCCTGTTCTGCGTTAACTGTTTCAAATAGTTTGGGTCTGTTTGTCACCAGAAGGTCTAATATGTTATCGCCACGAGTCGGTTCTCTGTTTAACTGCTCAAGGTAGTTTTCCGATAAAGCACTTTAAAAAATTTCACTGGATTCCTTGTCCCTGCCACCCGTTGTGAACGTTTGTGTCTCCCAGTCTGTATCCAGAATATTAAAGTCTCCACCCAGAACTATAACATGGTGGGAGAAATCTACTCAAAATGTTTTCCAAATTATCCTTTAGGTGCTCAGCCACAACAGCTGCTGAGCTAGGGGGCCTATAGAGACATCCAATTACCATGTCTGAGCCTGCTTTAACCATGACCTTCACCCAAATTATTTCACAGTTCGGATCTCCATCAATTTCCTTCGATACTATTTCACTTCTTATTGCTATAAACACGCCTCCCTTTTCACTGTCCAGCCTCTCTCTGCAGTATACATTGCAATCTGAGTTTAGAATTTCATTACTGTTTACATCTTGTCAATAACACACAACACTCCTCTACTCTCCCCTTAGTTACTGACCTACAAGCAGTAGTCGTCGCAGTTCGTGCGAGTCAGACAATCACTATCTGCTCCCTGTACTTACCTCCACAGGATGCAATAGACTCTGGGGCTCTTCCAGGCCTTATTGAACAACTGCCCCTTCCATTTTTCGTACTGGGTAATCTCAGTGCCCATAATGAATTATGGAGCTCGAACTGTACCTGTTCCAGGAGTTAGTCTTGGAGAACCTCATGATGTTCTCAGATGCTGTGCATCCTCAACACTGGCAGTCCCACACATTTCTCAGCTGCTACTGAGTCATCCTCAGCCATAGACTTCTCTTTCTTCTCTCCAGCCCTTGCACACTCAGCACAGTGGAGAGAACATGGTGACCTTCATTCCAGTGACCACTTCACACTGTGGATCCACCTACCTGCTGGATAGAGAATTGCTTGAACAGAAACCACCAAAATGGATGATCAACTGGGCTAAATTGGCACTGTCCAGCCTGTTGGCTACATTTCAACACTGACAGCATCGAGCAATGGGTGGGTTACATCATGCCTTTGACTTATACATACCACAGTTTTCAGGTTATCTTAGGAGGTGACCAGTACCTCGCTGGACAGATGAGTGCTGTTCAGCAACCTGCAACCAGCATGTGGCTCTTCGATGTTTAAATGCTGCTCAACAGCAACCTCACAGCCTGTAGAGTCACAAGAGCCAAGGCTTGACACATCATGAAGGAGGGCAAGAAAAGCTCATGGCAAGTGTTCCAGGACTCAAACACGGAGGATTTCCAGTAAACACAGTCACTTCCTGATAGCAGCAGTGTAGAAACAGGGTTGTCTACTAACAATACCCAGAGACAGCACTCGAACGTTGGCTGATCATTTTGAAAAACTACAGCTGACGCTACTAGGATCCGCCATTTCAATGCTACTGTGAACTGTAGAGAGAGGCAAATTAGACTACAGATCTGACAGTTCTGAGGCCTACAGATCTCCTTTCTCCATGTGGGAGCTGCAATTTACACTGTCAGAGACTCATGACACTGCACCTGGTCACAATCAAATCCAGTACTGCACACTTCAATATTTGCCAGTGGCATCAAAGGTAATCCTCCTTGAATGTTTTAATCTTATATGGCAGACAAGTAACTTTCCCAACTCAAGGAGAGAGGCACATTTGATGCCTCGCCTGAAATAAGGGAAGTTTTATAGAAAGATCATGGAGCGAATGGTTAACCATTGTCTGGTTTCACTGTTAGAGACCAGACAACTCCTTAGCCACTCCGTGTAGATTCTGGACATTTTGGTCCATGATCAACAACCTGACCCTGCTAGAGACGGCTATTCAGCAGTCTTTCATATGTAACTGTCACCGTATTGTCATCTTCTTTGATATCGGTAAGGGATGTGAAATTACTTACAGGCACAGTATTCGCACACAACAGCATCAAAGAAGGGTTTAATGGCCACCTCCCCATCTTGCTATTGTCTTTCCTGTCTCAGCAGTTTTTTAGGACTCGAATTGGTGACACGCTGTCAGGTCAATTTGAGTAGGAGAATTGTGTCTCTCAGGACAGTGTTTTGTATTACCCTCTTTTCCATAGCCATAAATAGTATCATGTCCATGTAAGGAGTCGTTTACAGTGCTCCTTATTTATGGATGATTTTGCTGTGTTCTGTTCTCCTCCAGTGTTGCAACCGCGAGATGTCAGTTGCAACTTACAGTGCGGATGTTAGGAGAGTAGGCTGCAAAGACGGGTTTTCGGTTTTCTGCAGGTAAGTATGAGTGTGTTCATTTTAAACTTTCTCATTGTAGTTTTAGTTTACCTAAAGCCAGATATAAGCTAAGCCGAAATTTTTGCAAAGAACCGAACGGTGTTCCGAAAGGATAGGCTAAACATAGTTGGCGGTGGCTGTGTTTGTTGCTGTGAGAAGTAGTTTAACTTGTCACGAAATTGAAGTAACTACTTCCTGTGAGTTAGTATGGGCAGAGAATAAAATAATAATCCGATCCTCTTACTGATCTTCCAATTCAGATGATATAATTGCTGAAAGGTTCAAAGAAAACTTGAGTCTGATTTCTAACACGTACCCGACTTATATGATAATAGTTGGTGGTGACTTTAATTTACTCTCGATATCTTGGCGAAAATACATGTTTAATTCCATAGGTCTGCATAAAATATCGTCCGAAATTGTGCTAAATGTATTCTCTGAAAATTATTTCGAGCGTTTAGTTCATGAGCCCACGCGAATAGTAAATGGTTGTGAACATACACTTGACCTCTTGGCAACAAATAATCCTGAGTTAATAAAGAGCATCAAAACCAATTCAGGGATTAGTCAACATGGGGGTTGTCATAGTGAGATTGAATACTGTAATCCCCAAATCCTTGAAAAATAAGCAAAAAGAGTAACTATTCAAAAAAGCAGATAAAAATTCACTTGACGCCTTCCTGAGAGACAATCTCCACTCATTCCAAATTAATGTAGACCAGATTTGGCTTAAATTCAAAGAAATAGTGTCGGCAGCAGTTGAAAGATTTATACAAATAAATTAAAAAAAGACTGAGCTGATCCTCCTTGGTACACACAACGGCTTAGAACACTGTTGCAGAAAGAATGAAACAAACATGTCAAATTTAAACACACACAAAATCCCCAAGATTGGCGATCTTTTACAGAAGCTCAAAATTTAGTGTGGACTTCAATGCGAGATGCCTATAACAGTTTCCACACCGAAACTTTGTCTTGAAACCTGGCAGAAAATCAAGAGAGATTCTGTTCGTATGTGAAGTATGTTAGCGGCAAGAAACAATCAATGCCTTCTCTGCATGGTAGCAATGGAGAAACTATCAAAGACAGTGCTCCCAAAGCTGAGTTACTAAACACAGCCTTCCGAAATGCCTTCACAGAAGAATACGAAGTAAATATTCCAGAATTCGAATTGAGATCCGTTGCCAACATGAGTGATGTAGAAGTAAAGTATCCTCTGAGTAGTGAAGCCACTTAAATCACTTAATAAAAGCAAGTCTTCTGGTCCACACTGTATACCAATTAGGTTCTTTTCGGAGTATGCTGATGCATTAGCTCCATACTTAACAATCATATACAACCATTCGCTCAAAGAGAGATCTGTACCCAAAGACTGGAAAGTTGCACAGGTCACGCTAATATTCAAGAAAGGCAGTAGGAATAATCCACTAAATTACAGGCCCATATCGTTAATGTCGATATGCAGCAGGATTTTAGAACATATATTGTGTTCGAACATTATGAATTACCTCGAAGAAAATGGTCTACTGACATACAGTCAACATGGGTTTAGAAAACATTGTTCCTGTAAAACACAACTAGCTCTTTATTCATATGAAGTGTTGAGTGCTATTGACTAGGGATTTCAGATCGATTCCGTATTTCTGGATTTCCTGAAGGCTTCTGATACTGTACCACACAAGTGGCTCGTAATGAAATTGTGTGCTTATGGAATATCATCTCAGTTATGTGACCGGATTTCTTATTTCCTGTCAGAGAGGTCACAGTTCATAGTACTTGACGGAAAGTCATTGAGTAAAACAGAAGTGATATCTGGAGTTCCCCAAGGTAATGTTATAGGCCCTTTGATGTTTGGGGAGTTAATGTGAGCAGCTGCCTTCAGTTGTTTGCAGATGACGCTGTCGTTTTTCAACTAATAAATTAATCAGAAGATCAAAACAAATTGCAAAATGATTTAGAAAAAATATCTGAATGATGCGAAAATTGGCAGTTGACCCTACATAACGAAAAGTGTGAGGTCATCAACACGAGTGCTAAAAGTAACTCGTTAAACTTTGGTTACATGATAAATCAGTCTAATCTAAAAGCTGTAAATTCAACTAAACAGCTAGATATTACAAGTACGGACAACTTAAATTGGAAGGAAAACATAGACAATGTCATGGAGAAGGCTAACCAAAGACTGCGTTTTATCCCAGGATACTTAGAAAACGTAACAGATCTAATAAGGAGACTGCCTACACTACACTTGTCTGTCCTCTTTTATAATACTTCTGTGCGGTGTGGGATTTTTAGCAGATAGGACTGATGGAGTACATGGAAAAAGTTCAAAGAAAGGCAGCACGCTTTGTATAATTGCAAAATATGGGAGAGAGTGTCACAGAAATGATACAGGATTTGGGCTGGAAATCATTAAAAGAAAGACATTTTTCATTGCAACTGAATCTAGTCACAAAATTCCATTCACCAACTTTCTCCTCCAAATGCGAAAATATTTTGTTGACACCGACTTACATAGGGAGGAACAATCACCAATATAAAATAAGGGAAATCAGAGCTCGTATGGAAAGATACAGGTGTTAATTTTTTCTGTGCGCTACACGGGATTGGAATAATAGAGAATTGTGAAGGTGGTTTGATGAACCCTCTGCCAGGCACTTAAATGTGATTTGCAGAGTATTCATGTAGACGTACCTGACTTGCACATGAGGGACACCATCCTAAATACATTCTAGAGACTCGCTGAGGTTTCTGGGCCTCATTTTTGACTCCAAATTGTCATGGTTGCTGCACCTAAGAGACCTGAAAGTCAGATCTCTCAAGGTGCTAAACATCATAAAGTGCTGTAACAATAGGTCTTTGTGACCAGACAGGGCATTTCTCCTCCGGTTTTATAGGGCTTTTGTGTGTTAGCAGAGGACTATAGGTGCACAGTGCATGGATCAGCAAGGCTTTCTAATTTGAAGATCTTTGACACTGCCCACTATTAGGGAATTGGGCTGGCCACACATGCTTATAGGACCAGTAGCATACCCACCATCTGTGCTGAGGTGGGGAACTGCCACTTACCGCACTGCAGCAGCAGCTCCTCATGGCGCATCAGACCTGTAACTTCCTTGCAGCTTTGACTTCACCAGCACACCATACTGTTGCCCATCTGCGTCTGGAATACCTTTACTCCAATCACCCAAGAGCCACAATGCCATTTGGAATCTGGGTGGAGTGTGTGCTAGAATCACTCAGTGTGAAGCAAGTACGACATAAAAACCAGGATTTTAACCGTCTGCCTCCTCGTTCCTGGAGAAGCCCAAAGTAGTTTTAGATTTGAGTGGTGCAGGAGAGATTGCACTCCTGCTTCCATTTTTAATGCAGTATTTTATGACATTTTATCTGAGCACTGCAGCTATGTAGCCATTTTTATGGGTGGGTCGAAACAGGGTGACTCTTGTTTGTTGCTCTGTTGTTTTTTCCAGATCGTGCCCTGAAGGTCCGACTGCCACAAGACTGTACTGTCTTTGATGCAGAGTTACATGCGATCATTTGAGCACTGGAGCAGATGAGACAGTCTTCCAGTGCTAAATTTCTTGTTGTTCTGATCCTACGAGTGCACTTCACTCTCTACAGTGTTTGTACCTAGCACATAAAGTAGTCCTAAATATTCAGTATACTCTCCTCCAACTACAAAAACTGGGGAAGGAAGTGTGTTTCTGTTGGGTCCAAGGGCATGTGAGTATTGTGGGGAATGAAAGGGCAGATTTATCAGCCAAGGAGGCATGTCACGATCATCTGATATTTCAGGTGGCATCATCATGTAAGCTATAATCTTGCTGTTGAGCTTCAGAGTCTTGCATTGATCGGAGGATGACTGGCTGGAAGTGACAGACAATAGCCTCTGTCTAGTAAAGACCACAATGCAACTGGTGTACTTCCTTTCAGCCATGTAGACGGGACAAGGTTCTACTCATTCATCTTTATAAAGGCCACAGCCCTATGACGCTTCGTTTCTTGCTTTGGCAAGAAGACCCTCTAGTGTGTGGTACACAGATCAGTGTGCATCAGATTTTATTGGACTGCATTTTATTTTCTGACCAGTGGGCCACTGCTGATTTGCTGATGAATCTGCTATCTATTTAAGGTGATGTTCAAACAAATGTAGTTAGAGTTTTCAATTCTTGTGAATTGTCCAAGATTTTAGAGAGATGGTTAACAGGGTGACTGGCTCACCCATATTTTACATAAGCAGTTGGCCAGTGACTCTTTTCTGTGCCTTCCTTTTAACTACTTTGTAATTTTACTTGTGTTTTAGTCTACTGTATAGCATCTTTCATTCTTTCCCATTGTCTTAGCGTGTATGAGCTCATTTTAGTTATTTTATCCACATTCATTTCTATAAATGTGTGTAAAGGCTGCTGATAACCTTGCTCTTGAGCAACACACACACACACACACACACACACACACACACACACACACACACACACAAATGTTTCGATGACCTAGAGTGTGGGTTATACTGATTTATTCCACCAAACGTCAAACATTAGAAACAAAATGAGTCACAGTAAAAAGAAAGTTGGCTTGAGTAGCATGACAGTCAGAAAATATGTCTTGCATCTACCAAGGCTGAGTCAAGGGGCTGTAAAAGTACTTTTTCAACTGTTCTCGTTTCACTTAACAATATTCAATGACACAATAAGCACAGAGCGGCATAAAAACTCCATGGTTCTTCCTCCAAAAGATCTATGAATTGTCCGACAAGCACATGTTGGTACTGTTAGACTGCTGCATCTACCTTCATCCCGCTCTCATATCTAGAATATCGTGTGTTCGAGACGGTAGAAGACTGAGTGGTTCTAGAATTTACACACACACACACACACACACACAAACACACACACACACACACACACACACACACACACACACACACACACACACACACACACACACCACTGCAAAGGATCAAGAATGCCCTCTTGCTAGTATATTCAATATTCACAGTTCTCAGAGGCATGCCGATGATTCTGAATCAGAGCCATATGACTAAAATTTCACCTTTTGCAATCCATTTTCACCCATTTCATGCTGTTTTTCTTTTGTGAAATATACAGAATGTTTTGCAATTCCTATTCTAGGCTTCTGTGGGTTACTAGATTAAGTTTTGATAAGGAAGCCATGTCCGGAAATGTATCATTTAGATGTAAAGTAATTTTGAAGATCAAATCACTTTCAGGTCTTTTGCTATGCAGTATGAACACAAACAGAAGAGGGATCACTCTAAAATCTTGTTCTTCGTGGTATGAACACAAACAGAAGAGGGCATCATACTAATATTGTCCAACTGAAAAATAAAATATGGCGTTTCAGTCTTTTATCGCTATTCTCTATTTTCAATTACCGGTTTCGGGCTAGCTGCCCATCTTTAGATCATATATTGCAGTTATAAAGTAACTTATTTGTACCGAACAATCGGTTTGCTGTCATAAGTAAGACTTTACTTCTGACAGCGAACCAATTGTTCTGTATGGAAAAGTTACTCTGTAACTGCAATATGTGATCTGAAGATGAACTACTAGCCCAAACCCGGTAATTGAAAATAAAGAATAGCGATCAAAGACTGAAACACCACATTTTATTTAATGAACGATCGCGGAATTCCCGTTAAGACAATCATGTCTAGTTTTGATCAACTGAAAAATGTCTACAAGAAACTGGCATGTTACCAAGTATTACTGTGGTGCTCCATGGACACAGTGCTCGTGATGTAGAATGAGACGTCCTTCATTACATACAAGAGAACACAATGATGAGCACTAGATGGGTTTGTGTAGAACATATAGGTCAGAGATCATTGTCTCCACTGTGAGATTTCACTGATTTGACCTTCAAATTATTTTACATCCAAACAATACATTTCCAGACAAGTGTCCCTTATCTAGTATTTATCTACTATGTATACTATACAAAATATAGAAGCTTCTAATAGGAATTTTAAAACACCTTGTACAAATATGTAGCATAAAAATCGGTGACCTCAACAGTTTCCTACTACCATCTGTACTAACTTGCTCTCAGTGATATGAATGAATTTTAAAATACAAATATGTGCCACAGTATAATAATGTCTAAAATGCTGCAGTGTACAATGTACTTTTGGCAAGACATAGTAGCACCTCCTGAAATCAGTTACCTGTGGCTTCTTACCTGTCAGTCAAGCTTTGCAGTCCTGGGGCCTTGGATAAATTCTAAAAACCCACCTGTTTAAACCACACACAAAGGGACCAGGCCACCAGGTGGATCTGGGAGACTAGATCTGATGAGCAGGTTCTGCACGTTAATGGGAAACAATGGGCTGGAGATTGGCAGGTTGAATCTAACAAAAGTATTCACAAAAGAGGTTCCCAGTTCTGGCCCATCACAGAAATCCACTTGTGTGAGGCTAACTAATTGGTTGTAAGACCCAATGGTTTCATTTCATTTATGTAGTATGCTTACTCGTGATTTAGTAATTTCATAACTCTGCATTTCTGGTAGGGAGAAGCATACAACACAAAGCAAGTGGGACGCACAGTTTGAAATAGTAAAATCTTTCACTCCAACCTGCCCCCCTACTCCGAGGGGCTCATGGTTTATTCATGAGTTCCTGCACAGCACACGTGGAGCTCCCAGCTATTGCAGCCTGTTCTTCCTTCCTAGGCTGCTTTTCCTTCACCGTGCCCCTCCCTTCTCATCCTCGCTCGTTCCTCGCTGCACCCTCCTTCCTCTCTCTGTTTTTTTATTTATGTCAACCTGGCTATCCACCTGGTTCCCTACATTCCTTGCACTTTTATTCTTCTGGTCTGTCCTCTCTCACCTTTTTTAAGCATTTTTGGTCCCCCCTTGGCATTTGACATCCACTTCTAAATTTTTTTGTCTTTAGTGTGAGCCAGTTGGGGAAGAGCTCTCTCCTAGAGTCTGTGCTGTAGATTGCTCTCCCCTCTATACTTCCCCTCTTCCTTTTCCACTGTAGCCTCCATCCACCCCTCTAGGTCACTAGCACATGTAGACAGTCCATGTGATTGGGCTGTTACGTACCCATCTGGCTGAGACCCTCAACAACACACAGTTTGCACTATTGATACCAGAGCTGTTGCGTCCCCATTATGCCAAGGAGTGGTTGTTTGTCATTACAGAGCACTGGAACTCCCAGCAATGGCCACTGTGCCTGACGGCCCTTGCTGTGGCTGGGTGGCACCCAGTTGGAGAGCCCCTGGTCAGAGTGGTTGGTGTCAGGCCAGATGCTTAGCACATGAAGCTTATTAAGCTGCAAATATCTGGCCGTTCTCAAACAGCAAAAGGGTTGTAAAGACAACTGCACTGATACTGGTGCCTTTATTCTGGCTTTTGAGGGAGATACCCTCCTGGAGAAGGTCAGGGTTATGTGGTACCAATGTGGCATGGAGCCATGCATTTCACCACCCATGAGGTGCATTCGGTTTTTGCATTTTGGAGCATATGTCTTTCCACTGTATGGTAGACCCTCTGTGTGTGACTGTGCACA
Organism: Schistocerca gregaria; assembly: GCF_023897955.1. Lineage (NCBI taxonomy): Eukaryota > Metazoa > Arthropoda > Insecta > Orthoptera > Acrididae > Schistocerca > Schistocerca gregaria. The sequence goes on from NC_064926.1 coordinate 131,288,992, forward strand.
CCCATTCAATGAGGGAAGCCCCTGTGTTCAGCCACCTGTTTGTGTAAATTGCCATGACCGCCACTCTTCAAAGTCTCCAGATTTCCCAGCTTACAAGAAAGAAAAGAAGATCTAAGAGTACAAGTCCCTTGATCATTTTTCATATACTGAGAGTTGTCAAAAATATGAATGAGTCCACCCTGTGTTGATGTCCTCTACTTTTCTGTCTGTTACATTCGTTCTCCCTTTCACCTCTTCCTTACAGTGGTCCTTTCCCCCTCTCTTCTCCCTATCTTCCGCACTTCCCCTTTCCCTTTCCTCCCCTTCCTCCCTGTGGCTCCCGTCCCTTCCCATCAAGGAACCACTCCTTCTCCTCCTCCTCATCCTCATTTATGGCCAGAGATGAAATGCTCTTCTCTGGCCCCACTGTTCTCAAGATAGGAAGCCTATAATCTTTGGTCAGACGAGGAACCCACACTCCGCCCCAAAGCTGCATGCTTCCTGTTCAATCAGGACATTATTTCAGTCTGTTCCTTTACTGATAACACTAATCCCTCCGAGGAAGAGGAAGAAGAAGCACAAGTCCAAGGAGGAGGCTTCCTCGGCATCCTGTGGAGCTTGACTCCTGCTACTCACTCTGAATCAAACCCAATTTTTATGGATGTCATCTCATCCTTGTCAGTGATGATCACTGAACCTATGACGTGACCTCCCCTCAGCTTGTTTATGTGCAACATGGACTCTCGCCACACGATAATCAATGGAATTGCAATGGGTATTACCATCACCTGCTGAAATACAACAACTTGTTTCCTCTTATTCTGCATTCTGTTTTCTTATTCAAGAAATGCACATCTGTGATGACCACTATTCGATGTTTCATAGTTATTGGGCATTCTGTTGGAACTGTGCCTGCCCCAAGACAGTACCTGGACTGGTCTGCACTTTGGTTTGCACCATTGTCATTAGTGCCTGGCTCCCCCTTTGTGCTGACCTGGAAGCAATAGCAGTGCAAATGCAAACGACCACAGCAATCACCATCTGCAACTTTTACCTCCCTACAGGTAGGCCACTTCCTTACGTTGAACTGCCTACATTAGTGCAGCAACTCTCACACCCATACCTCCCCCTTGGTGACTTCAGTGTACACCAGCCTCTGTGGGGGGAGTGCCTCTTCGATAAGTAGGGGTCTTCCAATTGTGATTATTACACACTTCAATTTGTGTCTCCTGCACACTTCAGTGCTGTTCATGGCACCTTTTCTGCCATCAATCTCACAATCTCCTCCCCTGCTCTCGTGGCTTCACTGCATTGGTCACTACATAATGATCTTTGTGACAGTGACCACTCTGTCATTCTCCTCCTGCCGTCAGGCAGACAGGCCCTTCATTGAGCATTCTGCAGTCAGTCGGCCTTTATATAGGTCAGGAGTTCACTACACTCAGCTGGCGGCTACACGGGTAGCAGAGGCTGTGTGGCGTGGACTGGGCGGTTTTTTAGGTTAGAAGGCCTCGGGAAAGTGCGGGATGGGCTGCAATGTCAAAGGGTGCTTGGCAATTACAGGACGTGCTTGGATCAAGGAACAGTCGGAATTTTAGTTGTAAATTGTTGTAGTTGCGCTGGAAAAGTCCCTGAGCTTCAAGCGCTAATAGAAAGCACAGAAGCTGATATCGTTATAGGTACAGAAAGCTGGCTAAAGCCTGAAATAAGTTCTGCAGAAATTTTTACGAAGTCTCAGACGGTGTTCAGGAAAGATAGATTAGGCAGAATTGGTGGTGGAGTGTTTGTGTCTGTCAGTAGTGGTTTATCTTGTAGTGAAGTCGAAGTAGATACTCCGTGCAAATTGATGTGGGTGGAGTTTATACTTAACAGCCGAATTAAGTTAATAATTGGCTCCTTCTACCGACCCCCAGACTCCGATGATATAGTTGCGGAACAGTTCAGAGAAAGTTTGAGTCTCGTAACAAATAAATACCCCACTCATACGGTTATAGTTGGTGGGGACTTCAACCTACCCTCGGTATGCTGGCAAAAATACTTGTTCAAAACCGGTGGTAGGCAGAAAACGTCTTCCGAGATTGTCCTAAATGCATTCTCCGAAAATTATTTCGAGCAGTTAGTCCACGAACCCACGCGAATTGTAAATGGCTGCGAAAACACACTTGACCTCTTGGCCACAAACAATCCAGAGCTGATAAAGAGCATCATGACTGATACAGGGATTAGTGATCACAAGGTCATTGTAACTAGGCTCAATACCATTTATTCCAAATCCATCAGAAACAAACGCAAAATAATTTTATTTAAAAAAGCGGATAAAGTGCCACTAGAAGCCTTCCTAAAAGACAATTTCCATTCCTTCCGAACTGACTATGCGAATGTAGACGAGATGTGGCTCAAATTCAAAGATATAGTAGCAACAGCAATTGAGATATTCATACCTCATAAATTGGTAAGAGATGGAACGGATCCCCCGTGGTACACCAAAAAGGTCCGAACGCTTTTGCAGAGGCAACGGAAAAAGCATGCGAAGTTCAGAAGAACGCGAAATCCTGAAGATGGGCTAAAATTTACAGACGCGCGAAATTTGGCACGTACTTCGATGCGAGATGCCTTTAATAGGTTCCACAACGAAACATTGTCTCGAAATTTGGTAGAAAATCCGAAGTAATTCTGGTCGTATGTAAAGTACACAAGCGGCAAGACGCAGTCAATACCTTCGCTGCGCAGTGCCGATGGTACTGTTATCGACGACTGTGCCGCTAAAGCGGAGTTATTGAACGCAGTTTTCCGAAATTCCTTCACCAGGGAAGACGAATGGAATATTCCAGAATTTGAAACACGAACATCTGCTAGCATGAGTTTCTTAGAAGTAGATACCTTAGGGGTTGCGAAGCAACTCAAATCGCTTGATACGGGTAAGTCTTCAGGTCCAGATTGTATACCGATTAGGTTCCTTTCAGATTACGCTGATACTATAGCTCCCTACTTAGCACTCATATACAACCGCTCGCTCACCGATAGATCTGTACCTACAGATTGGAAAATTGTGCAGGTCGCACCAGTGTTCAAGAAGGGTAGTAGGAGTAATCCATTTAACTACAGACCTATATCATTGACGTCGGTTTGCAGTAGGGTTTTGGAGCATATACTGTATTCAAACATTATGAATCACCTCGAAGGGAACGATCTATTGACACGTAATCAGCATGGCTTCAGAAAACATCGCTCTTGTGCAACGCAGCTAGCTCTATATTCGCACGAAATAATGGCCGCTATCGACAGGGGATCTCAAGTTGATTCCGTATTTCTAGATTTCCGGAAAGCATTTGACACCGTTCCTCACAAGCGACTTCTAATCAAGCTGCGGAGCTATGGGGTATCGTCTCAGTTGTGCGACTGGATTCGTGATTTCCTGTCAGGAAGGTCGCAGTTCGTAGTAATAGACGGCAAATCATCGAGTAAAACTGAAGTGATATCAGGTGTTCCCCAGGGAAGCGTCCTGGGACCTCTACTGTTCCTGATCTATATAAATGACCTGGGTGACAATCTGAGCAGTTCTCTTAGACTGTTCGCAGATGATGCTGTAATTTACCGTCTAGTAAGGTCATCCGAAGACCAGTATCAGCTGCAAAGCGATTTAGAAAAGATTGCTGTATGGTGTGTCAGGTGGCAGTTGACGCTAAATAACGAAAAGTGTGAGATGATCCACATGAGTTCCAAAAGAAATCCGTTGGAATTCGATTACTCGATAAATAGTACAATTCTCAAGGCTGTCAATTCAACTAAGTACCTGGGTGTTAAAATTACGAACAACTTCAGTTGGAAGGACCACATAGATAATATTGTCGGGAAGGCGAGCCAAAGGTTGCGTTTCATTGGCAGTACACTTAGAAGATGCAACAAGTCCACTAAAGAGACAGCTTACACTACACTCGTTCGTCCTCTGTTAGAATATTGCTGCGCAGTGTGGGGTCCTTACCAGGTGGGATTGACGGAGGACATCGAGAGGGTGCAAAGAAGGGCAGCTCGTTTTGTATTATCGCGTTATAGGGGAGAGAGTGTGGCAGATATGATACACGAGTTGGGATGGAAGTCATTACAGCATAGACGTTTTTCGTCGCGGCGAGACCTTTTTACGAAATTTCAGTCACCAACTTTCTCTTCCGAATGCGAAAATATTTTGTTGAGCCCAACCTACATAGGTAGGAATGATCATCAAAATAAAATAAGAGAAATCAGAGCTCGAACAGAAAGGTTTAGGTGTTCGTTTTTCCCGCTCGCTGTTCAGGAGTGGAATAGTAGAGAGATAGTATGATTGTGGTTCGATGAACCCTCTGCCAAGCACTTAAATGTGAATTGCAGAGTAGTCATGTAGATGTAGATGTACATCTGCTGTGCACTTCAACACCTCTCTCATGGATTGCATTTATGCAGTCATGCAAGACTCTCTGGCACTATTCTTCATGCTACTGGCATCGCTATCCCCTATCAACAGGTTCCCCTCGTTGTCGACCAGTGCCCTGGTGGACCAAGGAAATAGCAATTACCATCCAGGACCACCAAGGATGCTGCAACAATTTAAACGACACTCTTTACAAACTAACCTTATCTCTTTTAAGTGCCTCCATGCCAAGGCTTGCTAACTTATTAAGCAAGGTATAAAGGAATTCTGGGAGCACAATCTTTCCTCCCTGGGAATGTATGCCTCTTCATACCTGGTTTGGTCCAAGCTCCATAGTCTTCTGAGCTACCAGTGACAATCAACCATTCTGTGTCTTACCCCCAAGGTGCACTGTGTGCTGATCTATCGGTCATTGCAGAACACCTAGCGACACACTTTGGGGCAGCATCGGCGTCCTCTTCCTATTCTGCTACCTTTCTCTGGCAGAAACAACAAGTTGTAGAAGCCCCTCCCGTCTGTGTCAACCCATGTCAAACTGAAGCCTATAATGAACCCTTCACTGGATTGGAATTCTTGCAGTCTCGTACCTCTTCACAGAACTCTGCACGAGGCCCAGATTACACTCACTCTACTCAGGGTCTTCAACCACATTTGGCTCTTGCAATGGCAAGATAGCATAGTTATCCCCATACTTAAGCCCGGGAAGAACCCAATGTCTCTCGACAGCTACCGACCGATTAGCCTGACCAATTACCTTCGTGAACTGCTCAAGAGGGTGGTTAGCTTTAGATTAAGTTGGATACTCGAATCTCTGGGCCTTTTGTCCCTATATCACTGTGGTTCCTGAGAAGGACAATGTACAACTGACCATTTACTCATACCGGAAATTGCAATCTGACAGGCTTTTGCCAAATGCTGACACAGTGTCTGACGACCTTTGACATACGAGGCATAGGACATGGCTTAGTGCCATTGCATTTTAATTAGCCTCCATGACTGAGGCTTTTGAAGCCTCCTTCCAAATTTTATCCCTGTGTTTTTATCGCACTGGCTTTTCGGAGCTCGAGTTGGCACTTCACTCGGCACCCTTCGGATCCAGGAGAATGGCATTCCACAGGGTTCTGTGTTAAGTGTCACAGTCTGTCAATGGGCTTTGTAACCCCTGTTGGATCTCTGGTTATACTGATGATGTGTGCTGAAAATTTTTGCATCTGGTGCAGCTCCCACTCAGTAGCACCTGCTGAATGCCAGCTCCAAGATGCCATCCAGTGGGCCTCTGCATGGGCCCTATCGCATGGCTTCCAGTTTTCTCCCTCCAAAATGCAGGTTATGTATTTTTGCCATCAACCCACAGTACACACCAATCCAGACCTTTATTTAGGCAACCTGTGCCTGGATAGTGTAGCACAGTCCCATTTCTTGGTCATTATTTTTTATAAAAAGCTAATGTGGCTACCCCTTATTCACCACCTGAAAACTACTTGCATGGGGAAGCTTAATGCTTTTGCCTCCTATCCCACACATCTTAGGGTGCAGACCGAGCTACTCTTCTCCATCTTTACTGCACTCTGGTTTTGTCCAGACCAGATTACTATCATCAGGCTTACGAAGTAGTGACTGCTTCTACTTAGAAACTATTTGAGCCTGTTCATCATTATGGGGGGCATGTGGCTATTGGTGACTTTTGCACTAGTTCTCTTGACAGTCTCCTCTGAGATGTGGTATTCCCCGTCTACAAATAGGATGGAGCCAACTTCTAGGTTCTTACACAATTACCATTCAACGCTTCCATGTACCCCTTCTTCTTTGCCCATGAAGGATGTCTCCCTCCTGATACCCGCCCTCGAGTGGGATTGCCAGTTTGAATGAGTCTCACTTCCCTCTGTTGGGATCTCCACTCACTAGACTGCGCACCATGTATTTCCTCCTGCAGCCCCATCACCCCACATCCTCCTCTTCGATGATGCCTATACGATGGATTAGGACCCACCTATTCCAGTGTCCAAAGGACTCTTTTTCCCCATCCGATATTCCAGTGTCTTGTATGTTCTGGCCTTGAAGAGTTCCAGGGTGCTGCTATCTTCTATGCTGATTGCTTTAAAATGATAGATAAGACAGGATATGCTTTTACATCTCCTACTTGCATGAAACACCATTTACTGCCAGCATCATGTAGTGTGTTCAGAGCAGAGCTGATAGCCATTAGCAGGCCTACCTCCACAGTGTTTTATTATGTACTGATTCAACGAGCAGTCTGTGGACTATTGACCGATACTACTCTCATCACCCTTTTGTCTCTGTTACCCATTATCACCTCTCTGGCATTGGCTCAGTTGTCTTTCTCTGGATCCCAAGTCATATAGGCATCTCAAGGAATGAACTGGCTGACCGTTTGGCTAGAGAAACAGATACTTGACCCATTTTCTTTCATGATTCCCAGTGCAGATATGCAGATCACATCTCTTTGCCCAAAAGTGGAATGACATTTGGTGTCTACTGCTCACAGTAATAAATTCTGCACAGTCAAGGAGACAGCTGCAGTTTGGCACTCTACCTTCGACTCCTCTCAGAAGGTGTCCACAGTCTTATGACATTTACACATCAGTCACGCTATGGTCACCCATTGTTTTTCCTTGTGTATGGAGCTGTCCTCAAAATGTGGCTGTGGAACCAGACTTATGGAACCCCATATATTGGTGGAATGTCCCCTTCTTTTCTCCCTTCGTCATTAATATTAGAAGATGATTCATGGATGGTAGAAGTGGTCATTAGTTTCCTCCATGAAAGTGGTTTTTATTTTTCGTTACAAGGTTTTGCTTTACTCCTGGAGCAGGGCAGGGTGGTTGTGATTGGGACCTCTCATCGCATTTTGTGGGCCTAAGAGCCATGACCACTTCCCCTTGCACAGACCACTCTTTTATCCTTTTGTTTTTCCAATTTTTAGATTTGACCTACCCCTTTGTGCCTTCTACTGTGTGTGCTTTTAGCTTCCTCATTTTATAGTTTGACCCCTCTGACTGGATACGTCCACTTTTAGCGGACACCTCTATCTTAAGGAAGTAATTTTTGAATCACCATTTAGTCCCAAAGCCCCATCAATCAATCATTAAGATCTGCTGTCTGTTGATAGATAGATATAGAGGATTAAAAAACCAGATACCAATTGCATCCAGTATCTTGGACAGTGTAGCTGCAAGCAGCCTGGACTGTATTGTTGGTGTCAGTATAGAGATGGGATTAGTGATCATGATGTCATCAAAGTGAATATGGTTATGAAGGTTAATAAAACAGTCAAGAGGGTTAAGAGAGTATTTCTGCTAAAAAGAGCAGATAAGCAATTGTTAGCATAAATGATAATTCATTGAAACTCTCAGCTGCCAGCAGGTGTTTTTGATATACCTCGATGGGGCAGTTGAAAATGTATGTCCCGACCGGGACTTGAACCCGGGATCTCCTGCTTACATGGCAGACGCTCTATCCATCTGAGCCACTGAGGACACAGATGAATAGTGCGACTGCAGTAATGAGTGGGTGGCCAAATATCTATTAGGTAAGTTACGTACATATGTAGATTGTGGTCAGTTGGGAATATGGGTCTCACAGGAAGCATGCAAGGGATAAGTCCCTGCAGTCACACTGTTCATCTATGTCTTCAGTGGCTCAGATGGACAGAGTGTCTGCCATGTAAGCAGGATATCCCGGGTTCGAGCCTCGGCCGGGGCACACATTTTCAACTGTCCCCATCAAGGTATATCAAAAACACCTGTCTGCAGCTAAGAGTTTCAATTAATTATCACTTATTCTAGAGAAGCTGCACGGTCATCAATGGCTTTTGTTCTTTCAAGAACAGTTACTGTATTCATATATAATTGGTACCATCTCACTTGGACATTGAACTGGAATCATATAGTTCCTAAATTATGGACTTAGAGAAATTGTGTGCAAAGTTTAAAAAGATTGTAAATTGTGCTCTGGACAATTATGTGTCTAGTAAGTGGATTAAGGACAAAGAAGACTCATTGTGATTTAATAACAAAATGTGGAAAATGCTGAGGAAGCAAAGGCTGTTGCACTCTCGGTTCAAAGGAGGATTCACAAATGACAACAGTACGAAGGATAGTAGAGATTCATGTGTCTGTGAAAAGATCTGTGTGCAAAGCATACAACAGCTATCACTGTCATTCCTTGGCTAAAGATCTGGCAGAGAACCTGAAAAAATTATGGTCCTATGTAAAATCGCTAAGTGGGTCTGAGGCTTCCATTCAGTCACCCACTGACCTGTCTGGTTTGGTAGTAGAAGGCAAGCAAGGGAAGGCCAAGGTTTTAAATTCCAAATTTAAGAAATTGTTCACACAGGAAGATTGTACAAACATACTGTCATTCAACCAATGCAGTGTGTCCTGTATGGATGATGCAGTAATAAGCATCCCTGGAATAGAGAAACAACTGAAAGAGTTGAAAACAAATAAGTCACCAGGTGTGGATGGAATCTCAATTCAGTTCTACAAAGAGTACTCTACATGTTTGGCCCCTTACATAGTCTGCACTTATCACAAACCTCTTGGCTAGCGCGAAGTGCCAAAAGAATGGACCTGCAAAATTACAGACCAATATCCTTAACATTGGTTCAGAATTTGAGAGCGTATTCTAAGTTAAAACATAATAAATTTCCTAGAGACCGAAAAGCTCATGTCCACAAATCAGCACAGCTTTAGAAAGCATTTTCTCACATGATATACTGTGAACTATGGATGAATGGCAACAGGCTGATTCCATATTTCTGAATTTCTGAAAAGCATCAGACATGGGACCCCAGTGCAGATGGTTAACGAAGGTATGTGCATACGGAACAGGCTCCCTGATTGTGAATGCCTCGAAAACATCTTAAGTAATGGGACCCGGTACATTGTCGTCCATAGCGAGTGTTCATTGGAGACAGAGGTAACATCAGGAGTGCCCGAGGGAAGTGTGATAGGACTGTTTCTATTTTCTATGTAGGTAAATGATCTGCAGACAGGGTGGGCAGCAAACTGCAGTTGTGCTGGGGTGTACAGGAAGGTGTCAAAGATAAGTGACTGTGAACCTGCAGTGTTAAAATACAACATTAGTAGTATCCCGATTGGCAAAGTAACATCATTTAATCATTTAAATATTTTGGTGTGGCATTGCAAAGTGATATGAAATGGAAGAAGCATGTGAGAATTGTGATAGGGAAGGTGAATGGTTGACTTCAGTTTATTGCGAGAATTTTAGGAAAATTGGTTAATCAGTAAAGGTGATTGCACATAGAATGCTGGTGTGACCTATTCATGAACATTGGGGGTCTGTCTCAGGTCATATTGAAAGAAGACATCAAAGCAACTCAGAAGTGAGCTTTTTTATTTTTTTTATTTTTTTATTTATTTTTATTTTTTTCCATTAGGTTCAATCAGAAGACTCATTTTGAAGAATACTACTGAGAAAGTTTAGAGAAATGGCATTTGAAGCTGACTCGAAAACAATCACCTGCTGCCAACATAGATTACACATAGGGACCATGCAGATAAGATACAAAAAATTAGGACTCATATGGAGGCATATAGACAGTCATTTTTCTCCTTGCTCTATCCGCAAGTGGAACTGGAAAGGAAATGATTAGCTGTGGTACAAGGTGCCCTCCACCACGCACCATATTGTGGCTTGCCGAGTATGTACCTAGATGTTGCTGTAAGTCCACACAACGTTGTTACATTGAATCAGCATGAACAATGGCTGTGATGTTATTAGATATTTACCTAAATGACTGGGGATGGGTGCATCAATGTGTGTGGAGGGGAGGGGGAGGGAGGTGTAACTGGTAAATGGATGAAGTTGTTGTTAGAGTAATTTCCTCCCTGATTAATTGTTCCAAATGCAAAAAATAAAAGTTTTCATTATCTGTTAGAGGCTGTCTTCAAAAATGTTAAACATACAGGAGCTAAGATGTTTTCAGTATGTCAAGTCATATACTGTGCTCGATATAAGACTTCGGTCATGATCAATTTATCAAATTGCAGCTAGAAAAGCTAGTATATATTAATTAAACTAATTAATAATTTTGTGCTTCATTGTGGCATTTGCAATTAATAACAAATCAAACTACATTATTTTCATGAAATATATATGTTTTGGACCTCTGCTAGATTGATGTCAAGTATTCTTTACAAAATTTATTATGGTGTAATTAATATCATTCCATCAAATGCTACTGTTAAGAGAGAAAAATAATAGTGTTGTAGAACTTGCAACAGTTATCCAGATGACTCAGGACTCGACCCAATCTAGATAATAGGATAAATCAGGAAGAAAGGTCATTTATTTATTTCTGGGTCAATCCAAATGAAGTGATCCAATAAAAATAAGTTGGTTGATTGACCATTTTTAAGTATTTTAATTTTTGTATAGGTGATTACCCTATAATTGAGAAGTTCAAAACAGTTTTTAAAAAAATTTTACCTTTCACCTTTACTGAAAGGCGGTCATTTTCGTTTGTAAGTGCACTACGATCTTTCAGTTTAGAGACGTTAGCAAAAATATGAATATCTGTGCACTGGGTTAAGTTACAACATTGCAATTGACATGATTGTTTTTAGAAAAGTGTCCTCTACAACACTTTCTATTACACAAAATACCCTAAATTGAAAAATAACCAGTCAAAATAACCTCCAAATTTTCAAGAATCCACTTTTTAGGCCCAAAAATAACAAACAAGAAGTGATTTTTATTTTTTTCTATAGTTAGATACCATACACTACTAGTCTCATATAGAAGAAGAACACTTACAAATGTTTCCTTAATTTTTGTGAATTTCTGAAATTTGAAAAGTTTAATTTTTTTTTAAATTTTTGGGTTAGTTATTTCAGATGGGACTGAATATAAAAGTGTGATTTTTGCGCAGTTTGTACACCTATATGATAGCAACGTACTGTAAAAATTTAAACATTTATATCTGGCTGTGAACAAAGATATGAATTTTTGAAAATGATGAGATAATTCAAATAACTTACAACTGATCTTACAGCTGTTGCCTATTTATGTGCGATATTGGCAGGATGTAATCAGTTATTATTGAAGTAAGGTACTGAATTATATACAGAAAGTGGAAACACTGAATTACATACAGAAAGTGGAAACATCACTGAAATTAACATGTGTATTACTTTGACATGCTCAAAATAAATACTTTCAGTTAACATCCTTCGAGATGTGACTGTTACTAAACAGTGAGTGTTAACAACACTTATCTCTTCAGACCACTTCTTTGATACAGAATAAGACCTCGTGGTAAGTTCAAGCACTGAAAGTTTCCTTAAAACATTTTTCATTGTTATCCAAACTTTGTCACCAGTAGGTTTCTTGAATGATGTTCTTGGGGCAGCAGGGTGGTAAAAACTTATTCTTTGAACCTCTGCAAGCCACCACTGTCCATCATACACACATGCCACTATGTCATTCAACGATAAAGACAGATATGTAATTTTACTGACTCAATTATCCTCATAAATTTTGGTTTCTGATGGTACATATCATTGAACTAAGTTTTCTGCAATGCCAAGGAATTTGTGGAAATGCCTTGTTCCTTTTATTGCTGTACAGTTTTCAAATCTGGTTTGAAGTGTTGTTTTCATATACAGAACCACTTCCTCTTTCTTTATCAGAAAATAGGTAATGCCTTTAATATTATCTTTGCAAAAGACATATGTGCCCTGTACTGTGAGAATTAGGTCTGTGGTTGGTCTTTGTAGGCTGGCTTTACTTACTTCACGTTTTGTTGTACTTCGTACTCCATCACATGCATTTTTACCATGGCAAGATACAAAAAAGTGCCATTCAGCCTCCAACCCACAGCCTACTTTGTGCTTGCACAGATTTGAAAAATTCTTTTTGTTCTTATACTGACTACCACTTCCATCTGAAAAGTATATCAGCTTCTCAACCTTGGGAAAATTTTCTTATATGTAATGTATGACATACTTTTGAAACACACGTACAGCCCAAGTGTTGTGCTCAAAGTAGTCGCTTAGAATGCAAATTGAAGAACTGCGAACTTCATCTTTCTCATTTTTAAAGTATGGAATAAATGGATGCACTGTTGCCTGGTCATTGGCCCAGTGATACCCTTGTATTGCATCCTGAATCACAAATGTAAAACTTTCTGCAAAATAAGCTAGCACTATGCATTCAGTTTCATGAAGTTGTGCTCTTTGTCTTCAAAAACTTACTTTGAATTTTAGAAATGTAGTGGTGACTTTTGAGTTTTTGTAAGTTATCAATTAAAAATTCCAAGTACTCTCCCTAACATTTAACCACTATTATCATTTCTGCCCTGTCAGTCGTGACGCACTGTTTGAAGGTAATACTGTCTGGCTTTCCCTCATCATATTCATGAAACAATTCAATAAAGGTTTCCTTACCAGGGCATTTATTACACTAACTCATCGTGCAGCCATAACTGTTAGTGTCACAGACCATTAAACCTAGTAACTCTTTATAGTTAAGATCACTGAGTTTTGGACCCGCAGTCATCAGTTTCACATTTTGATGGTATAAACATACACATACGAAGTGTTTCCCCTGAGGATCCAGCCAAAGTACACCACTTACGGTGGAGGTCACAAAATTTTGCTCTTCCAATTTTGCCTTCAGGATGAGAATTTTTTAAAGCTATAAAAAGTTCATTTAAATTTGACAGCACTAGTCATTTCTGTTTTGTTACTTTAACTCAATTTATAACAACTCCTTTGCTATCTTTGCAACCTGGCCACATTCTACTGTTTTCGTTGTTGTTGCTGTCTTCAGTCCAGGGACTGGGTTGATGTAGCTCTCCATGCTACTCTATCCTGTGCAAGCTTCATCATCTCCCAGTACCTACTGCAACCTACTTCCTTCTGAATCTGTTTAGTGTATTCATCTCTTGGTCTCCCACTACCATTTTTACCCTCCACGATGCCCTCCAATACTAAATTGGTGATCCCTTGATACCTCAGAATATGCTCTACCAAGTTGTGCCACAAATTTCTCTTCTCTCCAATTCTCTTCAATACCTCCTCATTAGTTACGTGATCTACCCATCTAATCTTCAGCATTCTTCTGTAGCACCACATTTTGAAAGCTTCTATTCTCCTCTTGTCTAAACTATTTATCGTCCATTTTACTCTTCCATACATGGCTACTTGATGTTAACAAATTTCTCGTCTTCAAAAACGCTTTCCTCACCATTGCCAGTCTACATTTTATGTCCTCTCTACTTTGATCATCAGTTATTTTGCTTCCCAAATAGCAAAACTCATTTATTACTTCAAGTGTGTCATTTCCTAATCTAATTCCCTCATCATTGCCCGACTTGCTTCGACTACATTCCATTATCCTCATTTTGCTTTTATTGATGTTCATCTTATACCCTCCTTTCAAGACACTGTCCATTCCATTCAACTGCTCTTCCAGGTCCTTTGCTGTGTCTGACAGAATTACAATGTCATCGGCAAACCTCAAGGTTTTTATTTCTTCTCCATGGAATTTAATTCCTACTCTGATTTTTTTTTTCCTTTACTGCTTGCTCAATATACTGATTGAATAACTTCGGGGATAGGCTACAACCCTGTCTCACTCCCTTCCCAACAACTGCTTCCCTTTCATGCACCTCAACTCTTATAACTGCCATCTGGTTTCTGTAAAAATTATAAATAGCCTTTTGCTCCCTGTATTTTACCCCTGCCACCTTTAGAATTTGAAAAAGAGTATTCCAGTCAACATTGTCAAAAGCTTTCTCTAAGTCTACAAATGCTAGAAATGTAGGTTTGCCTTTCCTTAATCTAGCTTCCAAGATACGTCGTAGGGTCAGTATTGCCTTACGTGTTCCAACGTATCTATGGAATCCAAACTGATCTTCTCTGAGGTCAGCTTCTACCAGTTTTTCCATTTGTCTGTGAATAATTCTTGCTAGTATTTTGCAATTGTGGCTTATTAAACAGATAACTTAGTAATTTTCACATCTGTCAACACCTGCTTTCTTTGGGATTGGAATTATTATATTCTTCTTGAAGTCTGAGGGTATTTTGCCTGTCTCGTACATCTTGCTCACTAGATGGCAGAGTTTTGTTAGGCCTGGCTCTCACAAGGCTGTCAGTAGTTCTAATGGAATGTTGTCTACTCCCGGGGCATTGTTTCGACTCAGGTCTTTCAGTGCTCTTTCAAACTCTTCACGCTGTACAGGGTGTGGTTAATAAGTAATGAGACTGGCCGCTGCGCGGCACCCCAGTCACTCGCAGGGCGGTCTCCACCTGTACGTCACGTGGTGGGGGATCTGAGCTAACAATAGAACCGGTTTGCAGTCGCGTCGGAGCTCTGGTGCAGTGAGGGTCGAGCTTCGCGTATTACATTGTTTGTGTGCCCGTGACACATAAGAAAACGCTGAAGATGGATCGCTCGATAGAACAGCGGTATGCAATCAAATTTTGCTTTCGCTTGGGCAAAACTGCTTCAGAAACTTTTGCTATGATTACGGAGGCCTACAAAGAAGACTCCCTATCAAGAGCTCAAATGTTCCAGTGGTTTATTGAATTTAAAAACGGGAGGGAATCCGTTGAAGACATGGAACGATCTGGACGCCCTTCAACGAGTCGTGTGGATGAAATGGTGGCCAAAGTGAAAGAACTCCTGGACCCCGACCGTCGTTTAAGTCTCAAAATGATCGCCGATGAGGTCTCCGTGAAGAAATTTACAGTTCACCAAATTGTTACGCAAGATATGATGATGAGGAAAGTTTGCGCAAAATTGGTTCCCCGAGTGCTCACTGCCAAACAAAAGCAACAACAAGTGGATGTTTGCCGTGAGATGTTGAATGATTTGGAAAATAATCCAGACTTTTTAGACAACGTAGTAACAGGCGACGAATCGTGGAGATTCCAGTACGACCCGGAGACGAAAGCCCAGAGCTCGGAGTGGCACACATCAGCATCCCCACGGCCGAAGAAGGCAAGAATGTCAAAGTCCCGCATCAAGACAATGCTGATTGTGTTTTTCGACAAGCGGAGGTCAATTCACAAAGAGTTGGTCCCTCAGGCGAAGACTGTCAATGCCGAATTCTACAAAGAAGTCCTTCAGTGATTGCACAGAGCCGTCAAACAGAAGCGACAGGACCTTGCTCAACGCTGGCGTCTCCACCACGACAACGCTCCGGCGCACACAGTGTTACTCGTGACCTCCTACTTGACCAGAATTGGAGTTGAAGTTCTGCCACAGCCACCATACAGCCCTGACTTGAGTCCTCCTGATTTCTTCCTATTTCCGAAGGTCAAAAGATGCCTGAAGGGTCATCGTTTCGACGATATTCCGAACATCCAATGTGCTGTCACGAAGGCACTAACTGGGATAACTCAAACGGACTACAGTGGGGCCTATGAAGCTTGGAAAATGCGCTGGCAACATTGTGTCGACACCCAAGGCGAGTACTTTGGAGAATATTAACGTTTTGTACAAATTGGATCAATAAATTTGTTTTTCGAGACTGAGTCTCATTACTTATCTACCACACCCTGTATATCATCTCCTATTTCATTGTCATCTACATTCTCTTCCATTCCTATAATATTGTCCTCAAGAACATCGCCCTTGTATAGACCCTCTATATACTCCTTCCATCTTTCTGCTTTCCCTTCTTTGCTTAGAACTGGGTTTCCATCTGAGGTCTTGATGTTCATACAAGTGGTTCTTTTTTCTCCAAAGGTGTCTTTAATTTTCCTGTAGGCAACATCTATCTTACCCCTAGTTATATGTGCCTCTATATCCTTACATTTGACCTCTAGCCATCCCTGCTTAGCCATTTTGCACTTCCTGTCAATCTCATTTTTGAGATGTTTGTATTCCTTTTTGCCTACTTCATTTACTGCATTTTTGTATGTTCTCCTTTCATCAATTAAATTCAGTATCTCTTCTGTTACCCAAGGATTTCTACTAGCCCTCGTCTTTTTACCTACTTGATCCTCTGCTATCTTCACCGTTCCATCTCTCAAAGCTACCCATTCTTCTTCTACTGTATTTCTTTCCCCCATTCTTGTCAGTCGTTCCCTAGTGCTCATCCTGAAGCTCTCTACAACCTCTGGTTCTTTCAGTTTATCCAGGTCCCATCTCCTCAAATTCCCACCTTTTCGCAGTTTCTTCAGTTTTAATCTACAGTTCATAACCAATAGATTGTGGTCAGAGTCCACATCTGCCCCTGGAAAAGTCATATAATTTAAAACTTGGTTCCTGAATCTCTGTCTTACCATTATGTAATCTATCTGAAACCTTTCAGTATCTCCAGGATTCTTCCATGTGTACAATGTTCTTTTATGATTGTTGAACCAAGTTTTAGCTATGATGAAGTTATGCTCTGTGCAAAATTCTACCAGGCGGCTTACTCTTTCATTCCTTCCTCCCATTCCATGTTCACCTACTATGTTTTCTTCCCTTCCTTTTCCTACTATCGAGTTGCAGTCACCCATGACTATTTTTCGTCTCCCTTCACTATCTGAATAATTTCTTTTATCTCATCATACATTTCATCAATCTCTTCATCATCTGCGGAGCTAGTTGGCATATAAACCTGTACTACTGTGGTAGGCGTGGGCTTCGTATCTTTCTTGGCCACAATAATGTGTTTACTGTGCTGGTTGTAGTAGCTTAGCCGCATTCCTATTTTCCTATTCATTATAAAACCTACTCGTGCATTACCCCTATTTGATTTTGTATTTATAACCCTGTATTCACCTGAGCAGAAGTCTTGTTCCTCCTGCCACCGAACTTCTTATTCCCACTATATCTAACTTGAACCTATCCATTTCCCTTCTTAAATTTTCTAACCTACCTGCCCGATTAAGGGATCTGATATTCCATACTCCGATCCATAAAATGCCAGTTTTCTTTCTCCTGATAATGTCCTGAGTAGTCCCTGCCTGGAGAGCTGTATGGGGGACTACTTTACATCCAGAATATTTTATCCAAGAGGACACCATCATCATTTAACCATGCAGTAAAGCTGCATATCCTCGGGAAAAATGACGGCTGTAGTTTCCCTTTGCTTTCAGCCATTCGCAGTACCAGCGCAGCAAGGCCGTTTCAGTTAGTGTTACAAGGCCAGATCAGTCAATCATCCAGACTGTTGCCCCTGCAACTACTGAAGAGGCTGCTGCCCCTCTTCAGTAACCACACGTTTGTCTGGCCTCTCAACAGACACCCCTCCATCATGGTTGCACCTACAGTGCAGATATCTGTGTCGCTGAGGCATGCATGCCTCCCCACCGACGACAAGGTCCATGGTTTTCAACATCTTTGAAAAAACTGCTGGATCTTTTTAATTGTTTCTTCACTTGTACCTATTCCTTTCTTCTTTCCTAAAAATGGAAGAATGCCTTGGTCTTCCACTAATTTTCGGGTTAGTTTAACCAAACGATGAGAAATGATGAATTCATGAACTATTTTTTCTCTGGACCATGAGTCAAGGAGCAAACTTAAAATTTTAAATTTTTCCAATCTATATGTCACTGAACATTTAATTTTTAATTTCTCTATTCAGCTCAAATATTCAGTGTCGGATGATGCTGGTGGTAGGTTTTCTTCTTTAGAAATTATATTGGTATTTTTGTTATTTAAGCATGATTCCAAGTTTTTTCTAATTTTGTCTGAAATTTGTTGTACTTTATTTTTAATAGCTGCTTTTCTTTTCCTGCTACTTAAATTTATTATTTTTGAAGCAGGAGATACGTCTAACTTAGAACAAGCAAAATCCAATATGCTAGCAGCTTCCTTATTAGGAATATAAATGTCATTAACAAGGTTACATTATTCTGGTTCTGGATTCACAACAAATATTTTTGAGTAACAATTTGGGTAAAGGGAATTTCCAGAAATCACATTACATTTCACTTGGGAAGTTGTTTGTCTCACATAACAAGGTCAAATGTTAAAGTTTTATTTCCCTCAAACCTTTAGTAATAGGCTTTTTTGAACTTGAAGTGGATCACAGCACGTTTTTCTAAAAATGTGGTTGTATTTCAGAATATATTTCTTCTCATGATACTCACACACTGATGTTACAGAAGAACTTACTTGAAATTTAAACAAAGTTTTATGAAACTGAACCATAAACAGTTTTGTGACACATTTCACTTGCTATCTGTACAAAAGAGCACTGGTCACCCATGTTATTGCATTCCAGTTAATCTCTCTCAAAATTAATTACAAATTACACACACACAACAAAGCACATAACATATTCTAATCTGTCAATGAAGTATGTAAATCCACTCTAACAGAGGTTTCACAACAGACTGACTGCAACAATGTCACACTCAGCAGTAATGTTCTTCTTTATTGACAGTGAACCTAAACGTAAATGGGATTTTTATTACCATAGAACAAAATTGAAAGCTCCTATTGTTTAATATTGCATTATTAAAAATAAATAAATAAATTAATATTGGGTGATAGTGTCAACTAAGTATATGTCATAATTATATTTTATTACAATGGAACAGTGAACCATTTCAATAGGCAAGAGCCATAAGATCAGTTGTAGAGTAATGTGAATTATCTCCTAATTTTCAAAAATTCATATCTTTGTTCACAGTCAGATATCAACGATGAAATTTTTACAGTACGTTGCTATCATATAGGTGTACGAACTGTGCAAAAATCATATTTTTTATATTCAGTCCCACCTGAAATAACTAACCCAAAAATTTACAAAAAAAGAAAATTTTCAAATTTCAGAAATTCATTAACATTAATGAAACATTAGTAATTGTTCTTGTTCTATATGAGGCTAGTAGTGTATGATATCTAACTATAGGAAAAAAGTACTCTCATAACTCACTCCTTGTTTGTTATTTTTGGTCCTAAAAAGTTGATGTTTGAGAATTTGGATACCAAACTTTGGAGGTTAATTTGACTGATTATTTTTCAATTTAGGGTATTTTGTGTAATACACAATGTTGTAGAGGACACTTTTCTAAAAACAATCGTGTCAAATTCAATGTTGTAACTTCACCAAGAGCAGAGATATTCGTATATTTGCTAACATCTCTAAACTGAAACGTCGTCACGCACTTACAAATGAAAATTGTTGCCATTCAGTAAATGTGAAAGGTAAAATTTTTTAAAAACTGTTTTGAACTTCTCAATTATAGAGCAATCACATATAAAAAAATTAAAGTATTTAAAAACGGTCTAGCAACCATCACTGGACCACATCATATGGATTGACCCTTCTTTATTTTTAAAAATCTAAATTCGTGTATACATTCTACTGTAAAATTAATCCTGATGACTACAAAACAATATTGTTTAATTTTTTGTACAGTGTCAGTTCTTGGGCATACTGGTCAGAGTCTGTTATACTCTATTCAGTTGGTTTCTTGCAGCCAAGTCTCACATCTGCTTGATGGTGAGCAGCTGTATGTGTCACCTCAGGCTGCTACTCCAGCTGTGTTAAACACAGTGTCAAGCCATGCGAACACATCACTAGCTGATGGTCTCACATCTAGTTCATTGTCAATGCCATCCTCCTGATGATCAGTTTCTTCTTCACACTTTGAATGATTTCATTGTCACTGAGAGTCAGGACACCGATGGCCAAAGAATTAAAATCAAAGCACTCACCGACATCTTCTGCAGTGCAAACAGAACATCCAGTGATTTTCAAAAGAATCCTTCTAACATCCACAAATGACATTTTGTCCTGTGCTGCTTTTTTTCTTCCTCTTCCTTTTCACGCTTATTTTTATCTTTGTTTGAAATACCATTCCATTTATTCTAAGCTGTTTAAAAGTTGTTGTCTTCACCAAATCCTATGCTTACACCACTGCGTAAGAATGAGCAATCTTTTAAATCCAATTCTGCACTCTTTGATGAGTTCTTGCTTGGCCACCACAGGGTCTCAGCCTTTGCAGGATCTCTTCCCTTTCTCTGCTGCGTGTCTACACTTCTGTTCATTTTACTCTCACTTGGGGAATGTGTCTGGGATATTTTTTGGAATGTGTTCTGAGGTTTTAATAGCCTGACATCAGGAACAGCCCCTCATCTGTTTTTTTCTTTCTTTCTTGGTTCTTCATGTCCTATCCTTCCTCCTGTACAGTGTTTGATGTTCCTGTATTTCTTATTCTTTACTATGTGCTGTTCAATGCTGGTTCACGCTTTTGACACTTAACAGGTCACTGGGTAATGCGTAATCCTCAGACGTGGGTCAACAGGTGGGGTTCACAAGTACCCCCTAGTACAGGCCATGTCCCGAGAGGGGTGATTTCCTGAGCTTTTACCTTCCCAATTGCCATCTGGTCTCTCTGTCTGGAGTTAGGGAGATAGACGTGAGGTGTGAACAGTCACCTTAAGCAGGTAAGCCCCCTTCTGAGGGACCCCAGTTAGGAGTAGTGTGCCATTGGAGACACTAGCAATCATGGGGAATTTCCTCACAATGAGCCAATCACCATCTCAGTCTTTGTCTACTAAACATAGATGGAAAGAGGCTAAAGATTCAGAGACTCTTGTCAGCTGCATCTGAGTTCCTTGTGTTATCATGGACTGAAGGAGGTCAATCCTTTGCTATGCTTAATCCGTTTATTTTTGAGAAAGGTGTTGATGCAGTTGCAGGCCCTGTGAAAACTGCTGTTGTTTACATAATGGAAATTTGCTTTTGGAGACCAATAGTGCTTTTCAAGCCCAACAACTGCTTGCAGCTTCACTCCTCCATGGCTGTCCTGTTCGTGTTGAGGCCCATCGAATGCTGCTTTCTTCTCATAGTAGTATTTACACTTGGCTGCTTTATGGTCTGACAGGGGGGAGGGGGAATCCAAAATTATCCCTCTGATCATGGCGCCATTGCAGTCCATCGGGTAATGATAAAGGTTGATGCAAACTTGGTGCCTACACGCACTCTTTTTCTCCTGTTTCGTAGAGCTGTGCTGCCATTGTCAACATAACAAACACACTCCCATGTCCTGTCAAAGCAGAGCCAAATGAGTTACTTGTTGTAGGGTTGTTCATAAGGGTGATTGCCAACCTCCTCCTCCCTGCTGTATCAATTGCAATGGCATGGTGCAATTTGAGAAAATGTTCCAGCTGATAGTCTCAGATTTGGCTGACATTTAGCACACCAATGCTACCAAGTGCGGAACACTCATGTACAAAATTTTAAGTTCCCCTGCCAATTAGTTTCAGAATTATGGCTTGTGAAAGAAGGTGGCATTACCCGGAAATTGCAGCCCGCATCTGGCAATCTATCTTCAGACCCAACTTCAGGTCTTAATAACTTTGGAACTATTCTGCACAGTCCAGTGAAAGTTTTACAACCCAGTAACATCCACTTAGAGAACACACTCTATGAATCAAAACACCAACAACATATTTCTGAGGGAAAATAAAAATTCCAAAATGTGATTAAAACATGTAATATGTTAAAAGGGTACATATTGTAGGTGCCCTCTATGCCAAATATAATTCACTCAAAAAGGTATTTTTTTTTGTTTGGTAAGCTTAATGTGACCTAAACACACACAGAACTCCTCTTGCCCATTTCAGTCATACAAACAGAGTTACATGCACACAAAAATACAAAAATTTGAAAAATTACCGGAAAAAGATGGATTTTCGAAGTGTGGTAGCACAAAAGGGACAAGTGATATCCAAGCCAAATTTCAAACACTGCATAAGTAGACCACAATATAATAGGTGGCAAAATTTCAACTTGTTATTGTAAGGCATTTGTGTACAATAAAAGTTGACCGATATGTATTTGGTTGTTTCTTTTAACACGATTTAGCAAGTAATAGTGATGATGCAGACAGCTTGTTTCAAATAAAGCTGCGGCAATTGTTGAGAACCATTAGGCAACAGAAAGTTAAACAATGGTAGTTTTCTGGGACAGAATGAGTCATTGTTAGGCAGGAACACCAAAGGAAACAATCAACAATTACAGGTTACTCATGTTTTTTAAGATTCTAGTTCAGACTGGTCAGTACTGTTGTGGAAAATCAGTATGGAGGCAGAAGAGTGTACTAGTGGTGCATTTGTTCAAACAAGTTGCGGTATTGGTAGAGCACAAGCATCTGAATGTCATAAAACAACATATGGAACAAAATGTGCCATTTGCTTTGTACTGTATGATCTGGATGAATTGGACCAAGATTTGTTGCTATGGAGATCAGGGAACACCCTGTGGGCACAAGAAGTACAGTTCCAGGGAACTTCAGTGTTTATCATCTTATGAAAGTGTTTCTGGATAAGTATTCTTTCCTACAATGAAGTTGTTTTGATCCATTTCAGATTCATAAGAACACAGTGAAGTGTAACCTCAGAGAAATGAAAACAGGACAAAAGTTATGTTCCAGGTGAGCTACACTGCTAAAAAAATGAAGATTATTCTGATAATTTACATGACAGTGACAAAGAGTATCAGCCACCTACAACCACAGCGGATGAGCAATTAAATACATAAATGACTGCTCTTGGTTTGTCTCCCATAAAGACACACAAAGTTGGGAAAAGAGACAGGCCCAGTTATGGTAGAAGAAAACTACAAGAAGCTCAAATGGAATTAAAACACAAAATAGCTGACACACTAATGGAGAAGACTCAGATGCAGCTGACAGAGTCTCTGAATCTTTTAGTCTCTTTCCATCTATGTTTAGTAGATGAAGACTGAGATGGTGATTGGCTCATTGTGAGAAAATTCCCCATGAAGAACTATCTGCTCCAAAGGAACAGAAATCATGCCAGAAATGCTTTGATTTGGACAAAATTGTGTGTCGTAAAATAAAGAACAAACCGCCTTCAGTCACAAGTTGCATTTATTTATTGCACTATGCATTTCGAGCCCTGGAGGCTCATCTTCAGGTGCTTTTTAGTGATTTACTTCATGTGTTTTAGTTGTTTGCAGTTAACATTGTATACTGTCTGCTTCTGTTGTCCAGTTGGTATACACAATACACATCTTTAACCAACTGGACAACAGAAGCAGACAGTATACAATGTTAACTGCAAACAACTAAAACACATGAAGTAAATCACTAAAAAGCACCTGAAGATGAGCCTCCAGGGCTCGAAATGCATAGTGCAATAAATAAATGCAACTTGTGACTGAAGGCAGTTTGTTCTTTATTTTACGAAAGTAAAACAGTCGCGGACGAAACACTGGTAAACAATGGATAAAATTAAAATTGTGTGTGATTTGAAATAAAAATGAGCCATATCCACATGTCAGAAAAAAAGTAGCTATTCTTACCCTTGCACCTTCCAGCTGGTCTACTGACTGCATTGCAAACAAATTCATTGTTTCTACACATATGGTAAAGCAAGCTAGGAAAATAAGAGCAACCCAAGGAGTGCTTCCACATCTTCAGCAGGCTCAAGGTAAGCAATTGAGTTCAGAAATAAAGGTGCTAGTGTCAAAATTTTATGAAAATAATGACTACAGCCGAATAATGCCTGGAAAAAAAGACTATGTAACAGTGAAAATGGTAAATATACATGTACATATGCAAAAAAAGACTGTTGCTATGCAACATATCAGAACTATATGTATAATTCAAGGAAAAGTATCCCAACACCAAAGTAGGTTTATCATCTTTTTTCAATCTTCGGCCAAAATGGGTTGTGCCTGTAAGTGCAAGGGGCACACACAGTGTTTGTGTATGAGAGACCCATCAAAATGCTAAGCTGATGTTTGTCATCCAGACCAGAATCCTTTATAGCAGCAAAGGTGCAATGAAGCTGCTAGTGTGTGACATCAGTTCCTACCAGTGCATGATACACAGGTGTGAAAAGTGTCCTGGTAAAGCAAATCTTGCAGAACACATGAATAACAAACTGTATGGTGAACTCCTTATGGATGATGATGAACTTGTTTCTTATAAACAATAGACACACATGGATCACACAAGTCTTGAAACACAGCAAAGCAAAGTACAGGGGAAGATTTTATTGAAATGTGTTGTAAAAAACGGACAAACTGACCACACAGAGCTTCACAGCAACAGCACAATCGGCTTATCTCCAATTTTGTAAGGCTAATTTGAAACAAGATGAAATTATAGTAATACTAGAATTTTCTGAAATTTATGCATTTATAGTTCAAGATGCCATCCAAGTATATCATTGGGACAACATTCAAGCAACTCTCCAGCCATTTGCGATTTACTTGAGAGGTGAATTAGGTGATGTGTCTGTCGTGAACCTGTACCTTTTTTGTGACTGTTAAATTAAAGATGCCATTGCAGTTTATGCTCACATTCGCACTGTCATGGCATATGTGAAAAACAAGCTGCATCACATACATTTTGCGAAATACTTCACTGATGGGGAGCTAGTCAGTACAAAAACTGTAAAAATCTCAAAAATTTATTCATGCACCGTGATTTTCAGATTTATGCAGAATGGAATTTTTTCGCAACAATTCATGGTAAAAAATGTATGTGATGGTATTGGTGGTACCATTAAGTGCATGGCATCACGAACTGGTCTGCAGCACCCTACAGAAGGTCACATTCTAACACCTCTTCAATTATTTACCTGGGCACAGATAAATATATCTGGCATACAATCATTCTATGTTTCGAAAGATGAGGTGAAATCAGTCAAAGAGTTGCTAGAAAGCAGACTAGAACAAGTTAAAACTGTTGCAGGCACAAGGAGCCATCATCACTTCTCTCCAGCAGACTCTGACAATGTGCAGATGAGCAGACTGTCCGGTTATAACCATAGGTTCATGCACAATATGTGTCTTCACAGTGTATCTGACTCAGGATTCAGAAGCAAAAGCAGCCACATACTACCAGGTTGTTATGTTATTGCTGTTTATGATGACAAATGGTACTTAGGATGTGTTTGAGTGCTGTGAAGCAGAAGGTGATGTATTTGTTGACTTCATGGCACTGGCAGAACCAGCAAGATCATTTCATTGGCCATGTTTGGCAGACTGGTGTTGGATTCGTTTTGAACATATTCTTATGACAGTTAGAGTTCCTACCACATTGCCAGGAAGACAGTACAATTTGCCACTCAATGTACAGGGTACAGTAGCTAAAGTGCGGGGGACATCTGTTCGAAGCACAATCAACTGGTTTTTAGCAGTTAAAGTGCAGTAAACATTAATGATAGGTTGTGTTAATCTGTCTATATGTTGTTGCTTAGTGACTAAACAGTTGTGGGAGAGGATAAGAAGAGGCAGAACAGTTTACAATATGTTTTTACAGAATTGTGTTGTGGAACAATGGCCACATCACCAAATACATCTGTCAACTTCCATTGTACACAAATGTCTTGCAATAACATGCTGAAATTTTGAGATATATATCATTATGGTCTACTTATGCAGTGTGTGAAATTTGGCTTCTATACCACTAGTGCCTTTTGTGCTACCACACTTCAAAAATCCATGTTTTTCCGGTAATTTTCCAAATTTTTGTGTGCTTGTAACTCAGTTTTTGTGACTGATATGGGCATGATGAGTTCTGTGTGTGTTTAGGCCACATTATGCTTACCACAAAAAATTTATACCTCTTTTGAGTGAATTATATTTGGCATAGAGGGCACCTACAATATGTACCTTTTAACGTATTACATTTTTTAATCACATTTTGGAATGTTTTATTTTCCCTCAGAAATATGTTGTTGGTGTTTTGATTCATGGAGTGTGTTCTCTAAATAGATGTTACTGGGTTATAAAAATTTCGCTGGACTGTGTGGAGTAGTTCCAAAGTTATTAAGACCTGAAGTTTGGTCTGAAGATAGATTGCCAGATGCGGGTTGCAATTTCCGGGTCACGCAACCTTCTTTCACAAGTCATAATTCTGGAACTAATTGTCAGGGGAAACTAATACTTGTACACGAGTGTTCCACACGTGGTAGAATTAGTGTACTGAATTTCAGTCAAATCTGAGACTATGAGCTGGAGTCCCTGGTTGAACTGACATGGAATGACCCATGTACCTCAATGAGCAGGCCACCCAGGAGATTCAGGTGAAGTAAAAATGTACCTTACCCTGTTGCTGGAAAGTCGTTGGCTATTCAAAAGCCTGTGTTTTACCATCAGGTACTTACAGTTCAATTCTGCTTTGCCTTACTCCCTGATTGACATGGCCACACTGACCCCTGGCATCCAGTTCCATATTGCAGTCATAAAATCCCTGTCTCCTTCTACAGATGTGCAGGAAGCCACCATATCTTCGCCCCGGCAGTGAAATCTCCTGCTTCACAACTGGCAGGAAATGACAAGAGGAACACTCCCATGAAGACTTGTTGCGTCCATCCAGCCGGCAATTAACTGAGTCTTCATCTGTCAGCCAAAAAGGCTCAAAGAAATTAATTGAAGACAAATGGTCTTTTCCTTCCCTGACTCGGAGATCATCTTCAATGGTGCTGCCATGTGATACCCTCACCCAGCCAGCCTCCATTTTGCCAATCACACTGCCAACTGTTTTTATGCCGTTGAATCCACAGGCCAGTCCAGAGAAAATGCTGATGTCTCTGTAGATCATGTGGAACAGGATCCTCCAGCCACTGCACCCTGTACCAGTGAGTGTTCGAAGGCTGACACTCAGCAGCTGCCGAAGTGACAAACCTTCATTTGTTCCCTCTTCCCCTTTTCCCATCATGACTCTCCTCCAATAGAATGTTTGCAGCCTTAGATCTAGTAAGGAAGAATCATGGCTGCTCTTGAAATCGAAGCATCTGCTTGTTTTCTGCCTCCAAGAAACAAAATTATGTCCTCGTGATTGCTTTGATCTCTTGCATTTCCTTCTGATCTGCTTTGACCTTCCTCCCAAAGGTGGCACTCCATCGCATGGGCGAGTCATGCTGCTTATCCAGAACGACATTCGTAGTCAAACCATCTCAATGAACATTCAGCTGTGCACTACTGCAGTCCGCATTTCCCTTACTCATTTCACCTTTTCTCTTTGCACTGTGTACATCCCTCTGTCATTTGGTCTCTCTAGGGCAGACTTTACTGATCAAATCCTTCATCCCCTTTTTGCTGCTCAGAGACTTTAATTCACACCATCCACATTGGGGCTCTTTGTGAACCGGAGCAAGAGGTGCCCTCTGGGCTGCCCTCTGGGCTGACCTTCTTAATCAACTCATTATTCCTTTCTGACTCCATGCATACATATTCCCATTTGGACATCTTGTTCAGCATTTCCCAGCTTCTCCATCATCTTAAGTGGTTCGCTCTCTGACATGTACTCGAGCGACCCTTTCCTGTGTGATATGCATTTAGTGACTCTTATCCCACCTACATATAAACTCAATTGGCAGCATTCTTAGGCTGACTGGAGGCTGTACTCCTCCTTGGAAACCTTCGCTGAACAACAGTTCCCAAGTTTTAATGACCAGGTAGAACGCCTTAAAAAGGTTATCCTTATCACCACAGAAGGTTTCCTACATCACACTTCATCTTTACCACACCATGTCCCAATTGCTTGGTGGACTGAAGGATGCCGCAACGTGATTCATGGGGAGAGTCATGCCCTTCACATCTTGAACTGTCATCGTACAATGGCGAACTGTATTCGTTACAAATAGTTGAGTGTAGCAGATATGCTAGCTGGATTTCAGTTGCTAGTTCTTTCAATAGTTTCACTGCCTCTTCCATCTTGTGGGGCAACCTCCAGCAGCTCTTTGGGACCAAAGTCCAGACCCCAATTTCTGGCCTGACCATAGTGGGTGACACCATTGTGGTCTTTTGGATCTTACTGCTATCTCCAACACCTTAGGCCACTATTTTGCAGAGATTTCATACACCCTTCTCCTCTCAGAATCATGAATGATACATTGTTGCCTTTACTATGAGGGTGCTAGACAAGATATCACACCCAACAGACAAGAATTAACTGATGAAATTGTAAATGATGTTTTTTTAGAAAATCATTAAGTAGTTCGCTGCAAATGGGCTCTCATTAAACTTTGACAAAACACAGTATATAAAGTTGCACACAGTAAATGGAATGACACCATTAATAAAAATAGACTTTGATCAGAAGTCGGTAGCTAAGGTAGAATATTCAAAATTTCTAGGGGTATGCATTGATGAGGTTGAACTAGAAAAAACCTACTGAATATCTGCTGAAACTTATGCTATTAGGGTCATTGCAAATTCTTTTGATATACATATCAGTAAATTAGCTTACCACTCCTATTTTCATTCCGTGTTCTCGTATGGCATCATATTCTGGGGTAACTCATCATTAAGTAAAAGTGTGTTCATTGCACAAAAGCATGCAATCAGAATAATTGCTGGAACACATCCAAGATCATCCTTCAGACACTTGTTTAAAGAGCTAGGGATCTTCACTGTAGCCTCACAATAAATATATTAACTTATGAAATTTGTTGTTAACAATCCGAATGAATTCGAAAGTAATAGCAGTGTACATGGCTACAACACTAGGAGAAAGGATGATCTTCACTACTCAAGATTAAATCTAACTTTGGCTCAGAAGGGGGTAAATTATGTTGCCACAAAAATCTTTGGTCACTTACCTAATAGCATCAAAACTATGACAGATAGTCATGTAAAAGGAAATTAAAAGAATTTCAGATTGGCAACTCCTTCAACTCATTAGATTAATTTTTGGTTATAGTAAGTGGGTAATTTCCCCACCCCCACCCAAAAAGAAGTATTAAAAATATTTACTGTCATGTAATATTTTGTGTAATGTAATACCTTGTATAGACACCTTTTATTAACCTGACACGTTCCACATCATTACTAAGTGTCGTATTCATGATTTATGGAACAGGTACTAATCTAAAAGCTGTCACTTCATCCTGAACCTCACCCCAGGGCCGGACGATGTTCACATTCAGATGTTGCAGCACCTCTCTCTTGCGGGCAAGCACTTTCTGCTTCGTACATACAATTGCATACGGGCAGAGGGCGCATTTCCCAGATGCTGGCGTGAAGCCACTGTCATACTTGTGCATAAGCCAGTTAAGGACAAACACCTTCTTTCTATTTGCTGCCCCATTTCTATCACCAGCTGTGTTTGCAAGATAATGGTACATGTGATTCATGGTCATTTGGTATGGTGGCTTGAATCTCACAATCTACTAACCATTGCACAATGTGAATTTTGAGCACGCAGTTCTGCAGTTGACCACCTCGTCACTTTGTCAACCCTTTTCACGAATGGTTTCCTGCGGAAATCCCAGAATGTCAACATGCTTTTTGATTTGGAAAAAGCCTACACCACCTGTAGAACAACTGGTATCTTTCGTACTCTATACACATGGGGTTTCTGAGGTCACCTGCCCCATTTCCTTCAGGAATTTTTGAAAGACTGAGTTTTCAAGCTAAGTGATGGTTTGGCCTAATCAGACACCTTTTCGTATGCCATGCCCAGCCACTCATCCTATGCCACCTCCTGTGATGACTCCCTTGACCACCAGTATGGAATGCATCCATTTTGTCTGTTACCTCCCAGAATCACTTTCGGCTACTGTTCTGGCTTAACTTCACACTACCTGCCATGTTCCCAATTGCTGTTAACCCTTCACGATCATGTCTTCATGTGCCAGTCCATGTTCATCTTGGACTTTATTCGCTTCCTAAGGAAACTATTCCATATTCATTGTATCACTGTAAGTTTCTCAACTTCGCACGTAATTGAGCTACAGTACCTTCGTGTACACTGATGCCTCTTGGACTGATCGTGGTGTCAGGTGTGCCTTTGTCATTCACACCACCCATTTTCGGTATCTGCTACTGGAACTCTGCTCAGTATTTAGTGCAGACCTCTTTGCCCTCTATCAGGCTGCTCAGTACATCCAGCAACAAAAGGTTTTTTAATTGGGTCATGTGCTCCAATTCTCGTAGAGCCCTTCAGAATCTTTGTGTGCTGTTCACAGACATCCCTTAGTGCAGTGGATCCAAGAAGGCTTCCTCTTGCTCACTCTTGAGGAAACTGCTATGATATTTATGTGGATTTCTGTTCACATCGGTCTGACAGGAAATGAGGCTGCCGACTACTGCTAAGGCTACAGTCGTCCTAATTTGGCCTGCTAGCTCTTCCATTCCTTCCAAGGGTATCTGTGTTGCCGCCTGTCAGCCTCTGATGTCATTTTGGCATCACCACTGATCCTCTCTGCATGTAAGCAAGCTCTGGAGAATTAAACAGATTGGCCAACCTCCTCTTGGCCCTCTCGCTGTGAGGCAATCATTTTAGATAGATTGCTTATTGGGTACCGTCATTTTAGCCATTGCCATTTGTTAGTGGTGATCCCCCACCATTATATGCTCATTGTAATCAACCTTTGATGATCTGCCATTTCCTGACTGTATGCCCTTTGTTAACTTTTTACATTCTACTGTCTGTCTGCCATTGAGTTAATGGCTGTTTTAGCAAATTACGTGAGGGTGTCAACCACATTTTGCTTTGTATCTGTCGTAGCAATAGGGTAAAGGACAATTAATCTTCAGTTCAGGACCTCCATTGTCTCTCTAGTTTATTTTTTGGACCTTTCTCTGATATGATGTCCTTGTTCTTAGGTCTGTTTCCTTCCATTGATTGGGCATGCGGTCACTTTTAACTCCTTTTTATGCATAAGTGTTCTATGGTTATGACTTTGGCAAATATGGGGGAAAAAAAGCAGTTTTTGGTGATGCGCCTCAGTGCCTTCTGCATTTCCATCTTGTATCAAAAGCTTCCTCAGCTGTTGTTTTGTATAATGTTCTTGATAGTTACGATAACCAGTTGGGCTATTGCTGCAGCAATGTTATGTTTGGTGGCAGGAAGAGTATTTTGAAGGCTCTGTCTTCTATATCAAGGTGGCTTTCTGTGGGGTGGATCAATAGTGGATGCATTGTCCAGAACTAAGTTTTGTACCATTTGTAAAACAAAGTAGCAGTAATCCAGGCCTTTGGTTGATTCTTGTTAAAGATATTCTTAGCAACAGAGTAGTATTTTGTGGTTTCCCATAGAGTTACCACAGTTCAGCATGGTAACATGGTTTCCACTAACCTTATTGCCAGGAGCACTACTTTCCCCTTAGAAGCTGAAGTTGTCTCAGGCAAAGCTTTGCAAACAAGACCTATCTAATCTGCAGTGTATGAAAATTCAGTGCCTTAAGATTCTGTATTCAGTTTCAATTTTTCAATATAATTTTCTACTCGTTTTGGTCTGCTGAGAGTTTTTCACTACTTAAATTCAACTCCTGAACACTATGCCTTGCCTTGAAATTCTTCAGCCAGCTTTAAATGAACACACACTGTTGATATTCTTGTCTGAAATTTTGTGATTTTGCAGTCAGTCAGACCTGAAAGGGAGTTTCCCAATGCTTGCTGCTGCAAAAACCACTTGAATATGGCCTCTTCAGTCCCTTTGTCCTCCCACTTTTTATTATTATTATTATTATTATTATTATTATTATTATTATTATTATTATTATTATTATTATTATTTCTTTTCTTGATGATCTTCTGTCTTTATTTCAATGACACACACAAAATTTAAAATTGAGAACATGTTTTCTTTTGTGTCTGAAACTGTGTGTTCCCAAGCTAAACTTCTCAGCCAAGTGCTTTGCACTCATGCCTCTGTCTAATTGTTCAAGGACATTTATTTTGTCTGCCAATGATAAAACAATGCATTTACTTTTAGAAGACACATGCTGTACAGTAAATTAAAATGCACACACAGAACAAAACAAAAGATGTAACATATGGTAACAAATCAGTAGGTATGTTAAGGTCCCGACACAGACTGATTTAGGCCGCACTGAATGAGTGGCACCACAAACACACCATTGTGTGTATGCAGCATATACCAATGTTCATACTGTATTCATTATTCACTGGAAGAAAGATTTTAAATAATACATTTACTATAGAATTATTTTAGAACAATAAAGAAAGATACAGTGTACTATATATTGTGTTAACTATTACCAAAATCAAAAGATTTTAGCCATACAGTAAAAATTTCTTTTTCTTCAAAGTGATCCAGATAATTGGTGACAGACAGCTAGACATCGGATAATTGCAATTCTACTGTACAGAGTAGTAAGTCACTTTTCAGACATTGGAAAGTGCCAAAGAAGGCACCTATGTGCGCAGGGGTCGTCGGTAGGGCCAGAGTTTGTGGCTGTGTGTCGTAGGCACTAGAGCTTACAATTGCACTAGAGCTTACAATTGCACTAGAGCTTACAATTGCACTAGAGCTTACAATTGCACAGTGTGTTACTTATAAGGAACTCGTAAATCCAACATTATCACCATATTCACTATTTCGCACTGTTCAGTATAAAGAGTGCTGATTTGTGTTGTAGAAGTTGTACAAACCAATGTACTAGCTTAGTATTTCTCCTTTCAGAGACTGCGAAGGGCTGACAATAAATCCATGGAGACTGTGTGGATGAGATGCGCACACACATGCCAGAGCTGCAAGCTGAAGATATCGAGGTTCATACCTGTACATGGTGAATGGATATAGTGACACTTTGTATCTAGTGACAGTGCGTATGTTGAAACTGTAAAATTGTATGTTGGAAGTGTTAAGAATGCTGATTCATTGTGCAAATGACAGAACTACATTAATTTCAAATTCAGTGATACTCGACAACTGATGTACTGGGAGGATCAACTCGCATCTGCCTAAACAGGTGCCCACAAGACATAGGACAGATGGGGGTAAAAATACGCAGTTTTAGTTTCACTAAATATTTAAAAAAAAAAAAAAAAAAAACCTTGAAGCACTATTACGCAGTCCAGTCATGTTACTGTGTCCACCACCTATGTTCATTGTCAGTCACCCACAGACAGCAGGTGGCAGCACTAGCAGTGGTGGCTATATAAAATTGTGTTGAGGGGAACACAGGAAACAATGCAGTCATTGCTTTAATGCGGAAACAGAGTGACGGCTGTGATGAGTATGGGCAAATTGTCATGCAACTGTTGAGCAACTGACAGCCCTAATGAACTAAAGGGCTGTCAACAGTGTCTCTTCAATAAGCATTCAGCGAGCTTTGCTGTGTATTGGCCTTTGCAGCAGAAGACCCATGTTGACTGCCGTTCGTTGGCTACGAAAGCTGGGATTCGTGTGCCAGTACCACAACTTGACAGCCACTGAGTGGCAATACGCGGCCTTTTCAGAAGATTCAAGTTTTATGCTCCATTGGACAGTTGACCGACGTTGTTTAACAATTGTCAGAAGGGTCCACACTAGAGGAGAGAAGTCTGGGGAAAACATTCGTACACTCTCTGGGTGACTTCATCACTCTAGAAGGCCCAGTGGATCAGCACGATTATGTGCCTCTCCCTAGGGATCATGTGAACACCTATATGAAATTTGTTTTTTCTTGGCACACTGGCATCACCAGCACGACAGTGCAATGTGTCACAGAGGTTACATTGTACATGCTTCCTTTGAAGAGCACCAGCATGAGTTTATCGTACTCCCTTAGGCCCCAAACTCCCCAGATTTAAACCCAGGTAAGAGTCTGTGGGACCGCCTCAGTTGGGTTGTTCATGCCATTGACCGTCAACTGAGAAAATGAGCACATTGGCTGCAGCACTGGAGTTTACATGGCTCCACATCCCTGTCAATATCACCCTGAACCTCAGTGACGCTCTTCCTGCAGGTCTTACAGCGATCAGACAGGCTTTTACAGGTGGACACATTAATGTGACTGGACAGTGTGTATCAGTTATACATGCAGCACTTAGTTTGACAGCTTGATAATATTGTGTAAAAGTTTCATTGTCATGCACTTATTATTAGAGGAGTAATAAAAGTTTACCTAAAGAGTAACTTAGCCCACAGCATAGGAAAATAGTATGCAAACAGTATGTTGGTGTGAGACAAGAGTACATAGTGTGTAACGATTAGAAATAAATACATGGAAACACAAATTATTAACTTTCTATTTTGTAAAAATATCACATTAACATATTTATATAGTAGTTAATAACAACCTTTTATTTATTACAGCCTTATAAATTAAAAACTACTTGGCTACCAAAGGTTACTGGACCTAGCTTTGGATACTGACATAGCTGGTAAGGACAATGAAATAAAATATAAATTACTCCCATTGAGCATTGGAAATGATCAGAAAAGAGGCATTTGGAAACTAATAAATTTTAATATAATTCAATAGAAATGCAGAAAGGAGAAAAAACACAGGTTACCATCCACACTTAAATTTTAACGATACTTTCAGCAAACTTGTAAGCCAAAAATATGTTCTGAAAAGCTGATAGTGTTGGTAAATCTTCCAGAGTGTTTATAAATTGATTTTGATAGTTTTCACCCCATAGCCATGACTAAAACAATGAACTACTGTGAACAGGCAAGAGTAAAATGAAGTTCTAGTTTTTCTGTGGACTTTTATACAACTATGAATTCTCCTTTTCTTATTACTTACTATCTTTTACATCAGCTGCATAACAGAAGAAAATTTCACCATCTTTTTACTGTGTCTAATAAGGGCTTTCTTTTTCTTCTCCTCATCCAATGCCTTCTTTTCAGCAGATTCTGCCTCCCAGATTGCCTTATAATGGGTCGAAGGTAATCCCTTTGATGATTACCACTTTGAATGTTGGTTTTATTTGAACTTTCAGTAGTGGAATTATTTCCTCTGTTCATAGCAAGAGCTCAGTGGATGTAGGATTGGCAGAAAAGGAGGATCTGCTGGGAGAGAAGCTAGCATGACAATTAGCAGATGAGGTGTGTGAAGAAAAAAGATGAGCAGATGACCCACTTATGATGGAAGAAACAGTTGGTGGTCCTTGGTTCAGAAATAATGACCCTCGGATCTTGTTTCACGATTCCCATCATCCTACTTCCTGTCTTCTACAGTGATTTTTCTCATTTCTTGTTGATTCAACTTCTCATTTCTGTCAGTGACTAGGAAGTGTAGGTAACTGAGCTCAAGAGAATCATAATCAAAACTTTGACCAGTCACTTTTGGTGGTGCAAAATCAACATTTTTAGCAGCTTCGACAGTGGCTGTAGAGTTGATGTTCCGTTGGTTTATTAAAAAATACTACTATGGAAGATATAATTATATTCAAAGTGTGTTTGAGAGTTAGGTATGTTGGGGAGAAAAAACCACTACTGGAAAAACTAAAGAAAGGAAACATTAATTTTAGTTCTCTAAGGTGAATAGAGGCTTCTAACAAGGGAACGTCCCCATTGCGCCCCCCGCAGACTTAGTAATAAGTTGGCGCAGTTGGATAGGTCTTGGAAAAACTGAACACAGATTAATCAAGAAAACAGGAAGAAGTTGTGTGGAACTATGACAAAAATAAGCAAAATATACAAACTGAGTAGTCCATGCGCAAGATAGGCAACATCAAGGAGAAGGTGAACTCAAGAGCGCCGTGGTCCTGTGGTTAGTGTGAGCAGCTGCAGAACGAGAAGTCCTTGATTCAAATCTTCCCTTGATTGCAAAGTTTACTTTTTTATTTTTGCAAAGTTATGATCTGTCCATTCGTTCATAGATGTCTCTGTTCACCGTAATAAGTTTAGTGTCTGTGTTTTGTGACCGCACCACAAAACCGTGTGATTAGTAGACGAAAGGACGTGCCTCTCCAATGAGAACTGAAAACATTTGATCGCAAGGTCATAGGTCAACCAATACCTCCACAGGAAAACACGTCTGATATATTCTATATGACACTGGTGACGGCATGTCCGTCACATGACAGGAATATGTTGTCGACCCACCTAACATGTACACTTGGTGAGTGGGTGAAAAGATACTTCTACCTTGCCCGATTTAGGGCAACAGTTTCACAGTCGCACAGTTTTCCCTGTGCTCTGTCAAAACATATGTTTTTAAAGTTTTCAAATTTTTCCATGTGTAGACTGTCAAATCCTGCATATCTCCAAGCAAATCTGACCATGTCCTGGAATTTTGGAGAGCAAAGTTGATTATGTGTGAGAGCCTGAACTTTGATAATTGACACACGATCACGTAAACAATACTGCTCTGTGTACCCGTGCAGCTTCGCAAAATAATTGTCTGAAAATAAAAAATTAAACTTTTCACTCGAGGGAAGACTTGAACCAAGGACCTCTCATTCCGCAGCAGCTCATGCTGACCACGGTGCTCTTAAGCTCACACTATCTTTGATGTTCCCTATCTTGCACATGGACTACTCAGTTTGTATATTTTGCTTATTTTTTTCATAGTTCCACACAACTTCTTCCTGTTTTCTCGAGTGATCTGTGTTCAGTTTTTCAAGGCCTATCCACTGTCCCAACTTACAACTAAACCTGAAGGGGGGGCGGGGGGGGGGGGGGGGGGTTGCGATGGGGAGGTTCCCTTGTAAGGTAGACAAACACCAATAAAAAGTGGCTGAATACTCTACTGGGAATTACATCAGTAAAAGTACAAATTATTTCGTAAAAGTTTGCAGAGAGTTTCTTGATAGGATGAAAGTATGCACTGCGAGTTTCTACCACACTAGACCTGTGTACTTTACCCCATTATGCTATTGTACTTTTTTGGAAATCTACAGATAACACACAATTAAAGACATGGAGATTGAGGAGGATATTGGAAACATACAGCTGCCAGTTCCCACTACCAAGTTTATCTAACTTTTAAGTACACTGATGCCCAAAAATAAAGCAACAAACTACTATTTCCCCATTTTGTGTCTAACGCGCAATATAATCTAACAAACTATCAATAGCTGTCCGTACAATTATGTTCTGCATGGAAGATGGCATTCCAGTCAACGACACCTACACCAATGATAACACCAGGAAACTTATTACACAGGTTAATGTTTTCCATGTAATCTCACATCCACAGTCACTGTGTACACTGTCCCAAATGTGCAGTATGGCACAGAGAAGACACCCTACGGGCTCTATGCGATGGATTGCCATAAGAAGAATGGAAGCAGGACAGTCACAAATTGATGTGGCCCAATAGCTTAATGTTAATCATTTCATTGTTTCTCAGATGTGATTACAGTTTATAAAGACTGAAACTTAATTCTGAGGACCAGGGTAGGGCCGACCACATATCTCACCAGAAAGAGAGGACCGTTGTTTGGCTGCAAGGGCGTGACAATACTGCCTTCGTACTGCACAGCAGTTGGCATTTGATCTCCCAGCATCCAATGGATGTGTTGGATTGACATAAACAGTGTACAGAAGGTTTTGGAAGAGTAGCCATATTGTCAAAGATGTGCTGTATGTGTGCCTCTCATGACTCTTCATAGAAGGGAACGTCTAGAGTTGAGTTACTCGCGTGCCACCTGAACAGTCGAACAGTGGACCAATCCCTCCAGGGGGTCAACAACGTGGTGAGCACATGGAGAATTGTCCAAACATTGGACATATCCCTGAGCACGGTGCGTAAAATCCTACGAAACATCTTTCTTTGCTATCCATTCAAAATTACTCATGTGCCTCAGTTGCTTCCTGTTGATCTGCCAGCATGGGAGACCTTTGCTTTAGAATTACTTGCTCGCATGTAAATGGAGAGTGATTGGCCGTGGAAGATTTTGTGGACAGACGACAAAGCCCACTTCCATCTGACAAGATATTCAATACACATTATTGTCACATATGAGCAATGGAAAATCCACACGCAAATTAACTAGCACCACTTCATCATGAAAAGGTCACTGTGTGGTGTGGGCTTATGGCATCATTTGTCATAGGGCCATATTTTTTCAAAGAGACAGGTGCTTCCAATCCTGTTACCTGTAACATCACTACTAAGCACTATGAATGTCTTTGGCACAATCACGTCATTCCAGCTCTCCAACAGTATGGATGGGATCATTTTTATACAAGGTGGCGCAGCGCCACTCATTGCAAATCCAGTTAAGCAGCTGCTGAAGAGCTATTTGGGAAGCGCTAGAATTACCAGCCGCAATTTCCTGGCAGCCTAGCCGTCCTGATCGCCTGATATTAATTCGTGTGACTTCTCGCTTTGATGCTATCTGAAAGATGTTGTATTCAGTGTTCCAATTGCAAACGTAGCTGTACTGAAGGCACGCATTGCAGAACACAGTCTGAATGTTACTGCGGAAACACTTCAAGCAGTTCTGTAAAATGCTGTTTCTCAATTTCAACTCGTTGCAGAAAATGGTCCACAGTATATTGAACAAGTTTTACACCAGTCACATGGAAATTAATAATCGGATTTGGATGGGCTTACGTAACTAACAGTGTCACACCTGTACGCACATGCACACTGAGTAGTACAGTTTTTACGAGAGCAAGTCAAATGAAAACATTAAGTTTGTAATAACAAATCAAAATTTCGCGCCATTATCCTGTAAGTTGGTAAGCATGCTACAGTGTGCAGAATGGCCTGTAGGTGGCTGCATAGTACAGATGCACACATACCATCGCAGTATCAGTATAAAGCTGGCTGCCCCAATTGCGACTTGCACCAGGGAAGAACAGCATTCTGTTACTCGGTTTTTGCATAGTGTAGGTGTGAAACCTATTGAAATTCATCGACAAATGAAGGTTCAATATAGTGATGCATGTTTGTCACAGCAGCAAGTCTACGAATGAACTAGGAAGTTCGCAAATGGTGTGACTTCAGTGGAAGATCCTCCTCGTCCAGGTCAGGCACAACGAGTTGTGACTCCACAGAACATAGCAGCAGTTGAAGTCATAGTGAAGGAAATCTGCCGAGTGACACTGAATGATATTGCAGCATGTTTACAGATAAGTCATGGCTCAGCACACCACATTGTGCACAATGTGCTGCAGTTTCACAAAGTGTCTGCAAGATGGGTGCCATGGCAGCTGACTCCTGAAATGAGAGAACGATGTGTTGATGCTTGTGAAGAACTTCTTTGGCGCTTTGAGTGAGAAGGTGCTGTCTCCCTTGCAAGAATCATTACTGGGGACAAAACCTGGGTTCACTTCCACCAAGTAGAAATGAAGAGAGCGAGCAAGGAATGGCGCCATTCATCATCACCAAAACCAAAGAAGTTTCGAACAGAACCATCAGCAGGGAAGGTTATGCTGACTCTCTTTTGGGATGAAAAGGCATCATTTTGGAGCATTACATGCCTGGATGGACCACTGTCACCAGTGCATCATACACAGATCTCATTAAAAATCATCTGTGGCGTGCAATTAAGTCAAAGCGATATGTATTGCTGTCAGCAGGTGTCCTTTTGCAACATAACAATGCAAGGCCCCACACTGCCCATACAACAGTTGCAACAATCGCAGACCTGCATTTTGAGTGTCTTCCTCATCCACCATACTCACCAGACCTTGCCTCAAGTGATTTCCATATGTTTGGACCACTCAAAGACGCAAAGGGAGGAAAGAAGTTTGATTCTAATGAAGGGGTACGCCACATGGTGCACGAGTGGTTGCGCAGACAACCAAAAGAATTTTTTTCTAACGGAATTTATGCACTTTGTAAGCGCTGGAGGACTTGCATTGAGTGTGGGGGAGATTATGTTGAAAAGTGATACAGCTTTGTTCCACTTCTGCACAATAAATATTATTTTAAAAAACCAATTGAGGTTTTCATTTGACTTGTCCTCATATAATGTCAACCGTACACCTTAGGCATTGTTATATGATTCGTTGTCATTTGTAGTTGACTACTATAATACTATTAAATTGACTAACTAAAATTAAGTCTACAACCGACGAAAACAGCAGGACCATCCAGCAGAGCTTGTGCAGCGACAGACTTAACTGGAATATGATTCTTCTTGTCTCCAGCTGTTGTAGCAAATTCGATGTTCTCAATGGTCTTGTAGACTGTTTGTTTAGAACGGCGGCGATATCTTACAGAAGACATCTTACAGAAGATATCGCCGCCGTTCTAAACAAACAGTCTACAAGACCATCGAGAACATCGAATTTGCTACAACAGCTGGAGACAAGAAGAATCATATTCCAGTTAAGTCTGTCGCTGCACAAGCTCTGCTGGATGGTCCTGCTGTTTTCGTCGGTTGTAGACTTAATTTTAGTTAGTCAAGAGAATAGAAGCTTTCAAAATTTGGTGCTAAAGAAGAATGCTGAAGATTAGATGGGTAGATCACATAACTAATGAGGAGGTATTGAATAGAATTGGGGAGGAGTTCGTGGTACAACTTGACAAGAAGAAGGGACTGGTTTGTAGGACATGTCCTGAGGCATCAAGGGATCACCAAATTAGCATTGGAGGGCAGCGTGGAGGGTAAAAATCGTAGAGGGCGACCAAGAGATGAATACACTAAGCAGATTCAGAAGGATGTAGGTTGCAGTAAGTACTGGGAGATGAAGCAGCTTGCACAGGATAGAGTAGCATGGAGAGTTGCATCAAACCAGTCTCAGGACTGAAGACCACAACAACAACAACAACAACAACAACAACAACAACAACTATTAAATTATGATGATATTGCTACATTTTGTAACTATTTATTTTTCTTCTGCCATATGTTTTCCCTCTTCTCTGATAATATTCCGTTGCAATTTGACATCATTCTGACTGGCGGTGTTATTTCTACAGCAGTTTGAAAGTTTAACTTTAATTATAATCACCATATACATTCCATGCTACCTATCTAACCTCTGGATACTGTAAGTATGGACCTAAGTGGTCCACATCCGATGGGTAATGGTGGTGTGAAGTATATTTTAGCATTTTATGACATACTTTCTAAATGTTTTAAGCTGTACGCCATAAAATCTGCAACTGCTAACACAGTCATTACGCAATGAAATCCAAGGCAATTTTATCTGAGAATGCCACATACTATACAGTGTACAAATGGAGCAAATTCTTGAAGGACCATATCATTAAGAGCATCTTTAGCTTGAAGTTTAGCCCACATTCAAATCCTACTAAATGAAGCTTCAGAGAACTGATGGTTTATGAGGACATACATACCTACGCATTATTCGAAATGAGTAAGTTACTTGTCACTATTTGAAGAAGTTCACAACAAACTGAACATATATGACACAACCTATACACCTAACAAGGTGATGTTCGACCACAAAGAATCAAATAAGTGGAGCGATCTGTTGCCAAAGCTTTTATCTCAGCAGCTGTCGCATGTCAAATAAGTAAGAGGAGTACCACGTTG
Organism: Schistocerca gregaria; assembly: GCF_023897955.1. Classification (NCBI taxonomy): domain Eukaryota; kingdom Metazoa; phylum Arthropoda; class Insecta; order Orthoptera; family Acrididae; genus Schistocerca; species Schistocerca gregaria. The sequence continues at coordinate 131,330,445 of NC_064926.1, forward strand.
ATGCAGCATGCTAATGCTATGGATACTACTCTAGTACTTTTAAGGGAAAGCAGGAATTCAAGGCATACAAGTACTATTGCATGCTCACCACACATCTTCTGCACTAAAGCGGCACAATGCGGAGTGGCATAAGTTGTAGGACAGTCCATATATAACTGTCGACATACAGCATCCTGGTGCATGCCTGTTGCAGAAACCAAAAACAAATAGAATCATTAGGCTTTACACCTTAAGAGGATTTCATTCCTAGTAGTAAACATATAATTATAGTAATGAGGAAGTAAACTGTATATTTATGAAACACACATACCTATTAGTACTACTGCAAGGAAATTAGATAGAACAAGAAATTTCATTTCAGCTAATCCAGCCAGCAGCAGAAGAAGAGATTCCGACTTCGCCGAACATACATAAACATCATCAGCCTAAATTTTAACGCAAGTGTTATGATGCCATTTACACAAAGTGTGAAGAAAATATTTTTAGACAACATAATTGACTAACAGTAGTATCGATGAAGGACTATTCATGACTGATCGACGTGTACACAAAACCAGTTGACAGCCAAACAGTATGACGTAGGAATGGATTAGGCTCACTTTTTACTGCATAACACAGGTTTATGTTAAGCCAAGGCCCTATACACACTCGTAACACAAGAATTCTGTAGTTTTGACTTTGACTTTATTGTGTAGACATTTGTCCATTAGTATATGTGTGCTTGGGCTTGTTTGCTGATGTATCCAGATGTTGTGCCTAATCATTTCAATTTCAGGTGACATCATTCCTGAATGTAAAATTTGGTTCAGAAATCTGTAATTCTTGTTAGTTTATGTAAATACTTCTGTACCACACAAAACCAAAATGTAATATATTTGTGTGTAATTATCTATATTAATGTAAAGCAGAATGTAATATGTTGGTATGTAATTGTGATCAGAATTTGTAATATGTATCAAAATGTGTAAAACCACAAGATTTATGCGAAAGAGACTAGTTTAAAGACATTCTATATACATCGCCATGCCTGCAACTGAGATGAAGTATGTGTGCAAAATCATTAAAAACTATTCATTATATGTCACCATGAGAATGATTGCAATGAAATATATATGTAAAAACTTGTTAACAAACATTCTTTGTACATAGCCAAATAAACTGTGAGCATGGTGGAAATGTGCGTGTGAAGTGCAATGACATTTGTACTGCATCATCTAATGACATTTCCTGCTATGCAACTGTGCAAAGTAAGGAACTGGTAAACTACTGGACTTAAGGTCTCAATGCACAAAAGCATTGAAGACAACTCCACGGGTAAAGGAATTTTGGATGGGACTTCAGGGAATGTAATGTTCTCGGAATATGACAGCCACTCTCATCTGGGCAAATTGAGGATCGATGCCAGCATTTTGCCGTCCAAAGTCTTGCATCCATGCCTTCATGAAACTTAATGTTGTAGGAAATCAGCTGGTCTTCAATCGCATGATGCATAACCTATGAAGAACAGTGTTATCAGTGTAAATAAACAGTGCAACAAGTGAACATGCCTACATATTGGTTGTCCAAATCTGTGAACAGTGATGTCAACATGCAGTAGTTACATTATGCAAGCTACCAAAACAATGCTTACCTTTGCATTATTATTGTATGTATTATGAATATGATCTGCAAAACGACAACACATCTTGCAAAGACATTTTAAATGCAATACTGTCCATGAGAGACAGTGACAATAATGAAATTTATTTCGCTTCAACATATGTAGTAGTTTTAAGATTATTGTATGTGTTTTAGATGTTAGTGCATATTTTTTTGTAAAAACTTCATGGAGTGTGCTGTCACAGTGGTGTCTTGTGCACATGCACGTAGAAACTATATATAAACTGTGATCACGGTGGTGCGAGTCCAGCTAACACTCTTAACAGCTACTTCCACACTGAAATACACGCTACTGTATACCATGAATTGTATATGCATATGTATGTTAATATTGCACTGAATATGCTTTAGGGTGAATTGCTCGCCTGCAGGTGCATCCTTTTGCCTCACAATTCAGAGGGCAATTTAAAGGCGCATTTACAGGATGGGTGTTGATATATTGCAAAAACGTAGATATAAGTTGTAAATATAAATAAAAAATTACTTAAGATATTAATTAGCGTAAGTGGTTGTATCAATTGTGGCATGAAACTGCTGAAACATTAGAATAATTACGCAGTCCCCTTGCCTTATCGAGAAGACGGCACCTTCTTTTTTCTTGTAGCGATCCAGATCAGACGCATATGCGCCATCGCTGCAGACAATTATTTGGCACACTGCCATTATTCTATTTTATTGAGATGCAATCTCACTAGGTGTACTCTTAGTTACACACAGCAACAGAATTAATGTGTGTGTGTAATTTAATTTAGTATAATATTTTGTGAATACAGTGATATTATTTAACCTTGTATTTGATTTATGTTGCAAGTTATTGTACCATGTAAATGGTGTCTTGTCATGGCTAAAGGATCCGTGTTACAAATCTGATGAACGGTCCAGCAGGAGCCGAAACTTAGGAATTATTACATCTACGAAGACCGATAAATAAATATTTTCAGAAGAGTCACTCATAGTCAAACTTACAATGAATGGACCTTAACAAAAAGCTATTGTCAAGCGCCCAAAGTTTGTATTATGCAGCGTTAAAAATTTATACTCTGATCACATACAACTGTCATTACCTGTTGTTATTTGTCTGTTCTCTTATATTCTCAAGTCAGACCGCAAAAGCCAATAAACCAAAATACACATCTGTTACAATGCATTCATTCAGGTAATGGGAGTCACAACAGATCCTGTATTTTTGATTCTGTTGGATGACTTTTTTGGTGCAGTGATATTGGCTGACAAGTGGCTACTGCTATGTTCGATAATGCCTTCAGTTAGTTGTTGATCTGTAAATTCATCTACAAGCAGTTGTAGTTGCTTTGGTATTTTATGTGGCTGCTTGTAGACTGGCATATTATCGCCACTGGAATATAATGTTTCATTGCAGGTGTTACTGGCAATGGACCATCTGCGTTTTAAAAAAAGTCTGGGTATTTTAATACCAATGTTCCCATGATTTTCCATTCACTGGTTTTCAAGTGATTAACCTTGGCACGTAGTGCAGATGCATTGACAGTTTGCTTGAGGCTTTGATCCTCTGCTGATCTATCAATATCATCCTCATCGAATATCTACTGTTTATCATTTCAGGAGACTCGTGTTCACACCAGAATTATCCAGCCTTATTGGAACCATAAATTTTTCATTGACATTGCTTGCAATTGCTATGCTTCTTCATATAAAACATGCCCTTCGTCTAATGCTTCATCATTTGGCAGTGTATCAACCACACAGAATCACCATTTGTAGTGGGACGTGAAATTGAAGCATCACCCATCCACCAGTGTCAGCCCAGTTTGCAGGTGAATGTAAGTTTAATTTAGTGTTTTGTTTAGGTATTTTTTAGTATTTATAATTGTTGTGAATTATCTAAAGTTTTGTATTTATTTTTATGTTTCATGTACGGATAGGGCGGCGCAACGAACGGAGACGGCATCTTCGCTGCCGGGACCAGAGAGAAAATTACTGGCCACTATCTCTCGCGGGTCAACAGCCAAAGATGAACAGAAGATCCTGAAACAGAGTTGTTGCGTCGTACTTCTAAAAACTGAAAAAATAAGAATTTGTAATGTTTCTACAACAATGACATCATAGAAAGTTTAATCATGTTGTAAATGTCCAGTCCTATCTTGTCAAGGCTCAGGTTCACGTCTATATGTAGTATATAGGAAGATAATAAACTAGTGTATACTGAAAAAGTTTAAATGTGTTCCAAGAATTTATTTATGAAGAATTATTGATTTATTTGACAAGATTATTAATTTTGACAACGTTCATCACGAGTTTGAGTCTTAAAAGTTTATTCAATGTGGTTTTAATATTTATTAAAGCAGATTCTTCCATTAATATAATGTCTGAGAAAAAACAAATGATGTCTAAATTGAAAAAAGTTTGCGCAAACCAATTGGACTGAGTGACGTAATTCTGTGCATACGACTCAAATGATGATGTTTTAATTACAGTTTCGTTCGAGAACCATTCAGCGACCACTTATAAAAAGCGTTTAAATAATTCTGAAGTGTTTTGTAACTGACGTTGGTGACGAAGTCTGCACATGGTAATATGTCAAAAGAAAATCATTTATGCAGAACTTAAGTCGTTACACCACACATTGCAGTGCATCAACATCCACAGTTGTCCAAATCAACTTCCTTGTACCTGTTTGTACTTTGACAAGCAAAACAATCTGTAAGGCATGTGTTAGCTGTTCAGCTGGTGATACCTTAGGAATTGGTGTGCCTAGTGACACTGAAACATTTGTAGTTGTTGCCTCATTGGTAAATGAATTACTGCTAAGTTCAACTGTCGCTGCCAATGGTCAACTTTAGCATAATGCCAATCCAGGAAGTCAAGTGTGAGAATCGTGGAATATCCTTACCCCACAGCCGGAAGATCTTGTATGTGGTCAAGAAATCCATTAGTTCCTATATTAAAACTAAGTTGTTTTGTCCCCCAATGATTCCATGTTGTCATTTCCTACTCCAGTTCCTGTGCCTTGCAGCCAAAGCGTTTACAATTATGACACTGTAGCTGTGACACTGTGCCTTAAAATGTCCTTTCTTCCCACAATTGAAACCTTTTTCAGAAGCAAACATTTGTCGATCACTGCATATTTTCATAGCATGTTGATTTCCTGGAAGTGCGTGACAATGCGAAGTGCTGCAGCTAAGTTATTTGCATATACCATACAGACCGTACATGAAAATTCCAAGGGAATCCTCTGTAGCATGACATCTAGAGCCGTATTTTGCAATTCTCTGTCTGTGGCTGCACATTCTTCTGGATTTTCTGTTGACTCATACAACCGCAAGTTCACTTTTTTAATTCTATGATATAAGTTTTTGGCAGTTTCGCTGACTTTCTGTACTAATCCACTTAACTTCTCTTGAAAAAATCCAGTTCTTTTCTGTTTATGGCATTTATGCTGTAAATCCTCTGATTGCTGCAATATGTGAGCTTTGCTAAGTGTCTTGTGATGCATCACATTTTAGCCTCACCTGTTAAATGTGTAATGGCCATGCACATGCTCATCTGACCAACCACTCAGTTCAACTGTGCCTAAAACATCATTTATGAATACTGTCTTTTCCTCTGTTGTCTTGCAGAAGAAGGATGTTATGTTAGCTGCCGAAAAATCTTTAGAGGAGGAGGATACACTCACTACTGCCATAACCACATCTGAACCAGACTGTGATTGTTGCACAGCTTGCAAAGCTTCTAGTTCCTTTCTTAACTCATAATTATATAACTTCTGCTGCTTACTGCTCTCAAACAATTTTGATACTGTTGTGGTTGGCAGGAGAGCCAAATGCACGTGTTTTAGCTCACGTAGGCTGGCGTGAGGTCTGGAACATGACAAGGGAACTAGAATTGAGAAAAACGGACATAGCTGGTGGAATACTTAACTTTAATCCATTAATGAAGAACGTCGGTCTGAACGATACATGATTCTCAATATCAATAGTAACTGATAATGGCGCCTTGCTAGGTCGTAGCAAATAACGTAGCTGAAGGCTATGCTAACTATCGTCTCAGCAAATGAGAGTGTAGAAGTCAGTGAACCATCACTAGCAAAGTCGGCTGTACAACTGGTGCGAGTGCTAGGAAGTCTCTCTAGACCTGCCGTGTGGCGACGCTCTGTCTGCAAAAACTGATAGTGGCGACACGCGGGTCAGACATATACTAACGGACCGCGGCCAATTTAAAGGGTACCACCTAGCAAGTGTGGTGTCTGGCGGTGACACCACAGATACCTGCTCCATCAGAGCAGCTACAGTATCTCTCATATTAGCTGACTGTGTTTCTAACACCTTGCGCAATTTTTTATTACTTTTACACTCACAAGACTAATATGAAGGAAACACTTCCATTTCTAAAAGTAATAGAAAAACCAAACAGACATAGTCACATCCAAAACTCATACAGATAATCTTAACTAATCTTTACGTCTGATAATTTCCCTGTGGCACTTGGTACAATCGTGTGCTGTATGACCGCAATTCCTACAAGTGGTGCATGTTGTGGGTACCATTCTACTAATGGCACACTATGACCAGTTAAATTACAATTCTTGCATCTCACAAGTACCAAATAAGTTTCACAACAAGACCCTGTAAATTGACAGATCTCCAGGTTTGACAAATGCCACTTCCTATGTCACATGTAAATCTCTACTTCCAGTCATGGCCATATGAAAACAACAAAAATAAAAAGACCAGTAGAAAATGCTCTTTAGACCCTCAACACTGCAGTTGCAGCTAAGGTGTCAACACTGCAATTGTAGCTAAGGTGTGTGGGCAGTGTTAGAAATGTCAGGTAGCTATTTCTTATAATGCAATGACCAATCGTGTTGCATCAACTGCTCCTGGGTATCAGTGTCATATTGATGTTGCTGAACAACAACTTATGTTGTCTAGGATGTTGTTGCGGATACATAGTATCTTTCAGCACTAATAAAAAGTGATTAGCAAGTATCTTCTCATAAGCCTCTCATGACGCTTTGAATCAGCGCCACAGTGAAATTCTCCACCTTCTCCCATTGCTGGCTGAGCGTGGCTGGTCGCCAAGACTGCTAGTCCAGTAGTTTGGGAAAAGCGTTGCAGAATGCCATCTCACAGTTTGCAGGGAAACCCATAGTGTGAGAGTATGCCCCACATTGTTAGAACACCAGACAGATAGGCCCTTGGCATCTGGAACTGCCTGCAGCAATGATCAGGAAAACAGGTACCAGATGACTTTCTTACCCAGCCGTGACAATGATGTTAGTGCAATAAGCACTGTGGATGTACTGGTGTTACAAGACACTCAGTCCTCTGCCAGCAATGCAGAGTCCCATGAGTGGACTGTGTTCACAAGAAGTGCTGGAATGTGGAATACATGGATATCACTACACCATGATAACCATGAACCGAGTGCTTTGGTATGATTTTCACTGATCTTAATGATTGGCTACTTTCAGAGCAAGAGAACCATGGTGTTTATGAAGACTGGCAGGAGATAATGATGTGAAGTTCTGTTTGTTATGACCAAATGCGGCCTGCTTTTTCACTAGTGGTCAGTGGTCCTCTTTCCGCTTTGTTTGTTACAAGCTCTTAACTGCTGTATCAATTCTCTGGAATATGTTATTGTGTCCAAGGAAGGGCTTGTTGCTTCGCATAACAAGAGCTAACGATTCTATCTCCATCTCAGCCGACATTTTGCTGAACAATTAACTTGCATGTGGTGATTGGTGTCAATGTAGCAGTGTAACTAACATTTGTCCAATCATGTAACCAATCTTTTTGAACGCCTGGTAAAGTAGATGACAGGCCGACATTTTTACTAAATGATTTCCTCTTTGGGTTCCTCTAAATACATTGTAAGGTTCCATTGTATATACTTATAACTATCCTAGTTACTATTATAATATTGAGGATCTAATAACCGGAGTGCTAATTTTCCATGTGTGTTTGGTGTCCATTATACCTTTTTAAACTTTTCTTAACAGTCATTCTACAAAGTGAATTCTTCCAAATAAGCAGCTCCCACTTGAAAGAATCTGCTTCCGAATAACTGGGAGCAGAATGCCCTTGTTTGTCGTCATTCCAAAACCTTGGTAATGAATTTGCAAATGCTTCTAGAAAGTAAATAGTGTGTGTATCCTCTTCATATATAAATATAGGGAATTGTTTATTTAAATTTGCCTTGGATTCTAAATAAAATTCTTCAAATGATTTCTATCAGAAAACCAAAATTTTCAGTATATTTCTTTCGTTTCACATCTCCTGCAGCCTTTGCTACCTCCACCCAAAGTTTTTGAAACTCTATTTCTGTTTACTTGGAGTCACCCTGAAGAATGAGGTGAACTAACAGATCTTGCCGTCTTTTGCCGAACTTTGTATTCATTTAAATCTATCGTACATTCCTCCTGTACAGTGCAAGTAGAACATGAGACACCTATTTCATTTGGATTTGTAAGTTATACTTAAATATTTAATTTTGTGCTTGTGTCTGACATCTATTTTTGCATTTCCATAATTTTCCATTCAGTGGATTCTTTGATTATTAATGTCATTAAACTGTTCACCTACTTCATTCCTAACAAAGTCACATGCATTTTTCTTTAAGTCTGATATTCTTAGAGTTATCTGAGTCCTTTCTTGACGAGATTGTACAATCTATTCATGCAGCTTTTTTACGTGACTCTCTATCTTAGAATTCATTATATGTAATTTAGAGTTTGTTTTTCGCAATTGCTTCAGCCTGTTCACCAAGTTTCAAAGTTAGTTGACCGATTTTATCACTGATTTCTATATTTAATCTTTCATTATTGAAGCCTGGAAGCAGATGAGCCTTAATAGCAAAATAATAATAAATTTCTGGTGCTGAAACCTTTGAAATGGGATGCTGTGTTGCGCCAAATTGTTGCAGCAACTGAAAAAAAGTGATCAGGCTATTCAGAAGTCCTACAGAAAACATTTGGATAACAAAATAGTTAAAAATTTGTGGGAGAGGCAAATGGAAACCTACAAGTTTTGTAAGGCAAAATTAAAATACAAAGTTTTTCCATAGAGTATAAGTACATACGATCTAATTAAACTTTACTTTGAAGACCGACCATTCAAGATGAAAAGAACTGAGGGAAGGAAACTGTTAAAATGATATCCCATTCCTGTGAAATTCCGTGGAATATGCTAATTATTGGGAATAGCATATTGTAATTATAATGAAATGAACACCTTTAGCTGCGTACAGGCGTTGACATATGTCAACGGGACAGATTAAAATGTATGCCCCGACCGGGACTCGAACCCGGGGTCTCCTGCTTACATGGCAGACACACTATCCATCTGAGCCACCGAGGACACAGAGGATAACGCGACTACAGGGATTTATCTCTGGTATGCCTCCCGCGAAACCCACATTCTCAACGTATTGTCCCGCACTACATTCGTAGTGCCCCTGCCCATTACATTACTCGGATCACGTTGCCGATTCCCGCAAGAGTTTGGGCTCTGTTTGTGCATTCACACAGAAGAAGATGAAGATGGTCAAGTGGCCGGTGAGTCTTAACCATATATTTATTACGATGGTATCTGTTCTTTCGGACATGTCCGAAAGAACAGATACCATCTTAATAAATATTGCATATTGTTTCCAGCTTTTGGAAAAGTTATAGCCAGTGAATTGTAACCTTCAAGTGATAGAAAAACCTTTGATTGTTTAATTAACAATATTGTTTGTTCTGCTTTCTCTAAAAGAATATTTGTTGAAGTTCATTGTTTAGGTTATTCTTCTGTCTCTTCCAATGCCTAATTCAGCCACAGTACTAAGAGTTATAAAAAGTATTGGAATTCTATGCCTATAAGGTCTATCATGGGCAGTATATTTTATATGGCACAAGATCCCATACAACTGTGAAATACGTACCATTCATTCTGAGGACTGTTAAGGTGTAATTTAAAAAGCTCTGAGACCATTTGACTTGCCAGGTATTGATTACTCTTTTTGTGAGTGCTATGTCAATATTCTATAAAAGGATATAAATGTAATAAAACTCCTAAGTTACACTTGAAGTTTATTTTTTGTGAATAGCTGAGAAACTATATAATTTCCTGTAAGTGTTCCCCTTCCATGAACATTTACACAAATTTCTCGGCATAAAATGTGCAGTAACAATGTGTACCGTATTCACAATGGTTTATCCGAGTGCTGCACTAGTAATTGTGACAGTACAGCTCTGTGGTGTGAATATAGCTAATAAAATTGTATATTGTGGTTTTCCTTTTTCTCCAACTATATTATTATTGATGGCTTGGTATAATGTCCATGATCTATTTTTAAACACAACAGTGCAATTTATAGTTCAAAACTCCTCAAGGTGATACCTACTGCAAAAGCAAATACATTTCTCTCAGCCATATTACACTGTATCATCTGCTTGTGCCCCAGTATGGTGGCACCACAAGTAACATTGGTGTCCAGACCACTGTTATAGACTTTGAATCTGGGAAACCACTGAATAGTGACCATTTGCTCACTAGTCACCATCCACTACAATAATCCGCTGTCTGTCTTTCATACTGATTTCTTTTGGAAAATTTTTGGTTGGATATTACTGTGTCACCTCTAATTACAGGTCGTCAGTGCAAAAGTCTTTGTAAAGCTTTATTGCTTAGTTTAACATAAGCAATTACTATGGACATCCCAACATGTCCACAATGAGAAACATATTTTTCTTATTACATAGTTGCTTTGGTACACTTACCTGTTAATTTTATTTAATGTTCTTCGTATACAATCTTTCCTTAGAACCTACATTTCAATTTCATTCAAAATGCAAATTTTCTATTTATTTCAAGGAATGAATAGTTATTACTTAAATTACTTTCTCTTCGTCATCAAAAACATGTTTATTAGTTAGAGTATTCCACCTATTCTGAAATTCACATTGTAATATTCCATATACGTAAAAGTTTTAAATTGATAATTTTGATTTCTTGTTGTGCTTCAATTAATTATCTGGGATGAAGCTTATAATTCAACTATTTATATCACATAGTGAGATATACAGGTCATACTAATAATACTCAACTCTTTTCATCAATAATGTGGGGAAACTGAAAATTGATCTTAATCAAAAAACTAATTTGGTCCCATTATTGTCGTATCTCACTCATGAATTGTAATAAGGTGAAAACACACTCTGAATTGAGTACCTAGGTGCAACAAGAGCATTAAATGGCTAATTCAGTTATTGCCTAAGTGACCACATTGCATTCTTCAAACATTTGAACATCGTCTACAAAGAAATTAATTCCATATGACATGTGGGACTATTTGGAAAGAAGACCACAAGCTACAGTTTTGTTGCATGCATGACTTTAGTTAATTGTTCACACATGCAGCACATCCACACGGTGAAGATGGACGCTTGTGATGAATGTGTTACTTTGGAAGTACAAGTTATTGCTGATGACAATGACAGTAACTGTGTAGGGTTAAAACAACAACACAATTTGGGAGGGTGGAAACAAAATGTTGCTAAGAAGCTTCAAAATTCGGGCAAAATGTGTATATCTGTACACATAGGAAAGAAAATACCAGCCAATAAGTTCAAGCCAGTTGAAAAAGAAGTATATGTTTTATTTGTTCATTTTTCTGTGCCACATCTGCAAGTGGACAAAGTTTAGTATTATACAGTTCTGCTTATTTTTGTATCATAGTCTATATTTGCTGCAATCTATTCTAGGTGCTGTCAGAGATTACAAATCGATTAACAGAAGCAATTCTGTGTTGCATTTTGGGATAATAGTGACGAAGAACTACAGGATGCGATCTTGATGGGATACATATCAAAACAAGAAAAACCTACATCTTTCAATCCTGACACATAAAAAAGGTACTATTATTGGATGTGTACCATAAAACATAATGGGTTCATAAAAATAGTTCGCCAGAAATATTTACGGTCTGTGCTGCAGATTTATGAAATGAGGCTGAGATTAGTACAAAGTACAATATAGATTGGTATGTTATGTTAACACTGACTTATCCATGTCACAAATATTGTTTTAAGATCTGTAATATTGTCTTCAATAATTAGATTAAATAAAAATTATTTGGGGTGGTTTTCCTATGTTCCAGGTGTTATTCCTGAAGACCAAAGGGGTAAACACCATAATCGGCCCAATAAGATAGGAAAAAAGTCTGGCACTTTGTTGAATCACATTGGTCCCAGTTCCTTCATAAGGAGTCCCACTACAGTGTGGCAGATCTAAAAGGATGTATTGTGATAATCGTAAATTAACTCTTTTTTAACTTTATCGTGCTTTAGGCAACATTTTTATGAGTTGGAGGGGAAACCACTTAAAATAAAGTTCAGCACTTATCACGGATATTGCAGAAAACACATAAATATTCTCTTAGGCGTGGTTTTTGTGCTGAGTGTGATGTGCTTTTGGCAAAAGATCACGATGATCAATGTAAAGTTAACTATAACATACATAAGGCACATACCAGAGCATATCAATCTTTGAAGGCAGATTAAATTTGTCTCTGATGATAGGATTCTTTTTCTAGAATTTGCTTATGCCCAGAACTTGTTCATACCTAAATCGAATATAACATCACAGTTTTACAAACAACTTATTTGGTTGTATAATTTTAATATTCGTCGCCATGATGATGGTACTGGCTCTTTCTACTGTTTCTTGGAAATAGAAGCAACAGAAAGCCTACAGTCTGTGTGTTCATGTTTGTATGATTTTATTAAGAAAATGTTGTCCATATATGTGAATGTGAAGAAAATTGTGTTGGACAGAACAAAAATATTACTGTCATTATGTTTTCATTATGCCTGGCCAGAGATATTAAGATTGAAATTGAACATATCTTCCCTGTTAGCGGTCACTCCTACAACAAATGTGACAAAAATTTTGGAAAATATGGTTTGCTGATATAATGGCAGATACAGAAAAACCGCAAGGATACAGAGATACCATCAGTTACCTTTACTTTTACTGTGACAAAAAATAATCAGGTCACATCCAAAGTTCAAAAGAAAGTTTTATTTTAACTGATTATACACATATACAAGACAATGCTGCCTTTCAATATAAAAAAACTTAAATTTATGGTTCTCTTCCTTAAATGATGAATTCTGTGGTCCTATTCTAACTAACAATTTAGTTATAAATAAAATAGAAAGAAACTTCGACATGGGAAAAATATATTAAAAACAAAGATTCCAAGACTTACCAAGCGGGAAAGCGCCGGTAGATAGGCACAATGAATAACACAAACACACACACACACACACACAGAATTTGAGCTTTCGCAACCGGCGGCTGCTTCGTCAGGAAAGAGGGAAGGAAAAGGAAAGATGAAAGGATGTGGGTTTTAAGGGAGAGGGTAAGGAGTCATTCCAATCCCGGGAGCGGAAAGACTTACCTTAGGGGGAAAAAAGGATAGGTATATACTCGCGCGCGCGCACGCACGCACACACACACACAGACATATTTAAAGGCAAAGAGTATGGGCAGAGATGTAAGTCAAGGCGGAAGTCTGGAGCCAAAGATGATGTTGAATGACAGGTGAGGTATGAGTGGCGGCAACTTGAAATTAGCGGAGATTGAGGCCTGGTGGATAACGAGAAGAGAGGATATATTGAAGGGCAAGTTCCCATCTCCGGAGTTCGGATAGGTTGGTGTTGGTGGGAAGTATCCAGATAACTCGGACGTGTAACACTGTGCCAAGATGTGCTGGCTGTGCACCAAGGCATGTTTAGCCACAGGGCGATCCTCATTACCAACAAACACTGTCTGCCTGTGTCCATTCATGCGAATGGACAGTTTGTTGCTGGTCATTCCCACATAGAAAGCGTCACAGTGTAGGCAGGTCAGTTGGTAAATCACATGGGTGCTTTCACACGTGGCTCTGCCTTTGATCGTGTACACCTTCCGGGTTACAGGACTGGAGTAGGTGGTGGTGGGAGGGTGCATAGGACAGGTTTTACACCGGGAGCGGTTGCATGGGTAGGAGCCAGAGGATAGGAAAGGTGCTTTGGGGATTTCATAGGGATGAACCAAGAGGTTACGAAGGTTAGGTGGACGGCGGAAAGACACTCTTGGTGGAGTGGGGAGGATTTCATGAAGGATGGATCTCATTTCGGGGCAGGATTTTAGGAAGTCGTATCCGTGCTGGAGAGCCACATTCACAGTCTTATCCAGTCCCGGGAAGTATCCTGTTACAAGTGGGGCACTTTTGGGATATTTCTGTGAGAGGTTCTGGGTTTGAGGGGACGAGGATGTGGCTCTGGTTATCTGCTTCTGTACCAGGTCGGGAGGGTAGTTGCGGGATGCGAAAGCTGTTTTCAGGTTGTTGGTGTAATGGTCCAGGGATTCAGGACTGGAGCAGATTCGTTTGAAATGAAGGCCTAGGCTGTAGGGAAGGGACCGTTTGATATGGAATGGGTGGCAGTTGTCATAATGGAGGTACTGTTGCTTGTTGGTGGGTTTGATGTGGACGGATGTGTGAAGCTGGCCACTGCCTAAATTTTGATAAATATTCAGCATTGGCGGCCGAAGACTTCCGGCATAAGAAGTCAGCCTCATTCTGCCAACGGCCTTGTCAAAGAGGGCGGAGGAGCGGATAGAGGTTCAGGGCACTCTCTTGTCCTAGGGGTGGGAAACTGCCCATAAAGGCGGAAGAATCAGCAGTGATCAGCGACATGAGGATGCAGAAGGCAATCGAAACCATTGCATTAAAGACACGTAACGTGTATCCACAGGACATGTGGCCTGTAGTTGAAAAAGTGTCATGATGATCTCTCCATTGGCAAAAGATTCCGGAATAGTCCAACATTACCATGAGAAAAAGAGTGAATAATCATTGAAAGGATAATGTTCTACGAGTCGGGGCGTGGAATATCAGAAGCTTGAACATGATAGGGAAACTAGAAAATCTGAAAAGGGAAATGCAAAGGCTCAATCTAGATATAGTAGGCTCAATCTAGATATAGTAGGGGTCAGTGAAGGGAAGTGGAAGGAAGACAAGGATTTCTGGTCAGATGAGTATCGGGTAATATCAACAGCAGCAGAAAATGGTATAACAGGTATAGGATTCGTTATGAATAGGAAGGTAGGGCAGAGGGTGTGTTACTGTGAACAGTTCAGTGACCAGGTTGTTCTAATCAGAATCGACAGCAGACCAACACTGACAACAATAGCTGAGGTATACATGCCTACGTCGCAAGAAGCTGAAGATGAACAGATAGAGAAAGTGTATTAGGATATTGAAAGGGTAATGCAGTATGTAAAGGGGGACGAAAATCTAATAGTTGTGAGCGACTGGAATGCAGTTGTAGGGGAAGGAGAAGAAGAAAAGGTTACAGGAGAATATGGGCTTGGGACAAGGAATGAAAGAGGAGACAGGTAATTGAGTTCTGTAACAAGTTTCAGCTAGTAATAGTGAATACCCTGTTCAAGAATCACAAGAGGAGGAGGTATACTTGGAAAAGGCTGGGAAATACAGGAAGATTTCAATTAGATTACATCATGGTCAGACAGAGATTCCGAAATCAGATACTGGATTGTAAGGCATACCCAGGAGCAGATATAGCCTTAGATCACAATATAGTAGTGATGAAGAGTAGGCTGAAGTTCAAGACATAAGTCAGGGAGAATCAATACGCTAAGAAGTGGGTTACGGAAGTTCTAAGGAATGATGAGATATGCTTGAAGTTCTCTAACGCTATAGATACAGCAATAAGGAATAGCGCAGTAGGCAACACAGTTGAAGAGAAATGGACGTCTCTAAAAAGGGCCATCACAGAATTTGGGAAGGAAAACATAGGTACAAAGAAGGTAGCTGTCGAAGAAACCATGGGTAACAGAAGAAATACTTTAGTTGATTGATGAAAGGAGGAAGTACAAACATGTTACAGGAAAATCAGGAATAGAGAAATACAAGTTGCTGAGGAATGAAATAAAACGAAATGGCTGCAGCAGAAATGTGAAGACATCGAAAAAGATATGATTGTCGGAAGGACAAACTCAACATACAGGAAAGTCAAAACAACCTTTGGTGACATTGAAAGCAACGGCGGTAACATTAAGAGTGCAATGGGAATTCCACTGTTAAATGCAGAGGAGAGAGCAGATAGGTGGAAAGAATACATTGAAAGCCTCTATGAGGGTGAAGATTTGTCTGATGTGATAGAAGAAGAAACAAGAGTCGATTTAGAAGAGATAGGGGATCCAGTATTAGAATCGGAATTTAAAAGAGCTTTGGAGGACTTATGGTCAAATAAGGCAGAAGGGAT
Source organism: Schistocerca gregaria (assembly GCF_023897955.1). Taxonomy (NCBI): domain Eukaryota; kingdom Metazoa; phylum Arthropoda; class Insecta; order Orthoptera; family Acrididae; genus Schistocerca; species Schistocerca gregaria. Next base: position 131,346,397 of record NC_064926.1, read on the forward strand.
AGATAACATTCCATCAGAATTTCTAAAATCATTAGGGGAAGTGGCAACAAAATGACTATTCACGTTGGTGTGTAGAATATATGAGTCTGGCGACATACCATCTGACTTTCGGAAAAGCATCATCCACACAGTTCCGAAGACGGCAAGAGCTGACAAGTGCGAGAATTGTCACACTATCAGCTTAACAGTTCATACATCGAAGCTGCTTACAAGAATAATATACAGAAGAATGGAAAAGAAAATTGAGAATGTGCTAGGTGATGATCAACTTGGCTTTAGGAAAAGTAAAGGCACGAGAGAGGCAATTCTGACGTTACGGCTAATAATGGAAGCAAGGCTAAAGAAAAATCAAGATACGTTCATAGGATTTGTCGACCTGGAAAAAGCGTTCAACAATATAAAATGGTGCAAGCTGTTCAAGATTCTGAAAAAAGTATGGGTAAGCTATAGGGAGAGACGGGTCTTATACAATATGTACAACAACCAAGAGGGAATAATAAGAGTGGACGATCAAGAACGAAGTGCTCGTATTAAGAAGGGAGTAAGACAAGGCTGTAGCCTTTCACCCCTACTCTTCAATCTGTACATCGAGGAAGCAATGATGGAAATAAAAGAAATGTTCAGGAGTGGAATTAAAATAGAAGGTGAAAGGATATCAATTATACGATTCGCTGATGACATTGCCATCCTGAGTGAAAGTGAAGAAGAATTAAATGATCTGCTGAACGGAATGAACAGTCTAATGAGTACACAGTATGGTTTGAGAGTAAATCGGAGAAAGACGAAGGTAATGAGAAGTAGTAGAAATGAGAACAGCGAGAAACTTAACATCAGGATTGATGGTCAATGAAGTTAAGGAATTCTGCTACCTAGGCAGTAAAATAACCAATGACGGACGGAGCAAGAAAGACATCAAAAGCAGACTCGCTATGGCAAAAAAGGCATTTCTGGCCAAGAGAAGTCTACTAATATCAAATACCAGCCTTAATTTGAGGAAGAAATTTCTGAGGATGTACGTCTGGAGTACAGCATTGTATGGTAGTGAAAAGCATTGTATGGTAGTGAAAACCGGAACAGAAGAGAATCGAAGCATCTGAGATGTGGTGCTATAGACAAATGTTGAAAATTAGGTGGACTGATAAGGTAAGGAATGAGGAGGTTCTATGCAGAATCGAAGAGGAAAGGAATATGTGGAAAACACTGATAAGCAGAAGGGACAGGATGATAGGACCTCTGCTAAGACATGAGGGAATGACTTCCATGGTACTAGAGGGAGCTATAGAGGGCAAAAACTGTAGAGGAAGACAGAGATTGGAATATGTCAAGCAAATAATTGAGGACGTAGGTTGCAATGCTACTCTGAGATGAAGAGGTTAGCACAGGAAAGGAATTCGTGGCGGGCCGCATCAAACCAGTCAGTAGACTGATGACCAAAAAACGGATAATTGTCTACACTATTCTTCAAGGGGTGTGATATCAGAATCACATACATAAATGCTACTATATCGACCATTTACTATCTTCAATCATAGTTCCCCTTTTCTGTCTTTCACTGATCTTAATTTGAGAAATGGGCCTATAGCACGAGTAAATCTTGTTACAAAAAAAAAAAAAAAAAAAAAAAAAAAAAAAAAAAAAAAAAAAAAAAAAAAAAAAGAGAGAGAGAGAGAGAGAGAGAGAGAGAAAGAGAGAGATATTATCATTATGTAAATTTTTGAAACCTTAGAAATGCCGAGTCGCTTACTTGTGTGCTAAAAACAGAATGTGTTATTAATGATGCCCCCAATTAACATGTCAGATGTTGAATTAGAATCTGAGACTAAAGATTGTGCAGTAACCCTAAAAATAAGAGTTGGAACATTTGTAAAACAAAGGGGCTAAATAGTATTTATTCTGTGCCATTACTGTGTTAATTAAGTTTCTATAAATGTCAATATTTATATTTGTGTCATTAAATATGACTGAATGTTATGCCAAAACATTAGACATTTGCATATTCTTGATAATAAACCTGCCTCTTAGAGTGTGTTGTATTGAATGATTCCTAAACTTTCAAAACGTTGAAGCCATTTCTCTCAATATGGCATTTATCCCTAACACTCTTGTTGCACCCAGGTACTCATTTATAACTTCAATTTTCAACATGTATTTCAACAATCATGATTTCTGTAAGAATTATTGGATTTACAATTTTTAATAAATTATGGTTACAAACTTTTGCTTTAAATAATTGCAAACTATTTGGTGAAGAAAATAATGAGTATTCATAAATTTATTACACAGAATAATAAAAAAGTGAAAGTTGAAACATTTCATGACTATAAAAATATTTGAATGTAATTTGATAATAACCAATGCAAATACTAAATGACCAATGTTAGTAGTACCTATATTACATGGTGTCCAAACTAGTTGTGTTTAATGTGAAAGACAGAAAGAACAGAAAATATTGTTTTCTTTACATTTAGTCCAGTGAAACTGTCAGAAAAAAGCCTGTGCCTTGCCAAAGGTGAGGTAGAAGATTTTATTTTTTTAACTCGTTCATATTGTTGGAAAGGTTAGAAAGCCTAGTTGTGCCAACAAAATTTCTCTTGGGAAAATTTTCTGCAGTCCAAAAACTTTGAAAATTTCGGACCTTTTTCAGTTTTTTCAAAATATCTCAGTTTCATTTGTTCCTATCGCTTTGACGTCTATTTTCTTTTTTGAAGAACGCAAAATTCTCTGCAAATTTGATTCTTACCATTTTTTTCCTACTCCCAATATCTAAGGCGCTACAGTGCGTCAAAAAATACAAATTTTTCAAATTTCGAGCAAAGTGGGAAATTACTTAATTTTTCAACACTGTTATTTCAGTTTCTATTTGTGTAGTATAAACATGTTATTCACTGGAATTTACCATCTCACTCTGCTGCAGGGCCAGGACAAACAGCATCACATTCAGTAACTACGAACACATTCACGTCGGATTGTGTGAAGTTTATTTGTGTTACAATATGTAATTTGATTGCATGCAGGTGCCGTACATTTTCTACAGTTGATTGCCGTTAATGATCAGTTATGAGAAAAAGTATGTAGGAATTGTTCTTTAGCGGACAAAAGCGTATTTATTCTTTGGCGGGCGGAAGGCAATTATCTCTGGTGATTGTTCACAGCACGCTGACAGCTATTAGCACACAACAATAAGGGTCCTACAGTTTGGAGTCACTTCAATTCAGTATATGTTGTGGTGCTGAAAATGAGTATGTGTGACATGAATTTGTGTTTCATTTGCAAAAAAAACTGTGGTGAGTGGTGGACGCAATGTGAAAAAGAAATGCGAATAGCTGCTACCGCAAATGGTTTAGTGTGTGGGAACTGCTGACACCTCCACTATACAATGCGATAGTAACCTGTTCTCCTGCTGTTGCTAATAATAGTACAGTTTCCTGAGACAGTTTATTTTGTGTGCATATGTATGTGTGTGTGTGTCTTAATGATGTATTTACCTGGTTTGAGGTGGCCCATAGTGAACTTCAGGTAGTGATGTAAGAATCACAATAGTTGGGTGCCCAGCAATCCGCATGTTGCATAAAGAGAAATTGAATACCTGAAAGTGAGGTGGTAAATTCCAACATATAACATGATCTATAATGTATTTATACTACACAAACAGAAAGTAAAAAAATAGTGTTCAAAAATAAGGTATCTTGCCACTATGCTCAAAATTTGAAAATTTGGTATTTTGAGGCCCTGTAGCGCCTTATATATTGGGAGTAGAAAAAAATGGCAACAATCAAATTTGTAGAGAATTTTGTGCTCTTTAAAAAAGAAACTAGACTTTAAAGCGATAGGAGCAAAAAAACTGAGATATTTTGAAAAAACCTGAAAAAGGACGAAATTTTCCAAGTTTTTTGACTGCAGAAAGTTCTCCCAAGCGAAATTTTGTTGGCAAAACTCTGTTTTCTAATCTCTCCAACCATATAAACGAGTTGAAAAAACAAACTCTTCTACCCCACCTTTTGCAAGGTATATCTGGTATTTGACTGGACTAATTGCAATCATATTTAGTTTTTATATATTCAGTGAAACGTTTACATGAATTACCTTCAATTTTGTTCCCCTTACAAGTAATGACATCAAATCTTATGTGAAATGTGTATTTGATGGAGTAAAAACATATGATTGCTGTTAATTATTAATTCTGACCTTCTACCTGTTGCTTCAATGATCAGAATAACCATGTGTCATTCTTTGCCATTGCTGAGTTCCTTGCCTCTGCTTCCTCTTCTGCACTGAAAGCTGAAAAGTTTTCTCAGTTCTGCAGCTCTACTAAATGAGCCAAAGCAGTTCTTTGGAAACACATATTGGGTCTTGTTTACAACCAGGAAAAACATCATGATAATTTGTAATAATACATACCTTACTGTATTACATGCATCCATTTGACATGAGTGACACATCTCTAAGATTCTAAATACAGTTCAGCTTCCTCTTTTACTTTGATGTAACACTGAATGTAACAGTACTCATTATTGTATGACACATCTCTGTGCTGGGAATGTTCTGCATGGAGTAAATCTCCCTACCAATAGTTACCACAAAGCATGCTGAAACCATCTCATCAACCCCTTTTCAGAAATGCTGAATTACATGAACAAATCAAATAAAACTACAAAACAATATAAAAGTTTAAAATAACTATTAAAACTAAAAAATATTTTTATCGCATTGCCCATCATTCATCAGTACAAGTACTATAGTTGCTGTGCATCACATCTCTCTACCAAAGTGATATGTTACACTACAATAATCAACATGCAATTACTTTCATATTTGTGAACAAAACAAAATGTGGATCATGTAATATCATAACTGCATAAATGGTTACTTCATTATAGGTTGTCCTGATCTGCTATATTACAGGTCCTGCAGCTGGGTGCTATAAGTGTGATTTAGCCATTGCTCTTAGGAATGTATAACAGTAATTTGACCGTATACTTCTGACATCATCATCTGTAATTAGTACTTTCAAATACAGTTTCAGTTGCCTGAGACTGCAGTTTTTGTGTGTGTGTGTGTGTGTGTGTGTGTGTGTGTGTGTGTGTGTGTGTGTGTGTGTGTGTGTGCATCTCTGCTATATGGTAAGTAGCAAATTTCCTTCTCATAATATAAATATATTGATAACTCATACATTATGGTAATGCTTCTGAATATGAGATCTATTTCTTTTTCAAAAGTTCCTGTAGCCTCCTTTACAGCATCTCAGTACAGTCCATATTGTTGTTCTGGGGAGGTCTTTGCACCTCCAGAACAGGAAGCTGATCTGTCGAATTCTTATTTCCACAGTCAAGCATGTATTTCATCATGCTAAGTTGCTGCAAATCCTGTCTCATGCTGAAGATGTATGTTGACTCTCAAGATGGCTTCCCACATATTCAAAAAAATAAAACCAGACCACTGTATCTGGCTGTTTATGATTATATTAGACATTATTTCACATTATAATTTTCTTACTAAATAAATTACTTTTGCTGCAAGTATCATTTGTTACTATAATCAGGGATACACGTCACTCCCATGGAGTGGTATGTGTCATTTAAGTCTTTTACAAGACATACAGTTAGCTACTTAAAAAAGTTAAAAAATGTCACCCTATTTTCTGGTGAGAAGGAATTATATAATTGTAAAACTAACTTCTTCTGTATCTCAGCGAGACGTTCTAACAACTTAAAGTATGAGTGTGAATCTCGGTTATATCGGTTTATTTTCCTGACTCACCTTCCACTTCTGTACGAGGTGACTTACTTGGAACTTGCAGCCACTCTTCTTTACTGGCTAGCCGGCTGCTGGAAACCCTCTTGAATTCTTCTCTGTCGAATACCGTTAGGTACAGGAATTTTTAGAATCTTTCTACTTATGAATTTTTCTACTTACGAATTTTTTAGACTCTTTCTACTTATGAAATAAGTAGACATTAACTTTACTTTTTATCAGTTAATGATGTATTTGCCCCCCATACACAATAAAACTCTCACTTTCTACAAAAATTTGTAACTTCCTGTAAGTCACTCGTACAGTCGAACACCAGAAACAAATTGATGATGAAGTCCCATACTCCTTGACAGAGCATAGGGGACGATGTGGGAGACCCGCACTGCTGTACTAGGCAAGGTCCTAGTGGAGATGGTTTGACCATAAAGGGGATGAATGATGAAGATGGCACAACACCCAGTCATCTCGAGGCAGGTGAAAATTCCTGACCCCGCTGGGAATCAAACTCATCACCCCGTGCTCGTGAAGCGAGAATGCTACCGCAAGACCACAAGCTGCGGAAAAATTGAGTTACTGTTAAAAGGAAGTTGGCTTAGATACCATAACTTTTCTTAGCATGTATCAAAAAAGTCTTGCCTATAGCAAGTTTACATCAAGAGTTCTTTTCAACTGTCTTTGTTTTAATATTGTTGTTGTTGTTGTGGTCTTCAGTCCTGAGACTGGTTTGATGCAGCTCTCCATGGTACTCTATCCTGTGCAAGCTTCTTCATCTCCCAATACCTACTGCAACCTACATCCTTTTGAATCTGCTTAGTGTATTCATCTCTTGGTCTCCCTCTACGATTTTTACCCTCCACGCTGCCCTCCAATACTAAATTGGTGATCCCTTGATGCCTCAGAGCATGTCCTACCAACCGATCCCTTCTTCTGGTCACGTTGTGCCACAAACTTCTCTTCTCCCCAATCCTATTCAATATTTCCTCATTAGTTATGTGATCTACCCATTTAATCTTCAGCATTCTTCTGTAGCACCACATTTTGAAAGCTTCTATTCTCTTCTTGTCCAAACTATTTATCGTCCATGTTTCACTTCCATACATGGCTACACTCCATACAAATACTTTTGGAAATGACTTCCTGACACTTAAATCTATACTCAATGTTAACAAATTTCTATTCTTCAGAAACGCTTTCCTTGCCATTGCCAGTCTACATTTTATATCCTCTCTACTTCGACGAGGGATAGTAGAAATCTTAGGTAACAGAAGAAATATTGACTTTAATTGATGAAAGGAGAAAATATAAAAATGCAGTAAATGAAGCAGGCAAAAAGGAACACAAATGTCTCAAAAATGAGATCAACAGAAAGTGCAAAATGGCTAAGCAAGGATGGCTAGAGGACAAATGTAAGGATGTAGAGGCTTATCTCACTAGCAGTAGGATAGATACTGCCTACAGGAAAATTAAAGAGACCTTTGGGGAAAAGAGAGCCACTTGTATGAATATCAAGGGCTCAGATAGAAACCCAGTTCTAAGCAAACAAGGGAAAGCAGAAAGGTGGAAGGAGTATATAGAGGGTCTATACAAGGGTGATGTACTTGAGGACAATATTATGGAAATTGAAGTGGATGTAGATAACGATGAAATGGGAGATATGACAATGATAATGCGTGAAAGTTTGACAGATCACTGAAAGACCTGAGTCAAAACAAGGTCCCGTGAGTAGACAACATTCCATTAGAACTACTGATGGCCTTGGGAAAGCCAGTCCTGAGAAAACTCTACCATCTGGTGAGCAAGATGTATGAGACAGGAGAAATACTCTCAGACTTCAAGAAGAATATAATAATTCCAATCTCAAAGAAAGCAGGTGTTGACTGTGAAAATTACCTAACTATCAGGTTAATAAGTCACAGCTGCAAAATACTAAAGGGAAATCCTTACAGACGAATGGAAAAACTGGTTCAAGCCGACCTCGGCAAAGCTCAGTTTGGATTCCGTAGAAATGTTGGAAGCAAGTGCGGCAATATTGACCCTATGACTTATCTTAGAAAATAGAGGCAAACCTATATTTCTAGCATTTGTAGACTTAGGGAAAACTTTAGACAGTGTTGCCTGGAATAATCTCTTTCAACTTCAGAAGGTGTCAGGAGTAAAATACAAGGAGTGAAAGGCTGTTTACAATTTGTACAGAAAGCAGATGGCAGTTATAAGAGTCTAGGGACATGAAAGGGAAGCAGTGGTTGGGAAGGGAGTGAGACAGGGTTGTAGCCTCTCCCCGATGTTATTTAATCTGTATATTGAAAAGACAGTAAGGGGAACAAAAGTCAAATTTGGAGTAGGTATTAAAATCCATGGAGAAGAAATAAAAACTAAAAACTTTGAGGTTTGCCAATGACATTGTAGTTCTGTCAGAGACAGCAAAGGATTTGGAAGTGCAGTTGAACGGAATGGACAGTGTCTTGAAAGGAGGGTATAAGATGAACATCAACAAAAGCAAAACGAGGATAATGGAATGTAGTCGAATTAAGTTGGGTGATGCTGAGGGAATTAGATTAGCAAATGAGACACTTAACGTACTAAAGAAGTTTTGCTATTTGGTGAGCAAAATAACTGATGATGGTCGAAGTAAAGAAGATATAAAATGTAAACTGGCAATGACAAGGAAAGCGTTTCTGAAGAAGAGAAATTTGTTAACATCAAGTATAGATTTAAGTGTCAGGAAGTCGTTTCTGAAAGTAATTGTATGGAGTGCAGCCATGTATGGAAGTGAAACATGGACGATAAATAGTTTGGACAAGAAGAGAATAGAAGCTTTCAAAATGTGGTGTTACAGAAAAATGCTGAAGATTAGATGGGTAGATCACATAACTAATTGAATAGAATTGGTGAGAAGAGAAGTTTGTGGCACAAGTTGACCAGGAAAAGGGATGGTTGGTAGGGCATACTCTGAGGTATCAAGGGATCACCAATTTAGTATTGGAAGTCAGTGTGGTGGGTAAAAATCGTAGTGGGAGACCAAGAGATGAATACACTAAACAGATTCAGAAGGATGTAGGTTGCAGTAGGTACTGGGAGATGAAGAAGCTTGCACAGGATAGGGTAGCATGGAGAGCTGCATCAAACCAGTCTCAGGACTGAAGACCACACAACAACAACAACAACATCGTATTCCTGTAGGAAAAGCATCCATCGCATCAACCTACTGTGTAGTAACTGACTACTCATCAGAAAGGAAGTTTGATGATCTGTATAAATATCGATTTCTCATCCCCATACTAGTGTTTAAAGCTTTTGAATACTCCACACAATCGCCAATAATTGCTTTTCGGTAGCTGTGTAATTTAGTTCGTGTTTATTTAGGCTACAGCTAGCAAAAATCTATGGTTCTCTGTTCTATATTACTTGGATCCCATTCTTCTTGGAAAATTTTGGCAGCAACACTGTAATAAGATGCATATGTCGAAAATTTAAATGGTTCGCCCGTAACTGGATGATGTAATATGGGTGCCTCAGCAAGCGCTCTTCTAACATTTTCAAATGCATCATCTGCACCTTGATCCCAAGTCGACGGTAATCCCTTTCTAAATAAACATAAAATTCCTGGGTCATTTAACTTTTGCCCTCCTACTTACCATCGATAGTATCTGGCCATACCTATAAATCCTTCTAATTGTCTTACATTTCTGGGCTGCAGGCAGCCTTTGATATCTTTTATGCGTTTAGGGTCCAGTCTAATTCCCTTTACACCTACAATATGTTAGACAATGTTCCTCCCAAGTAACTGTTATCATTAACATATCATCTACATATACTATTAAATCCATCCCTATTACTTCATTTAATGCACATATAAATACAGACACAGAGATATTACGATCAAATGGCAATACATTGAAATGATATGATTTTCCATCAAACAAAAAGGCTGTATACTTTTTGGATTCTGAATGTATTTTTATCTGCCAATATCCCGTTGTCAAGTCCATAATGCTAAATAATCTTGCCGTTTCAAATTTGGATAACAATTCATTAATATTAATCGGTCGCTCTCTCACCGTTTCTGAATGTCGATTCAATGTACGAGCATTTAAGACTAATCGTATCCTGCCTGTAGCTTTCTTCACCTCCATTACACTGGAACTTTGTTCTATAATATTATTATCAATCATTTTGGTATCATTATCATCAGTTTTCTGCTATATTAGCATGTCATTTGCCTCTCCATTTTTTGCAATCCATTGCTTTCTTCCTAAGGCTGCTGTAAGTTGTACCGTCCATCAAGTCTTCCAGTATCCGAAATCTCTTCCTTCCTCCCCTCCTGTCCTCTTCTACATAACCTTCTAAAGCTGTTTTTATCAATTCGTCATTCTTTCTTAATATGTACCCAATCAAATTTCTTTTTCTTCTTTTTATTACATTTAGTAACTGTCTTTTCTCCCCCACTCTTCTCAGTACCTCTTCATTTTTTACTCTGTCCACCCAATTTATTCTTTCCATTCTCCATCATGTACTTGTCTTAAAAGCCTCCAGCTTTTCTCTATCTTTTTTCTCAAAGTCCATGTTTCAGCACCATACAGAAGAACACCCCATACAAGACATTTTATGAGTCTCTTCGTGAGTTCTCTGTCCAGACCGCTGCACAAAATTCTCCTTTTCTTATATAATGCCTCTTTTGCCATTGCTATCCTTTGTTTAATTTCAGTGGTGCACTTCCAGTCGGTGTCTATCCTGCTTCCAAGATACTTAAAATTTTACACCTGTTCTATTATTTCTCCATTCTAGTGCCAATACTTTTGTTTTATTTTTGTTAATTTTTATTCCATAAGTTTTTCCATTAGCTTCAAAGGTGTCCACCACATCCTGTAATTCTTTTTCCCCTGTGGCTAGAAGGACCATGGTCTCAGAAAACCTCAAACACCCTACTCTTATTCCTCCAATTTCTACTCCTTTGTCAACTAATGAGCATTAGTCAATCATATTTTCCAAGCAGAGTTTGTTAATATGATCCCAAACAGCTTCTTTCAAACTTACTGGAATAGGATATGGTTTGCAAAAGAATGGAGTGTCATCTTTGATTTTGAACTTACAGATATAGTCGCTGATGTTGCCTGGATAATCGGAAAACATCACTTCGTACTCCATTAAAATTTTATACAAGTCTCGTCTTTATAGATCAGTTAATATCAAGGATTCACTAACTTTGTCTTGTATATCAGTTCTATGTGTTACTTGATCCACATTATCGATTTTTGGTGATAATTTTGCTGTAGCTGTTAATCGTAGACACTGACACTCAGTTGTTTGTTCCTCAGTGTGGCTATTTGGCACAAATGATGTCCATCAACTACTGGCCCCTCTACCAAAACAAAGAAGATTTTCGTCAAAGTTTAAGATGACTTTAAACTATAACAACCAATCTAAACCAAAGAGTACATCTCTATTAATATTCTCTACTATTAATAGCGTTTGACGAAATAACATATTTTCAGTACTGCAGTTGACTTGAGTTTCGTATTTTACAAGTTTACTTTTTGTTCCCGTTATCACGATTATGTACACTCCAGTCACTGGCAATAACGGTAAGTGCTGTTTATTCTGTATCGAGTTCAAAAATTCGTTGAGGTAAGTGATACCTCACTCCCCAAACCTATAAACTTCGGAAGTTTCCACTGTTCCTGCTATTATAGGTTGGTTCTGCAAGCAGCAACCATTCTTTTATGGGTATTTTGTGTCTAAAGTTAACATACTTGTATGGAATAAGGACTCCTAATGTATCTTCACGACCTGGGCCTTGGCCCTGGATCCAGATCGAAAAATGTTTTCCTCATTACTTCTAATTATGGGTTGGTTACCGAAACGAGATATACATTCCCATTCTGTGTTTTATGGTTACTTGGTAAAAGTTCTTGAGAAGCCACTGGATCTAAATTTGAAGGTGGATGCTTCATTTGTTTTGATGTAAAGTTTCGTTGCAGTTCTTATATATTTCATCCAGTGCATCAATAAAAGACAACAACTCTTCTATCGTTTTCCAACCACTACACAAGTGAACTGAGAAACCTTAAAATTACGTGAAGTAACTAGTTTGTGTAAGGATGACTTTGTCGTATTGCTGGGAGGACGTATACAGAAGTGAGTCATTCAAGGCTAGCATAGAATTGAGAAAATGCCTCAGTAATTTATCTCACACGAATGTACTCGTTGTAAATATCCCACATCGTCACGATTTACCGAGGTGGTCGTGTGTAGTGAAATTCATGCCGCAAACAAGAGTTTGAGTGAAGTATGTACTCACTTCGTAGATGCAGACGTTATTGACATAAACAGTTTGAAGCGAAGGCTCCATACAGTTCATGGTCTTTATTTGAATGCATTAGCAAAGGAGGTACTTACGGAAAAAATTTCACTCGTATTTCGCGGTGCAATGAAGTACCCAGGACAAGTGGAAATCGATCGCAAGTAGCAAAGCGTTCTTTTCATGCAGCGAACAATATAGCCATCAATCAGTGTCAAATCACGAAATGGTTTAAAACCAATATGCCAGAAAGTAACATTCAAGCTGGGAAACAAACTCAAATTACGAAATGGTTCAAGCCAAAAAGAAACAAAGCACAAATTTTGCAAGCTCCAAAAATACTGGAAGACAAACAAGCTGCTATACGTGTGTCTTCCAGAACAAGGAAAGCTCCAGAGAGGAAGACTGATTTTTTTATGGTTGGTCCCAGAGAAATCACTTCTGCACCATCCAGATCCAGTGCCATTAAGAATGTAACTATGGATGTAAGTACACAGCATCAAAGTGACAAAGAAATGTACAAGCCAAGTGAGCAAGCTGATGGGGTGCTACAGAAGAATCCAGACCTACCCTTTTGTGAGGATGGCTCATTATTAAATATTAGGTCTTCAAAAAATAAAATTGATGATCTTAGTAGTAACTATATAATGCATTGTATTATAAATGGTTTAAATGCTGAATACTCATGAGACAGAAGCTCTAAGTTAGATAAGCTACAAGTTTTTTATCTGAATTTATAAATGTTAAAGTAATTTGTTTAAATGAAGACTGGCTTATTAGTGATACCATAAAAATCTTTAATAAAATTGAAAACTTCAAGGTAGCTACCAGCTTTTGTAGGATAAATAAGAGGTTCATGCATATTCATTCATTCTGATTTAGATTACCATGTAAGATGTGACTTCAACTGTTTTAATGAAGAGTGTGTTTTTAAGGTTTGCTGTGTTGAGTTAAAGGACTTAAATGTTGTTATAATATCAATTTATAGAATCCTGGGGAAGGTGACAAATGACCATTTCATACGTAAATTTCAGAGTTTGTTAGAAATCCTCAGTAAAGAAATGAGGAAAAAAATTGTAGATGCTGCTGATTTCAACGTCAATGTGTTGGTTGAAACGTGTGAGGTATCAAAATTTACAGACTTAATAAAAAATATGGCTTCAAATTAAATTTTTATGAATCTACAACAGAGAATGCGCAGTCAGCTACATGTTTTGACAATATTTTAACGAATTATGTATTTGAAGATGGATATAAATTTTGCCTGGATCTGGGAATCTCTGATCATTCAGCATTATTCATTGAGCTACCCAGAGCAGGTAGGGAAGTCCCATGTAAAAAAGCTTATGTAAAAAGGATCTTCAACCAAGAAACTTTGACTCTATTCCATGATACACTGAAGGAGACAGAATGGCACTTTGTTGAAAATATTTCATGCACAGCAAATTATGAAGCATTTGCAAGGGATTTTCTAAGTGTCTTCAATTAAATGTATCCACAAAAAACTTATTTTAATAAAATGACAAAATTGAAATGGATCACTAAAGGTATAAAAATCGCCAGTGCTAAGAAAAGGCAGCTACATAAGGAACTAAGACATAATAAAAAAATTGAATTTATTGAATATGTTGAACGATACAAAAGTACATTTAAGGAAGCTGTCAAAGCAGCAAAGCAAATGACAAATAATACGTTAATTTTAAAACATGAGAATAAATAAAAGGCATTATGGTCAGTTGTAAAACGCGAATTTGGTATCAAAGCCTCTAGACATGGAATTAGTACAATTAAGCTTGAAGACAAGATCATTGTAAATCTGGCTCAAATTTCAGAATGCTTCAATGAGTTCTTCATTAATGTAGTGAAACCAGAGGTTAATGTTGCAGATTATGAGAACAATGTATGTCCCTTTGGATGAATCTTAATTCTGAATGCCTCACAAAATTCAAAACAGTTTAAACAATAGATGTAGAAAAAATTATATTAAAACTAAAAAACAAAAATTCTGCAGGTTGGGATGGAATACCAGCAAAAGTCCTTAAATTTGTGTATAAAATAATAGGATACCCACTATCTAAAATAATAAACCAATCCTTTGAACAAGGAAACTTCCCAGAGGTGCTGAAGTATGCAGAAGTAAAACCATTGCTCAAAAAAGGGTCAAGAGAGGATATGGGGCATTATCGTCCCATCTCCCTCCTTCCAGCCTTATCAAAAATCTTTCAAAATGCTGCTGCTATGCACATTCGAAATTGTATGGAGAAATATGGTATTATTATGGAAAACCAGTTTGGTTTCCAGCATGGCAAAAGTACTACTGATGCAATTAACAAGTTTATTGACAAGATCAGCTCATCATTAGACAACCATAATAAAGTTGCAGGAATCTTTTTTGATCTCACAAAAGCCTTTGACTCTGAAAATCATGCACTGCTCATCTCTAAGCTTGACATGTATGAGATCAAGGGTAATGTTCTAAATTGGCTTACTTCATACTTATCAAATAGTAAACAAAGAGTGATTGCCTCATCAAGTGCAGCAAATTACTATTGAAAATGGAAAACAGTAGCCCAAGGTGTCCCTCGAGGCTCGATTTTACGACCTAAGTTGTTTTTGTTCTATGTTAATGATTTACCGAACAATATAAATGCTCCACCGATTTTATTTGCAGATGACACATCTGTATTAATTGAAAACCAGGAGCCAGAAAACATCCCTCTTTACATAATAAACACAATGAACAAACTAGAAACATGGTTCCAACTGAATGGATTAAGACTGAACATCCCCAAAACCCACACGGTCTAGTTCAGAACAAAACAGTCAAAACCCCCGAGAAATTAAAATAACTCATAAAAATCAGGATGTAGAAGAAGTAGATTCTGTGAAGTTAGGGTTAAACCTAGATAAAAATTTAAATTGGAATAAACAAGTTGACTACCTGATAAACAAATTATGTAGCTTTGCACTTGCTATGCAAATATTGGCTGGTGCAATAGACATGAATACAAGGAAAATGGCATACCACAGCTACTTTCAATCAGTTGTAAGGTATGGTATTATTTTTTGGGGAAATTCAAGCAACATATTGCACATACTAAAGTTACAGAAAAGAATAATAAGGAACATGTGTACTGCCCATCCAAGGACATCATGTCGACCACTATTTGAAAAACAACAGTTATTAACAGTTCGATCCTTATACATCTATGATATTATCATCTTTTCACATAGCAATTTAGAGTTATTCGAGAAAAACTGTTTCAATCTTGCGTATAACACGAGAAACAAAGACAATTTTATGCTTCCCACTCATCGCTTAAACCAATATACTCAGTCTCCTCAGTATATGGCAATGGAAATCCATAACAACCTAAAAGGAAAAAATGTTCTGAGTATGAACCTAGAGACACTGAAAATAAACCTATATGATATACTTGTCAAACGCTGCTACTACACTGTTGAGGAGTTCATGAAGGATGAACTGAACATTTGAGCAGGATAAATTTACATATAGTCTTGGGTGTAAATGTAGCTGTCCTCCACAAAAGGGAGGAAAGAAAAATAAAAGTTTACATTAATGTTAAAATTCTTTGTACCAATTAGGCCTAAGTTGTGTTATCTATTTTTTTGATATGTCTCCTGTACACTAATAATATGATTAGAAATTGTATGTTATGAGACAAATAAAACACTATTCACTATAGATGTCTTTTCTCGCATAAATTGGCAATCATCTGATTAAAATATGTACTAACCCTTCTTGTTCCATTGGCTTATCTAAATATTTTTTTCATGTCAAATGCCAATTGAAATATTTCCTCATAGTACCCCAAGTATTACTATAATATTTTGGGTCTAATAGATCTGATATTAACTTTTCTTGAACACTGGCAGACCAGTATTTCTCTTTAAATTTCTTTTGGAAGTCACCCCAAGAAAAAAAATACTCGGTATTTACTGTTCCCCATTCTGAGGTTTCCCCTAGAAGGTACCCTAAAGCAAATTTGATTTTCTTGAAATCTTCCCAATTTTTTTGTGAAGCTTGGTTAAATCCTTTTAGGAAATGGGTCGGATATATATCTGTGTCTGGCTTATATTTAGGAAATTGTCTAGATAGATCTGAATTAGCTCCCCATTGCAAATCAGTCACCGCTTCACAGTTAATACAACATTAGGTGAAGGTACCCTTTTTCTACTTTATCTTGGATAAACTTAATTTCTCTCCACAGGTTGTCCATACCCTTCCTGGTATCATTGAGTTCAGAATACAGAATAAGCCATACGTTTCCAGATGTTATTCTCTTGGTAACCTTTTGATCTATAATTTCTCCAAATTGTTTCTCCAAACTAATTACCTTTACAATATCAGAGTTAGCTATTTCCTCTTTGAAAATTCTTTTTTCATTATTTACCTGTGTATTGACACCTGTAATTTGCGATTGAATGACTGGCATTATTCATTCTGCTTCTCTTCACTCTCTTTCAAAATATTCCACCCCTGCCTTACATCATTATACTTAATATTGTAAACGTTTTCAAAACATCCTAACTTCTCTTTAAGTTCGTATTCTAGATTATTACATTTGTTCTCAATGTTAAGCTCTAACCTTTTCTATAAATCTTGAAAAGTGTCATTCTGTTCCTGACTAAGGTCAGTGAACATATGATTTATATGAGTGGTCAAAGAATTTGTCAATTCGTTCTTTAAATCTACTTTCAAATTCTCTACTTCATTACTTATAGTGTCGAACTCAGTCTTCAAAGCTCCCATGCCTTCGCATAGATTACTAAATTCTTTGCTTAGAGAGTTGGCTTTCGCATTTAACAAACCTAAATTTGTTGTCTGAGTATTTAGAGTTTCACTATGAGCATTTAAAGCTTCAATCTGGCTATTTAATTGAGAATTTAATGAGTTTAACTTAAGACTCTGAGCTTTGATTAAATTTATCAACTCTTCCCAGTCAGGCACGTCTTTGCTAATTTTCATGGCCATAGCTGGGTCTTGAGTTTCCCCAACCTGTTGTATATCTTCCATACTTCTATATGCCTTAGCTCTTTTAAGCATTTTAAACCAACTTTAAATATGACAATTAGACAATAAAAGTTCACTCAACAGTTTCTTGTACAACTTCATACTAAAGTAATCAAGTTTTGTTTCACACTCACCTGGTGTAGAATTTGTGTTGCTTAGGTGAACAGATGTGGAGTCAGGTCAGCGCAGGTAAACAGCAGCTCGTGCCAGCGGTGTCAGATATATGTTGGTTTCTGCACAAGCATCCCCACCATGTGTGTGAGAGCTGTATACTCTTCACTGGATCTTCTTGGTTGAAACGTTCTATGCGTATTTCTTCTTTGACAAATACGCCGAAATCTTCTTTGCTGTTTTATCGTTGTGAATTTTTCATTTCTTCACCGTTTTTCCATCAAAAATTTGCTCGATTGGATACTTGAACATATTCCAATTTCTAGAAGTAATTCCCATGTCTTATTATATTTGGTTGCTATGGCAACATGTGACAGCTTCTCCTCTCGTTTTTGCCTTAAAATCCCTGTTTTCTCGGTTATTTCACACGTTCTAACATTCTAACGACTTAAAGTGTGAGTGTGAATCTGGGTTATACACGTTTATTTCCCCAAACCACCTTCCACTTCTTTACGACGTGACTTACTTGGAACTTGCAGCTACTCTTCTTTACTGGCTAGCCAGCTGCTGGAAACCCTGTTGAGATTAGATTAGGTTCAGGAATTTTTAGACTCTTTCTACTTATCAAATAAGTAGACATTCAAACTTTACTTTTCGTCAGTTAACAATGTATTTGACCTTCATGCACAATAAAAATCTCACTTTCCACATAAATATATAACTTCCTGTAAGTCTCTCGTACAGTCGAACGTCAGAATCAAAGTGAGTTACAGTTAAAAGAAAGTTGGCTTGGATACCATAACTTTTCTTAACATGAATCAGAAAATAAGTCTTGCCTACAGCAAGTTTATGTCAAGAGTTTTCAAGAGTTCTTTTCAACTGTCTTTGTTTCAATAACAATAGTCAATGATACAATAAGCACCGAGCTGCTTATAAACTCCATGGTTACTCCTAACATACTCACTAAAACATCTGTGGATTGCCCGACAGGTACACTCTGCACCAGATATCTGAAAGCATGGATGACATCACAGCGGGGACTCCTGCGGAGCTCAGAGCAAGCGTAAGCACGCTGAGCTGAGAACAACGATTGCGCTAGGCTGACCAGAAGTCTCGGCTTTCACATAAATGTCCCGGTGTTACGAGATATTCACTCTGGACACGTAATTGTCCCAGTTTTAACTGAGAAACAAAATGCGTGCAGTAACATTTCTTACTTAATTAAAAATCATGAGAATTAAATTCCCTAGTAGTAGGACATTAGAGAAATGTATTTCACAGTATCTACTGTATGAATAATAAAATATCTTCTTTCTAACGCCTAACGGCTAAACTCCATACATTCATTCTTCTGATAAATACTACTAAGGTAAATCTTAGGATAAAATATCTACTTTGTGTCTTATTACAGATCAGTAATTTATACATTTTCCATTCCAATTCACAAATTGAAGATACACTCTTGTTTTGAGTTCTTCAAGTGTAGCATCATCATGGGCCTATTATCAGCTTCAAAATATCACGGTACCTGACACGAAAAATAAGAGTAAGATGTAACTGTAGTAATGAAGTTAAGTATAAACAAAAGTGTCCTGGTTTTTTCTCTTTGAAATCTGATCAGCTTAGAATGCGAGCACTTACCTTCAGTCATCATCAGGTAGCACAGCTAATCCTTCCAGTTCTCCACCATCTTCAGAACTAGAATCACAGTAATGAGTTCCGCTATCACAGGTGAATCTGCACCATCTAAATCTATGATGATTATTTTATCAATTTAATTGTCGATAAATATTTCTTTCTGCATGTATTCCCGCTCAATTTTTTAACGTGTTCTCACAATGGAATCCAGTCTTCTTTACTGATGGATTTAAATTTCTCCTCACACAATTTTTTTTTACAAACGTTACATTGCAAAGAACGTTCCTAGAAACTACCCAACCTTTTCCAATCGACCAAATATTTCTATTGGATTTAATTCTGGGTGGTAAGGAGGAAGGCGTAAAGCAACATGACCAGCAATTTCAAGGATTTTATGGACGGAATACTCGACGGTCGTTGTCTTGGTCCTTCGAACGAGCTCGTAGAGAACGGGCTTCAACATGTCATCGAAGAATGGGAGACATTCCTTTGTTGGCCACTTTCTGATATCGTCTTTAGTTGAGTGAGTGTTGGAGCTTTGTTTATTTTAAGATTGTGATATGGCGCATTGTCGACAACTATTGCAGAGTTAGATTTTGGATTTTGTTGGTTCATTTGGTTGTGGTAATCTCCCGTTGCTTGATTTGACTTTCACATAAAAAGCGCATGAGGAATAAAGCCGTGTTCGCCACCTGGATGAGTTATTACTTGGCGTTGTCACTTTGATACCGGTTTGAGGAGACCATGAGCAATATTATCACTCCATGATTTTCCAGTTACATGTGACGATAAAATAAAAGTTTCGTCAATGTAAACAATGTCTTTGTTTTCTTCCCTACATTGTTTTATTTGCAAAAATACGATATTCTTTTTTCTCTAATATCACTTCTCTCTAACAGTATCAGCCTACTTGATTTTGCTTTTTTCTAGCGGAAACCGAATTTCTTTAGCAGCCACCTTACACTAGTGTTGCTGCCTTGAAAGTCTACTGCTTTTTTCAGCCAGATAAAAGTTGTAAACAATTCTCCTAACAACGGCCTCATCAAAACGGTCAACATCTACATCTACATGACTACTCTGCAATTCACATTTAAGTGCTTGGCAGAGGGTTCATCGAACCACAATCATACTATCTCTGTACTATTCCACTCCCGAACAGCGAGCGGGAAAAACGAACACCTAAACCTTTCTGTTCGAGCTCTGATTTCTCTTATTTTATTTTGATGATCATTCCTACCTATGTAGGTTGGGCTCAACAAAATATTTTCGCATTCGGAAGAGAAAGTTGGTGACTGAAATTTCGTAAAAAGGTCTCGCCGCGACGAAAAACGTCTATGCTGTAATGACTTCCATCCCAACTCGTGTATCATATCTGCCACACTCTCTCCCCTATAACGCGATAATACAAAACGAGCTGCCCTTCTTTGCACCCTCTCGATGTCCTCCGTCAATCCCACCTGGTAACATCTATAATTCTTTTATGTTTACGTTTTTAATCTGGAGTTTCAAATTTCCTTTTCCCGCGATATTCCGATAGCTTGCCTTCCCTTTTAATTTTCTGTGTAGTGCTACACGAAACGCCTGTGGCCACTTCAGCTCACAGCTGAGCTTGCACTCCCGGAATGTTCATCCCCTGAGAGGACTCGGCCTCATTAAAACGTTATGTATACTCTCCCTTTACTGACTATTCAGTTTTATGCCTTTTATTTTTCAAGTACTAATAGACGTCATATTCAGTATGAAGACATTGCGCACTGGTAATACAAATGCTGAAAAAGAACACAGAAGTGGAACTTGTACTATACTCACAACAGACACACGTGGCACACTGAGGGCAGCTGAATGTATTTGGGCAGAGCTGCTCACTTCTGTGCATGCGCAGTGCCTATCCGCCTGTTTCAGAGTAACGGGCACGAAGCTCTCAGATACATGGCGCGGACTGTACTTGTCCGTGCCGTTCCCTCACACACAAACATGTGACGCGCAGCAGGTAGGAATCTACCATCTCACACTCACATCCAGAATATCGTGTGTTCGAGACGGTAGAAGGCTGAGTGGTCCTAGAATTTACTCAGAAATTCTCGAATCACCACAATGCCCTAGCAATCATCCACAGAGCATGAAGGTAACTAACAATATTGCTACTCCTCATTCTGCTGAATAAATTCCTTATTTAATTTAGGTGCACTGGCCAAGAATGTAATTCTGTAAGACAGCTAGGTGAGAAAGTACTGTACTCAAAATAAGTGAACACAAATTTAAACTTCATCTTTAGGTCAGCACAGTGTGAGATGTTTCTTAGGGCATAAGACACTGTAGTGAGCTTCTTGATTAGGGACTCCATTTTAAGCTGGACACCAATGAATTTTTAAACACTGTGTTCCATTCAGTGTGAGACTATTAATGAGTACTGCTGATACTAACAGATTATTATTGTTTGTGTGATACACATCACAGGGATCACGAGTCTGTCAGGTACATCACTTCCAGGTACAAATAGTTTAACGACAAGGGATGCAGTCTTTGATATCATGACAATGACATGTCTGCAACTAGAAATTGTAACAAGTAACAAATGTCCTCCAGAAAAATAAAAAGAGGGATTAACTATTCACGTTATTACAAATTAATATTTGGTCTATTATAAACAAATTATTAGAATCATGACAGTTTTGTAGTAGCAGTGTGTCTCTGAACATTAGTTAATGGAAAATAAAGTAGGGGTGAATAGGGTAGAACCAAGTATGCAGGTCAAACTGGGAACCAACAGTCCTCTGAGACTAGCGTCGCCATTGGTCTGAAAGTGCTCGGAACTAGCATCAGCCACCCTTTTGACGAGTTGTAGATACTGTCATTAGCAGGTGCCTGTCCCTTTTCTCTCTAGGCTTTTTCAACGTTTTTCTGTTGCAATTTGGTATGATGTTTCCACTTGAGTTCAAAGAAAAACATTGCCTGATAAAACATTAGTAAATAATTATTTTGAACGAGCGGGATTTTCACTGCATTTCAGTGCTTGTATGCTGCACATAATGTGAATGAAAAATTTCCAACACCACTTTCTTTGCTCAGTTTTGCACTGTAGGGTGAAACTGGGTGCACCAGATAGGGCATAACTGGCCAACCAGGTTTGACCTGTACTTAAGGGAGGAAAAAAAAAAAACTGCAAGACAAAGCATCACAAGGGAAAGTATCAAAGTTAGGTTCAAGATAATGCCACTCAAGCCAGTGATTACCAAGATAAAGTTTCTCGATCTTCTACAGCTGAAAAATTTCGCGAATCTGAAAATGGATTGATAGCTGTTCCTGGGATTTCTGATATGACATCGTGCATGTTGGTTGCAATTTCTGGGACTACTGGCATGTCATCTTCATTCTCTGTGTTACATAAGCTTCTAAAGTCTTCCCAAAGGTTGTTGTTGTAGAAGGTGCAAAGAAAATCACCATTAGGAGAAACAGCGAAACAGTAATACTGATCCCTTTGTGCAAGAATGAGTTGCAAGCAGAAGAGAGAGAAAAAGAAAAATTCAAAATAAAACTTTGATGGTGAAGAACCTAAAGGGCTAAGACATAAAGAAAGTGAAGAAGCAGAAAAAGACAGGTGGTAAGAGAAGACTGGCTAAAAATAAATTGAAGGAACAAAATTTGTAGATTATGTCAGGTGGGGTTGGGCAGGTTGGGGGGGAGGGGCAATTGGGGCTTGGAGATAGGAGGGGGGGGGGGGAACTGACAAAGCATGCATATTTTGTAATGGGCTGTGTTCAAGAATCATTATTGAAGGAATGTATTCAGACTCATTGTTGAAGGAAGGATGGATCCACTGTGTGTCTGGTCATTGCGAGGCTCATGAGCACACCTACTTTATCTGTGATTTCTGCCTTTAATAATGTTGAACTTAGCTTGCATTAACACAAGTAAAACCCACTCTCTTTAAAGAATCAAAGTCCAATGCAGAAAACAGCATAAACGTATAATTATAATTACTTTACAAGTCAGTTAATGTGTTAAATATTTGGTGTGAAGCATTTAAGAGAGAAAAAAATGTAATAGGTTTGAAATTAGGTTTAAAGCTTGTTGGAAGCCACTAAGTACTCTAATTATCAAACTCTGGATCAGTATAGTCTGAGTAATTTGCACACAAGTTTAAGCTGAGTCTAGTTTTTCAGGCATCTCAGTGTTCATGATGTTACATCTCTGGAAACTATGAGTTTTAAAGTGATATAGTTTTGGAAGCACATTTATTGGTATATGTGGGTACTGTTCACAAAATGCTGTTGCAACCAGTTACCATGAGATAATATGCTACAGCACACTGTAAATATTGCACTAAAATTATGCCATTTATCTTTGAATTCATGTTAGTATGCAAATATATTGGATGAAAACATGTTTTGTAGCACTGACCACTAGTCCAGAGTGCTGAAACAATGATCACCAACGCTACAATCAACTTGGAGATGGGGTGCAGTTGTCTGTTTTCAACTGTGTAGGCTCTGATATGATGTCATCCCTTGTGTTACTATGGATGCTATGTTGCTCACAGCACTAAGACGGTATTTTGCCTCTGTAAAGCATTGTGCAAGCATAGATTATGAGACATTTTTTAGAAGCATTTGAGGAAATGGTGCCGTGGCTCATTCGTCGAGTACATTGACTGGGGATTAGGCAGCTCACATTCCTGCAGCTACCATCTTCTTATTTATTCATTTTATTTTATTCCTCACAATATCAATTAATTGTGCAATTTAAATATATTTAAAAAGTTCAGTTTATATACATAAAATTATATATACAGACACACACAATTTAGTTATGATTACTGCCTTTCTAAGTCAAAAGACTATGCCAGCACATTGTAACACATTGATTAAGTTTTGCATAAATTGTCAGTGTTCTGAATAGAGTTGGTAGTAAAAAAGTAATAACTTTAAACACATACCTAACACTGAAGCATGAACAGCAAAACATAACAAGTGGTAAACTTTTTTTCCTTCATTTTAATGGACTGTCAGTGAGAAAAAGTTGTATAAACATTTGAAATTGTTTGTTAATTATGTTGGAAGATGGTAAGTGTTCTCATTCTGAAATATTGCATGAGTGTAGTGTGGGTATTTGTGTGACGGGAGTTTTGCTACCTCAAGCCATACCCACAGTTTCTAACTGTAATACTTATCTTACTGTGTTGAACATGTAACGAAAGATTATATCTCTTAATGAGTAGCTAATAACAGCTTTTTTAAATTCATGCAATTATTATATGAAATACTGAAAATGAAAGTTTTGTTGTCCTTGGAAGCCATTAGATCAGCAACTGAGACTAGGTTACCGTGCCCTGGGTTAGTTGCTTAGCAATAAAGATTTTGAAAACTTGAAGTTATTAGCTATAAACAGTCTTGGTAACTAAAACAGATTTATATCATCTCTTGATAGTATATTTAAGGGTTTCTGTATCAAGGCATATGTCTTTCACAATAGAACAAAAAATTTTCCTTGTTTTCAGGTTTCTCCTATTCTTTTAAATGCATACCTAATTTTACCACATTAGTAGGGCAAAACTGGGTATACAGTAGCTACTGAGGTTAGTATGTTTTATGCTGAAATGGTTTATTTTATACTGAAAATGGACTACTATATGCTGTTGAATATGAGAGAGATCTGAATAATCTTATTTGCGAACTTACTGGTGATTGAAATTAATGAATTCAAAGTTAAGGTATCTTGTTTGCCCCACTTTCCTATAGATATTTTTGTCACTCTTAGATATTGTTGTATTGGCAGAAGAACCAACACCGAGTTATGAGAGGAGGCCGAAATGCATGCATCTTAGCTCACGCAGGCTGGCGTGAGGAGGGAAGAACTATACTGACGTGAGGTCTGGAACATGACAAGGAATGAGTATTCAGAAAGCGGACGTAATTAGTTTGATACTTAACTTTAATCCATTAATGGTGAACGTCACTCTTGACAGCACATGATTCACAATATTATCTGTTCAGAATACATTCTTCAAGATATTACTTCTAGTAACTGAATATGGCACCTTGCTAGGTCGTAACAAATGATGTAGCTGATGGCTATGCTAAACTGTCATCTCTGCAAATGAGAACGTATGTAGACAGTGAACCATCGCTAGCAAAGTCGGTTGTACAACCAGGGCGAGTGCTAGGGAGTCACTCTAGACTAGACCTGCCGTGTGGCGACGCTCAGTCTGCAATCACTGATAGTGGCGACATGCAGGTCCGACGTATACTAACGGACCGCGGCTGATTTAAAGGCTACCACCTAGCAAGTGTGGTGTCTGGTGGTGACACCACAGATATGTCACTGAAGAACATGATGTGTAGAAAATATACAAAAAGTGGTGAGAGTGGAATTGTTATCAGAGATAACTATTGTTGTGAACTTAAGTCCAAAGACTGATTTGATGCAGCTCTCCATACTACTGTATCATGTGCAAGCTTCTTCATTTCCGAGTAACTAATACAACCTACATCCTTCTGAATCCGCTTACTGTATTCATCACTTGGTTTCCCTCTATGATTTTTATCCTCCACACTTCCCTTCAGTGCTAAATTGGTGATCCCTTGACGCCTCAGAATGTGTTCTACCAACCAATACCTTCTTCTAGTCAAGTTTTTCCACAGATTCCTCCTCTCACCAATTCTACAATACCTGATCTACACATCTAACCTTCAGATTCCTTTGTGGCACCATATTTCAAAGGCTTCTATTCTTTTCTTGTTCAAACTTTTTATAGTCCATGTTTTGCTTCCATACAATGCTACACACCAAACAAATACTTTCAGAAATGACTTCCTGGCACTTCAGTTTATACACGATGTTAACAAACTTATCTTCTTTAGAAATGCTTTCCTTGCCATTGCCTGTCTACATTTTGTATCCTCTTTACTTTGACCGTCATCAGTTATTTTGCTACTCAAATAGCAAACCTCATTGACCACTTTAGGTGTCTCATTTCCTAATCTAATTCTGTCAGTATCACCTGATTTAATTTGACTACATTGCATTTTCTTCATTTTGCTTTTGTTGATGTTCATCTTAAATCCTCCTTTCAAGACACTGTCCATTCCGTTCAGCTGTCCTTCCAAGTCCTTTGCTGTCTCTAATATAATTACAACATCAACAGCAGTCCTCAGAGGTTTTATCTATTCTCCCTGGATTTTAATTCCTATTCCAAATTTTCTCTTTTTTCCTTGACTGCTTGCTCAATTTACAGATTGAATAACATTTAGGATAGGTTACAATTTTGCCTCACTCCCTTCTCAACCACTGCTCCCTTTTGTGCCCCTCAACCCTTATAACTGCCATTTGGTTTCTGTACAGGTTGTAAATAGCCTTTTGCTCCCTGTATTTTACCCCTGCAGCTTCTGAATTTGGAAGAGAGTATTCCAGTCAGCATTGCTAAAAGCTTTCTCTAAGTCTAAAAATGTTATAAACGTGGGTTTTGCTTTCCTTAACCTATCTTCTATGAGAAGTCATAGGGTCAGCATTGCCTCATGTACTCCTTCATTTCTCTGGAATACAGACTGATCTTCCCTGACGTCAGCTTCTACCAGTTTTTCCATTTGTGTGTAAAGAATTTGTCTTAGTATTTTGCAACTGTGACTTATTAAACTGGTAGTTTGGAAGTTTTCACACCTGTCAGCACCTCTTTTCTTTGGAATCAGAATAATTATATTCTTCTTTAAGTGTGTGGTTATTTCACCACCTCATACAGCTTGCTCACCAGATGGAAGAGTTTCGTCCTGGCTGGCTGTCCTAAGACTATCAGTACCTCTAAAAGAATGTTGCCACTTCTGTGGTCTTGTTTTGAATTAGATCTTTCAGTGCTCTGTCAAATTCTTCATGCAATAACTAATGCCATTTTCCATTTCCATAATATTGTCCTCAAGTGCATTTCCCTTGTATAATCCCTCTACATATTCCTTCCACCTTTCTTTTTTCCCTTCTTTGCTTGGGACTGGTTTTCCATCTGACCTCCTGATATTCATGCACGTGGATCTCTTTTCTCTAAAGGTCTCTTTCGTTTTCCTGTAGGCTGCATCTATCTTACCCCTAATGATATATGCGTCTACATCCTTACATTTGTCCTCTAGCCATTCCTGCATATCCATTTTTCTCTTTCTGTCGATCTCATTTTGAGGTGTTTATATTCCTTTTTGGCTGCTGGATTTGCATATCATCTTCTTCCATCAATTAAATTCAATATCTCTTGTCTTACCCAAGGATTTGTACTAGCCCTCATCTTTTAATCTACTTGATCCTCTGCTGTGTTCTATTTCATCTTTCAAAGCTACCCTTTCTTCTTCTACTGTATTTCTTTCTGCTGTTTTTGTCAATTGATACTCGTTGCTCCATTTCAAACTCTGTACAATCTCTGGTTAATTCAGTTTATCCAAGTCCCATCTCCCCAAAACTCCTATCTTTTTGTAGTTTCTTCAGTTTTAGTCTACAGTTCATAACCAATAAATTATGATCAGATCCACATGTGTCCCTAGAAATGTCTTACAATTCAAAACCTGCTTCCTAAATCTTTATCTTACCATTATATAATCAGTCTGCAACCTTCTGGTGTCTCCAGGTCTTTTCCATGTATACAACCTTCTTCACTATAATTAAGCCAGATGTTAGCTATGATTAAGTTATGCTGTGTACAAAATTCTACAATGCGGCTTCCATTCCTTACCCCCAGTGCATATTCACCTACTATTTCTCCATCTCTTCCTTCTCCTACTGCTGAATTCTAGTTCTCCATGACCATTATATTTTCATCTACCTTAACTACCTGAATAATTTCTTTTATGTCATCATACATTTCTTCAATTTCTTCATTATCTGTGGATCTAGTTGGCATATAAACTTGTATTACTGTGATTGGCATGGGCTTTGTGTCTATCTCGGCTACAATAATGCGTTCACTATGATGTTCATAGAAGTTTATACAAATTCCTATTTTTTTTAGTCACTATTAAACCTATTCCTGTATTATCCATATTTGATTTTGTATTTACAACCCTGTGTTCACTTGACCAGAAATCCTGTTTCTTCTGCCACCCACTATGTCTAGCTTCAACCTATCCACTTCCCTTTCTAAATTTTCTAACCTACCTGTCCAATTAAGGGATCTGATATTCCACATTCAAATCCACAGAATGCCAGTTTTGCTTCTCCTGATAATGACGTCCTCCTGAGTAGTCTCTGCTCGGGTTCCAATTGGGGGAGAGTTTTACCTCCACAATATTTTACTGAAGAGGATGTCTCTATCATTTAACCATACAGTAGAGCTGCATGACCTCAGGAAAAATTACAGCTGTAGTTTCCCCCTTGCTTGCAGCTGTTCATAGTATCAGCACAGCAGGGTCATTTTGGTTGATGATACAAGGCCAGTTCAGCCAATCATCCAGACTGGTGAACCTGCAACTACTGACAAGGCTGCTGCCTCTCTTCAGGAATGACATGTTTGTGTGGGCTTTTAACAGATACCCCTCAATTGTAGTTGCACCTATGGTACGGCTATCTGTATTGCTAAGGCAAGCAAGCCTTCCCACCAACAGCAAGGTCATGGTTCATGGGGGAGGGGGTAGGGGAGGGGCAAAGTTAATTAGATATTTACAATGATGTAGCACATGGGCATAGATGGGATTTGATTTTGGGTGGAGGGCATTCCAACAAATGGACATTGTAATAAAGAGGACTAGTAATAGAGCACAAAAATAAAACTTGATCAGAATGGAACCACATGTGACTAAAATAATTTTCCAAATTGGACTAGTTTTCAGGTTACACAAAACACACTAGGCTATATAAAATTTGTCCATCACTTTGCACAAAAGGACACATTTGTAATTATGCACATATTTACTCACCTTTACTCTTCCATATAGACATCCAATTACTGTATATTGTACAACAGAACAGTGGACTGGGGCATAACACGGCATGCCTGTATTTCTCTGTAACTTTTACTTTTATATATTGTTGTACACACATATTAGTTATTGGAAGTATTTGTGTGTGCTGCATGTTGCGTGACATCATTCATGCATGCAGTTGCTACTTTAGGTGTATTAATTTTGCTATGCACAGCATTTTGTTCTTCTTCTTCTTCTTCTTCTTCTTCTTCTTCTTCCTCTTCTTCCTTTTTCTACATTATTGTCTGTGTTGTAGATTTCTATTAAATCTGTTGCTGAAGTAAAATTGGACTGAGTCAACAGAAAGTCATTGTAGTTCAATGTAGTTATCTGGACTACATGAAACATTTTGCAGTTGAATTAATTCAGCAATTGCTGTTGCATTTCTTTGAGTTTCGAAGAGTACAGTAGCATCTTGTTCGTCACCTTCAAACCAAAGTTTGTTGAAGAGCTTGGTGGCAATTTTGGGCTTTATTTCCCATACTCCCAAGCCAGTCCAATACAATTTACTGCATCCATGAAAGAAACTGACCTTTCAAGAGCAAATGCACTTTTGATTTCTTCAACACTAATAATAAGACACTGCATCAATAATCATCAATAATGGGATCTGGATGTGTAAATAACCCTCGGGTCCATGGGTTGTGTGAGGCTGGTTGTACCTGGCAAGAATCAATCCAATTTTATATTTAATAACTTCACTTTCTAGTGGCGGATTGCATTGTCTAGGAAAAGGAGAACTTGGTGATTTCTTTTTTAGGATTCCTCGCATCAGTCTGTATAAATGGAATCGTTACAGGATCGATTTGTTGTCTGTTTTTCTGTGTGTCAGACTGCTAAGAGCCCTTTATCTCAGGAACGAGTAGATGTATCAAGTTCAAATTTATGTAACTTATTAAGGTCTATGATCCCTTGGTGGTGGCAAACTTTTTAGCTTCTAAGTCAATTCAACTAAAAAATGACCATTTATGTCACACAGTTTGATGCTCAGAAACACTTTCATCAAAACCTATAGGGTACTTCCCACTGACGTAGAATTGTGAACTTTGGCAAGAATCAAAATTTCATAGTGCAAGTAAAGGGCAAAATTGTTAATTTGTAATTACATCACATGAAAAAAATTTTCTTTTGGAATTTGTTGTCTAACTCCAAACATGAAAATAAAGCATTCTTGAAAGTTTTGGAATCCTTGAGACCAATATATTGCCAACATCAATGCCCATAACAGGCAAAAATTGTAAAGATCCATGATTCCTGGAATAGATAAACTTTATATGTCCATAATTAGTTTCATATGGTATTTTCAGTGCCTGAGCCCTACTTGCACATGGTCAATTTTTTTTCTTTTCTTCTTTTTTTTCTTTTCTTTTTTTTCCACTGAAAGAGCCCAGACCCTGTCAGTCGTATTTAACAATTTATTTCATTTGATTTCGACTTGTTTGTAATAAAATCGTAAGTGTAGAGGTAAGTGAAGTATGTTAGTAGTAACAATATTTGAAGTAGCTCGCTTTAATTGTGCATTTCTTGAACTTGTTTTAAGCATCAAATGTTAGCAGTTAAACACTGTTATAGTATGGTCAGAATTAAATATTCTGGGTCATGTTGTCATGGGCAACCCAGCTCTGGATGCAGACTATTTTTCCATGCTAAACTCTATTGCCTCATCTGGCAATTTGTTGTAGTATTTCCATGAATCAGATTTTTGGAAATGTATGCCATATCATAAGTTGTTTTTAATTTTTTATTTTATTTTGTATTTGTTTTTAACACAGATGGGGAGAAAAAGAGTCAGAACGACTGTAAGGGGGAAAGGTTGGACAGAACACGAAGAGAGGAACTGCAAGATTGTACGGAATACCTTTTTCTGCTTTAAGAGATAGGTTAAAACCTGTAGACTGTTCTAAAGTAAGCTGAAGAAGAAAACCTACATTTTCTAAAGGACAGGAAGATGATGTGCTTTCTTTATGAAATATCTTCGGTGGAGCTAAGAAGATTAATATGAATATAACAAGGAAAATAATATTCAGCATAATTTTAGTAAATTATTCAAAACAGCTGCAAAGGATTAGCTCACTGGGTTTTGTACTAGAAATGTGTCACTCTGCATTCGTCAGATCTCAGCTTTTATTGCGAATGAAGTTAAACTCCTTTTCTCAAAGCTCACTGCTGTCAGGAACATCCATATGATCCATGCCTCTACAATGTACAGTTTCGGTGAAATAGGGATATCAACACTTCAAAAGCTAGAAAAAATTTTAGCACCCTCTAAGCTACACAAATTAGCTCAGAAACAAGCTGGGAGCATTGGAAGAACTTTACATTGTGTTATGCTGTGATTGCCAGCAGGACATATGTACCTCCCATGTTTATTTTTCCTTAGCTTGAATGACCCCTGCCTTAAAGAGAGGAGGCCTACAAAGTTGTAGCAATAATGTTTGGATGACTGAAGATCTCTTTCCAAAGTACTGGGAGTTTTTTGCTAACTTTATGAAGGCATCTAAGAACAATACCATTCTTTTGATTTTAGACAATCACACTAGCCATGTGTTCCTAGAAACCTACAAATTTTGCAAGGGCAATGGAATAGTAGTGGTAACACTACCACCTCACTGCTATCACAGGCTACACCTTTTTCAGCAGCTTGAAGGCTTCATTTATTCAAGAATGTGTCAATTTTATGAAGTCTAACCCCCACCAGAAAATAAAAATAACACCCTATGACATTTGTCCAATCTCTAGCAAAGCTTTCATGAGGACTGCAAATAGTGAAAAGGGTATCCCTGGCTTCAGCAAGACATGAATTTTCCCTCTAAATCCTACCAAATTTAGTGACAATGACCTCATGCTTTTGCATGCAGAAGAAGATATGGCTTTCAGACCACCACTTGTTGAGGACAGCAGCACTAAAAGTGATGAAAGGAATGAGACAGTTGTGTTTTGTTCTTCAAATACAGCTACTGGAGTCCTTGATTGTGTACGGTCGCAGATACGAATCCTGCCTCAAACATGGACTGTGTGATGTCTTTAGGTTAGTTAGGTTCGAGTAGTTCTAAGTCTAGGTGACTGATGACCTCAGATGTTGAGTCACATAGTGCTTAGTGCCATTTGAACCATAATTCCATGCTCCACAGTGACAAGTAGCATATGTCCAGTTTTTCTTCAAGGCTCCCTCCTTCCCAACGAAGTGGTGTCAGTCAATCATTATGTGGTAATCAATAGTGCACTAGTGGGCAGATGATATGGGAAAGACACCGTCAATATGGGATGATGTACTGTAATATGCAAGGCAGTTGGTAGCGATACCAATTTCAGCAATTGTACTTTTATTCCGTATTTTCAATGCCAGAAAATGATAAATCAGAATGCTATCCAGTTTCTATGTCATCGCTAAATCACCACTCCACTACTTTGCAGGCACCATGTACTAGCTTCCGAATGCAGATAGACAACTGTGCAGGACATCCATTCGCCCACGTACAGCAAAGTATACCAGGCAGCGTCCTACACCGATGCAGTTAGGTTATCTACATATTTACAGCGCATTGACCATAATGCAAAAGTTACGATTACGACTGGCCATCATTCCCTGTGTGAATGGACATCACAGAATATTCTTGCATTCGTAGGATAAAGTCGAAGATTGACAAGTCCCTCCCACATTTTCCTTGACCAATCCTCCCTGCAACACCAATCTTACCCAAGGCAGCCATCGATATGCACTAGATCTCTCCAGATACTGTGTTTCGAGGAGGGCAGAACCTCTTATCAGTGTACGGTAGACAGGAGAGTGTTGCCGTGAAACAACAGACATTTAAGAAGAAACGTGTTGTTTGTGTGTGATGGAGCTCATGAAGGATGAAGTTTAAACATTTCACGTAAATCAACCGTACCATTATTCCACTGGCATGAGAGAAATGATTGTATAGCATAAGCAGACACTGCTTTGGTTACACGGTTCTCTACCTGAAAATTCTATTTTGTTAAAGCCAAAGTGTCAGCCATTCAACGCCAGGCAACGCTCTTAATACTCTAATGCAGGATATATTTATCCAACATCAGACGCACAACCACCTCACACGTTTCCTACCCCAATCACTATGGTGATAGGCTTTAAAATGATAATAGTACTTCACTCTCTACTAGTCTGGTGACCTAGGAAGGCGCTGCCTGTGTACATCCGTCGCTCGATTCGTTATAAACCAACTAGAACGAAGTCAGAAGACTGCTGTTCGGTCTCTTACGAAATTATTGGATTTTATACATCTTTTTAAGTCAGAAACATAAGTACCCTCCAATCATTGTTCCCACGTCAGTCATGCTTATCACTAGTAGTAGAGCAGTAGTATCAGTTTTGATGTTTTTGGCTATTCTCAGTTGGAAATAGAGCGAGGGAAAATCGACATTAATGTTTTCGATAGCTGATACACTGAGGTACCACCCACGTCCTGCTGCATGAAAATACACACGAAGAAGTAGCAACTTCTTTCGAACGAATAAGTTCCGTGATCGGTAGCTAGAGAAGATGTAACAGTCTTATTGCTGTTTACAGTAGCATCACCACAGCTCTGGTAGCATTCCACTTGCACAAAGAAGTCCTAATCTGATGTTAGGTAGTTTTGCTCATGTATAGGATAATACAGATATTTTCTCGTAACACTACATCTCATGAGTACACCCTCCTCACACTATAAATGACATCAGTCCACTCTCCTACAAATCACTCTCGCGGAATGAGTTAAAGTCTCATAAATGCATCGATTCTTCTCCTTAATGCTTAAGGAATAAAATTGTTTCTGAGGACCAACTGTAAGTAGGTAATATCTATATTCGACTGCATGTGTGAGAACACAGTTTGGATTGAGATTTGTATATTTTCCCTGCTTTAATAATGCGCCTCTGTGTAATACTTATATCACATTTGTTGAAGTATGTGTTACGAAAACCCACATTGTTTAGAGGCGAAGGGCAGGGTTAAATGTGAATGCAGCCAGAGCATAATTTTTAAGCTTTTCTCTGTCTTGAGTGTCTGGGTACCACCAACCCACCTCAATTCCTTGCACTTCATGGTACTTTTTCTCTGATTTTATGTATTCTCAGTAAACTTACGTAATTTTAGAAGTTTTTTCGTGATTTTACATATTTCGCCGTATTTCCCTCAATTTTACGTGTTTCCCATCAATTTGTCGTAATTGTTCCAGGTTTTCCTCGATTTTTACCAATTTGATGTCTTTTTTTCCATTTTTTGAGAGTTTTCCATGTGTATATGGTCGCATTGATTCTACACGAGGATATTTGTGTGTCATGTACACCAACTTACAAAAAAATCCTAACAATTCTCCTCTTCTCGTTAATCTACTTTTTTCCCACAAGTACGAGATGATAGTTATTGAATTATATGAAATGAAATCGCCAGAACTTGTGAACGGTTTTCGTTTGATGCTCAAACTGCACGGGTGGATATAGGCATGTGGGGAATTGGTACGCAATGTATGGTTTGGTTTAGCGATTTAGCGCACTTACATTTGGATGGGTTCGTCAATAAGCAAAATTGGCGTGTTTGGGGGACTGAGAATCCGCATTTTTCGATCGAGAAGTCTCTTCACCCTCAATGGGAGACTGTGTGGTGTGCAATGTCTAGTCATGGAATAACTGGTGCTATGTTCCTTGATGGCACAGTAACTACCGAAAGTACAAGGAGGTTTTGAAAGAGGATTTCATCCCCATTATCCAAAGTGGCCCTGATTTCGACAAGATGTAGTTCATGCAAGACGGAGCTCGACCTCATCGAAGCAGAGTGACTGCATTCTGGCTCTCCGGTAGCCGGAGCCCACTGGCATGGGTCCGGTTTGGCCACCATATTCTCCAGATCTGAACACATGCGACTGCCTTTTGTGGGGCTATGTTGAACTACATAACATCAGACTAGGACTTCTTTGTACAAGAGGAATGATACCAGAGCTGTGGTGATGTTACTGTAAACAGCAACAAGACTGTTACATCTCCTCTGGCTACCAATTGTGATGCTTACTCCCTCGAAAGAAACTGCTGCTTCTTCGTGTGCATTTTCGTGCAGCAGGGCTTAGGTGGTGCCTCAGCGTGTCAATTATCGAAAATATTCGTGTCGGTTTTTCCTCGCTCTATTTCCAAGTGAAACACAGCCAATACGTCAAAACCGATAATATTACTACTAATGGTGAGCATATTGATGTGGGAAGTGTGACTGAGTATAATTACGTTTCCAGCTTAAAAACACGTATAAAATCCATTGATTCCCTACGAGACCCAACAGCAGTCTCCTGACTGTGTTCTAGTTGATTTATAACGAGATCGAGCGGCGGATATACCAGACAACGCCTTCCTAGGACGCCAGAATAGTATAGAATGAAGTAGTATTGCCATTTTAAAGTTTACCACAATAGTGATAGGGTTAGGAACGTGCGGGGTGGTTGTATGTCTGATGATATATCCTGCATTAGAGTATTAAGAGCGTTGCATTCAGCATGACTGACACTTTGGAAACCATATTGCTTTAACAAAATAGAATTTTCAGGTGGAGAACCGTATAACCAAAGCAGTGTCTGTTTATGATCTACAATCATTTCTCTCATGCCGATACCTTCCTGGTACTTACTCCAGACCATGGAATAATGCTTCTGAATTGACAGCACGGTTGATTTACGTGAAATGTTGAAACTTCATCCTTCATGTGCTCCATTATACACAAACAACATCGCTGCAACACTCTCCTGTCTATTGCACACTAATAAATGGTGCTGCCCTCCTTGACACACAGCATCTGGAGAGATCTACTGCATTTCAGTGGGTGCTGTGGGTAAGATATGTGTTAAAGAGTGGATTGGTCAACGACAATGTGGGATGGGTCTGCCAATCTCGACTTCATCCTACGAATATGAGAATAACACTCACCCACACAGGGAAAGGTGGCCTGTCGTAATCATAAAATCCGCACTGTGGTCGATGCGCTGGAAATGTATAGGTAACCTAATTGCATCGGTATAGGACGCTGTCTGGTATACTTTGGTGTATGTGGCCAAATGGATGTACTGCACAGTCATCTTTCTGCATTTGCAATCAAGTATGCAGAACTTGCAAAGTAGAATAGGGGTGATTTAGCGACGATACAGACACTGAGAAGCAATCTGCTATGTCACTGGCTGGCACTGAAGTTATGGAACAAGTGACAAAACTGCAAAAATTGATAGCTCTATCAAATGCAGTTCATATTAGAGTACATCGTCCCTCATGAATGGAGTCTTTTCAATCCCGTCTGTCCACTGGTGCGCTGTTGACTACCACATAATGATTGACTGACACCACTTTGTTGAGATGGGGGAGCCTTGACGGAACACTGGATATCTACTACTTGTCACTGTGGAGCATGGGATTAAATGTAGAGGTCATCACCTTCAGATAGTTGTTTGGAAGCGTTCTCAATTCTGCAGACTCATCCTGTTTCCGTATGCTGTGATACCCTCCACACGTTCTTTTTTCTCACCAATAAGATTACAGTACCTCTTTTTATTTCTGCTACCTTATGCTTGATGTGAACAGCACTTTCTGACAATGGTCAACACCGGAACAGTAATCTTGCACATGACTGTAAAATGGGGGAAAGTGCTCTCTGAAATGGAACATTCAGACATCTGCTACCCTGTTGCTGTGGAAGATTAAATTAACCGTATAGGTCGTAATCATCGGATAACTATTGAAAACGCTCTACAGTGCCAAAAACTCTTCCAGTTTCCCTATTTTACGATATCTTCCACATTTTTGTCACTGAGAAACATAGCCTCTGTGTTTTATTTCTACCAATCTGTGTGTTGTGGGAGTTGCGTTGTTTAAACCATGTGATGATCAGTTTTCTGTGAGAGCCAGTGGATCGAAACATGTTCGTGTCATTTTAGTACCTGACGCAGATCTCTAAGTCATGGTAGAGAACAAAGCGAGTAGTTGTGTACGAAGCTGGAGTCGTACACGGCTTTGATATGCTGCACACGAAAAAAAGGAAATGTATTAAAGTGCTTAAGAAGGAACAATCCAGTACAGCCAATAAAACTTTATGCAGGTCTGTGCAGGCCACTTTGACGACTTGCCACCGGCCTCAATGGAGTGATACGTCTATGTGCAATATGCTCACTGTCAAAATGCAGACGATATTTGTTTTTCGATATATGAGAAGAGAGAGACGTGGTAAAATCTTATACAAAGTTCTATTAGAAGGCATAACTGGTTAAAGTTAGTATGCAGATAGTTCTCTCAAAACTTCACCAATTTTGCTCATAAAACTAATGGAAATTTGCTGTATCTCTCCTTGTGGAAACATGATATTTTTATTGTTATTGTCGTGATTGCGTGTGTAAAACTAGGTGTTACCGCAAGTCCTATGTTATATCATACTTTATAAAATCTAATTATAGCTCGTTGTGGAACCTAGAATTATAATGTTTTTTTCCCTACATGTGAGTATATTGTGTGGAACCGGCTGTGAAGATCAAATTGCTTACAAAACTATAACGCATTGCGATTCATTGTCTGCTGTATGACAAAAAGTTTACAGACAGGTCGGTAGAGGTTAGTTATGCATAAAAAATGTCAAATATAGCCACACTACCGGTATTTGATTTCGATGTACCGGGGGAGGGAGAGAGAGAGAGAGAGAGAGAGAGAGAGAGAGAGAGAGAGAGAGAGAGAGAGAGACATGATAAAACCTTGTAGAAGTTTCAATTACAAGACAGGCTCTCACGATTTGTTTCGTAAACTCCAGTGTGTGATATAGCTTAGCATTCGTAAAACGGGACCTGCCGTAGTGTACAAAACAGCAACATGCTCCTCAATTATAGCTTGTTGTCAAACATAAAATGATTGTGTTTTTCCCCACATGTGGCCAAATGGCGTGAAAGATTGTACTCCGTAATGTTTGTAGTGCACAGGTATATGACAGTTTATTTACAGATACTTATTTGAACGCGAGAGGTGCTCTCAGGTCGCGTAATTTGTCCATCAAGCTGAAAAAAGTTGCTCAACATAAATATTTTTTCTTCAGAGTTTAGATTCTAGCTTTTCCTTTATTTACATGATGGTTTCGAAATAATTAGGACATTCTGTGATTATTGGTAGTCTTCGCGGCAAAATAGAGGAACTTTTTCCCCCAATTTCATGCAGGACGGACATGTATAGGCCTCTGGAATGTTTGTTAAGGGCGCGTGTGTGAACTGATCCTTTGGCGTTTATCACTTTCACAACTGGTAGTGGCCGATTTGCTACGCTTGGAGAAGGTTGCTCTGCAATCTTTCTCAAACGATTCGATAAACAAAACAAAACAAAACAAAACAAAACAAAAAACGGAAATATTTGGTCAAATGATTAAAATTCGAAATTTTCTTACAAAGCGAGATATAAAACTAATTATTTATTTCAATGGAATAATGTAATTTTTAAGGGATTGCAACAATGTAAGAGAAGAAATTACACGTGTGTTTTTATACCGGTAGTGATTTTTCTCATTAGTTATTGACAATAAATCATTCTGTTTCAGGATTCAGTCTTAACTGCTACTGTATTACAACGTCAACTACGTGAAGTTTTGTAGACTGTGCTGTATTTTGACAAAAGAAAGGGTATCAGGACTGATGAAAATAAACCCTTCTGTAGCAATTTCGGTGGAATCTGTTAACCCATTTAGCTGATTTAGTGATTTGAAGAAAAATATAAATATTTCACCAACAGTTGCTGATGGTACGAACATGAAGTACCACAAAGCTCATCTCCTTAAGAAAGCAATTTTTGGAATAAAAAGTCGCATTGCTGTGATATTTAACTGTCGAAATGACTTCTTTCGAATAAAATACCACATTTCGGACATTTCCACAATAGAATATGCTAGAAAGGCTAACGAGGTGTCAAAAAGTTTATCTTTTTTAAGGCGTAGCTGTTTTGCGCACAAAAAGTTACATTGGTGTGTGATCCTTAATTGACAGAATGATGTTTCTCGAATCAAGTACTAAATTCAAGACATTTCGAGAACGGAAGACGCTAGGAAAGCAAATGAGGTATAAGTAGGAACTTGATTTCTGAATAATACTTGAAAATTAATTGAGGAAATTGAAAAAAAATCCATCACATGTTTTGCAAAATGATTGGTGTAAAAGTGAGAGATAAATTAAAATAGCATTTGATGAGTCGTTAAATGATGCTCGGAATCATGTAGATTACACAAAATATTTGACCGATTTCTTCAGTTTTTTTATTTTCTAGTGCAAAGTATTCCTGAAATGCGTTAAAGGTAATTCTGGATACCTTAAATCATGAA
This sequence comes from Schistocerca gregaria, assembly GCF_023897955.1. Lineage (NCBI taxonomy): Eukaryota > Metazoa > Arthropoda > Insecta > Orthoptera > Acrididae > Schistocerca > Schistocerca gregaria. The sequence continues at coordinate 131,385,489 of NC_064926.1, forward strand.
GATACTGATGATGTGAAACTAATCTCTCAACAGCTCTTTGCTGGAAGGCGAAGTCATTTAGAAGGTTTGGTTATCACATACAGAATTTTCAATGTCAGAGATCATAATAGCTCTACGATTGTAGTCTTTTGGGTCTTGTCACAGAGCTAATCTGCAGTATAATGTTACTTTCAGGTCATGCATACATCCTGGTGCTGCAATTTAACAAGTATGATTGTAGTTTTATCATAGATTTTTTCACACTGTTGTTCTAGTGACAGAGTATGTTGTACCTGAGAAAAAAGTTGGAGATTGTACGTCAATAGTTCATAAAGTTACGAAAAACATTTTTAGCTGTTTAATGAAATTTTTGTCACTCTTCGCCTTGGTGAAAACAGTGAACCAATATCCTCAAGACAGGTCAAAAACCTTTGAGGTGAAGCAGGTAGTTGCTTCACTTTGTACATCTTATCAGTTGATGACACGGCCTTGTTATTTACCAAAATCAAAAGACATAACTAAATCGTAATTGTAGGTGACATAATGTAAATACACTCCCACCTTAATTGCAGTACACCGGGCTTCATCATTATACCCAATGAATGGGGAGATGAAAAAGACATTAATTTAAAATATTATACCTTAGTTTCTAGAAATTCTTTTATTAGTTATATAACGGTGTGTATCTGTGTAATGATTACAATGCTTAATTAAGAATACACATTTAAGTCGATTAGAACGAGTCACATTTTGCCTTGCGTAGAAGTTTAGGTGACGTTTTTAGGCACGTTTATAAGTCATTTGTCTGTCTCAGAGCAAAATTTAATGATGAAACCGTCTTTAACGAGGCGTCTTGGAGCATGTTCTACCAGTTGGTTGTATCTGTTTCTTCTGTACAATAAATGTAATCAGCTTCAGGAAAGTAAAAGGGAGGTCATCAACTGGCAGTGTATAAAAGTGTCTTACAGTTGTTAGCGATGCAATAAAATCAGGGCTGTCAGTTTTTTGTTCCCAGGACCTCATAAAGCTTAATAATGGGTGGTACAGCAGTAAAGCTTATGTATAACACCTCCCTCAGGTAAGGTAAGCAGTAGTTTCGAGTGCGCTGTGAAACAGGAACTCATTGCTTCTCAAGAATGTAAAAGCTCTGGGCTTGAAACAGTGTAAAATTAACTGCACCCCCTGGTCTTAAGAACATGCATAAAAGTTATCTGACAACTGGTGTAACAACTTTATTGCGTTTAACGTTCTGCGTATATGCAATATGAAATAAAACAGTTTTATTATATTCATCAAATTAGCGTTTGGGAAAACCGAGGACTAGAAATACAGATTCTCATCGAGGATACTGGTTCCCCCAAACATGTCCCATTGTGAATGTTACGTCTATGCTACACCATGTTAGCAGGCTTATATCGATGTTCGGACAAAGAGGAAGGAAGAGTAGGTTCTCAAGTCCTATCGATGAAGAGGTCATTAGGGGCGAAGCGTAAGCTCGAATTAGGAGACGTATAGAATAGAGAAGGAAATCGGCCGTGTCCCATTGAAAGGAACCACCTTGACTATTTGAGTCACAGGGGAACCACAGAAAACGTAAATCTGGATGTCTGGACGGGAATTTGAAACGAAACCTCCCGGGAACCAGCCCAGTGTCTTACCAATACGCAATCCACGACTGACGGAAACAACCGACCGTATTATGGAGGTCTGAGAATGTGTCTCTGGGTTCAAGATACCTTTCTGATCCCTTCAGTCCAATGAGCTTCCAACTGTCCAACTAGGCTTTCCTCTCGAGAGGCCGCGGGTTTATGTGCTGGCGATTTTGTTTTTAATCTATGAACTTTTCTCTGCATTCTCGATGTATTCAAACTATTATATGCACGTATCACGCCACTTTGCCGCATATTACCCATATTTCATAGTTTCTAATCCTAAATACAGCAATTCTTTACAGTGTTTTCTTGGCTTTGTTCTTATAGTGCTTTTTGTTGTACAAATGTGTTAATATTTACCACCTCGCGTCATCGATATCCAACAGAATTGTTTGCAGTTTTCTCACTAATTCTGTCACATTTCTAAAAATTCTCACTAATTCAAATGTATTTCGAACACACTACAACTCCGCACCACTTTCTATACACGTCAGTGAAAATTATTCATTGTGTTTGCTTACAGATGCAATACACCATATGAAGAAATTGAAAGAATGTGTGATGAAATAAAAGAAATTTTCAGATAGCCTAGTTGAAGTAGACGAAAATTTTACTATACGGGGGCGGGAGGATGCAGGGTGACGGGGGAATTGAAGGAGGGGGGGGGGGGGGGTGATGCTGAGGGAAGGAATGAAAGGAGTAGTTGCAGGGTATGTTTTCTCCACAGAAGACAATTTCATTATTGCCCATACTTGGTATAAGTGTCACGAAAAACAATTGTATACGTGGAAGAGACCTGGGGCCACCAGAAGATTTCAGAGAGATTATATAATAGTAAGACACAGATAGTCCTGGGACAGAAATACTGGAAATACATGGAAATCTTTTTGATCAAAAGTTGCATTTTGATTCTATCGACATCTCGTAAACAAGCTCAGTATGTAATGGTATGTATAGTATAGTTTGTGGCAATGCATCTGTTGACCACATGAAGGTTTTGTATTAATAGCTAACGAGAAGACCGATTGTTAAACGTTTCTGCACAAGATCTTCCATATGTACACCATTATTCCGCAATTTACAATTAACTGCCTGCAGAGGGTTTATCGGACCACATTCACGCTATTTCTCTACCGGTACACACATTAACAGCGCACTGGAAAAACGGACACTAAAATCTTCCCGTGAGAGCTCTGATATCTCTTACTTTATTATGGCCAACAAAATACACTACTGGAAATTGAAATAAGAACACCGTGAATTCATTGTCCCAGGAAGGGGAAACTTTATTGACACATTCCTGGGGTCAGATACATCACATGATCACACTGACAGAACCACAGGCACATAGACACAGGCAACAGAACATGCACAATGTCGGCACTAGTACAGTGTATATCCACTTTTCGCAGCAATGCAGGCTGCTATTCTTCCATGGAGACGATCGTAGAGATGCTGGATGTAGTCCTGTGGAACAGCTTGCCATGCCATTTCCACCTGGCGCCTCAGTTGGACCAGTGTTCGTGCTGGACGTGCAGACCGCGTGAGACGACGCTTCATCCAGTCCCAAACATGCTCAATGGGGGACAGATCCGGAGATCTTGCTGGCCAGGGTAGTTGACTTACACCTTCCAGAGCACGTTGGGTGGCACGGGATACATGCGGACGTGCATTGTCCTGTTGGAACAGCAAGTTCCCTTGCCGGTCTAGGAATGGTAGAACGATGGGTTCGATGACGGTTTGGATGTACCGTACACTATTCAGTGTCCCCTCGACGATCACCAGAGGTGTACGGCCAGTGTAGGAGATCGCTCCCCACACCATGATGCCGGGTGTTGGCCCTGTGTGCCTCGGTCGTATGCAGTCCTGATTGTGGCGCTCACCTGCACGGCGCCAGACACGAATACGACCATCATTGGCACCAAGACAGAAGCGACTCTCATCGCTGAAGACGACACGTCTCCATTCGTCCCTCCATTCACGCCTGTCGCGACACCACAGGAGGCGGGCTGCACGATGTTGGGGCGTGAGCGGAAGACGGCCTAACGGTGTGCGGGACCGTAGCCAAGCTTCATGGAGACGGTTGCGAATGGTCCTCGCCGATACCCCAGGAGCAACAGTGTCCCTAATTTGCTGGGAAGTGGCGGTGCGGTCCCCTACGGCACTGCGTAGGATCCTACGGTCTTGGCGTGCATTCGTGCGTCGCTGCGGTCCGGTCCTAGGTCGACGGGCACGTGCACCTTCCGCCGACCACTGGCGACAACATCGATGTACTATGGAGACCTCACGCCCCACGTGTTGAGCAATTCGGCGGTACGTCCACCAGGCCTCCCGCATGCCCACTATACGCCCTCGCTCAAAGTCCGTCAACTGCACATACGGTTCACGTCCACGCTGTCGCGGCATGCTACCAGTGTTAAAGACTGCGATGGAGCTCTGTATGCCACGGCAAACTGGCTGACACTGACGGCGGCGGTGCAGAAATGCTGCGCAGCTAGCGCCATTCGACGGCCAACACCGCGGTTCCTGGTGTGTCTGCTGTGCCGTGCGTGTGATCATTGCTTGTACAGCCTTCTCGCAGTGTCCGGTGCAAGTATGGTGGGTCTGACACACCGGTGTCAATGTGTTCTTTTTTCCATTTCCAGGAGTGTATTTCCGCACTCGGAAGAGAAAGCTAGTGACTGAAATGTCATGAGGAGAAACTGCTGCAAAGAGGAACGGCCATTGATGACTACCACCACTATTCGCATATCATATCCGTGCCACCCTATCCACTATTTCGTGATAATCAAAGATAGTTGCCCTTCTTACAACTTTTTTCTTATCTTCCGGCTGCCCTATCTGATACAGATCCCACACTAGGCAGCATTACTCCATAAGAGGATGGACAAACGTAGTGTAGCCAATCTCTTTAGTTGGCCTGTTGCATTTCCTAAGTGTTTCGCCAATAAATAGCGGTTTTTGGTTCGCTTTCTCCGCAACATTATCTATGTGGTATTTCCAGTTTCAGTTATTCGTCGTTGTGACTCCTAAGTACTTAGCTGAACGCATAGCCTTTAAATTTGCGTGATTTATAGTGTACCCAAAATTTAGCGGATTTCTTTTACTACTTGTGTGAACGACTTCACACTTTTCATTATTTGGAGTCAATTGCCACTTTTAGCATCTTACAGATATCTTATTTAAACCATTTTGCAATTGGTTTTGATCATCTGATAACTTTACAAGACGGTAAATATCATCGTCATCTGTAAACAACAGAAGAGGGCTGCTCAGATTATCTCTAAATTGTTTACGTTGTGTCTAGGAATCCTGCATAATCGGTTTTCTAGACAAACATTCAAACAACTCGTATTAATGCGTTTTATTACAAAATACAAATACAATACTTAACATTGGAAGATGTGTCGCAAGGAAAGGGCGACATACAAAATAATCAGTCTTCTCCAGTATCGACAAACACAAGTTAGTGCTGCCTAAAGATTTCTAATGATAGTTGCTACGATGCGTCTGCTAACGAAGTTGAGACGCCCTGCTAAACCTGCAGGACAGGACAGGTAGTTTAAATTGTGGAAAGGGGCCAAAATAAGCGACTGTCAGTTACACTCGAACATACAACATTATTTATTTGACCAAACATTACAAGAGCCAAGAAAATTAAAAAAACCGCAACATTAGTTTTTGGAACTTAATAGCCAGTTGAATGCGTCATACAAACTTATGCCTTAAGGGCAAGACAACTTTAATTTAAAATCGGCTGAAATCCAATAACTTAAAACGCAAACCAAAATGGAAATTTAAAAGGCAGAAGGCCTTATCTTAAATCAGTTATTTCAATTAGGCAGAAGGCCCAAATGATCTCACACCTTAAGAGCAAAACAACTTGAATATAAAAAAAAAAAACCGGCTGAAGGCCCATCTCTTAAGACAAACCAAAATGATGTTTTAGAAGGCCAAAGATCTTACCTTAAAACAGTTCTTTAAATTAGGCTGAAGGCCCAAACAATCTTACGCTTTAAGGGAAAAACAACCTTAATTTAAAAATCGTCTAGAAGCCATACAAATACAAACAACAATAACAGATAAGTAAAGGCGCTCAGAAGTTTCCGAGGGTCGGCCTGGAATTCAAACACTGACACTCAGGTGAGACAGGCAGTCGGCCCAACCATTCTCGATCTGAGGACAACCCAACCGACAGACAGTCTACGGACCCACTGACAAGATAACTTCCACTCCACCCGACCAGCACACAACAGGAAGTTCAATGGAACAACCTAGAAAGTATTGGCGCCCATAACCAATTACACATTGAGCTGTCAAACTACACACCGTGCTGGACAGTGACAACACGACGAGGAAAATACACTGCATGAATTTACGTCAATGGCAAGGGCTTGTAACCGGAATGTTAAGGCTGGTAACCGGAATGTTAATGGCTACAAAGCAGAAAATTCCGCTGGAGCACTTCAGTTCAAAATAACCAAGTACAGTTAAATTCCACCGGAGGGTGGCTAAAATTTGCCAACTGAAAACACACATTGTTGCTATCAGGAATGTCCCAACAAGCGACAACGGATTCCAAACGACACGATGTGAACATTCATGGCTTGCTGGTAGATTAAGTCAGAACTCAACTTTCGTGTCCAGGATCGGTGAGCCACGGACCTAATAGCAATGGAAACAGCATCACACAGTCCAACCGCGCGTAGACGCCTCCAGCGGCCCCAGCCAAACTATGCGCCGAGGCGGTTTCCCCGCTGCTCCACGCCAACCGACCGACTGGTTGTACACAGCACAGCTGGAAACTGTAAGCGCCAGGCCAAAGATAGTACAAGGTGCGAAAATCGATACACACCGCTGCTGCCACTCACAGAGAGGATAACAGCATAATCGCGATATCCGCGGGAGACTAAACACAGAATAGCAACCAAGGTTTAATCCAACGTATTAAAATGAGCCAGCCATGGCTCAACCTCCCCCCCCCCCTTCCACCCTCAAACTTAACACAGGGAGGGGGTGATTCAACCCCTGAGCTACCTGAACTTAACTTGGCTAAGGTGAACCCGATGTTGCTTACCTGCACTGTTCTCCTTGACCAACAGATTTACCGGGCCTAAAATATTCACGATAGTGCAAGGACCCAGAAAACGAGGAGTAAATTTACTAAGATTCCCGCCACGCACCTGCCTGCCTCGGAAATTGCGGACATGAACTTGATCCGCTGGCCTGCCCTTAAAGGTTTCTCGATTACGATTATAACGCTCAGATTTTTTTATAATGGGCTCTAAGTATATTACGCCTGGCCCAGTTCCAGTTTTCCTTGATAACATGACGACTAATAGAAGCTGGAATAAGATCTTGACTTCCCGACAAGTTCGAATGAGGGGAATTAACTGGGTAGGAAAGGATCAAGGAGGCGGGCGTAGCTCGCAAGGCCTCATGACTGGTGGTATTAAAGGCAAAACTAAGCCAGGGAAGACTGATGATAAATAACCAACACGGACTTAAGATTTCGTTTAATTCCCTGGAGATAACATGGGGTGGTCGTGATATGCTTGACACCGTTCTGAAAACAGAAGGCCCTGAAAGAAGCCGAAAGAAAAGCAGGAGCATTATCGCTAACAAGCTGCTTGGGTGGGCCAAAAACACTGAAGACATTAGTTAAATGACAAATAGTGATGGCAGCGGTAATGTTACGGCTTGGAAGCAGCGAAGTCAATCTGGAGAACGAATCGATAATAACTAGTACATATCGATGACCCTTCTTAGTACGTGGTAAAGATACTAAATAACCCATATAGAGCTTGTGCATAGGACAGGACTCTCGATCAGAACTCAACAAACCCTGCTGAAGACCATTCTTGGGTTTGGCTACATTACACAAGCGGCATTGGGAAATCATCTCTCTCACATCCCGATCCATGGAGGGCAAAGATAAATGCTCCTTCATTTTTTGGAAAGTCCTTTAAGTACGGCCACCCACCAACGAAACATGAAAATAACGAAATATCGGGCGCACCAAAGTTGCAGGCAAACAGATCTTAGACTGCTTAGCATCGCCCACCACTCTTAACAACATACTCATCCGACAGCTCTCCTGCCAACACACGTTGCTTAATGGGGGCCCAAACAGGGTCCTGATCTTGATGCTGAGCAACAGCGTAATTTCTCCCAACACCATACAATTAAGACTATCTCCCTCTACCTGCTGGTGTCTCTCACTACATGTAGTTTCGGCGAACATCCGGCTGAGGACATTTGCAAGGATATTTTCAGAGCCCTTCACATGTTTAACTTCAAACTGAAATGCCGAAATGCGTACTGCCCTCCTGGCAATACGGCCAGTTAAATTTACGCGGCCTAGCCAACACCCAGCCCAAAGCCTGATTGTCGGTTTCTAACTGGAAAACCCGAAGTTCAAGGTAGAAGCGGTACTTCTCTAATGCAAATAAAATGGCCTAAGCCTCACACTCATATACGGAGTACTCTGGCTTCATTTAACCGACGAGATGCGTAGGCTAATGGCTGTCTCTGCCCCTTAAACTCTTGGAGGAGAACAGCTGAAATACCAGCATTAGAAGCGTCAGTTTGAACAGTAAACCTTTGATTAAAATCAGGTACCCCAAGGACCGGAGGATTGGCTATCGCTGCCTTAATATGCTCAAAGGCAGCCTCCTGGTCGGGTCCTCATTCAAAACGGGTGCCCTTCCGGCTTAACTGATTTAAGGGTGCTGCCAACTGAGCGAAATTGGGAACGAAACGCCTGAAATAATTTGCCATATCTATGAATTTAGCAATTCCTCGCCTATCCGTCGGCCCAGGCAAAGCCTGTAAGGCTTTAGTTCGCTCTTGGTCAATGCGAATACTCCGACCCGACACTATATGACCTAAGAAAGATACCTGCTGCTTGGCTAGCGTCATCTTACTAGGCTTAACGGTCAGCCCGACTCCCTTTATTCTCGAAAGAACTTGCTGGATATGCACCGAATGATCCTCAAACGAATGACTGTAGATGACCATATCGTCCAAATAATTATACACACAGACAAGAATATTATCCAACAAACGAGTAAGCACGGCCGCTCCAGTTGCTAGCCCAAAAGGAACTCTGTTAAACTCAAACAAATTCGAAACAGTTCAAAATGCGGTAACATTTTTACATTTGTCAGCCAATGGAATCTGATAATAGGGCCTGATTGAAATCAAGGACCGTAAACTAATTAGCGCTGGGAAGCCAAGTAAAAGAATTATGCAGATCAGCTAGGGGTACCCTTAGCGTTTAAACGGTGGTAGTCAACCACAGGTCTGAAATCACACCCCTGATCTTTAGGTACAAGAAATATTGGGGAAGCATAAGCAGGTATAGAAGGCCTAATCACTCGTTGCTGGAGTATCTGAGATACTTTAGCTTTGAGTATCTTCACCTTAGGGGGTGAGAGGCGGTATGGGGACTGTCTAACCGGGATATTGTCGGACGGACGGATATGATAATCAAGAACGTTAGTCACAACCAGGTTATCACTAAGGAGCTTGGGAAAACTGTGCAACAAATTGTGTAACTGAAAAGCCTGATGGGGCAAGAGATGGGCTACAGCCTCAATAGCCAACGCCCCGACAATTGAATGCACAATAGGTTTAGCTCATTCGCAAAGGCCTAACTTCTCTTCAGGAGCGAACATTAAGGAAAACGTGTGTCCGGAATAATCCAAGATCAACCCAGTTTTATTGATGAAATCACACTCCAAAATTAGATTAACGGGCAGTTCCTTAACAAAGGCTAAGGACACAGGCCAGGAAAAGTCGCCCACCGCTATACTCCCCCAGATCCAACCATCCAAAAGCAACACCTGGAAATTGGCCACCCAACATCTCTGAAGCGGCGAAGGGACTGACCTAAGTTTCGTAAGACGCCTAAATTCCAAAAACCACTCGAGGCTCAATAACGAAAAGTAACTACCAGTATCGAAAAGAGCACAAATCAGCTCGCCACCTATCCTAAAACAAACGTAAGGCAAGGGGAATAATGAGGGAGAGAGCACCCAAGTACGCCAAGGTCTGAATGTTCGAACCTGTGTTCATGGCCCAACCCTGTGTGATCTATTGGCTCTGGGTGCATGACGGTGAACACAAGTGCACACCAAATGAGCCGTACTGCTGCACCTGAAACAACTCTGGGGTTCTCTTTTGATAACTTCAGCAGATGTAGATACTCCGGAATTAGCGCCGATGTCTCGCCCCTTAACCTCGTGACCTACATGGTTCTCAAGTGGTAATGCGGATGCTGCTATGACCACGTCACGGAGCTCTTACCAGATTGAAGGCAGCTTATGGAAGACAAAATGTGACTTATCCACCACACGCATTCCCCTAAGAACGATAGAGACCAATTCTTGTTCAGGTTAATCAATTAGCAAGGCCAAAGAGACTGTCTGAACTCTATAGACATATTGATGTAACTGCTCCTCACCCCGCTGCACTTCCCAAATGTAACGACACTCAAGCTGTTCACAAAACCCAGTGCTCAACCTTTGCCTCATTACGAACTCCCTTAATTGCTGCAAAGAAAACTCTTCCGTCATGGCTCGCGAGAGGAGGTTCTGCAACTCACCTCTAGCTAACGGGTACAACAACGACAAAATTGCTTGGTGTGGAACGCGAAAACACGAAAGGTGGTCGCATGTTCTAGGCGAACCAATAACCACAGTAATTTTTCCACCTAATTGAGTCGCTCAACAACCAATTCAGTAATATCTCGGAAGAAATAGACCAGAGGGTTAGGCTCCTAGGCAAACACAGCATCTAACTTGACAGAGGATGTAACAGTACCATCCCTGACAGTGCAAGTCCCTATCTTCAAACTTCCTCCCAACCAATTCGAAACACGTAAGCTTAAACTGTAACGCGCTCATGAAAGTTGCCAACTCTACGGTTAATTTTTCGTGATGATCTTCCAAATCTAATGTACTTAGATCCGCTATCTAATTAGTTAAATGCATTAGCTGTGCCTGCACCCTATGCAACTGACTGTGACTATGTTGGGTTCCCTCCAAAAATCAAATAGTGTCCTCAAGGCCTTTAATAGCCTCAAACAAATGTCAGTTGCCGCTCTTGTCTCACTCACCACCACCGACGTGACGTCAACCGGCTGAAGAATAGCAGTGCGCAAACGGGCTACCAATTCCAGAACACTGCCCTCAGTCGGTGTGTGCGCCTTATTGCCAACTCGTAAACAAGATGGTCCTTTCTGAGCAGGCCGCCCCACCCGACCAGCACACAAACAGGGAGTACAATGGAACAACGTAGAAAGTATTGGTGCGCACAACCAATTAAATATTGAGCTGTCAAACTACACACCATGCTGGACAGCAACAACACGATGAGGAAAATACACTGCCTGAATTTACGTCAACGGCCAGGGCAGTTAACAAGAAGGTTAATGGCCACAAAGTAGATAATTCCGCTGGTGCACTTCAATTCAAAATAACCAAGTACAGTCATACCCCACCGGAGAGTGGCTAAGATTAACCAACTTGAAAACACACGTTGTTGCTTGCGGGAATGTCCCAACAGTGGACAACAAAATCCAAACGACACAATGTGAACAGTCGTGACTTGCTAGTAGATTAAGTCAAAACTCAACCTTCTTGTGAGGTGAGCCTCAGACATGATCGCAATGGGAACAGCACCATGCCCTCGAACCGCGCGTAGATGCCGCCAACGGCCCCGGCCAAACTACGTGCTGCAGAGATTTCCTCGCTGCTACACGCCAACCGACCAACAGGTCGTACACAGCAGAGCCGGAAACCATAAGCACCAAGCCAAAGATAGTGCAAGGTGAGAATATAGATCCACACCGCTGCTGCCACTCGCAGAGAGAGAAGATAACAGCATTAGCGCGATAACCACGGGAGGCTAAACACAGAATAGCAACCAAAGTTTAATCCAACGGAGAACATGAGCCAGCCACGGCTCAGAAGTGGCTTACGTTAAAGCAGCAATGCAAGTGGGCTGCCATCAGTCGGGCGCGACTGTTATGTCCTTTTCACATAGGGGCCGCTGCTGCCTCGTTGTCGTCCTAGAGGGAGCTCAGTCAGCGTACGATTGGGTGACCTCTTCTCACAGCCTCCTCTTCTCTGTCGTTCCCGACTGACGTGCCGGCGCTGACTGTACACCGTAACAGTTTATATAGGTAACGAACAACAGAGGGTCTATAACACTTCCTTGGAGAACGACAAATATTACTTCTGTTTTAGTCGATAACTTTCTGGAACTTACTACGAACTGTGATCTTTCTGACAGGAAATCACGAATCTAGTTGCGGAACGGAGATAATACTTCGTTGGCACACAACTTGATTAGAAGTCCCTCGTGAGAAACGGAGCCAAAAGTCTCCTGGTAATCTAAAAACATGCAAACAATCTGAGATCCCCTGTCGATGCACTTGAAACGTCCCCTTAGAAAAAATTACACACAGTACTGTGCTTAAACTGAAACACAATATTTTTGGGGCAACGCAATCTCACTTCCAAAAATCCCTACGAAAGAATGGCCCTGACTAACATTAACCTATATGTTTCACAAATCACTTACCTCACAAAAATCTTCGTTACTCGAACTACTGCAATACAGCGAACGCCACTACCGCCAGCTAACTAAAAGATTCAAACTACGGAAGTCACTAACTACTGAGGCACAGTTAGCAAATGAAAGATTTTAATAGAGAACAAACAATATATTTACCTTAATAGTCAATATATATATATTTCATGACACCAATTCTTACAAATTTCAAAACTCCGCCATCTCTCTCCCCACATCCACCACTGCTGGCGGCTCACCTCCAACTGCGCCACGCTACGCGCTGTTAGCATCCAGCTGCCGCTGCTCAACACTACAATGGCAGACAACAATGCAAACTAAACACAGACTGCGCACAGCACACCCAGTGATTTTTCATACCGAGCGCTAAGCGGCGTTACCAATAAGAAAACCTAAACAGCCTACTTACATAGCCCCCATGCTCCCCACAAAAAATTTTTACAAATTGTTTTGGGCAGTGGCCAATAATGATTTGATAAAATTTTTCATAATTACTATAACAAAGATATCAAATGCGCACACTTATTGATACAATGTTGGTCAGTAGCTAAAATACTCTCACAGTCCATAAAGACAGTCCTGATCGTTCATCACAGTAAAATTGCAGTGTTTTTTTTTTTTCAAAGTCTGAGCAATAAAAGAAATTGCACTTGGAAGTAGTGGATTTCTAAGCAGTCTTGAAGAAGTAGTGTTGTCCTTCCAATGAAAGACAGTGCTGACTCTTGACATGCAGACAGGTAATGGGCCACAGCAGAGTCAGTCGATGTTGAAGACTCAGTAGGTAGGTCATCACAGAGCAGACCCACTGTAGTCCTGGTAGAGGTTACTATTGGTGGGCCACCAGAGATGCAGACCCACTGCAGTCCTTGTAGAAATAATGGTATTGGTGGGTCATCAAAGGTGTAGACCCACTGTAGTCCTTGTAGAGATGGCCAGCAGCCATCTTGTTTGAATGTGCAGGCGCACAATCACCATTGAAGAGTCTTGCGGATAATATAACAAGTCCATAACCACCACTTGTGCACTCACAAAAATTGTTTTTGAAATGTTCTTACAACCAGCAATGCTGTTATCCAGTCCCTTACTGAATTATTAACACATGTGCAAACACTATCAGTCCCTACTTCTCACATATTGTCCATATACTATGACCAACAGAAACGTGTGCAGTGAAATGTGACTTACAAGTTACTTAATTTGATGAACTGGTGTCAATTACAATTTTATAACATAAGAATACAATAACAAAGGTACAAAATATATCATTAAAGAACATAACAGTACAGATAACTTTTGCAGTAATACAGGCTTTACAAAAGAATCAACTTAACAAATACATCAGTGTTACAAAAATTATGACATAAGTACATACATAAAAGATCAGAATAACTTTTGAAACATCAACTTCACACATGAGCATTAGAACAAAACAGAATAAATAATGCGTAAACATCTTTACGAAGTAAATAACATGTTATTAACGCAAATTATATTTAAGGATAACAGTATTCCTTATCATAGTGAATGTAGCTTAGTATTAGAAGAGCAAAAATTCTATGAAACAGCACACAGAGACAGGAAGAAAACAAATACAGAAGGGTACACAAACACATAGTGGGATAACACAAGGAAAGGACAGGGTTTGTTTTACTGCAGTATTTTGCATAGAGATCTCCCTTAGTTCATCATTATTCCCAAAAAGTCCTATCTAAACCTGCTTTCTGTATTCTGTTCACATCCCCTTTCAAAAATAGTTTTTCTCCACTGTACACTGCTTTTTTGGCCAAACCATTTTCTTATAGCTTCTCAATGCTTTTCTTCCAATTAATCATAGTTAGTTTCTTATATAGTCTACCCCCTCTTAAGCTAACTTAAAGCTACTGAGCTCAGGTGCTAAACTAAGGGACAAGGCAATGCAGCAGCACAAAACAATTAACACAAACAGCAATAATAAAAAAAATTGCAAGTACGCATAGCGAGCAGCAATAAATGTAATAATTTATATCTAAACATGACAAAGCTGAAGCAGAAAAAATATTATAGTAAAAATGTTTAATAGCTATGTCACATCTTAACACTAGAGTGATGCATCACAAGAACATACGCTAGCAGATAAGTTACCAAATCGTAAAAAAAAAATTTCAATTCCTGTGAAGGGAAGGCTTTTTGTGCTCCTTCGTTTTTTTAAGTACATCATAAAGTTATTATTTACTGGATCTGTAGGCATAAAATATCTATATTAGTACATCCATTAAATTGTATTGTAACCAATACTGCAGTGCAGCTAGAAACTAGATATTAAACAAAATAGGCAAAGCAAGGCGTGAAACTTCATTCGCTAGCCATAAGTCATTTCATAATGCAGTAAACAATCTTCCAACTAGCAAGACAATAGACATGAAATGTTTCTCATCATTTCATTTCAGTAAATATCATGAATTAAGAACTCCAAAGTGTAATCATATGTTTTCAAGTTTGAGCATGTCGTATTTGCGATGCTTTCTACAATGGAATGAATGTCAATAGCGAGGATAATGGCCTCTTTTTTTTCACCTAATGGCTTTCTTTTGTCAGACGACTACCTCTCAGCTGGGCGCCCAAAACGCATTACGTCAAGGTCACTTACCTTTCTTACTGAAATATTTACGACAGCAGTTTCCGCTACAGTGACAGTCTCATATAAAAAAATTTCACAGGTCAAGAATGTGCGTTACACATCTGTAGAAACAAAATCCTATTGATATAACAGTGTCCAAAAAATTTTCGTCGGCATTGTAATACATTCACGCATTTACATACATTTCATAACTCTTACAGTACGATTCTCGGTTTCCAACATCCTCTTTCACAAACTAGAGTCCCTAACCACTACTCATTATTTCTTACCTTATTCGTCGACACTTCTTTAATATTCCATCATGACAGATAAGTAGCATAATCAAATAACTCATATAGCATCAGCTTACTGATCATAAACATACCGCAACAGCGTAATACACATCGTCATCATAACATCATAAAACCTCAGCCAAATCTCAAAATCGTCGTAGCTTCTTCCAATAATTTCAAAACCTAATAAAAATTCTCTGCTCATGTCAAAAGTGTCATCTACCTCAACTGTACTTTAAAAATCATGGTCCCATACCAAATACATCATTCAAAGCTCTCATAGTATCACAATGGTTCCGAAAAATAAGAACATTTCACAAGGTACCAACAAAATACAATTTCATAAGTGTGAAGTTATCCACCTTCGTAATTGCGTAAACATGTGTCACTGTAGTAGTAAAAAGATGTTTGTTTCTCTATCAAATAATCAGATCGCTGTGTAATTTATGTGTCAGAGAAATATGGTACCGATTTGTAAAGTTGTATAAGCAAATACCATATTAGCTAGGGCTCCTTGTGCTTGCCAAACACATGATACACAAAGTAAGCGTGTACCCCCCTGAGGATTAATGTAATTATACCCTCAGGTGTTACAGATTACAGCAATGGAATAAAATGTATCACAAAAAACTTTCTTTTTAATTCAACAATATTGATAAATAAATGGTTTAAGTACCAAATTAAGCACTCAAATGCGTGCCCTGTAGTGCTAAACTGTGCGTCGTGTTGTAAGATAATCTCTGTGGAAAAGTCGTAGTTATCGTCCTCTGAAAGCTAAGTTCTGCAGAAGTCAATGTACTTATCTCATGATAAACAAAAGTGAAATGCTTTGCGTATAGATATCTTAGTTACTACGCTTATTGCTGTGATGAAGTAAGTACTGCACTGTAACTTTTTGTTGTGCAACAGAAAAGGCTGTCTCATTGTAGCTATACCACAAAGTTACTCCTAAAACAAGTTTTACTTTCCAGAAGAATTCAGAAAAACTGTGCAGATATAAAACAGAAACACCTCAAAAGCAACATTGTAAATTGTGTCACATATTAGTAGCGTCGTGATATAATCGTGTAGCTGTCAAATAAACTAACCACTGTGTCATCTGGTATCTCTCAGAAAGCACTTTAAATCCATAATGTTTTTTCAAGTAAAACAAATTGTTGCAGTAAAATCTCATTAGCACTACTGTTATATGTTCTAAGTATGTAAGCCTGATAGTCGTTACGTAATCGTGCAACTAACAAGCAAGAATGTACAAATAACAACACTGTGTCGTCTGTTCACTATAACAATGCATTCGTAATTTCTGTTTAAAAATGTTCCCTAGGTTCTAGACAGGATAGTTAACTTCAGAACATTGTTGCATGTTAACAGTTTCTCAGTGTGACAAAGCATACTAGAAATGTGAAGTGAAATGTTTTATGGCAAAGACAAAGTTAAAAAGCAGATTATCTTTCAATAAACGGTTTTACATGTGAAACGTAGTACAATCCTTTACTCTTCCTAGTGCTCAGAGTTAACTTGAACGCAATTATCATGCGGTATACGTCGGCAAAGAATACTGGAATTTTTCTCGAGGTTAGCGCCTATGTTATTTCTCTGAGCCAGCCGGCGCACGTGTCTGCCAGCGGTGCGAGTCATTGTCTGTCTCTT
The DNA here is from genome assembly GCF_023897955.1 of Schistocerca gregaria. Taxonomy (NCBI): domain Eukaryota; kingdom Metazoa; phylum Arthropoda; class Insecta; order Orthoptera; family Acrididae; genus Schistocerca; species Schistocerca gregaria. Next base: position 131,402,258 of record NC_064926.1, read on the forward strand.
TGTTGGCGCGCGCCGTTATTGGGATTAGGAGACCTAACTTCTACAAATTCACCTTGTCGAGAGGGCCACGCCCTGTTTGAATCCCGCCAGTTCTGATGCAATTCGTTACGATCATATCGCCTGTCGTCATGTCGGTAATTTCTGTAATTAATTTCTTGTCGGTCACGTGGTGGAGAATTTCTCTCTGAATCGTAACTGCGCGCTAGACCGTTGCGTCTTAAGTTATTCCGTCTCCCTTGATAATAATTATTTTGGTTTCCATATTGTCTGTTTCTCTGTCTCTGTGATAGTCATTACCGCGGAGAGGTGATCTTTCCCTGTAATAATTACTACTCTGCCAACGGTTGTCATATGGGTGGTGTCTGGTTTGGTCACGATTTGTGTTGTGAGAATAGCCTTGTCGTGTCCAGTTATTGTTTCTTTCATCGCGGAATTGCGACGGATGTGACCTGTAGTGATTGTTTTCCTGTTTCCGCAACCCGCGGCTGTCTGTGTCAATTTCCAGTTCTTGTAACAGGCCCTGAAAAGCTTCAATGTCGTCTTTGCATCGTCCTGCTAAAATAATCTGTCATAATGTTCAGGTAATTTGATTAAGCAAATGCGGATGAGTTCTGAGGGACTGTATGGGTTTGAAAGATACTGATTCTTATGTAACATGTCTTCAAAATATTTGACAAGACTGGAAAATTCAGATTGTTCGAAATGTTTCATCATTATGATGCTATGTTTTACTCGGTCTTGTGTAGCTTGAGACCAATATGCTGAGAGGAAGGCATGACAAAATTCTCCTTCACTGTGACAATCGTGAATGACCGATCGCATTCTTACCGCTGGCTCATTCTCCAAGTAGCCCCACATAAATTCTAATCTGTGCTCTAATGACCAGTTGGGAGGAAAACAACGAGAGAATTGATGGAGCCACGCTTGTGGATGAATGTCGTTGCCAGAATTCTTAAATGTTTTGAATTTACGTGCAGTAATGAACAGCTTATAGTCAAAATCATCGTGTCGGCGGGTAGCATATCGTTCATTGTTACGTCGTGTCGGCAGTTCCATCTCAAAATTCGGTGCACCTTGCCAATTTCTTTCACTATTTCCGAAATGCCCTGTGTTATTATTTTGTGGCTTTTCCGTATTTATAAGACCCTCTTCCCGTGTTGGAGCGCGACTGTCCTCTGAAATACGTAATTCTTGTATTACCTGTGTCAGCTGATCTTGCACTTCCCGGATTTCTCTTTGGTGTTGTGTATTAATTTGATTCTGATTTTGTTTGAATTTCCTAATTTGTTCGCACTCTTCTGTATCATTCAGATCATCATCTACCTTTGTAGATAAGTTAGTGAACTGATCTGAAAGTTCGGCTACTTTCTCCGATAGTGAACACATTTCCTCAGTGTGTTTTTCTGAACCAAGTAGAAAAGTTAGTGAACTGATCTGAAAGTTCGGCTACTTTCTCCGATAGTGAACACATTTCCTCAGTGTGTTTTTCTGAACCAAGTTTCAAAGTGTCCATTTGTGTTGAAATCGAATCTACTATGACCTTTAAGTTTTCCTGAGTTCTTGCAAGTTGCGTAACCGAATTGGTGGATGCAACTGAGTCCATTTTAGCTTGCAAGGTCTCATGATTTTCACGAACAATAGTTTGCAGTTCTTTTATGGCTGCTTCATGATTCTGTAATGCATTTTCATGCCGCGAAAAAATAGGTTGAAAATGCTCACAAATTTGTGTTTTTACGTCATTACAGATTTTTTGGCATTTTGATTCAATGTTATGTAACTCACTAGTTAAATCGTCACGTGTTTGTTCAAGTGTGCTGTCTAACTTCTGAAGATTTTGTTCCATTGTGTCTAACTTTTGAAGATTTTGTTCCATTGTGTCTAACTTTTGAAGATTTTGTTCTATTGTGTCTAACTTTTGAAGATTATGTTCCATTGTGTCTAACTTTTGAAGATTTTGTTCCATTGTGTCTAACTTTTGAAGATTTTGTTCCATTGTGTCTAACTTTTGAAGATTTTGTCCCATTTGTTTCTGATTTTGTTCAAGCGTTGTGTCTAACTTTTGTAGCCTTTGTCCCATTTGTTGCATTAACTGTAATAACAGTGCACTGGTGTCTGAAACATGTTCCTCAGTGCTTTTCGGCAGTGCATTTGAACCGGCAATATTCGCATTTTGAAAAGCAGAAAATGTGTCTTGATTTATTTGAGAAAACGGCGAGGACGCAAAATCTGAATCTTCAGTATTTGCAAGATTGTGTCCTGTCATTTCGGAATCCTGAGGGGAGCTGTTGCCGACGGATCGATCGATAATGCTTCCCTGTTCACTAATTGTTTCACTGCCTACACCATTATTTGCAGCCTGCTCCATTTCCCTATGCGCTATTACCAAATTACTACTTTGAACGTTAGTGAATTCATTACATGGTGACGCTAACACACTGCTTTCGTCTTCACTGTCATTTCTCAGTTTACTTTGGAGCCTAGTGTTACGTGTTTCACACGCCATTATTGTCACAATTTTTCACACGACAACACAGAAAAACACAATTTGAAGAACAAAAATAAGAGAACACATTAACATAGCACTGAAAATAATATCTAGTTAATTGCAAGCGCAGCTGCGAAATACTTCGTGCAAAACTACATGCATGCCACAACTATTTTACTGTACAACAAAGAAAGACTGCAACTACAAAGGAAATTCTCTCTATGATTACGCGCTAGCAATAAACAAAAGCTACACTAATTACACAAACTACAAGGAAAAAATCAGAAGATTCCAGTGAGGTATCCTTGGCTATGGGTCGACATATGAAACGTCCCCTTAGAAAAATTATACAAGACTGTGCTTAAACTGAAACACAATATTTTTGGCGCAACGCAATCTGACTTCCAAAAATCCCTACGAAAGAATGGCCCTGACTAACATTAACCTATATGTTTCACAAATCACTTACCTCACAAAAATCTTCGTTACTCGAACTACTGCAATACAGCGAGCGCCACTACCGCCAGCTAACTGAAAGATTCAAACTACGGAAGTCACTAACTACTGAGGCACAGTTAGCAAATGAAAGATTTGCACCCCATACAACGAATTTCTGTTGTTAATCGCTAGATGGCACGTCGCACTGCTTTGTTGTTCCAGGTAGCTGACACGAGATGTCCGTAGAGGGATACAAGTGAAACTTCCTGGCACATTAAAACTGTGTGCCGGACCGAGACTCGAACTCGGGACCTTTGCCGTTCGCGGGCAAGTGCTCTACCAACTGAGCTACTCAAGCACGACCCACGCCCCGTCCTCACAGCTTTACTTCTGCCAGTATCTCGTCACCTGCCTTCCAAACTTCACAGAAGCTCTTCTGCAAACCTCGCGCAACTAGCACTCCTGGAAGTTTCACATCAGCGTACACTCCGCTGTAGAGTGAAAATCTCATTCTGGATACAAGTGAGTTTGCATAACTTTAGTTATGAACAGGTCTTCATGGGGTGCTATTGAAACAAGTTGGAGAAGATTGGGGTTTTTAAAACCCCAACACACACTATTTTCCCGCAAGAAGAAAAGTGAAGATAACAATTCATTGCATTTTTTAACGTCTTTCCGCAGGATGTAACATTTAATCGTATAATTATTATCAAATATTGTTACAGAATGACTACGAGCGTTGATTGGTGATGTACTTGACGAGGGGCCTATCGATTCCGATGATGAAGAAAATGCTGTTAGTGTAAGTGACCACGACACATCATCAGAGCAGGAAGAAGATGAAAATTACGAAGATGAGGTCACTGATGGTTACTACAATGGAAAACACGAGACGAATAAATGATGTAGAAAATTCCCATGAGGTCGCACAATATTATTATTCACCTTCCAGCCATCGTTGGTGATACCAAGCAATGTGCTACACTATTAAAATATTTCAATCTCTTCATATGTCCTGATGTTATTGAACAAATTGTTTTGTGTACAAATAAGGCATAGAGAGTCAGAAAGGGAAGTATTCACAAGAACACTTACTAAAATGTGCAACGAAACATGAAGTGGAGGTAGTACATGGACTCCAGTATTTAGCAGAGACACAAAAGGCAAGAAGGTTGAATTTAAAAGATCGTTGGGCATCTGATGAAACTGGGATAGAGATTTTTCGGGCAATTATGTCCCTCCAAAGATTCCGATTACTCTGGCAGTGCCTTAGTTTTGATGGCCAAGATACTCGAGCAGCCAGAAATGAAGTAGCCAAATTGGCTACAATTAGAGATATTCTTACTCAGGCCGTGGGTAACTGTTAGAAACATTTCTCCGTCAGTGAATATTTCACACTAGACGAAGAATTAGAAGTGTTGCATGGTTGCCAGGGTGTGTTAACACCATGAACTTACAAGTTTATGTAGGTAAGCAGCCAGACGGGACTTTCAAAGATAGCAACAAAACGGAAGTCTTAGTGGAACGACTTATACAACTAATTTTGGGTTCAGGTAGGAATATTATGACATATACATTGTTCACAAGTTGCGGCCTTGTCTCCAAACTTCTAAAGGAACGTGAACTTACAAAGAGATTCCACTATCATTTGTAAATACACAAGTCTGAAGAATTCCAACATTTTCGGTTTTAATGAGGGCAAAACTTTGGTTTTGTAGGTTCACAAAAAGAATAAAGTGGTATTACTGATGTCAACAGTGCACAATGATGCTGCCATTGATGATTCCACAGGTGACAGGACTCAGCGGGCAATCAATAATTTCTACAATAATACAAAATGTGGTCTTGATGTTGTAAATTAACTTTCTGCCTCACATGATACATCAAGAAACTGTTGGCAGTGGCCACTGACCTTGTTCTTTGCTCTAATGAATGTGGCAGGAATTAATGCCCAAATAATTCATGATTTTAATACAATAACGAAACATATGTTGGAAGTTCTTGAAGAATTTGTCACTTCAGCTTATTAGGAGCCAAGTGAATCAGGGACAAAATTTGAATCTCCCTACAGAACTCACTTCAAGTGTCCGATGACATTCAACAGAATCTTTACCTCAAGAACATCGTAACAAATTTTTGAAAAAACAAAGTCATTGTGTCAAATGTCCAAGGAATGAAGACTGATAAAGAAAATATACTTGCAAGAGATGTGACAGATATTTATGTATGGACCATTTCACAGTAATGTGTGATAGTGCCAGTAAGGAGAAATTAGATGATGAGTCCTGAAACTTTTTTTTCATAATGAGTGTGTTATGGTACTGTCTACACCAAAAACACATTTTGTTGACTGCAACCTTGTAATCAATAACAAGCAAATGTATTACATAATTTAAAGTTTTTATGTGTTCATACATTATACTGATCTTTGTTGTAAATCTGATGTATTCAGTCATTTCAGTACAACAGCTTTGCACATAAAAAATTATCAGTATTTTATAACTCAATATTCACAACTCATATGTGACCAGTAATTAATACATAAATTCAGTTTTATTATTGTAACTGTATATTAATAATATACAATAATATTAGTAGTAGTAATAACTTACAATAGATTAAACCACTGATTTCAATGTTAAAATATTCAAAATATATAGAAAATAGATACATGTGATGTATACACCCCCCACACCACTAGCATAACAATTCTGGACCAAACCACTGACTGAGTGAGGTGGCACAGTGGTAAGCACACTGGACTCGCGTTCTAGAGGACGACAGTTCAAACCCGTATCTGATCATCCTGATTTAGATTTTCTGTCATTTCCCTAAATCGCTTCAGGCAAATGCCGGGATGGTTCCTTTCAAACGACATGGCCGACTTCCTTCCCCACCCTTTCCTAATCCAATGGGACTGATGACCTCGCTGTTTGGTTCCTTCCCCCAAATCAACCACCAAACCACTGCAGTGTTAAACCACAGTTTCCCCTTTACTACACTGGCACTGCTCGAATGTAGTCTCCCCACTTCTAGTCATTTTTTTAAATTTAACTTCATAACAATCTTGCTTCATACAGTCTTGTTTGAGAAGATCACCAGTTGCTCCTTCTCAGTGATACTCAGGGCATAAGCAGAAATGGATTACGTGACTCTGCCTTGGGCTTCCAGCATACAGAAATGGAATCTTGCGTATATGTAGGTCATCTGGAAAGCACGCCTTGTGAAGTTACAGTACACATTTTCCCCATAGAAAATGCACTTTGCTAAATTGTTTGGTTACTTTCGCAACAAAATTTCAACGTTAAGTTCTCAGACATTAAGCTCCCAGAATCGTCGCAGATTTGAGATGTGAATTTCTGTTTTTACTGCGAGTTTACTGGGTGTGGCGGGATGGATTTCATTTCCACGAGACTCAGAGCGCAACTTTGCGGCAATTATCAACTGGTAGTTTCAAATATTAATAGAAATACTAATAATAATTATAAAAAATATACGATAGATAAATATGGAGTACAGAAGATTCTTTAAATATTCTTTCCTTATTCCTTCCTTTTAGTTAGAGACGTCTTCACATAGATAGCTTTACATCTAAGGATGTTGTTGTGTGCGTACTGTAAGACCTTCGGTACACACACCATCAGATTATTTGACTTGTCACTCTAACGAAGTAGACGAGTGTCAGCAATATGTCTCGAGGTCTTATCGTGGCGTGTTTATCTTCTGCCGTTAGGTCAGACGATAGAAATGCCACTTCCACACTTAGAGTAGCAGGTTGACGGTGACCAATTTTAAACAGAACTTGATTAATTTTCACATACATTTATTAAAATAATAAAAAGCATAGACATTACGTAACTTGATTTTGGATGCTGTTTACAATTGACAATCTGAAGTTCCTTTGATCTTGGTACGTTAATCTTATTCTCACATATCTCTGATACCTGACAAAGTGTCTATTCATTTATCTTCATGGCTATGTACAGGAATATGGTAATCTTATTAGGTGCAGACTGAAACTTGACTATAGACTGGTACAGACTAATGCAGACTGGTACAGTCTGGTGCAGACAAATGCAGACTGACTAATCGGAGGTCTGTACACTCGTTATAATACCTTGCACATTCATGTATCACTGCGCGAGTGTAATCCGCAAGGAGAAAAGATTCTACTTTAACAGCAATCTCATTGGCTGCGTTACGTATTAATACGAGGATCGGCAGAAGCAGAATTTGGTCCGTCTCTAAGCAGCGCCATCTCTTAGTGCGGAGACGGAGGAGCAATGCGCCTGCACTGTTGTGCTTAGCGGGGCGCGCTCTAGTGGGAAAGTTGGGTATGCGCTGACTATGCGGAACTATGTACACAACAGATGTACTGTTTGTTATTCTCCTATCTGTGTTCTCCACTGATCTGGTTGTGTAAGCTTTGTTTGTGGTTCATGTTCATTTCATCGTGTCTTTTTCTTACAGTTAGGATAAGTCGCTTTTCGCAGCTTGCTGTGTAGATCATACCCATTAAATGAAAATAGAGTGTTGCTTAAGCTGAGCTCTTTTCATGCTGCTACATATAAAATGGTTGGAACTTTAACAGTGGCAACTATTTATCTACAGCTCATACAAAGTGGATACGTGTTTCAAAGTATTAATGACTTTCAAAGTAGTCACCAGCATTGTGTATAACCCGTTGCTAGCGCTGTGTAAGTCGTAGGATACTCTTAGCAATCCAGTTGTGTTGACAATTCGAGCGGCGTGGTATATTGCCCGACGAATCTGTAGCAGTTCTGAAGCGAATACCGTGACGTGTTTCCTCCATTTAGGAATCGATTTGAACTCATGAGGTTTAAGTCAGGGGAGCGCAGTAAGTGGTACAGCACTTAGCAGCCCAAGCAGTCAAACAAATCAGTAACAGCTTTCACTGTACCTGCTTGAGTATTGTTCTGCAAACTTATGGCCAGGTCCTGCAAAAAGTGTCATCACTTCTGGCTCTAAGCTGGTCATAGTTCGCGTTACAAAAATGAATGGTTCACTCCGTGTTTTTCAACTTATAAATACGAAAGTAATTCGCAGCAAATAGTGTACCATATTTCTGTTCCTATCACCATTCAGAGTGAAATGGTGAACTTCTCAACAACAATTATCTTTTAGTGTGTTAAAAATAGATTACATATATTTATAATCTGTTTTAGCTTTAATAAGTAGTCTGAAGCGGTTTGTAAAGTAATGAAACAATGTAATTTTTAAGGGCCATCGGTAGGTGATGAAACGTGATTTGCTGTGGGATTTTGCAATAGCATAAGTGAAGAAATTACACTTTATTTTCTTATCGGGGATATACTTCGTGGTATATGTTGACCTGATTTCTCCTTAGTTTCTGATTTATGTTAACCACATAGCAAAATACTCTCTCCTTGCGTAGTATCACTTGCCAAAATCTCGTATCGATATTTCGAACGGTTTAGGAGATATGAGGTATGTTACGAATATTTCATTCTCGCGTTTGTACGGTCGAAGTGTACGTGCTCCATAATTTCCATTTTCTCGAGACTGAAGACAGACTGAGACCTCCTCCCGAGTCTAAGGAAAAATTCAATATTTTGGCAAAATTTCACTAGTGGCATAAGGAGTAATAAGCATCAAACGCAATATCATAGCGACCCGTATTTTTCATTGCAAACTTTTCCGAATTTCACACAGCGACTTACTTAAATGAGAATAAGTATGGCCATTAGCGAGATGATGGGCACCTCACCATAAAGCTGAGGTATAAAGTTATACGCAAATTAAAAATCAAATTTTTTTGAAGAATAATATCTGTAAAGTCGTGTAAGAAAGACTAGAGAAACTTCCTGGCAGATTAAAACTGTGTGCCCGACCGAGACTCGAACTCGGCACCTTAGTCTTTCGCGGGCAAGTTCGATGTAGTTCGTTGCGTTTGGTCGGGGCGGACGTCACAAGACATCCGCTCAAATTGATCGTTGGTTCCTTGACTTAGTTTTTTTTTATTACAGAGAGCACGCAGCCCTCTGACCGAACATGCTGAGCTGCCGTGCCGGTGTCCATCTGAGCTACCGAAGCACGACTCACGCCCGGTCTCACAGCCTTACTTCTGCAGTACTAGAGAGCTAACGGAGCACTTGCTGACGTTCCATCAGCAATGGCACAGCTGGCATTTGACTTACCGGTCTAACCAGCGTTAACTGTGTACACCCATACTCTCGCTCTACCTGCGCTGTACAGTGCGACGAGTCAGCAAGCGGAATACCAGCTGTCTTTCTGTTCTTACGCGAACGTTTTGGCTATTAGTGCGCGACTCACGCCTAGACCCAAACTTCCATATCGACGGTCCAGCGTCACAACCTGTACTTGTAGACGTTACGTAATCCCAGCAGAGGTAGGATAGGTGGTGCCTGATATCGGTTTGTTAAATACGAAAATGCAGTTCCTGTGGTTTTAGGAATAACAATACAATTGTTCTTTGGACATGCATGTATGTCTGAAGGAACAGGTACTGTGCCGACTACATGCATTATGAAATACGTGGCATGTATTCGCAACTGCGAATACGAGCCACCATCAGCTGTATAATGTAACGAGTACAATGAAAATTTCTGTCAGACCGGAATTAGAACCCGGATTTCCTGCTGTACACAAAGGGCTAACCATGCACGACTCACAGCCAGACCCAAGCTTCCACATGTACTCGTACACACATTATGTAATTTTCATTGTAGTCATTCCCTTATACGCTGGTAGTTGTTTGTACGAGGTGCATTCAAGTTCTAAGGCCTCCGATTTTTTTTCTCCGGACTGGAAAGAGATAGAAACATGCGCATTGTTTTAAAATGAGGCCGCATTCATTGTCAATAAGTCCCAGAGATGGCAGCACCCTACGGCAGATGGAATTTTACCGCCAGCGGCGAGAATGAGAACTGTTTTAAATACTTAAAATGGCGACGTTTTCCTTACTTGAGCAGCGTGCAATCATTCGTTTTCTGAATTTGCGTGGTGTGAAACCAATTGAAATTCATCGACAGTTGAAGGAGACGTGGTGATGGAGTTATGGATGTGTCGAAAGTGCGTTCGTGGGTGCGACAGTTTAATGAAGGCAGAACATCGTGTGACAACAAACAGAAACAACCTCGGGCTCGCACAAGCCGGTCTGACGACATGATCGAGAAAGTGGAGAGAATTGTTTTGGGGGATCGCCGAATGACTGTTGAACAGATCGCCTCCAGAGTTGGCATTTCTGTGGGTTCTGTGCACACAATCCTGCATGACGACCTGAAAATGCGAAAAGTGTCATCCAGGTGGGTGCCACGAAAGCTGACGGACGACCACATGGTTGCCCGCGTGGAATGTTGCCAAGCTATGTTGACGCGCAACGGCAGCATGAATGGGACTTTCTTTTCGTGGGTTGTGACAATGGATGAGATGTGGATGCCATTTTTCAATCCAGAAACAAAGCGCCAGTCAGCTCAATGGAAGCACACAGATTCACCGCCACCAAAAAAATTTCGGGTAGTTGCCAGTGCTGAAAAAATGATGGTGTCCATGTTCTGGGACAGCGAGGGCGTAATCCTTACCCATTGCTTTCTAAAGGGCACTACGGTAACAAGTGCATCCTATGAAAATGTTTTGAAGAACAAATTCCTTCCTGCACTGCAACAAAAACGTCCGGGAAGGGCTGCGCGTGTGCTGTTTCACCAAGACAACGCACCCGCACATCGAGCTAACGTTACGCAAAAGTTTCTTCATGATAACTTTGAAGTGATTCCTCATGCTCCCTACTCACCTGACCTAGCTCCTAGTGACTTTTGGCTTTCTCCAACAATGAAACACTCTCTCCGTGGCCGCACATTCACCAGCCGTGCTGCTATTGCCTCAGCGATTTTCTAGTGGTCAAAACAGACTCCTAAAGAAGCCTTCGCCGCTGCCATGGAATCATGGCGTCAGCGTTGTGAAAAATGTTTATGTCTGCAGGGCGATTACGTCACGCCAGTTTAACCGATTTCGGGTGAGTTGTTAATTAGAAAAAAAATCGGAGGCCTTAGAACTTGAATGCACCTCGTATTCCCAACTTTGAATACATTTAATGTATTTCATGACGGCTGTAGAGGCCGCAGTGCCTGCTCCTTAGGACATACATCCATGTCCAAAGAAAAGTTACATCGTTCTTCTTAATAACACATGCATCGTTAATAAGTTGTTCTTTGTGTGTGTGTGTGGGGGGGGGGGGGGGGGTCTTAAGCCCAATGACGCTCTCTTTGTATCGCGCCTGCTTGTATTTGAGATATTCTAAGGATTTCCCCTTGGCGCTTGAGCAGTATCTACATCCACATATACTTCGCAAGCCACATGACGGCGGGCTATCTTTCGTACAACTGTGTTATCTCCCTTTCACTGTTCCATTGGCGAATCGTGGGTAGGAAGAATGACTGAGGATAAGTGCATTAGCTCTGTTTTCTCGAATTTTCTCGTCGAAGTTATTTCGTGAGATGTGTATCAGAGGAGGTAACACATTGGCCGACTATCCTCCGAACGGAATGTATCGGAATTTCAGTAGTAAACCTCTTGTGATCCACAACGCCTCTCTTGTAGCGTACGCCACAGGCGTTTGTTGAGCATCTTCGTAACGCCCTCGCTCCGACCAACCAATCCCATAAAGAAAAACGTCGCGCTAAGATTTTTCTTGTCCATCTCTTCTACTAATCCAAACTGGTAAAGGATACAGACTGGTGAGTAATAGGACTACTCAAGAATCGGCCGTAAAACCATTTTGTAAAACATCTCTTTCGTGGAAGATATACATTTTCTGAACATTCGTCCTATGAATCGCAGTCTGGCATATGCTCCTCCTACTATGTGTTTCTTAGAACCTGTTTTTGGGTACTGCTCGAGTGTTTGGAATACGCACCAGATCGGATCAAAGCAAGATATTGAAGCAGTTCAAAGGTGAGGTGCTAGATTTGTTCTGGATAGGTACGAACAACGCGAAAGTATTACGAAGATGCTTTGGGAACTCAAATGGGAATCACTGGAGGGAATACGACGTTCTTTTCGAGGCACACGATTGAGAAAATATAGAGAACCGGGATTTGAAGTTGACTACCGAAAGACTCCACTGCCGTCGACATACATTTCGCGTAATTAACAAGAAGATATGGTACGATAAATTAGGGGTCATAAGAAGGCATATAGATAGTCTTTTTTCCTCGTTCTGATTGCGAGTGGAACGTGAAAGGAAATTAGTAGTTGTACAGTCCAGCCTCCGCCACACACCGTTCGGTGGCTTGTGGAGTATGTATGTAGATGTGGGTATGACTGTTGCAATTACGGTCGCTCCTTAAAGTTACTTCTAAGTACTTAACGGTACTTGCTGTTTCTATCAATTTGTTAACAATAGTGTAAGTTGTGCTGTAGTGAATTTCTTTTCCTATACAAGGTATTTCATAAGTGATGTTACACACTTCTAGAGGTTCTGTGGGATATCTACATCTACATGACTACTCTGCAATTCACATTTAAGTGCTTGGCAGAGGGTTCATCGAACCACAATCATACTATCTCTCTACTATTCCACTCCCGAACAGCGAGCGGGAAAAACGAACACCTAAACCTTTCTGTTCGAGCTCTGATTTCTCTTATTTTATTTTGATGATCATTCCTACCTATGTAGGTTGGGCTCAACAAAATATTTTCGCATTCGGAAGAGAAAGTTGGTGACTGAAATTTCGTAAAAAGCTCTCGCCGCGACGAAAAACGTCTATGCTGTAATGACTTCCATCCCAACTCGTGTATCATATCTGCCACACTCTCTCCTCTATAACGCGATAATACAAAACGAGCTGCCCTTCTTTGCACCCTCTCAATGTCCTCCGTCAATCCCACCTGGTAAGGATCCCACACCGCGCAGCAATATTCTAACAGAGGACGAACGAGTGTAGTGTAAGCTGTCTCTTTAGTGGACTTGTTGCATCTTCTAAGTGTCCTGCCAATGAAACGCAACCTTTGGCTCGCCTTCCCGACAATATTATCTATGTGGTCCTTCCAACTGAAGTTGTTCGTAATGGTATCGTTATTAGCAAGAGTGTGGGGTAGGCAACTTCCAGAACGGTAGTGTGGACCAAAACAAGAAAAAATATCTAGTAAACATGGGCTCTAAAATGCATATCCGTAAAACTATGAGCACTTATTGAATATGGGAAATGTGTTTCACAATAGCGTAGATGAATAAGTGCCCATAGCTTCTCAGGTATGCTTTTTAGAGCACATGTTTACTGGACTTTTTTCCTTGTTTTGGTCGATACTAGCATCTCTGAAAGCTGTCTTAGTAACAACAGTACCATTACATCCATTCCACTGTCAATCAGAAAAGTTTTCGTTTATAACTTTCGACTCGTTCGTTTCCAGTACAGGGACCCTCACCTCAAATTGATAGATTTAACCTTTCTCTATATCCTAGAAAGTATGTAACATCATCACGGGATCACCCAGTATATACATACATATAATGACAGGCGCCAGCGCCTGTAATTTTGACTCTCTGTAGCGTCGTTGGATTACGTTTCCGGACGTGGGTTGTCATGTAAAACTTGATCTACTAATTCCCCACTACAACCTCGAGAAGTGTGTAACACGAATTGTGAAACGCCTTGCATATGCACAGTCAAGTTTAGGGTCAACTGCTCGTCCCTTCGTCATTCATCAATCCTCAGCAGCTCTTCTTCCACATCGGTGCAGGTTTCTGGCGTTGCTGCCTTCTGGTACACAGCGGCACCATCTGCGGACAGTCACATGGATTTTCCAGCGTTATCCGCCAGATTATTTTTTTAGGGTGGTCCACTGATAGTGACCAGGCCAAATATCTCACGAAATAAGCATCGAACGAAAAAACTACAAACAACGAAACTCGTCTAGCTTGAAGGGGGAAACCAGATGGCGCTATGGTTGGCCCGCTAGATGGCGCTGCCATAGGTCAAACGGATATCAAATGCGTTTTTTAAAAATAGGAACCCCCATTTTTATTACATATTCGTGTAGTACGTAAAGAAATATGAATGTTTTAGTTAGACCACTTTTTTCGCTTTATGAGAGATGGCGCTGTAACAGTCACAAACATATGGCTCACAATTTTATACGAACAGTTGGTAACAGATAGGTTTTTTAAATTACAGAACGTAGGTAGGTTGAACATTTTATTTCGGTTGTTCCAATGTGATACATGTACGTTTGAGAACTTATCAATTCTGATATCGCATGATGTTACAGCGATGTTACCTGTAAATACCACATTAATGCAATAAATGCTCAAAATGATGTCCGTCAATCTCAATGCATTTGGCAATACGTGTAACGACGTTCCTCTCAACAGCGAGTAGTTCGCCTTCCGTAAAGTTCGCACATTCACTGACAATGCGCTGACGCAAGTTGTCAGGCGTTGTCGGTGGATCACGATAGCAAATATCCTTCAACTTTCCCCACAGAAAGAAATCCGGGGACGTCAGATCCAGTAAACTTGTAGGCCATGGTATGGTGCTTCGACGACCAATCCACCTGTCATGAAATATGCTACTCAATACCGCTTCAACCGCACGTCAGCTATGTGCCGGACATCCATCACGTTGGAAGTACATCGCCATTCTGTCATGCAGTGAAACATCTTGTAGTAACGTCGGTAGAACATTACGTAGGAAATCAGCATACATTGCACCATTTCGATTGCCATCGATAAAATGGGGGCCACTTATCCTTCCTCCCATAATGCCGCACCATACATTAACCCGCCAAGGTCGCTGATGTTCCACTGGTCGCAGCCATCGTGGATTTTCCGTTGCCCAATAGTGCATATTATTCCGGTTTACGTTACCGCTGTTGGTGAATGACGCTTCGTCGCTAAATAGAACGCGTGCAAAAAATCTGTCATCGTCCCGTAGTTCCTCTTGTGCCCAGTGACAGAACTGTACACGACGTTCAGAGTCGTCGCCATGCAATTCCTAGTGCACAGAAATATGGTACTGGTGCAATCGATGTTGATGTAGCATTCTCAACTCCGACGTTTTTGAGATTCCCAATTCTCGCGCAGATTGTCTGCTACTGATGTGCGGATTACCCGTGACGGCAGCTACAACACCTACTTGGGTATCATCATTTGTTGCAAGTCGTGGTTGACGTTTCACATGTGGCTGAGCACTTCCTGTTTCCTTAAATAACGTAACTATCCGGCGAACGGTCCGGGCACTTGGATGATGTCGTCCAGGATACCGAGCAGCATACATAGCACACGCCCTTGGTCGTTTTGATCACAATAGCCATACATCAACATAATATCGACCTTTTCCGCAATTGGTAAATGGTCTATTTTAGCACCGGGAATTTATCACGAAGCAAATAACGTCCACACTGGCGGAATGTTACGTGATACCACGTACTTACACGTCTGTGACTATTACAGCGCCATCTATCACAAAGCGAAAAAAGTGGTCCAACTAAAACATTCATATTTATTTACGTGTTGTTGTTGTTGTCTTCAGTCCTGAGACTGGTTTGATGCAGCCCTCCATGCTACTCTATCCTGTGCAAGCTGCTTCATCTCCCAGTACCTACTGCAACCTACATCCTTCTGAATCTGCTTAGTGTACTCATCTCTCGGTCTCCCTCTACGATTTTTACCCTCCACGCTGCCCTCCAATGCTAAATTTGTGATCCCTTGATGCCTCAAAACATGTCCTACCAACCGATCCCTTCTTCTAGTCAAGTTGTGCCACAAACTTCTCCCCAATCCTATTACCTCCTCATTATTTACGTGCTCTATCCACCTTATCTTCAGTATTCTTCTGTAGCACCACATTTCGAAAGCTTCTATTCTCTTCTTGTCCGAACTAGTTATCGTCCATGTTTCACTTCCATACATGGCTACACTCCAAACAAATACTTTCAGAAACGACTTCCTGATACATAAATCTATATTCGATGTTAACAAATTTCTCTTCTTCAGAAACGCTTTCCTTGCCATTGCCAGTCTACATTTTATATCCTCTCTACTTCGTCCATCATCAGTTATTTTACTTCCTAAATAGCAAAACTCCTTCACTACTTTAATTGTCTCATTTCCGAATCTAATTCCCTCAGCATCACCCGATTTAATTTGACTACATTCCATTATCCTCGTTTTGCTTTTGTTAATGCTCATCTTATATCCTCCTCTCAAGACACTGTCCATTCCGTTCAACTGCTCTTCCAAGTCCTTTGCCGTCTCTGACAGAATTACAATGTCATCGGCGAACCTCAAAGTTTTTATTTCGTCTCCCTGAATTTTAATACCTACTCCAAATTTTTCTTTTGTTTCCTTTACTGCTTGCTCAATATACAGATTGAATAACATCGGGGAGAGGCTACAACCCTGTCTCCTTCCCTTCCCAACCACTGCTTCCCTTTCATGCCCCTCGACTCTTATGACTGCCATCTGGTTTCTCTACAAATTATAAATAGCCTTTCGCTCCCTGTATTTTACCCCTGCCACCTTTAGAATTTGAAAGAGTGCATTCCAGTCAACATTGTCAAAAGCTTTCTCTAAGTCTACAAATGCTAGAAACGTAGGTTTGCCTTTTCTTAATCTTTCTTCTAAGATAAGTCGTAAGGTCAGTATTGCCTCACGTGTTCCAACATTTCAACGGAATCCAAACTGATCCTCCCCGAGGTCTGCATCTACCAGTTTTTCCATTCGTCTGTAAAGAATTCGCGTTAGTATTTTGCAGCCGTGGCTTATTAAACTGATAGTTCGGTAATTTTCACATCTGTCAGCACCTGCTTTCTTTGGGATTGGAATTATTATATTCTTCTTGAAGTCTGAGGGTATTTCGCCTGTCTCATACATCTTGCTCACCAGCTGGTAGAGTTTTGTCAGGACTGGTTGTCCCAAGGCCGTCAGTAGTTCTAATGGAATGTTGTCTACTCCGGGGGCCTTGTTTCGACTCAGGTCTTTCAGTGCTCTGTCAAACTCTTCACGCAGTATCGTATCTCCCATTTCGTCTTCATCGACATCCTCTTCCATTTCCATAATATTGTCCTCAAGAACATCACCCTTGTATAAACCTTCTATATACTCCTTCCACCTTTCTGCCTTCCCTTCTTTGCTTAGAACTGGGCTGCCATCTGAGCTCTTGATATTCATACACGTGGTTCTCTTCTCTCCAAAGGTCTTTCTTTACGTACTACACGAATATGTAATAGAAATGAGGGTTCCTAGTAAAAAAAAACAAAAAAAAAAAACGCTGTTGATATCTGTTTCACCTATGGCATCGCCATCTAGCGGGCCAACCATAGCGCCATCTGGTTTCCCCCTTCAAGCTAGACAAGTTTCGTTCTTTGTAGTTTTTTCGTGTGGCGCTTATTTCGTGAGATATTTAGCCCGGTCACGATCAATGGACCACCCTGTATATAGGGTGTCCCGAGAGGAATGGTAAGTATTAAGTGATATTACAGGAATGTTCACTCGAAGCAAAAAAGTCTGGCCATCATGGGCTCTCACATGAGCTGTGAGCACTTTTCCAACTTCGATACTGCGAACTAAATCTTTTCTACGCCCAGCTATTTGATTTCCACGTTTTCGGAGAAAGTAATATGGACCGAAACAAGAAAAATAAGGCCAGTATACATGGCTTCTAAAGTGCGCACCTTAAGAGCTCGAGCATTTCCTTTATAGAAGAGCTGTGTCCCACAGTATTGAAGATAAAATAGTGCTCGTAGCTCTTAGGTTATGCACTTTAGAATCCATAATTACTGGAGCTTTTTGCTTCGAATGACCGTGCCTGTAATATCCCTGAATATTGACCATTGCTCTTGGGATGCCGTGTATATCGTAAACACTTCCTTGCGCTTCTTCTGAAATTACTTCTACGTCTGTCCATCTAGTTCCGTTTAGAGCGACTTGTTGATTTCTAACTGCAAGGATGTCTCGAATCCAGTGATAAATCTGGTGTGGGGGTAAACTCGCCTGGCAATAGGTGAAGGCCCAACAGCACACCTTCCAAGATCCCAGTCCAAATATTTATGCCAAAGCGTGTCAGCAAGCCACGTTCACAGGTGAAACGTGGATTGCGTTCCGACCAATAATGGCTGTTGTGGAGGTTGAAAAAAATACCTTGACGAGTGAAGCTAGATTTGTCAGTCGATATTACGTTATTTGTAAGTGTTCGACATTTGCCACACTTGCCCCTTCGCCGGGTAGCTTGAGTAGCGATCCCTCAGGTAAGGGACGCCCTTCCTCGTACTTCTGTCCGCTTTCAAACCGCCGTCTCCACATCTTACTCGATACAATCAGTACGTAAGGAACCTTCTTCTTCGACATCTTGGCGAAATACAGTGCTTCTTTTCCGAAATCGAAATATTTATAACGTTTGGGAAACGAAAGCAATTCCGACGATTATGTCAGTATGCAATTAGTTCTGCCAAATATAAATATACACTCCTGGAAATGGAAAAAAGAACACATTGACACCGGTGTGTAAGACCCACCATACTTGCTCCGGACACTGCGAGAGGGCTGTACAAGCAATGATCACACGCACGGCACAGCGGACACACCAGGAACCGCGGTGTTGGCCGTCGAATGGCGCTAGCTGCGCAGCATTTGTGCACCGCCGCCGTCAGTGTCAGCCAGTTTGCCGTGGCATACGGAGCTCCATCGCAGTCTTAACACTGGTAGCATGCCGCGACAGCGTGGACGTGAACCGTATGTGCAGTTGACGGACTTTGAGCGAGGGCGTATAGTGGGCATGCGGGAGGCCGGGTGGACGTACCGCCGAATTGCTCAACACGTGGGGCGTGAGGTCTCCACAGTACATCGATGTTGTCGCCAGTGGTCGGCGGAAGGTGCACGTGCCCGTCGACCTGGGACCGGACCGCAGCGACGCACGGATGCAACCCAAGACCGTAGGATCCTACGTAGTGCCGTAGGGGACCGCACCGCCACTTCCCAGCAAATTAGGGACACTGTTGCTTCTGGGGTATCGGTGAGGACCATTCGCAACCGTCTCCATGAAGCTGGGCTACGGTCCCGCACACCGTTAGGCCGTCTTCCGCTCACGCCCCAACATCGTGCAGCCCGCCTCCAGTGGTGTCGCGACAGGCGCGAATCGAGGGACGAATGGAGACGTGTCGTCTTCAGCGATGAGAGTCGCTTCTGCCTTGGTGCCAATGATGGTCGTATGCGTGTTTGGCGCCGTGCAGGTGAGCACCACAATCAGGACTGCATACGACCGAGGCACACAGGGCCAACACCCGGCATCATGGTGTGGGGAGCGATCTCCTACACTGGCCGTACACCTCTGGTGATTGTCGAGGGGACACTGAATAGTGCATGGTACATCCAAACCGTCATCGAACCCATCATTCTACCATTCCTAGACCGGCAAGGGAACTTGCTGTTCCAACAGGACAATGCACGTCCGCATGTATCCCGTGCCACCCAACATGCTCTAGAAGGTGTAAGTCAACTACCCTGGCCAGCAAGATCTCCGGATCTGTCCCCCATTGAGCATGTTTGGGACTGGATTAAGCGTCGTCTCACGCGGTCTGCACGTCCAGCACGAATGCTGGTCCAACTGAGGCGCCAGTTGGAAATGGCATGGCAAGCCGTTCCACAGGACTACATCCAGCATCTCTACGATCGTCTCCATGGGAGAATAGCAGCCTGCATTTCTGCGAAAGGTGGATATACACTGTACTAGTGCCGACATTGTGCATGCTCTGTTGTCTGTGTCTATGTGCCTGTGGTTCTGTCAGTGTGATCATGTGATATATCTGACCCCAGGAATGTGTCAATAAAGTTTCCCCTTCCTGGGACAATGAATTCACGGTGTTCTTATTTCAATTTCCAGGAGTGTAGATCCCTCTGTCTGTACGGTAGCTTCCTTTCACGCTAACTGATTTCGATAGAAACAGTCCATCGCCATGGGAACAACAACAAAGGAACGAAGTACACAGAATGCGAATGTACGCTAATCATTTCTTTTTGATCACTGCATTTTTGCCTGCTTTAATTACTACAACTGCATGCCCAAAACACAATAAGGAAAGAAGAAATGGGTATGTGGATGTTTGAAAAGAACAACATACTCCATATTAATTTATTCTTTAAAATGCGATATCCCTTGCAGCGAAACATTAGTTAATAAAGTGTAGCGGGACAATGTTCAAAACATGACTGAAAATACGTTCACTAAATAGAGATAAGACCATCTATGATTGACATGTCATCTAAAGGCGACATACAATTTTAAAATGTTAGAAATAAGGAAATGAAGTAATACAGAATGCTATGTTTGTAACGTGCTTTGTTGTTCTACATTGTTTAGCTCCGGTATTTACAGTGTCACAGAGAAAGCATCTTGGGTTTTGGGGGAAAAGCCGTAATTGTTAATGATCTGCACTACAACAGAAACAAGAAGCTCAACTTAAGGAAAAATAATGTAATATGTGTTCCAGCTCACAAGCGACATTGAAGCAGATAGTTCCTGTGACTTAGTATGGGCAGAGGTTATACTCGACAACCAGAATAAATTAATAACTGGCTCCTTTTACCGCCCCCGGTCTGAGATGAAACAGTGGCTGAACAGTTCAAAGAAAACTTGAGTCTCATCACGAATAGGTACCCTACTCATACAATTATAGTTGACAGTGACTTCAATCTACCTATGTTGACATACATTTTCAGACCCTACTGTAGATAGAAAACAACTTCCGTAATTGTTCTAAATGCTTTTTTCTAAAATTATTCTGAAGAATTAGTTCACGACGCCATTCAGATTGTAAATGGTTACGAAAACACACTTGACCTCCTAGCCACAAATAAACCTGAGCATCAGCCAGCCGGTGTGGCCGAGCGGTTCTAAGCGCTTCAGTCTGGAACCGCGAGACCGTTATGGTCGCAGGTTCGAATCCTGCCCCGGGCATGGATGTGTGTGATGTCCTTAGGTTGGTTAGATTTAAGTAGTTCTAAGTTCTAGGGGACTGATGACCTTAGAAGTTCAGTCCCATAGTGCTCAGATCCATTTGAACCAATCTTGAGCATCAATACGTATACAGGTATTAGTGAACACACAGTCGTAGCGAGGCTCAGTTCCATAACAAAGAAATTCACCAAAACTAAACGCAAAATATATCTATTTATAAAAGCAACTAGAAATTCGGTTGAAGTCTTTCAAAGCAACAGTCTTCAATCCTTCCAAACCATGTGAGTGAAGACAATATGTGGCTTAAGTTCAAAGAAACAGTATCAACAGCACTCGAGGGATTTATACCAAATAAATTAATAAGAGACGGAACTGATCCCCCATGGTACACAAAACACGACAGAAAGCTGCTGCAGGAGCACCGAAAAAGGAACGTATAATTTAGACGAACGCGAAGTCTCCAAGACTGGCGAAGTTTTACTGAGGCTCGAAATTTGGTGCGGATTGATTCAATGCGAGATGCATTTAATAGTTTGCACAACGAAACTCTCTCTAGACTTGTGGCGGAAAATCCGAAGAGATTCTGGTTCTATGTTAAGTAAACCAGCGGAAAGGCTCAGTAAGCGATGAGGAGGAGGAGGAGGAGGAGGAGGAGACAAGGGACCAAACCCTTCAGAGCAGGTAAAATTGTGGCAAATGTCGGGCGTGGCAAATGCCGGCACACCGTTGAGGAAGAGGGTTGAACTGGTTAGCGGAGAACAAACACCGAGAACAATACGAGCGGGACCGCACCGGCCGCGGGGCAGCGCCATTGTGGCGTCGCGGCAGGTGGCGGAGAGCGCTTTCACGCTCGGCACGAGCACGCAGCAGGCAGCGGGCGGCAGCCTTGGGCGGGCCGGCCACTGACTGCTCTTGAAGGCCGCCACGGCGCGCGGCCATCACGGACGTAATTACGCTTTCCCCAGCACGATCCGAGTCGCCAGCACGAGCAGCTCTCCTCCGTCCACCCTGCCATTATCGGCCGAGAATGCCTACCGAAACCTCGTCCTCACCCGTCTCGGAAAGGAGAATGTCGTGCACGGCTCTGATTTCGATGCAATTTTGCACCAATGAAGCAAAACATTCTGGCCACCTTTTTAATAGAGTATGAGTCCACATTTGGAATGCAATACATCAGCGATCTTGCTTAGGGCGGGATTACACTATCATATACAGGGTGTTTCAAAAATGACCGGTATATTTGAAACGGCAATAAAAACTAAACGAGGAGCGATTGAAATACACCGTTTGTTGCAACATGCTTGGGACAACAGTACATTTTCAGGCAGACAAACTTTCGAAATTACAGTAGTTACAATTGTCAACAACAGATGGCGCTGCGGTCTGGGAAACTCTATAGTACGATATTTTCCACATATCCACCATGCGTAGCAATAATATGGCGTAGTCTCTGAATGAAATTACCCGAAACCTTTGACAACGTGTCTGGCGGAATGGCTTCACATGCAGATGAGATGTACTGCTTCAGCTGTTCAATTGTTTCTGGATTCTGGCGGTACACCTGGTCTTTCAAGTGTCCCCACAGAAAGAAGTCACAGGGGTTCATGTCTGGCGAATAGGGAGGCCAATCCACGCCGCCTCCTGTATGTTTCGGATAGCCCAAAGCAATCACACGATCATCGAAATATTCATTCAGGAAATTAAAGACGTTGGCCGTGCGATGTGGCCGGGCACCAGCTTGCATAAACCACGAGGTGTTCGCAGTGTCGTCTAAGGCAGTTTGTACCGCCACAAATTCACGAAGAATGTCCAGATAGCTTGATGCAGTAATCGTTTCGGATCTGAAAAATGGGCCAATGATTCCTTTGGAAGAAATGGCGGCCCAGACCAGTACTTTTTGAGATGCAGGGACGATGGGACTGCAACATGGGGCTTTTCGGTTCCCCATATGCGCCAGTTCTGTTTATTGACGAAGCCGTCCAGGTAAAAATAAGCTTCGTCAGTAAACCAAATGCTGCCCACATGCATATCGCCGTCATCAATCCTGTGCACTATATTGTTAGCGAATGTCTCTCGTGCAGCAATGGTAGTGGCACTGAGGGGTTGCCGCGTTTGAATTTTGTATGGATAGAGGTGTAAACTCTGGCGCATGAGACGATACGTGGACGTTGGCGTCATTTGGACCGCAGCTGCAACACGGCGGACGGAAACCCGAGGCCGCTGTTGGATCACCTGCTGCACTAGCTGCGCTTTGCCCTCTGTGGTTGCAGTACGCGGTCGCCCTACATTTCCGGCACGTTCATCTGTCACGTTCCCAGTCCGTTGAAATGTTTTAAACAGATCCTTTATTGTATCGCTTTTCGGTTCTTTGGTTACATTAAACATCCGATGAAAACTTCGTCTTGTTGTAACAACACTGTTCTAGGCGGTGGAATTCCAACACGAGAAAAATCCTCTGTTCTAAGGAATAAACCATGTTGTCCACAGCACACTTGCATGTTGTGAACAGCACACGCTTATAGCAGAAAGACGACGTACAGAATGGCGCACCCACAGACTGCGTTGTCTTCTATATCTTTCACATCACTTGCAGCGCCATCTGTTGTTGAAAATTGTAACTACTGTAATTTCGAAAGTTTGTCCGCCTGAAAATGTACTGTTGTCCCAAGCATATTGCAACAAACGGTGTATTTCTATCGCTGCTCGTTTAGTTTTTATTGCCGTTTCAAATATACTGGTCATTTTTGAAACACCCTGTACTACTGGCCATTAAAATTGCTACACCAAGAAGAAATGCAGATGATAGACGGGTATTCATTGGACAAATATATTATACTAGAACTGACATGTGATTCCATTTTCACGCAATTTGGGTGCATATATCCTGAGAAATCAGTACCCAGAACAACCACCTCTGGTCGTAATAACGGCGTTGATACGCATGCGCATGGAGTCAAACAGAGCTCGGATGGCGTGTACAGGTACAGCTGCCCACCAGCTTCAACACGATACCACAGTTCATCAAGACTGGTGACTGGCGTATTGTGACGAGCCAGTTGCTCGGCCACCATTGACCAGACGTTTTCAATTGGTGAGAGACCTGGAGAATGTGCTGGCCAGGGCAGCAGTCGAACATTTTCTGTATCCAGAAAGGCCCGTACAGGACATGCAACTTGCGGTCGTGCATTATCCTGCTGTTTCGCAGGGATCGAATGATGGGTAGGGACACGGATCGTAAAACATCTGAAATATAACGTCCACTATTCAAAGTGTTGTTAATGCGAACAAGAGGTGACCGAGACGTGTAACCAGTGGCACCCCATATCATCACGCCGGGTGATACGCCAGTATGGCGATAACGAATACACGCTTCCAATGTCCGTTCACCGCGATGTCGCCAAAGACGGATGCGACCATCATGATGCTATAAACAAAATCTGGATTCATCCGAAAAAATGACGTTTTGCCATTCGTGCACCCAGGTTCGTCGTTGAGTGCTGCATCGCAGGTGCTCCTGTCTGTGATGCAGCGCCAAGGGTAACCGCAGCCATGGTCTCCGAGCTGATACTCCATGCTGCTGCAAACGTCGTCGAACTGTTCGTGGAGATGGTTGTTGTCTTGCAAACGTCCCCATCTGTTGACTCGGGGGTCGAGACGTAGCTGCACGATCCGTTACAACCATGCGGATAAGATGCCTGTCATCTCGACTGCTAGTGATACGAGGCCGTTGGGATCCAGCACGGCGTTCCGTATTACCTTCCTGAACCCACCGATTCAATATT
Source organism: Schistocerca gregaria (assembly GCF_023897955.1). Taxonomy (NCBI): domain Eukaryota; kingdom Metazoa; phylum Arthropoda; class Insecta; order Orthoptera; family Acrididae; genus Schistocerca; species Schistocerca gregaria. The sequence continues at coordinate 131,426,914 of NC_064926.1, forward strand.
CTGCTAACAGGCATTGGATCTCGACCAAAGCGAGCAGCAATGTCGCGATACGAAAAACCGCAATCGCGATAGGCTACAATCCGAACTTCATCAAAGTCGGAAACGTGATGGTACGCATTTCTCCTCCTTACACGAGGCATCACAACAACGATTCACCAGGCAACGATTCACCAGGCAACGCTTGTCAACTGCTGTTTCTGTATGAGACATCGGTTGGAAACTTTCCTCGTGTCAACACGTTGTAGGTATCGTCACCGGCGCCAAGCTTGTGTGAATGCTCTGAAAAGCTAATCATTTGCGTATCACAACATCTTTTTCCTGTCGGTTAAATTTCGCGTCTGCAGCACGTCATCTTCGTGTTGTAGCATTTTTAATGGCGAGTAGTGTATTTCTTTGAGAAAGAAATATGATCAAATATTCGCCAAATTTCTTTGACAAAGATCTTTGGCGTGGCGTTAAAAAGGGGCATTACACTGTCGTCCTATTTTTCGTCAAATTTCCAGATAGCGGAGAACAATTTGTTATTATGCACTGTGTGTGATGTGTATTTGGAAGAAAAGCACCGGGAAACAAAGGAAACATACCTGGATGAAGCCATAGTTATTACATCGAGATGCTAAAGCATTTAAGCTGGCCGTGGCGACCGAGCGGTTCTAGGCAGTTCAGTCCTGAATAGTGCGACTGCTACGGTCGCTGGCTCGAATCCTGCCTCGGGCACGGATGTGTGTGGTGTCCTTAGGTCAGTTAGGTTTAAGTAGTTCTAAGTTCTAATGGACTGATGACCTCAGATGTTAAGTCCCATAGTGCTCAGAACCATTTGAGCCAATAAAGCAGTCAGCAAAATTTGTTACGAGGGCTGCAACTTGAAAACGTCAAGTTTTATAGATACATTACTTACTAATGGATGAGAGTGTGTTTCAGTATTTGCTCAGTAAACTGGCTTCTCATATTACAAAACAGAATACTCTCTTGAGAAATGCTATACCTGCAGAAGACGGGCAAACTATGACGCGGGGATTTCTTGATTCAGGAGGGAGCTAACCTAGGTTACAACAGTACTCAAATATCACACTGCAGATTAACCAAAACAATTCCAGTAACGTGTTCAAAAAATGCTTCGAATGGCTCTCGGCACTATGGGACTTAAAATCTGAGGTCATCAGTCCCCTAGACTTAGAGCTACTTAAACCTAATTAACCTAAGGACATCACACACATCCATGCCCGAGGCAGGATTCGAAGCTGCGACCGTAGCAGCAGCGCGGTTCCGGACTGAAGTGCCCAGTAACGAGTGAAGCTATTTATAAAGCACTGAGAGGGGAATATGTAAAGGTAAATAAATGTTTAGTAAACTACATAGGCAATAGGAACTATTTTTATTTTTGTATCATTTGATTAATGGAATTAGTGCTCCAACAGCTACAAAATTAATAACAGATGAAGCGTTTTTTAACTTGTGGCATCTAGAGTTCAAAAATAGACAAAGTGGAATGGAAAGCTAAGTAAAAATTTTTTATTTTAGAGTGTGACCACATCCTTTATTCCAGCTTGCTGAAAAGCTGCCTGGATGTGTACGGATGTAGAGGTGGTGGCTGTAGCTGTGATTGTGGACAAACGTCGCCTGCAGCATATTCCACCTACCCATCAACACACAATTAATTGCATACAGTGTGACCCTTGCTCACCCCTCCTCCCCTCTCCCCCCCCCCCATACCCACCACCACCACCACCTAGTCGAAGCAAGTTTTTTTTTTTTTTTTTAAAAGTTTAGACAGAGAGAGTCGAAGGAACATACCAACTTTGAAGCCACGTTTACCAGCACACTACAGAGACTTCAAACAGCTGTAGCGACGTCAGCGCTCAAAGCGGTTACATTTCACACAATGCAGTGAACAGAAGATGGATGACTTTTATGATCAAATCCACGTTGAGGCCCCAGATTTGATTATATTTGACCAAAGGCGAGATTTGGCAAAGTTCCCTATTGTACCATCAAATTTCTTTGACTTGCGTATTTGACATACCAGGTTTGACAAAGCAATATGGTAATGTAATACTAGCCTTAGCACACATTCGAAAAGTCTTTTCTACGTCTCCGTAGTTATATGACCCCAGACGTCTACGCACAGGCCACGCAATTCCTCTTAATTACACACAGGTGGTTTGTGGGCGTTGATTTGGCGACCGATAGCGACCGCCACACATGTGTTCCATCTGTCTCACATCATACGGATTTGGTGGCCTGGACATTAACTCGAGTTCAGTCCTCGAAACACTGTGTCATGATTCTGGCCTTGAGGCACGAATAGTTACCCTGCTGGAAGATGCCATCGCCATTGGGGAATACATCAAGCATGAAGTGACCTGCTTGCGCTACTTCCTTTCCAGTGGACTCTCCGAACATTCCTCTGTTTCGTTTATTTCAGCCAGCGTCAGTAGTATTGTTGGTGTGTGTCGTTACGTATTTGTTCGTTTGTTTCGTTTTTGTCACTGTTGAAATGCTAACCATTGAATAACTTATGTTTTTATTCGAACAAGTGTTCAAAGCTGGCTGTAAATACACAGTTTCAGTTCGTCAAACATTTAATTCAATTTTCCTGGAGACAACATTGAAACTGCGTAGCGTCGCGCAGTTGGGGGTGAGCCGCCAGCAGTGGTGGATGTGGGGAGATAGATGGCAGAATTTTGAGAGCGGACGATCTGGACGTGTGACCATCAGAAAGAGTAAATTTGTAACACTGGATATCATGAACTGATCATATATATATATATATATATATATATATATATATATATATATATATATATATATATATATAATGACTTTTGAACATTATTAAGGTAAATAAATTGTTTGTTCTCTATCAAAACTTTCATTTGCTAACTATGCCCATCAGTAGTTAGTGCCTTCAGTAGTTAGAATCTTTTATTTAGCTGGCAGTATTGGCACTCGCTGTATTGCAGTAGTTCGAGTAATGAAGATTTTTGTGAGGTAAGTGATTCATGAAAGGTATAGGTTATTGTCAGTCAGGGCCATTCTTTTGTAGGGATTATTGAAAGTCAGATTGCGTTGCGCTAAAAATATTGAGTGTCAGTTTAGTGATGATCAGAATAAGCAAAGAGAGAAATGTCTGAGTACGTTCAATTCTGCTCAGCTGTTTGAAAATCAAATAACGTAAGAGGTTTATCAGCACAGTAATTCATTAATTTTTCTAAGGGGACGTTTCAAACTTTTCCCATACAAAGTGACAGTCGTGCAAGAACTGAAAAGTACTCACTGTGGCAAGAGACTGCATTATTGTCAATGGTTCAAAAATTTCATTCAACAAAATGGAAGGGATATTCTTAATGAAATGTTTTTCACTGATGAGGCGTGGTTTCATTTATCCGAGTACATTAACTGGCAAATTTATCGATGTGGAGTACTGCAAATCCACTGTATATTCATGAGGAACCACTTAATTCTGTGAAAATAGGAGTTTGGATTCTAATTTTTAGACGTCGGATTGTGGGTTCCATATTTTTCAAGGAAACAAACGCGCAACGATAATACAGTGATATTCTGTACCCATTCATAGGAGAACTTGTGTTACGTCAAATACTGAACGGTTATTTTCAACAAGATGGTGCAACCGCGCATACAGCTCTAGTTTCAATGTGACTGCTAGCTGATGGTTTTGGTTATCGCATAATTTCATAGGGATTTTGGCCTCCACGATCGCCTGACCTAACACTACCTGACTTTTTCTTCTCGGGTGCAGTGAAAGCAACTGTCTGTAAAAAGCGTCCAAAATCCATCGATGAATTGAAAACTGCAATATCCATTTTCACTGCTTCTGTTAAAGAAGAAGTGTTACAGCTTGTGTTTGGAAACAGGATTAGACGAATTGAGCTGTGTGTTCAACAACATGGGGGACACTTTCAACATTTAATATGAAAATTTGTAAGTAAAAATGAATATCCAATAAATGAATAACTTGTATTTTACTGGGTTTCATTTCGGTATATTCACTGCGGCATACGGCAAGCGCAGCTAACAATCATACGACACTGCGGAGAGACTTTTTGAATATCCCGTATAATTGAAGTAGTATTTGGGTCGTAAGGGGAACACGTAGGGATTATCTGTTGCCAAAACCCACGTTCAATGATATGAGCTGAACGGTGTGCTCCGACATACTTGTGCGTGCACTAACACTACTGTACCGCAGTCTAATAAATAGAGTCGCGCCACTGTCTCGGATGAAAGTTGTTACCGTTTGACAGGTGGAGTGACACTAACGCTTTGAGCGGTGAGAAAGCAGTCACTTGCGTCGTTAATTATTTTTTTACATAATTAACGAAGTAATTGTTTCAGTTTTTTGTTTCATCTTTACTACATTAGCAACAGACATGAATCGTCGTGAAAGAAATGTAAAAACGGCCGAATCCCACTGATTAAGACTTAATCATGAAGAAATACTTTCGAATAATTGTAGCTTACTACTCTGACAGCAGGAGGATATAAATACATATTTCATACATGAGACGTAAATATTTCTGTTGTCTGTTCTTATTATAACAGGCGCTTTCCTTTAGACGTAACATTTATTTTATGGAGTCTAATGATTTGCCCATTTTTACACTTTTCTTGACTTTCTAATACAAGTATCTTTTGTAAATGAAATTACTTTTGCTTCAAAATCGAGTGCGTCGAAGATTCTTGCCATTCGTGGCTCAGATGCAGCAACAATTATGGAAAGGTTTCGTCCGTAGAGAAGTACTTTCGTTGCTTTTGACGTATTATTGTCACGCCAGTGTAGTTCTCCTGTCAGATAAAGGTGTGACGGCTTATTTGGTACGTTGAAAGGCGTAGCTATTACGTCCCATATACGCTTTCTAGGTTCTACATTCACTGGTTTGCCTGGAAGTGTACCGAAGAAAACGTCACGTTTTTGGGTAGATATAAGACTGCAGGAAATTTTATTGTTAAAGGAGAACAATTTTTTCAGTAAATATCTATACCTTAAAAGAGAGTCGTAAATACAATGCCCTTTAATGCATTATTTCTTGCCTCGCAGGATCCTTAAGAAACTAAAGAATGAAAAGTGCGGTGTCATTTTTTAGTTATCGTCGATTTTTATGGCACTATATCCTCTCGATATTGTAAAAATTTGTGTTACAAATAGATATATAAACGGTAGGATCTACACTCATGCGATACAGTGTCACTTGCTGGCTGCTTGGCACGCTACTATCGCAGAGGGTAACAGAAACGAGACGCAGTGTGAGACTGTTATGCTAGACTGCGATTGTACTCAGTCGCCAGGTCAGGCACACGTCTCCTCTGTCCTGGTTTGCAGAGCGCGAAAGCCTGCGTCCTCCATTTTCTGTGATGAGGCTTGGACGTCCAAGACGTTATTGCCTACTCCCGATTTCACCGTTCTTCAACCACTTTCCATCGATGGTTTCGACTGTAGCACGCGAAGTCTACCAGATTTTTCGTTTCCGAGATGTTCGTCCACAGGCGCCGGACCATAACAGTCCGGCCTCAATCCCTTATGTCCGTTGACCTTTGAATTTGCCCCCCACGTAGTCTCTAGAACAATTTTTTATTCGTCTCTTCTCCACTTACATACTTTACTTGCCTCAGGGCGTGTCCGCAATGCCACGGAGGTATCCAGTGGGTAGTCAACATAACGCTTTGTCTAATCAGCATAATTATGTTGGTACAGACTGCACACTAATGTGTTAAACTGGTTTCACGATAAGTTCTGTTCCTACAGCTACCTTAGGGTAGTCGCACCAAGTGTTCCCTGTTCATATACCGCCGGCCGGGGTGGCCGAGCGGTTCTAGGCACTACAGTCTGGAACCGCACGACCGCTACGCTGGCAGTTTCGAATCCTGCCTCGAGCATGGATGTGTGTGATGTCCTTAGGTTAGTTAGGTTCAAGTAGTTCTAAGTTATAGAGGACTGATGACCTTAGAAGTTAAGTCCCATAGGGCTCAGAGCTATTTGAACCATTCTTTCATATACCGTACACAGACTACAATATGTCCCAGATTAAAAAGCGTCACCACCTCAGTAATTTGCTCATTTAGTCATAGAAGAACGACATTTTTATTTAAAAACAAAAATGTCTTTGAAAACTATAATGATTTAAAAATTGTGGTCTATGTTGAAAATGGCGGCCCTGCACCTCTACTCATTATTGTGCTTGTGGAAAAATGATCAAAATCACTTTACATTCTTAAGCTATTTTCGAACACTTTTCCATTTACATATCCCATAGATGATTGACAAGCACTCAAGGGTAGTGGGCAACAGGGGCGTCAGCCCACATTGTGGGTTGCCTACATCAGGGCCAAGCATATATTCAATAGCAAAGCTGCTGTTCTCTTGACTGACAGGTCCTTAACCTATTGTTCTGCTAACCCCCGGGGATAATCAGTGCTTTCAATAGGCAGGTCCTTAGCCTATTGTTCTCCCAACTGTCTCCCTGCCCCTCCCCCTCTCTCCATCCCCATCCCAATCCCTCAGGGAGCTCGCCTCGCCGAAACAAGCACGCTTTTGATAACAATTTGCTTGACTACTTAATTAAATCGATCATTTAATTAAATCCCGCCTCTGCTGTTTCCGCTTATACATTTATTGTAGATTAAAACCCCTTTATATTACAAATGTTTATGTATCAATGTCCAATGGACATAAAGGGATACAAATGAATTTCCTAATACGATTGCTCAATTGCCCAAATCTGCCCCTTTTATGGCGATCATATATAAATCACGCGAGACGACTGACATCTCTACGTACCAAACACTAGAAGACGCTACTTTCAAAGATGATCTACAGTGGTGTGCAGATGATCTACAGTTGTGTGCAACCACAGTGGAAATAAAATTTACGTGACCACAGCTGTTTAGCTTTATAGGCCTAATAAGCCGAAGAAATTAGCAATATCACCGTATGTACTACGTCCGGTGCGTCAGAGTGATGGTTCTCGTAATCGTCTGCGACGATGGAAGAACTCCAGCCACAAATAAACTCTTTCAAACACTAGGACGGCAGAAGGCGGTCCTCTGACTATTATACACTGATACTGTCTTCTCCTGCCTGTGTTTTACAGACGAGAAACGCCAACTCCCGGCCACAAGGACGGAGTTCAGATAACGTGTAGGCAGAAGAAGTGCTCTCAATCACTGAACGCTGCGTACTCAACAACGACCCCCAACGCGGACGCGAAGTCCAAAATCGTATAAGTTCGCAACAGTGCAGTGCCTAACCATTCTTACTATAAAATCTACTGAGAGCAAAACAGCGAGTCCGTCTGTACCAACAAAAGCTGATACGGAGCGTCTGTCTCACATGGACGCTCAGAACGGAAGACTACTTCTCTCCCCCGCTGGCTGCCCAGCAAAACTCAGTTCCCCTCCTTCGTAACTGCAGAAGGCCAATCCTATTCTCGAAACCACGGGATATTCTCCCTCTCTACATTCTTCCGACCGTCGACTAACCATATTTTTTAGTCTTTTGTCGTCCAGTGCGGAAGGTTTGCGAGGAAATACCCTGTTGTGGTTGGCAGGAGAGCCAACACCGTATTACTAGAGGAGGCCGAAAGGCACCCGTTTTAGCTCACGCAGGCTGGCGTGAGGTATGATTCACAGTATCAATAGTAACTGATAATGGCGCCTTGCTAGGTCGTAGCAAATAACGTAGCTGAAGGCAAATGAGAGCGTAGAAGTCAGTGAACCATCGCTAGCAAAGTCGGCTGTACAACTGGGACGACTGCTAGGAAGTCTCTCTAGACCTGCCGTGTGGCGGAGCTCGGTCTGCAATCACTGATAGTGGAGACACGCGGGTCCGACGTATACTACCGGACCGCGGCCGATTTAAAGGCTACCACCTAGCAAGTGTGGTGTCTGGCGGTGACACCACAGCAGGGTCGCCAGGGGTCCCGAATTACGCGGGACTGTACAGATTTTCCTTTCGAAACCCGATTCTCGATTAAACCCTCCCGGTACACACGAAAATCTTAATTCGACTAAAACTGATATTTCACGTAAAATATTTTTTTCGTAATACGAGTGCTTAAATTAAAAGGTAGCCTTGTAGAGAGTCACTACAATCAGTAGCGAGTGATCAGTCTATGAATTCAGTTGGTTGTTGTTAGCGTGCATTTTACACCTCGTCAAAAATTTTTACAGATGGATTCGTCGTCATACGGAGAAGCTAAACATTGTCTCATCGAAACTATCCGGTTACCTGTTAGTGAATATTAATGTGTGGTGTTTTCTCCACTATCCTTTGTACGTCATGAACTTCGCTCGTACACTTTGTGAGGTGCTTGGATGTCTGAGGAGGAATAAGAGCGCGTCCTTATCAGGAGCCGGAACAAGACAGCGTAGTGATTCTGGACGATGGGGTGTGGAGGGAAGTCGAAGTTTTAACTCCTCCCAAATGTGTTCGTTTGGGTTCAGGTCGGAACTGTGAGCAAGCTAGTCCATTCCCGGATAGTAATTGTCCACAAACAGATCCTGCTTTATGACAGCGTACATTGTTATGCGGATGGCAACAATTACCTTCTCCGATCCCTGTCCTGTACTGCATGCAGTACAAAATTCTATGAAATGTGGTCATATGCTTCCGCATTTAGCGTTTTCTTAAGCTCTATAAAGGGTTCACACCTTAATCACGGAAAGCAACCTCATATCGTAACACCACCTTCTCTGTACTCTACTGTTGGCACTAGACATGATGAGATCAGGTAACGTTCTGAAGGAATCTGCCAAACGGAGACCCTTCCATCGGATTGCTACAGGGCATAGCGTGAGTCATCTTTCCAAATCACTCGTTTGTAGTCGTCAACTGTGCAGTGGCGTCTCTCCATCATCTCAAGCGTCGCTTAGCTTTGCGTGCAGAAACGTCTGTAAGAAGAGCTGCTTGATTGTTGTACTCCATTATTTTTAACTCCCTGCGCACAGTCATTCTGCTAGTTGGACTGCAGGTTCCACTGATTTAATGCGATGCTCCTAAAAAATAGGCAACACAACGAGTGCGCTACACTCGAAGAAGAACTACGACTGTCTGACAGCTGGCCCCTGCACTCGACACGTCGAAACATCAATCACAAAGCTGTTTTAATGGAAGTGTAATGAATTGCCAGTGCCGAAAGAGAAGCAGAATGCGAAATAGAAAACGTAGATTAATAACGGATGATGTAAGGTTTACTCGTGCCTTAATGAAGGTAAAAATACTAATGCTACTGTGTGCTTTCTCATATGTATCTTACTGTGTCTGTCGGAGGAGTTAATGACTTTAAAAATACGCAAGCGCAGCTGAACGCAAAAATGCCGACTTTGTTCGTTTGTCGTTTGCAAGCACTAGTTTCGTAAAAAATCCCGAGTTTGTTAAGCAAATACCAGGTAACTCTGGTGTGTAGGTGGAACCCAGAGAAGTGTGGAAGGAAACTTTAGCAAACTGTCGGCGGGGTGTTAACGTGGATACCGGGAACGGAAACGAATCGAAAAGTAACCTGCCCGTTGTTTACTGGGAAGGGAGGACCAGTACTTCAGCGGAAGACTTCGTCAAACATCCTCTTCCGCCGCTTGCCTCTACTTTGTACGAGGAATGTGTGTACGTCAGTCCACAAGTTGCATTTGCTCAGCATAATGGTGAAAATCGCCGTAATGTGTGTAGTACGGCTGTAGAATTTGTGCATCTTATAGCTTCTCTACCATCTTTCACGTTGTAGACCAGTTTAACGAAAGATTAGCGGATTCGAAGTCTCGTAAATGTATTCAGAACATGGTTAACAATGCTGCACTGAAGTTCGAAAGTTGTTCGAGTCTTTTATTACTCCTAATACATTTACTGAAAATAGAAGAGATTATACAAATAATCGGATCAGTTTCTGACAGAAAAAGGGGGACAAACGGAAAGATTCCTTTTTATTAATCTGAGCCTTAAATTTGTTTTAAATTACTGGCTGTCAAAGAACATACCAGCATCGCGTACCGGAGAAGTGAATACCCAGAAAAGTAGCGTGGAAGTGATGAAGGCCGTGACCAATGGGCACAGTATACGTTGAAGAAACCTCCACAACCACCGGTTGTTGCAGAAGAAAGTAAATGAACATTGTGTTGTAATATTTAAATTGGTCTGACGACTAATAGTTGCAGCAGCCTAGAACTATGTTGCTTTATATTCTGAAAAGAGTTACACCTAAGTGCAGTTTTTGCCATTTTATTGAAGAATACACTAACTGTATATCTTCTTTCAGAATTCGTATAAGGAGGAGTCAAATGAAAACGAGATCCACTGGAAAAAAGTAAACTGTTTAGTATTCCTGCAGTAATCTTCATAACTTTAATACACTACTGGCCATTAAAATTGCTACACCAAGAAGAAATGCAGATGATAAACGGGTATTCATTGGACAAATATATTTTATACTAGAACTAACATGTGATTACATTTTCACGCAATTTGGGTGCATAGATCCAGAGAAATCAGTGCCCAGAACAACCACCTCTGGCCGTAATAATGGCCTTGATACGCCTGGGCATTGAGTCAAACAGAGCTTGGATGGCATGTACAGGTACAGCTGCCCATTGAGCTTCAACACGATACCACAGTTCATCAAGAGCAGTGACTGGCGTATGAGACGAGTCAGTTGCTCGGCCGCCATTGACCAGACGTTTTCAATTGGTGAGAGACCTGGAGAATGTGCTGGCCAGGACAGCAGTCGAACATTTTCTGTATCCAGTACCTGCAACATGCGGTCGTGCATTATCCTGCTGTTTCGCAGGGATCGAATGATGGGTAGAGCCACGGATCGTAAAACATCTGAAATTTAACGTCCACTGTTCAAAGTGCCGTTATTGCGAACAAGAGGTGACCGAGACGTGTAACCAATGGCACCCCATACCATCACGCCGGGTGATACGCCAGTATGGCGATGACGAATACACGTTTCCAATGTGCGTTCACCGCGATGTCGCCAAACACGGATGCGACCATCTTGATGCTGTAAACAGAACCTGGATTCATCCGAAAAAATGACGTTTTGCCATTCGTGCACCCAGGTTCGTCGTTGAGTACAGCATCGCAGGTGCTCCTGTCTGTGATACAGCGTCGAGGGTAACCGCAGCCATGATCTCCGAGCTGATAGTCCACGCTGCTGCAAACGTCGTCGAACTGTTCGTGCAAATGGTTGTTGCCTTGCAATCGTCATCTGTTTAGTCAGGGATCGAGACGTGGCTGCACGATCCGTTACAACCATGCGGATAAGATGCCCGTCATCTCGACTGCTAGTGATACGAGGCCGTTGGTAGCCAGCACGGCGTTCGGTATTACCCTCTTCACCCACTGATTCCATATTCTGCTAACAGTCATTGGATCTCGACAAACGCGAGCAGCAATGTCGTGATATGATAAACGCAATCGCGATAGGATACAATCCGACCTTTATCAAAGGAGGAAACGTGATGGTACGCATTTCTCCTCCTTACACGAAGCATCACAAAAGCGTTTCACCAGACAACGCCGGTCAACTGCTGTTTGTTTATGAGAAATCGGTTGGAAACTTTCCTCGTGTCAGCACGTTGTAGGTGTCGTCACCGGCGCCAACCTTGTGTGAATGCTCTGAAAAGCTAATCATTTGCATATCACGGCATCTTTTTCCTGTCGGTTAAATTTCACGTCTGTAGCACGTCATCTTCTTGGTGTAGCAGTTTTAATGGCCAGTAATGTACATACGCACTGTGAGACAAGAGTTCAGTGCCTTCATGGGCAAATGTTTCCGATTCCCTACGGAACCATGATTGTGCTCAGACATGCACTTTATCGTGTGGAGCAAATCGGTGACCACGAATGTCATCCTACAGGGCTCCAAAAATATGGAAATCGCACCACGGAGAAAGATAGGGACTGTATGGACGATGTGTAAGAGCATCCAAGCGAAAATTCTGCAGTGAAACAACCTTGGGAACATGTGGGCAGGCATTATTCTGCAACAGAATGAATCCCTCCGTTGACACTCCAGCGCCTAGAACCGCTCGGCCCCATGGCCTGCGACATAAGTTCCAGCCCTGTCCCCGAAATAGGTCCGTACGGCCGGAAACGCCCTGGACGTTACCGTGTGCGAGGGGAAGGGGGCGAAGGTGAAATGGAGACAAGTGGTAAGACCCATATCCCTTTGACTGCCGGCTGTGTGGGTAGGAATTGTGTTCGGTGATAACCACCGGGACGCCGCTGGCAATGGGCGCGCCAGGTTTGCGCTTCCATCGAACCACGTGGATGCGAAGGGAACAGACGGTGCAACAGTGAAGAGTCATCGACAGCCGCCAGAGACACCGGTCGTGGCGCCAAATTGTTGTGGAGGTGGCGGCTGATGCAATGCCTGCGCTTGAGGCCGGATCTCGTTGTGGTAGCGGTGCATGAGCCCCATGGGAATCCACTACCGTCGCCGGCTCCAAAGCTCAGTCCTCCCTTAGGAGCGGGCCCACACATCTGCGCCTAGCGTGTAACGCTGGGAGAGACAGGAGCCGCGTTTCGTAGGGGCGGCCTCAGATGGTAAAGGAGCGTCTGCGCTTGGCGTCAGTGGAGGAGTTCGGTGGGGCTACAATTGTTAATCGGTATTGCTCGGTAAGTGCTCATAGAGTGGGAATGCAGACCTGGTGTTTTTCATTACCAACTGTACTGTTAATTAAGTAACATATTGTTGCATTTAAGAGAGTCCCCTTCGTCATTGGAATTCATTGGACCATATATAGCTCATATAAACAAATGGTAGGTGTAACAAACACGCTGATTATGTCTAATGATAATTGTTTTAAACCCATCGTTCTACCATTCCTAGACCGGCAAGGGAACTCGCTGTTCCAACAGGACAATGCACGTCCGCATGTATCCCGTGCCACCCAACGTTCTCTGGAAGGTGTAAGTCAACTACCCTGGCCGGCAAGATCTCCGGATCTGTCCCCCATTGAGCATGTTTGGAACTGGATGAAGCGTCGTCTCACGCGGTCTGCACGTCCAGCACGAACGCTGGTCCAACTGAGGCGCCAGGTGGAAATGGCATGGCAAGCCGTTCCACAGGACTACATCCAGCATCTCTTCTCCATGGGAGAATAGGAACCTGCATTGCTGCGAAAGGTGGATATACGCTGTACTAGTGCCGACATTGTGCATGCTCTGTTGCCTGTGTCTATGTGCCTGTGGTTCTGTCAGTGTGATTATGTGATGTATCTGACCCCAGGAATGTGTCAATAAAGTTTCCCCTTCCTGGGACAATGAATTCACGGTGTTCTTATTTCAATTTCCAGGAGTTTATAATAGAAATGGGACCCTAAATCATAGATCATGTTCAATCGAACTACGGACGCTACTTAGCGTCGTCAGTGTAATGAGCGTTCCAGCTGCTACAGTTCTATGTTTCTGATTTTAAATATTGAAATATTTGACTTCCACAGCAAGTCAGTCACAGTTGTACCTCAGTTTTCGAACTGAAATTTTCAAGGGTTCTAGTAAATATTATCCAGGTGGATCACAATACTCGATGCTGCTGTGTAGCTATGATATAAACGTTAAGGGGCAAAAAAAAAACGACGCACCATGAGGTAATTACCTGAATGGAGAGGAAATCTGTAGATGTGATATACATGTACAGACAAGCAAACAAATTTTTACAATTTCTGAAAAATTGGATGATTTATTCAAGAAATGAGCTTCGCACACTAGGCAAGCCAATAACGTATTGGTCCACGTCTGGCGATTATGCAATCAGTTATTTGTCTTGGCACTGACTGACAGAGTTGGTGGATGTCCTCCTGAGGGAGGTCGTGCGAAATACTCTTCAACTGACACGTTACATCGTTAAAATTTCGATACGTTTGAAGGGCCCTGCCAATAATGCCCCAAACATTCTCAGTTTCGCAGAGATCTGGCGACCTTAATGTCCAAGAGAGTGTTTGGCAGGCTCGAAACAACCTATAGAAACTCTCGCCCTGTGTGAGTGGGCATTATCTCCTTCACTGGTTATCGGGGTTCAGTTCGAAGCGAGGCTCATGACTGAAGACAGTTCTACCCCAGTCAATGAGATTCCAGGCTGAAGACGTGTCTGGAGAAGCCCCAGACAGCAGTGAGATACCAACCTGACTGTCGTCCCATACAGGCCAAGAAATGTGAGTGTTGGTCTGGTCATAGAAGGACCCCTTTGGTTGTCTTCAGTCCTGAGACTGGTTTGATGCAGCTCTCCATGCTACTCTATCCTGTGCAAGGTTCACCATCTCCCAGTACCTACTGCAACCTACATCCATTTGAATCTGCTTAGTGTATTCATCTCTTGGTCTACCTCTACGAGTTTTACCCTCTACGCTGCCCTCTAGTAGTAAATTGATTATTCCTTGATGCCTCAAAACATGTCCTACAAACCAGTCCCTTCTTCTTGTCAAGTTGTGCCACAAACTCCTCCCCAATTCTATTCAAGACCTCCTCATTAGTTATGTGATCTACCCATCTAATCTTCAGCATTCTTCTGTAGCACCACATTTCGAAAGCATCTATTCTCTTCTTGTCCAAACTATCTATGGTCCATGTTTCACTTCCATACATGGCTACGCTCCATACATATACTTTCAGAAACGACTTCCTGACACTTAAATCTATACTCGATGTTAACAAATTTCTCTTCTTCAGAAACGCTTTCCTTGCCATTGCCAGTCTACATTTTATATCCTCTTTACTTCGACCATCATCAGTTATTTTGTTCCCCAAATAGCAAAACTCCTTTACTACTTTAAGTGTCCCATTTCCTAATCTAATTCCCTCAGCATCACCCGACGTAATTCGACTACATTCCATTATCCTCGTTTTGCTTTTGTTGATGTTCATCTTATATCCTCCTTTCAAGACACTGTCCATTCCATTCAACTGCTCTTCCAAGTCCTTTGCTGTCTCTGGCAGAATTAAATGTCGTCGGTGAACCTCAAAGTTTTTATTTCTTCTCCCTAGATTTTAATACCTACTCCAAATTTTTCTTTTGTTTCCTTTACTGCTTGGTCAATAGACAAATTGAATAACATCGGGGAAAGGCTACAACAATGTCTCACTCCCTTCCCAACCACTGCTTCGCTTTCATGGCCCTCGACTCTTATAACTGCCATCTGCTTTCTGTACAAATTGTAAATGGCCTTTCGCTCCCTGTAATTTACCCCTCCCACCTTCAGAATTTGAAAGAGAGTATTCCAGTCAACATTGTCAAAAGATTTCTCTAAGTCTACAAATGCTAGAAACGTAGGTTTGCCTTTCCTTAATCTATTTTCTGAGATAATTCGTAGGGTCAGTATTGCATCACGTGTTCCAACATTTCTACAGAATCCAAACTGATCTTCCACGAGCTCAGCTTCTACCAGTTTTTCCATTCGTCTGTAAAGAATTCGTGTTAGTATTTTGCAGCCGTGACTTATTAAACTGATAGTTCGGTAATTTTTACATCTGTCAACACCTGCTTTCTTTGGGATTGGAATTATTATATTGTTCTTAAAGTCTGAGGGTATTTCGCCTGTTTCATACATCTTGCTCACCAAATGGTAGAGTTTTGTCAGGACTGGCTCTCCCAAGGCTAGAGTAGTTCTAATGGAATGTTGTCTACTCCTGGGGCCTTGTTTCGACTTAGACCTTTCAGTGCTCTGTCAAACTCTTCACGCAGTATCATATCTCCCATTCCATCTACTTCCTCTTCCATATCCATAATATTCTCTTGAATAAATCATCAAATTCTTCTGCTGTTGGAATCATGTGTTTCTCTCTTCATAAAACCTTATATATACCCATTTCCGACCCATTCAGTCAGTTCCTCCGTGGTGAGCATTTGTCTCGACAGTCGGGATACCAGTTACTTTGGAATAAGGCTGGGCATCTCGGACATATTCTGAGTCGTGGTCACCTTTGTGCTCATACGGCAAAGACTACCAAATCCACAGGTTAGTCCCTCAACTGTTAGGGGTAAAACCCAATGGGACTCAGGGCAAGTAAGGCTAGCAACCTGCTTCCCTGGTACTTTAAATATGATGCTGGCAACAATTAGAGCAAAATGCCTCAGACCTTTGGAGGTGACAGCGTCCCACCTCTAACTGACAAACCAGGGACTCCTAAGATACGACTTGGAAAACAAATGGTAATGAGATAGGGAGCTATTAATATCAATGGCGGCTACTCTGGGAAGAAGGTAGAGCTGACAGAGGCTGCAAGTAAGATGGGGCTGGACGTTTTAGCTGTTAGTGACATTCGGGTAAGGGGTGAGAAAGAAGAGGAAGTGGGAGAATACAAGGTCTACCTGTCAGGAGTCAAAGCAGGAATAGCACAATGGGGTGTAGGGCTTTACATCAGGTAAGAAATGGAACCCAGCGTAGTTGCAATAAGGTACGTAAACGAACGACTGATGTGGATAGATTTGACATTGTCTAGCAAGAAAATTAGGATTGTGTCAGTATATTTGCATTGTGAAGGGACAGATCAAGATAAGATGGAGAGTTTTTATGAGGCATTCAGTGATGTAGTTGTTAGAGTAAAGGACAAGAACGGTGTTCTGCTCATGGGTGATTGTAATGCCAGGATTGGAAATCGAACATAAGCGTATGAAAAGGTTATGGGTAAATTTGGAGAGGATATGGAGGCCAACTGGAATGGGAAACAACTCTTGGATTTCTGTGCCAGTATGGGCTTAGTAATCACAAACTCCTTTTTTTAAACATAAGAATATTCACCGGTATACTTGGGAAGGCAGGGGAACCAGATCTGTCATTGACTATATAATGACAGATCAGGAATTCAGGAAGGCTGTGAGGGACACACGTGTATTCAGGGGATTCTTTGATGACACTGATCATTATTTAATCTGCAGTGAAATTGGGATTGTGAGGCCGAAAGTACAGGAAGTCAGGTCCATATGTAGGAGGATAAGAGTGGAGAAACTTCAGGATAAGGAAATCAGGCACAAGTACATAACAGCGATCTCAGAAAGGTACCAGTTAGTTGAATGTAGTCAATTACAGTCATTGGAAAAGGAATGGACAAGATACAGGGACACAGTACTAGAAGTGGCTAAAGAATGTCTTGGAACAGTAGTGTGTAAAAGTAGGATGAAGCAAACAGCTTGGTGGAATGACACAGTCAATGCAGCCAGTAAAAGAAAAAAGAAGGCGTATCAAAAATGACTACATACTAGAACTCAGGTAGACAGAGAAAGTTATGTTGACGAAAGAAACAAAGCAAAACAGCTAATTGCAGCATCCAAGAAGAAATCTTGGGAAGACTTCGGAAACAGGTTGGAGACTATGGGTCAAGCTGCTGGAAAACAATTCTGGAGTGTAATTAGCAGTCTTCGAAAGGGAGGTAAGAAGGAAATGAGAAGTATTTTGGACAGGTCAGGAAAACTGATGGTGAATCCTGTGGATGCCTTTGGCAGATGGAGGGAATATTTTGAAGAGCTGCTCAATGTAGGTGAAAATACGATCAGTAATGTTTCAGATTTTGAGGTAGAATGGGATAGGAATGATGATGGAAGTAGGATCATTTGTGGAAGTGGAGAAAATGGTCAATAGATTGCAGTGCAATAAAGCAGCTGGGATGGATGAAATTAAGTCGGTACTCATCAAATACAGTGGAATGTCAGGTCTTAAATGGCTACACAGGATAATTGAAATGGCTGGGAGTCAGGACAGGTTCCATGAGACTGGACAAAAGCTGTTATCACACCAATCTTTAAACATGGAAATAGAAAAGATTGTAACGACTCCAGAGGTATCTCTAATCAGCGTTGTGGGTAAAATCTTCTCAGGTATTGTTGAAAGGAAAGAGCGAGTATTAGTAGAGGACCAATTGGATGAAAATCATTGTGGGTTTAGGCCTCTTAGAGGTTGTCAGGACCAGATCTTTAGCTTACGGCAAATAATGGAGAAGTGTTATGAGTGGAACAGGGAACTGTATCTGTGCTTTATAGATCTAGAAAAGGCATATGACCGGGTTCCTAGGAGGAAGTTATTGTCTGTTCTACGAGGTTATGGAATAGGAGGCAAACTTTTGCAAGCAGTTAAAGGTCTTTACATGGATAGTCAGGCAGCAGTTAGAGTTGACGGTAAATTGAGTTCATGGTTCAGAGTAGTTTCAGGAGTAAGACAAGGCTGCAACCTTTCCCCACTGTTGTTCATTTTATTTATGGATCGTATGTTGAAAACAATAGACTGGCTGGGTGAGATTAAAATATGTGAACACAGAATAAGCAGTCTTGCATATGCGGATGACTTAGTTGTGATGGCAGATTCGATTGATAGTTTGCAAAGTAATATTTCAGAGCTTGATCAGAAATGTAAGGACTATGGTATGAAGATTAGCATCTCCAAAACGAAAGTAATGGCAGTGGGATAGAAATATAAACGGATTGAGTGCCAAAAAGGAGGAACAAAGTTAAAACAGGTGGACGATTTCAAGTACTTAGGATGCATATTCTCACACGATGGCAACATAGTGAAAGAACTGGAAGCGAGGTGTAGCAAAGCTAATGCAGTGAGCGATCAGCTACGATCTACTCTCTTCTGCAAGAAGGAAGTCAGTACCAAGACTAAGTTATCTGTGCACCGTTCAATCTTTCGACCAACTTTGTTGTATGGGAGCGAAAGCTGGGTGGATTCAGGTTACCTTATCAACAAGGTTGAGGTTACGGATATGAAAGTAGCTAGGATGATTGCAGGTTCTAGTAGATGGGAACAATGGCAGGAGGGTGTCCACAATGAGGAAATCAAAGAAAAACTGGGAATGAACTCTATAGATGTAGCAGTCAGGGCGAACAGGCTTAGATGGTGGGGTCATGTTACACGCATGGGAGAAGTAAGGTTACCCAAGAGACTCATGGTTTCAGCAGTAGAGGGTAGGAGGAGTCGGGGCAGACCAAGGAGAACGTGCCTGGATTCGGTTAAGAATGATTTTGAAGTAATAGGTTTAACATCAGAAGAGGCACCAATATTAGCACTGAATAGGGGATCATGGAGGAATTTTATAAGGGTGCTATGCTCCAGACTGAACGCTGAAAGGCATAATCAGTCTTAAATGATGATGATGATGATGTTGTCTTAGAGTATCTGTCGCAACATTCTTCTTGCCCACTAACTGTCAATAGCGGAAAAGTAATCGAAAAAATGGAACAAAACTGGAACATTCGATTAGATAGCAGTTCGAAACGATTGCTGAGTGTCCAACAGTGGTCTGTCTACGTCAGTAACGTATGAGCATCTCTGCTTCCGTGTTTAATTATTTGCAGAACTATATTAACTTCGTTGTTAAAATATGTAACTGCTTGACATTTTACGAAATGTGGCAAAACGCGTTATTCTCCCGCTTGACTTCACATATCAGTAGAATCTCAAGGTAACAACAACAGCAGACTGCACGGTCTACATAACCCAACAGTCAAATATCATGCAGTACTCTTTAAAAAGTACATGTTAGACATCGGAAATCACTGAAAGTTGCATGCAATGTTTCTCTAACCTGTTTTACCTTTTACTTTTAGAGAAATATTTTCACAGAATATTTTTACCGTTTTTTTTTTAAATTTTCTGTTCATCTGTAGCACAGTCAGTAATCAGACAGGCACAATGTCTCGTATTTTGCTTCTGTTGTTTATATGACCAATACGCTTGTTGGGGAATCATTCTAGGGACGGCGCAGACCGAAAATTAAGAAATCCACTGACACAAGCAGTTTTGACAAATTAATGATTACAATGGCACGGCGCTTGGCAAAGAACGGCGAAACTGGTCGGATGTTCACGTCCTGCTGTCGTGAGCATCTACTGAAAGCGGTTGAAGAATGGTGAAACCACAAGTACACGACAAGGAGTTGGACGCCCAAGCCTGCTGACAGCCACTTTGATGTCGGACTTTTTCGTGTCCCCTGACGCAGTATTGGCAGTTATTTATGGCAGATCTAACAGCAGAATAAAGTGCTAATATGGGCATAAGTGCTTTGGAGCACACCGTTCGTTGCGCAATTTTGCACATGGGGCTCGGGATCCGCAACAGATGACTCTAAAGTGTTCACATGTTCACCAAAAGAAGTTGTCAATTACGATTATAGTGGGTATGGAATAACAGAGATCGGACCTTGGATCAGTTTAAATGTGTCACCGGGTCAGATTAACCAGATTTCTTATTACATCGGGTCGCTGGTTGTGTCTGGATGTGCTGTCTTCTAGACGAACGGCTGTTTGGAACACGGAAGGCGCCATGGATGCAGGCTGGTGGCAACAGTATTATCATTATTCGGGGGACGTGGAGCCCGTGGTAGTAATCGAAGGCACTACAAGAGATGTAGTGTTGTACGTGAACAGTATTGAGGACCACCTGCTTTCCCGAATGTTATGACATCTTACATCAGGGTAACTGTCCATGCCTCACGGCCAAAATTGTGTTACAATGCTGTGAGGAACATAACAGTAAACTCACGTTGATGAATTGGTCCCCAAATTTGCATGGTCTGAAAGCGATTCTACACATCTGATGTACTATCGAGTGCCAGTTTTGCGACCAAACCACCAACCTGTAATCCTCAGGAAATGTATGATCTTTGCGTAGACGTCTGCTGCCAATTGTTATGGAAAACTGCGAAGTACTTGTCTAATCTATACCACACAGAAACACTGCTTTATTGATATCTGAAGGTGAACCTAAGGAGGTGCGTTTCGGCTTGTCAACGTTTCGGCTTGTCAACATACGTGCGGCGCAAAATTTGCAAATACTTCGGTATGTGTAAACTACTGTACGAAATACTTGAAATGTTATATGTAATATTTATTGTCAAATATTATACACAGATAAAAGCATATATTAATGTAACATCGGTGGAAAGGAACGATCATGGGAGGAACTGAAGGAAGGAAAGAAGGAAGGAGGCTTTAATGTTGGGCTGTCTTCCATATTTTCCTGAACAATGAAGATATAAAAATGTGAATTTTTCGACCAAAGAGCTTAAACTTTTAAGGCGGCGTGGTCTCCTTCATTTCTTACATATTCCGACCTCACCATCGTATTCTGCATATCAAGACATTTCATTTGAGCCTAAACTCGATAGGGTAGAGCCAATTTTACATATATCCATTTAATCGATATGCAAATCTAAGAAATAAATTTCCCGGGTTCGATTCCCGGGTCAGGGATTTTCACTGCCTCGTGATGACTGGGTGTTGTGTGATGTCCTTAGGTTAGTTAGGTTTAAGTAGTTCTAAGTTCTAGGGGACTGATGACCATAGATGTTAAGTCCCATAGTGCTCAGAGCCATTTGAACCATTTTTAATAAATAAATCGCAGGTGCGCACCGAGATTAAAAAGTCGAGGCTGGTGAACACAAATATTCAAGATACGATGGCCACAGGAGGTTTGGAAAGCAGAGGCAACTAGCAAACAGGAAGAAAGTCTGTAGGAGGGTGAGTTAGCATGCAGCTGTGCCGGCCGGCCAACCCGCCATGGACCAAAAGAGTTTTTGCCAGAGAAAAGGGATAATGGCCTGTGTGTTCACCTTAAAAGCAAAACCCGCTGTATTTTTTGGGTGAGCCCCATAATATGCATTCTTTTGACAGACCTAGTGCGCAGTTCTCACAAGTGGATGCTATATACGAGGGTCGGTCAAAAAGTAATGCCTCCCATTTTTTTTCTACTTAAAAAAATTAAGTTAAGTGAAATATTTGAATTTGGCGCCATTCCTCAAACCTTCTTCTGCAATCCACTGCAGTAGTAACTTTCTGTGTCAACAGGTGGCAGCACAGCAGAAGTTTGTAAGATGGCCGACATCGATGTTCGTTTGAGACAGCGTTGTGTGATTGAATTCTTGAATGCAGAAGGTGAAACGCCCATACGCATTCATGAAAGACTGAAGAAGGTGTATGGTGTTGTGACAGTGGATGTCAGCACTGTTAGACGATGGGTTCGTCGTTGTAAGGAAGCTGAAGGGCAAACACCGTTGACTGACGAAAAGCGGAGCGGCAGGCCGGTGAGTGCAGTGACTCCACACAACATTCAGCAAGTTGATGACATCATTCGTGGTGACCGTCGGGTGACTGCAGATGAAGTGTGTCGCATTATTTCTCTTAGTAAAGGCAGTGTGATCACGATTATTAAACAATTGGGGTACTCAAAAGTTTGTGCACGGTGGGTTCCAAGAATGTTAACCGATCAGAATAAAGAGACAAGGAAAACAATAGCCTCCCAACACTTGCAGCGCTTCCGTTTGGAGGGAGATGAGTTTCTGAAAAAAATTGTGACCGGGGACGAAACATGGGTGCATTTTTTTGAACCCGAATCAAAGAGGCAGTCAATGGAGTGGTGTCACACAAGCTCGCCGAGGAAGAAAAAATTCAAAACTGTGCGATAGGCAGGGAAAGTTATGGCAACAGTTTTCTGGGATACAGAGGGTGTGATTCTGGTTGATTTTTTGGAGCAGGGATGCACAATAAATTCTGTTCAATACGTCACAACCCTCAAAAAACTTAAAGCACGTCTTCAGCGAGTTCGCCCAACAAAATCAATGGCAGATGTTCTTCTTTTGCTTGACAATGCAAGACCACACACCAGTCGTCACACCTTTGACGAGATTGTCAAAATTGGATGGGAAGTTTTGCCTCATCTCCCATACAGCCCTGACCTGGCACCATCAGACTTCCATCTGTTCGGGCCACTAAAAGAAGCTCATCGTGGGATTCATTTTGAAGATGAGGAGGCCGTCAAAACATCCGTGCGTCAATGGCTTAGGAAGCAGAGCTGTGATTTTTACCGTGCTGGGATACATGCCCTTGTTCAAAGATGGACCAAAACTGTAGAGACGGGCGGAGATTACATTGAAAAATGACAAAATGATCCTCAATGTTGTGGTTTTCAACCTATGTAATTGCATTTAAATTTCCTGACAATTAAACGTAGAAAAAAAAATAGGAGGCATTACTTTTTGACTGACCCTCGTATTTATGGATTGGTCGGCTTAGCCATTCTCCTGTTTGTAAGAGTAGCGCTGATTGGTGGACTATTTCTGACGCAATAAGCCAGAGGAGTGAGGGAAAGACAGCGGATGACGTACCCTTTTGCTTTTTGCGTGGAGAAAAGTCGTTCCGGTGACGCTCTTGTAGCGGGAACATGTAGCGGGAGTGAGTGCACTTGTGCGTGTACGCAGAGAGTGAGGAACAAAGTCTCTACTCAGTACTGCACTGACAGAGCATCTCTGTCGCTAGTGAATCGGAGTGATACTCTATATTGACTATAGACTAGGAGCAGATAGGAGTCCTTGACTTCATCAAGGTGAAGTGAGATTTCGATTGGCGAAGATCACTCCAGATAGAAAGAGATAGTTTTGTTATTTTTCAGCAGCGAATAACGTAGGCAGCAGTTGTCACAGCTCACAGTATTGTGCGCTACAACGTAGGCGGTCCCCATCTTTCCTCCATTGGAAATAGCATACTTCATTCACGTCACTCCATTACATTTCTCACGCGACAGCCTCGACCGTATTTAGAAAAATTCAATCGGATAATCTTTCAAGTTGAGTAGGCGCGGGTCTCAGCCATCCTGACAAGTAAATAACATTCTTAAATAAAAGGGATAAAAGAGCTTTCCCACACTTTGTATATAAATGTCATTAACAGGATTCCTATCCATAAGAGGTAACTTCCTATTCCAAAAAGAACCCGGAAATTTGTGTATCAGTTTATAAATAAAAGTTTCACTTGCAGTAAATAATATTTTTCGTTCGTTTAATGTTTTATTACACTAACTAGCAATACTCCAGTACCCAAGTATCCCTCTAGTTACGTAAGGAAACAGAATGTTTTTGTTTATTTTCCTTACAGGGGACGACTCCATAAGATATTTATTGCTGAAAGTTTTTCAGGCATTTCTTTTTGGTACGTTAGGAGCGTCTGTCTGACTTCTGTAGTAGTGTGGGGTGGAAATTGCTTCTTGCAGGAGCCAAATGGTACTTGTCAGATCAATCTGTTGCACAACTCGTCAACATAACACCCACACACTGACAAAATGGTAATAACGGTGTGTGAAAGTGTGGTACAGACTGTCTTATCGAATGGTGAAAGTTTGTTGAGGTTTTGGTAACAATTTATGCGCCTAGAGACGCCCTTTGTGAGGTGTAGATTGCGAAGGACGAAAGTGGTTTGTAGCGCCACCTTCGTAATAAAAAAAGATAAGGAATATTTAATATATTAAGCAATACGTTTGTTGAGGCATAGCATACTGCACTGATATTTTGGTTTTGTTTAATAAACGATAACGCTCCTACACTTGTCTAACAGTCATTTTTTTTAAGTATTAGTCGACATGCAGCGATCAACTGCCACTGTTGACAATACTGGTTGACATATCGTACATATGTGACGAGGTCGTAGCAAGCGACTGACTGCAGGCGACATCGCCAGCGAAACGTTGCTCGTCTACGAGGCCCTCAATAACACATAGTTGTGCATTATAAAAGTCGACAGTGTGAATGTCGTGCACAGAAATGGAATTAAGCTGTAACCATGTGTTGCTGAAACAATGATTACTTTCAAATTAACCAGAATTTATAAACTGGGAAAATAATTACTCTCGCAAATTGCAGTTACTTACAGTCTCACAAATTAGAGTTTTATTATCTGCACAGAGACACACGCGCGCGCACTCGCACCCTCATCTGCTATATGCACATGTACAGATAGTAACATGGGGTACACAAGATATAAAAGGCCAATGCATTGGCTGAGCTATATTTGCGCTCAGGTGACCCATATGAGAAGGTTTCCGAGGTTATTATGACTGCACGGCAGGAATTAACAGACATTGAACGCCGAATGATAGAGCTAGATACAGGGGACATTCAACATCGAAAATCGTCAGGGAATTCAGTATTCCGAGATCCACGGAATGTGCACAGAATACAAAATTCCAGGCATTACTTCTCACCACAGACAACGCAATAGCGGCCGGCCTTCACTTAACGTCTGAGATAACCACCGTTTGCATAGAGTTGTCAGTGCCAACAGACAAGCAACTCTGCGTGAAATAATCGTAGAAATCAATGCGGGACGTATGAGGAACGTGTCCGATAGCACAATGCGGAGAAATTTGGCGTTAATGGGCTATGGAATCAGACGACGAACTCTAGTGCGTTTGCTAACAGCACGACATATCCTGCGCTCGTGAACTAGTCGATTGGGCCCTAAACGACTGGGAATCGGTGACCTGGTCAGATGAGTCCCAATTTCAGTTGGTAAGAGCTGATGGTAAGAGCCATGGACTGAGATTGTCGACAAGGCACTGTGTAACTTGGTGGCTCCTCCGTAACAGTGTGGGCTGTTTTTGCCTGGAATGGACTGGATCCTCAGGTCCAACTGAACCGATCGTTGATTGGAAGGCTATGTTCAGCTACTTGGAGACTATTTGCAGCCATTCATGGTCTTCATGCTCCCAAATGACAATGGAATTTTTATGGATGACAATGTGGCATGTCGCGCTGACTTAAGAATATTCTGAAGAATTCGAGCGAATGATCTGGCCATCCAGATCGCCCGACATGAATCACACTGAACATTTATGTGACGTAATCTAAAGGTCAGTTCGCGCACCCTGGCTTGCACTGGCAACACTTTCGCAGTTATGGACGGCTAAAGAGTCAGCATGGCTCAATATTTCTGCAGGGGGCTTCCAACTACCTACGCTGGGCGAAAAGATATCCAGCACCTCACTGTAGATATACAATGTGTTAGGAATATAAGTGCAAATATTACGACCGTTGGTACCTTAATGCGTACCCACTTCAGCGCGTTCGTTCTTTTTTCTTCTTTGTATGTGACAATCTTCCTTCACACACATCACATAGTTTACTACCTGATGTTTTCTGCAGGGTCCTAATTGCACAACTAAGTGGCCAACGCCTGCCAGTATCGACTAACTACTTCGCGCCTATCTCACTTCGACACCTGACCTGCTGCCTGGGTAACAATAGCATTAATGGCTTGCTCTTGCCGCATTTAACTGCATGTACTAACCAACCTAGAAACATACTACTGCCAGTAGCTATAATTATTAGTCTGAAATGAAGTAAATACTGATATAATGTTGTTCAGCACACCATTCTCAGTCACCAATGAAAAGATCCGCACTGCTACCCCTCCCGTGTATACATTTCGTCTGTTCCTCCCAAGGTTTTCTGGAGGTTTCCCTGAGATAAGAGGGAAAGACGTAGCTTAATTATTCATGATTCGGAATCTATCTTCTGAAGGTAATTTAAAATGAAAAAGAGATATTTTTAACAAACATATAATTTTCTTACATTTTTTTCTGAAAGTCACCAGCGATTTAGGACTGTTTTGCAATAAACTTCAACAAAATCTAATAGGAAGTTAGACAGCCAAGCAGTGACGCTAGTATTTGTCATAACCACCCGTCTATAAACGTTGGTATTAAGAGTGCTAGTCATTTACATTTAATTTCAAAAAAGGCTCACGAAAGATAATTAAATGTTATCTGTAGCTACAGCAATATACTTCCTCCTTTTTGTGTAATTATATTTTCCAATCATTTATTGTGAGTGTTCTGTAAGCGGAATGAGTTTTTTTGAGTCGAACACTGACACAGCACAGTAATACACTCATGTTCAGGAAACAACTGAACACCTTGAAGGACTAGAGATAGGACGTTCATATGCACAGGTCATGCACATTAGTATGGCCACAGAAACGATTGGCATTTGAACTGTGTCGGCCCGCGTGTTCAAAGTAAACGTCGATATCGCGGCGCAGCACCACCTACCGGTAAAATGTGCCTGCGGATCTCGTTGTCACCATAAACCGAAGGTAAAGGACCTGTGTGACATGCAGGATGCCTCGGGAAGGGCACCATCAAATCGGTGAGTTTGAAAGAGGGCGCATTATTGGCATAAGAGTATGTGCTAGATCCATCTGGAAAATTGCTACTCATGTGGGATGAACTATTCCAGCAGTGCAACGGGTGTGTGCAGAATGGTTCACGGAAGGTCGTAGAATAGTACCTAGACCATCCCCCAAGAAGATGGCTACCTCATCCGCATGCCACTGTGGAACAGATCTGCGTCCTCATCAGCTCTGACGCAACAGTGGAAGACTGTAACACATCGTACACTATCAGGGGGTGACAGTCCATCGCTGGTAATTGCATCATGGGTTGCGTGCGCGTCGTCCACTTCTTCGCCTACTTTTGACGACCGTGCAGAAACATGCTAGGCGGCAGTGGTGTAAGAAACCACGTCACTGCGGACAGGAATGACATCAGGTAATGTTTTCGTGCGAATCCAGTTTCTGTTTGAAACTCCCTGGCAGATTAAAACTGTGTGCCGGACCGAGACTCGAACTCGGGACCTTTGCCTTTCGCGGGCAAGTGCTCTACCAACTGAGTTACCGAAGCACGACTCACGCCCGGTACTCACAGCTTTACTTCTGCCAGTACCTCGTCTCCTACCTTCCAAACTTTACAGAAGCTCTCCTGCGAACCTTGCAGAACTAGCACTCCTGAAAGAAAGGATACTGCGGACCCATGGCTTAGCCACAGCCTGGGGGATGTTTCCAGAATGAGATTTTCACTCTGCAGCGGAGTGTGCGCTGATCTGAAACTTCCTGGCAGACTAAAACTGTGTGCCAGACCGAGACTCGAATTCGGGACCAGTTCTGCAAGGTTCGCAGGAGAGCTTCTGTAAGGTTTGTAAAGTAGGAGACGAGGTACTGGCAGAAGTAAATCTGTGAGGACGGGGCCTGAGTCGTGCTTAGGGAGCTCAGTTGGTAGAGCACTTGCCCGCAAAAGGCAAAGGTCCCGAGTTCGAGTCTCGGTTCGGCCGGCACACAGAAGTTCACAGTCGGTTTTCCGCCGTGGTCGTGTGCGGACAGCGCACCGCAGTTACACAGGGCGTTACAAATAGCTACGGCCAAACTTCCAGGAAACATTCTTCACACACACAAATAAAGAAATGATGTTATGTGGACATGTGTCCGGAAACGCTTAATTTCCATGTTAGAGCTCATTTTAGTTTCGTCAGTATGTACTGTACTTCCTCGATTCATCGCCAGTTGGCCCAATTGAAGGAAGGTAGTGTTGACTTCGGTGCTTGTGTTGACATGCGACTCATTGCTCTACAGTACTAGCATCAAGCACATCAGTATGTAGCATCAACAGGTTAGTGTTCATCACGAACGTGGTTTTGTAGTCAGTGCAATGTTTACAAATGCGGGGTTTGCAGATGCCCATTTGATGTATGGATTAGCACGGGGCAATAGCAGTGGCGCGGTACGTTTGTATCGAGACAGATTTCCAGAACGAAGGTGTCCCGACAGGAAGGCGTTCGAAGCAATTGACCGGCGTGTTAGGGAGCACGGAACATTCCAGCCTATGACTCGCGACTGGGGAAGACCTACAACGACGAGGACAGCTGCAATGGACGAGGCAATTCTTCGTGCAGTTGACGATAACCCTAATGTCAGCGTCAGAGAAGTTGCTGCTGTACAAGGTAACGTTGACCACGTCACTGTATGGAGAGTGCTATGGGAGAACCAGTTGGTTCCGTACCATGTACAGCGTGTGCAGGCACTATCAGCAGCTGATTGGCCTCCACGGGTACACTTCTGCGAATGGTTCATCCAACAATGTGTGAATCCTCATTTCAGGGCAAATGTTCTCTTTACGGATGAGGCTTCATTCCATCGTGATCAAAGTGTAAATTTTCACAATCAACATGTGTGAGCTGACGAGAATCCGCACGCAATTGTGCCATCACGTCATCAACACAGATTTTCTGTGAACCTTTGGGCAGGCATTGTTGGTGATGTCTTGATTGGGCCTCATGTTCTTCCACCTACGCTTAATGGAGCACGTTATCATGATTTCAAACGGGATACTCTACCTGTGCTGCTAGAATATGTGCCTTTACAAGTACGACACAACATGTGGTTCATGCACGATGGAGCTTCTGCAAACTGCAGTCGAAGTGTTCGTACGCATCTCAACAACAGATTCGGTGACCGATGGATTGGTAGAGGCGGACCAATTCCATGGCCTCCACGCTCTCCTCACCTCAACCCTTTTGAATTTCATTTATGGGGGCATTAGAAAGCTCTTGTCTACGCAACTCCGGTACCAAATGTAGAGACTCTTCGTGCTCTTACTGTGGACGGCTGTGATACAATACGCCATTCTCCAGGGCTGCATCAGCGCACCAGGGATTCCATGTGACGGAGGGTGGATGCATGTATCCTCGCTAACGGAGGACATTTTGAACATTTCCTACTGAAATGTAGGGTTTCGCAGAGATCGAATGAAGGGTAGATCCACGGGTCGTAACACATCTGAAATGTAACACCCACTGTTCAAAGTGCCGTCAATGCGAACAAGAGGTGACCGAGACGTGTAACCAATGGCACCCCATACCATCACGCCGGGTAATACGCCAGTATGGCGAAGACGAATACACCCTTCGAATGTGCGTTCACCGCGATGTCGCCAAACAGGGATGCGACCATCATGATGCTGTAAACAGAACCTAGATTCACCCGAAAAAATGACGTTTTGCCATTCGTGCACCCACGTTCGTCGTTGAGTACACCATCGCAGGCTCTCCTGTCTGTGATGCAGCGTCAAGGGTAACCGCAGCCATGGTCTCCGAGCTGATAGTCCATGCTGCTGCAAACGTCATGGAACTGTTCGTGCAGATGGTTGTTGTCTTGCAAACGTCCCCATCTGTTGACTCAGGGATCGAGACGTGGCTGCACGATCCGTTACAGCCAAGTGGATAAGATGTCTGTCATCTCGACTGCTAGTGATACGAGGCCGTTGGGATCCATCACGGCGTTCGGTATTACCCTCTTGACCCACTGATTCCATATTCTGCTAACAGTCATTGGATCTCGACCAACGCGAGCAGCAATGTCGTGATATGATAAACCGCAATCGCGATAGGATACAATCCGACCTTTATCAAAGGAGGAAACGTGATGGTATGCATTTCTCCTCCTTACACGAAGCATCACAAAAGCGTATCACCAGGCAACGCCAGTCAGCTGCTGTTTGTGTATGAGAAATCGTTTGGAAACTTTCCTCGTGTCAGCACGTTGTAGGTGTCGTCACCGGCTCCAATCTTGTGTGAATGCTTTGAAAAGCTAATGATTTGAATATCACAGTATCTTCTTCCTGTCGGTTAAAGTTCGCGTCTGTAGCACGTAATCTTCGTGGTGTAGCATTTTTAATGGCCATTAGTATACTTTCGCGTCGCGGTATGTCGTGTTGTGTAGCGTTCATTAGTACTGCACCTCATGGTGGACTGTTACCGCCGAGCGATACTTAAAGCAAGCCGAACATGCACGACGACGCGCTTATGAAATTGAACAATTCATTCGAGAAGAGCTACGTCTGAACCCCCAGGAAGTGATGGGTATTCACTTCTACATCATTGGCAGTATCGTCTATATTACAATGACGACGGAGGAAGCATGTGCTGAGATAGTTCGACAACACGCACGTGGACTTAAGTTCAAGCATTCTGACGGGCATATTGGTGAGGTAACGGTAGATCACGCTGGTTTCGGTCTAACTATTCGGGTCTTTGAGCTCCCATTCGAAGTGCCAGAAGACGTGGTCGTTGAAGCTTTCCTACCGTACAGCAATGTTGTGGGGCACTTCGCGGTTAATTGGCAGACGTTCACGACACACCACGTGTTGAATGGTGTCCGCCAAATCAAAATCCATATCTCCAAACATGTTCCATCCTATCTGCTGATAGGCGGCGTGCGAGCCATCGTTATGTATGATGGCCAGCCGCGGACGTGTGCCGGTTGCGCACAAGAGAGCCTTGTTCGGTCAGACTGTCTCCGCCGACGTGTGTTCCAGGTCCCGACTAGTGACTCAGCTTCCACAACGACGGTCACTTCTTTACCAGACAGCTACGTCACAGCCGTATGCAGTCCCAATGCGTCACTTCAGTAAGCGCCAATTCGCCTTCCGCCCACTCCCCAGTGGAAATGACGGTGCTGCCACGGCGTCACCTGCACCATCTCCTCCGATAACTACGAGACCACTACCTCCCGAGAGCTCGATGACCAGCCCGCCCGCTGCGATGGACATCGATGTGAGTGCGGTGCCTAACTGTGCTTTTCTTCAGACGGGGGCGACTTCGGACATTGAACGTCCACATTCTGACACAGAACAGCACCTCTGAAAGCAGCTGTCGCCTCGAAAACGGAAGAATCGCCGTTCGACGACACACTTCTTCATGTGGCATCACAGGCAGTGGAGCGGATACAAGACAGTGATCTCCATTCGAGCGTCCTGACTGTAGGAGTGGCCGCTGCTGATGTCCCATCTGCGGAACAATCCCACCCGATAACGATGGACTCCACTACAGCAGCGTCACCGCAACTCGTCTTCGATGAGTGCGACAGTCGTTTGCTTCCTGTTCCAGTCAAAATAATGGTTCAAAGGGCTCTGAGTACTATGGAACTTAACATCTGAGGTCATCAGTCCCCCAGATCTTAGAACTACTTAAACCTAACTAACCTAAGGATATCAAACACATCCATGCCCGAGGCAGGATTCGAACCTGCGACTGTAGCAATCGCGCGGTTCAGCACTGAAGCGCCTAGAACCGCTCGGCCGGCGCTGTTCCAGTCTCCTGGGCTGATGATGTAGACGATGGAGCAGATCGAGATGATGGCCCTCCCGTCAGGCAGTGCCCCAGCGATTGCGGCTACAGTGAATGCGCCGGATGTTACAGGCCAGCCAGACATCTCTGCCGGAATATCTGTGCCAATGGTGGGAACACGCCCACAACAATACCGCATCGCGACGATGAATCTGGCCACCATTCGGGCTTCCCATAAACTGGCAATGTTCCGAGAGATCATTTATGTTGCTGATACATTGTCCTCCTCCAAGAAATGATCGTCGCTGATTTGTACGCCCCAACTGGCTACACATCTCCCATGCTTCTGACAATGGTAGTGGAGTCGCCATCTTCCTTCGTTCTTGACTCCCTGCTGAAGATGTACTGTACCATCCTAATGCTGGAGGTATGGCTCTCACGCTGTTCGGCTTCCGCATCCTCAATGTATACGCGCCGTGCGGCTCCAGTCGACGTCGTGACCGACACGCCTTCTTTGCTGACGAGGTAACGCCGCCTTTTGAGGGTCCTCTGGATGAAATGGTCCTCAGTAGCGATTTCAACTCCACACAAGGGCCTGATGACCAACTTCCACGTCATTCCCCATGTGCGACACTCTCTGTCATCATCAACAGACTTCAGCTTGTTGACACATGGACAAAGGTTCATGGCACCAGCACAGCTTTCACATACTACACGGCACATTCGTCTCGTCGCCTCGACCGTATATACCTTACACGTTCACTTGCTGCCGACACTCGACATGCCGAAGTATGGCCTCTGGCTTTCTCTGAGCACGACGCCTCCATCTGCAGTGTCGTCTTCGCACGCAAATAGGTGTGGCACAGCCGCGACTTGTGGAAGTTACACGTTTCCCACCTGACTGTCCCCGATAGCCAACGGATCGTTGAGGATGTGTGGGCCCTCTGTCGTCGACGTCATCCCGTATGCACATCCACCTTATCCTGGTGGCTATCCTGTGCGAAAGCAGCTCTACGCAGGGCACTGATGGGATATGGCAAAGATTTCAAACCTTGTCAAGCGAGCGCCATGGACTTTTACTATGCGGTGCTTCGTGACTGCACTTCGATGGCATTCTCTTCTGCCCGTCAGATGATAGTGCATCGTGATAAAGCGTAGATCACTTCATTCATGCGACGAAGCTTGGAAAGGGCCCTTGTCAGGTCCTGCACCCGTGACCATATGCTTCACGAAACGCCATCAATGTACCATTTCCTGACAGAACGCCGACGTCGTCGTCGAGCTCTCGTCCATGACCTCACCGATGCGCAAGGACGACGATACACTACGCAATGCGCCATTGGTCGTGCTTTCTATTCTCATTTCCGCCGGCTGTATGCTGCCGTCCCACATCCCCTGACCCTATTTGAGGAGGTAGCAGCATTGACTGTCAACACCATGCCAGAAGATGTGGCTCAAGAACTAAAGGAACAAGTAACCTCCGATGAAGTCCTAAATGCTATCAAGGTGGGAGCTGCCAACGAGTCCCCTGCACCTGGCGGCCTCCCCATCGAATTTTACAAGTGTTTTAGCTATCTCTTGATACGTACTTGGACGTCCATCTGTCACTAACTGACGTCACCCACAACGACGATCCCAGCCACCTTCCTTGATGGGGTCATGATCCTGGTCCCTAAACAACATGGGCGATCACGGAACTGTGATTACCGGCCAATCACTCTGCTCAACAGTGACATGAAAATTTTTACCCGTTTGTTGGCCTCACAACTCAAGAAGGCAGCAAGATACGTAACATCCCTTTATCAGACTTCGCTGTGCGGTGGCAACAACATCCATATGGCCCTTTGCCGTAACAGGGACATGATCGCGCTCGTGCGGTCGCAACATTTACCTGGCGCATTAGCATCGCTTGACTTCAATCAGGCATTCGACCGCGTCGACCATAATCCTTCTGAAATCGGTCCTCCAACACATGGGTTTTCCGACTGATATAGTAACAGTGGTAATGCGGCTCTTGGGCGGCGCGACTTCAAGAATACTTCGTAACGGTCGCCTCACCACGTCTCTAGCGATCGAGCGCTCTGTCCCACTGGGTTGCCCACTTTCTACGATACTGTATGCTTTGGCATTAGAACCCCTACTCCAGGGGCTTCTCCAATGCCTGGTGGGCCTGACACTGTATGGGCACCGCTTCTGTTGTACCGCCTATGCTGACGATCTAGTCCTCTACCTCCGCAACGAAGACGATGTTCGCGTGGCTCTGACTTGGGTGGCGACATATGGGGAGGCATTGGGCAGTTCTCTTAACATTTCCAAATCGAAGGATCTGCTCATTGGTGAAGGTCTACTTGAGCAATACGTCGCTCCTCTAAGTGTGGCTACCAGCGTTCGCTGTTTGTGCACTGATTTTATGAATGACCTCCGTCGTTCAGCGGCAACCAACAGTAGACGTCTACTCCAAACGATCAGGGATGGCTGGCGTTGTGGACCATCAGCTTAGATACCACGACATTGTATAGCGCGCGCAATACGTGAATGTTTACCGCGCCTGGTGCATCTCCCATGTGATACAAGTGTTCCCGGTCCTGATAGCGATGGGATCCTTTGTCGGTACTGGAATTTAAAGTTCAATATTCCTCCCTTACCCTACCGCGGGATCGTGGTGGAGCGGGCTTATTCCATGCACCAGACAGAGTTACGGCACTTTTTGTTAGCTCCGAAATGAAAGTCTGGCGTCGCTGCCCGACGAGCCTGACCGGACTGCTTTTGCATGAATATGCGCCAGTCTCCATGTCAGCTCCAGTCATGTTATCAGATTTAACCCCCCTTTTATCACTTTCGGCACTTTTTTCTTGAATTAAGTTACATCCTGCACTCCTTACCCCTTTCACTTATACTCCAGACAAAGACTGTACATGACACCTTACAAATATGTCGAACCCCCAACCCCATCGAACAAAAATTTCCCCAGACCATATGGCGTCGTGTGTGGGAAGCGATGCATGCTGGTTATCTCGACATCAGCGTCCAGACTACCTGGTATTCACCGTCAATGACAAACAGGTCAACCACTTTCGTTAGTACCGTATCCGCCTCGCTGACACAGCCCTCTGTGTTCACTGTGGTGTAGAGGACACAGACGCTCATCGATTCTCATGTGGTCCGTCGTCTGACGTATGGAGGCTCGCGCAGCTTATCTTGGCTTTCCTTACCCGACAGACACCTGCTCAGATCGCTTTCCTGACGCTTTTATTCCAGGATGTGATTCTTCACCCCGAAACAAAAATAAGGCTTTGAATTGGATACGCGGTCATATAGTCTGCTACCTTTGTGGCTCCGACGAGAAATCAGAACTAGGTTATTGGACGATCGACACTGTTCAGTTGTTCGCAACCCCAGGAACGAGCAGTTCTTTTCAAATTTTCTACGGAGCGCCTTTCATGACCCGCCTTCCAGCTGGAACGTCCAAGCCATGAGATGCTGATACTTTTTTGCCGATATAATGTTCTGAACGCATTACAAACGGAATCTCCATTAAATTTTCGAGAAGACACATTTGAATGTTCCGCCAATCGGAAGGCACTAGCGGCTCCTAGAATTCTGGTACATAGACCAATTTTAAAAAAATAAGTAAATAAATCAAAGAAACTAAAAAATATAATAAAAACGCAAAAAACAAAAAATGCAATAAAATAAATTAAAGAAAAACAAAAGAACATACACAACTATGTTTCCCCCCCCCTCCCCCCCCCCCCCCCCCCGCTTTCTTGCTTTCCTACACCCCTGTAGTAATAGGTTAGTTGTTTTGGGACAGGCCTAGATAGGCGCCAACGCCTGAAGAGAGCATTTTTTTGTTTTGTTTTGTTAGGACACAAGTGGCGGTGGCAAGTAGGTTTTTTAATTTTTTTGTAGTTTTCCTTTTCCTGACCAGCTGTAGAAAAGTGGTAGAGAAAAAAAAAAAAAAAAAAAAAAAAAAAAAAAAAAAAAAAAAGACTACTCGCCTTACTTTTCACCGTGCTCAATGCCTGGTGGACAGAGTTTCGGCTTTTCAAATGTCTAACGTGTAGTATCGAAGATTATGATAACAATAATCTTTTAGGTGTTTCAGTTCTTCTTATTTTCCCTGCTTGCAAAGAAAATATGGAGTGGAATTCCGCCTTATGTAAGACACCGTTATAAAGTTTTGTTATTAACCAAACATATTTCGGCTCTTTATGTGCTATATTAAGTGGGATTTTTTTATTTTCTTTCTTACATAACGCTATTATAAAACTACGAGCATACAATAATAACAACAATAATAATAATAATAAAGGTAACTCAGTCGGTAGAACACTTGCCCGCGAAAGCAAAGGTCCCGAGTTCGAGTCTCGGTCCGGCACACAGTTTTAATCTGCCTGAAAACCTGATCCCAATACTGGTGGGTTCTTTACTTCCATTTCAATGATAAACCTTTGTTTACTCAAATAAATTAATATCTTTGCCGCACAAATTTTATGTACCGTATTTATCGAGTGAAATGTGGGTCCTTACCGATTTTGTAGTACTTCTCGTACATCAACATTTGTATGATTAACTTTTATTACTCAGCGTGAAACTTCACTGAGGATTGACGCCCGCAACCAGGCCGTGCATTTTTCTGTATAGGTTACATTGGACGGTTTCACTTCCCTTGGGTTCAGTCTATCATAGGAATTTGTGGGTTGGGTAGGCATACGGCCAAATACTGCATACTCCACCTGACGTAGTTCAATGGGGACCAAGTTCTGACCCCTTGAAAAGCAGATGAGAGATGCACTTTGCGGCGTCAGCTGAGTAGAATGCATCAGAAAGAGTTATTTTCGACTTATATTTCCAGACATGAGAAATTACTTTTGACATAGACCAAAGAAATACCCTTCGTACGCCAGCGTAATCTCGACAAAGCGTAATTAGTCCACAGCTAAACATCTGGCCTTAATTATGGCACGAAACCTAATGATATCTGCAAGCTAATTGTCAGTGGAGATGGCTCCATCTAATAACACTGAAGTTATTCCTGATGCCTTAACATATGTCCTATCATCCTATCCCTTCTTCTTCACAGTGTTTTCCATAAATTCCCTTCCCGCCGATACTGCAGAGAACTTCTTCTTTCCTTACTTTATCAGTGCACCAAATTCTCAACATCTCGAATGCTACCATTCTCTTCTGTTCCAGTTTTCCGACGGTCCATGTTTCACTACCACACAATGCTGTGCTCCAAACGTACATTCTCAGACATTTCTTCCTCAGATTAAGGTCTATGTTTGAGACGAATATACTTCTCTTCACCAGGATATTACGAGAAAAACTGGAGCATAACTTCTTTAAAGTTAGCAGAGAGCTCAGTTGGTAACAACGGATTTCTCTGGCACCTAGCCAGTTATTCAGTTATCAAGAAAACCGAAATCAGTCTCGAAGTTTACTGATGTTACCTGACAGTGGATTACAACAAAACTGCTATAATACACGAAATACAAAAATAACTCTGCCCAACTTTCGTCCGCTGTGCTGGCATACTGACCGATCCTATACAACAGAATGGCACTTTTAGTACTGACAAGAAGTGAAAATTGGTAGTTCAACAGGGTGAACGTACGCTAAAAGAACATTACTTAACCCGCTATTTGTTCCATAAGATTATTTTACTTAAAATTTCAAAGAGACGCTCTGTGTGTTTTGGAAGACGAGCCTTGCTACTTTAAAATAGAGGCCTTGGTTGTTCTAGAAGGAGAAACTGGCAACTGTAGAAGAAGTATCATAGTTTCAAGGAAGATGTTTAGGTTGTTATATGAGTATTGTTTGTGTTAGAATAGATGTCTTGTTTGCTGTAGAAAAGAAGCGCTGATTTGACAGACGACTCATGTTTCTTTTAGACAAAGAAGAGAAGCGTAGCTTGTTTTTGAACAGGCCTAATGTTCATGTCAGAAGAAGAGACCAGCTTGCTTTTAGAAGAGAAGTAGAGTTTGTTATAAAATAACGAAATCGCTTGCTTCAGAAGAGAAGTTTCATTTGCTTTGAAAGAGGGGTCTTGTTTGTTTTTGAAGAGGTATCACTTTTTAGAATGAGATTTTCACTCTGCAGCGGAGTGTGCGCTGATATGAAACTTCCTGGCAGATTAAAACTGTGTGCCCGACCGAGACTCGAACTCGGGACCTTTGCCTTTCGCGGGCAAGTGCTCTACCAACTGAGCTACCGAAGCACGTCTCACGCCCGGTACTCACAGCTTTACTTCTGCCAGTACCTCGTCTCCTACCTTCCAAACTTTACAGAAGCTCTCCTGCGAACCTTGCAGAACTAGCACTCCTGAAAGAAAGGATATTGCGGAGACATGGCTTAGCCACAGCCTGGGGGATGTTTCCAGAATGAGATTTTCACTCTGCAGCGGAGTGTGCGCTGATATGAAACTTCCTGGCAGGTTAAAACTGTGTGCCCGAGCGAGACTCGAACTCGGGACCTTTGCCTTTCGTGGGCAACTGCTCTACCAACTGAGCTACCGAAGCACGACTCACGCCTGGTACTCGCAGGCAAAGGTCCCGAGTTCGAGTCTCGGTCGGGCACACAGTTTTAATCTGCCAGGAAGTTTCGGTATCACTTTTTGTTGTGAAAAACAGATTTCCTTGTTTCGACAAAAAAAAAACTTGGTGAACGCATTGCCCGCGAAAGACAAGGTCTCACGTTCGAACATCGGTTCGGCACACAGCTTTGATGTGCGATGAAGTTTCAGAACAATGCACACTCCGCTGTAGAGCTAAGGATTAATTCTTGGAAACAAGTTTGGTAGGACAGTCGATTTATATCTGTCTGGTGAATACCACAGCCTCTTTATATCAAAGAAACACCATCGTTTGCGCTAGGATGTTCGGTTAAAATAATTGACTTATTGAACGCCACTGGCTAGTTTCGAGTTTCAGCTAATGTTGAAGAACGCACGTTATATAACAACACAACAGACTGGAATGTAAGTCAGAAACATAAAACCTAAGAAACGAAATGCATGTAGCGGAGAACGGAAGACAGAAATATAAAACCTCTGAAATGGATGTGGCGTTTTAACAAGCTTACAGCTTTTATTTCAGAGGTATGGAGCACATAATTAGGTATTTCTGCCGTGTGGATATGCTATGCACTGTGTGGGTCATATCCTGCTACAGTCCAAAAAGTTTCGATACTGGATTAATAAAGAGCAGAGAAACGTTAAGATGGTTGTGTTCCTGCTTCAGGTGTTCTACACCGTCTCCTCTCATTTGAGCACAAGGAAGAGAACGTTCATGCATCCACGTGAAACCGTCAGAAAAGTCGTGCTTTGGATGCTCAAAACTAGCCTCACATGGGCTTGATTGTCGGTTATGTCACAATGCGTCGACTGTTCATGTAAATTTCTGCACTCTGTCGAGCTGTGGTAGGTTCCTATCGACAACACTCTCATCACGTATGATAATTTTTTTTCCAGAAAAGAACTATCAGCGTTTTGCATTAGTCATATCTGGACAAATTTGGCACACTTTTCTCTTCTTGCGTACGTACTGGAGAATGTCTTGAACACTTTATTTAGAAGTACTGCTGCATTGCGGTTTGTGACATGACAACGCTGAGACATTACGATCGCACGTTACTACTTAAGCCCAGTTTCCACGTTGGATACTGTGTTCAGACTTTGCTTCGACTGTGCTCCTGCCGTACCCGTCGGTTGCGTTCCCCCATAACATAATGTGTGTGAGCTGTGTTCAGTCACCAATCGCATAAATAGGCGAAGATGTTGTCGCGGTTCTCGAAAGCTGTTTAGTTTTATTGAGAAGAGTGGGAAAGACGTAAACGTCGTTACTGGGTTCACCCTCTATTCAGAGCTAGAGAAAAAGACTGAGAATTCCACACGATACTTACTAGGCTCGCTGATGATCCTGTGATATTTGTTAAGTATTAGAATGAGTTCTGGATGCTGCTGAACAAGTATTACAAACTCCTCGTCCATGTTTATGAAAACCACAAAATATGTCACTGCTTTTCTTTCCTCCTCTAGCACTTGGGAAGTTACGGGGACTCACTCCTGGTTCTTACAAAATCAGACACTCCAGTTTCTAGATTGTTATCAGCGCTGCGAGTTAGCAAACCATTGGTTTCTGTTTATCTGGCCAGCGCACATAAATGTTGTAGCATTTGTGGGAGAGGAAGTAGTATGATGCACCTGGGATGGACCTACCTCATCATCCTCGTTTCCTTCTCATCATATAAGGGAACTCT
This sequence comes from Schistocerca gregaria, assembly GCF_023897955.1. NCBI lineage: Eukaryota > Metazoa > Arthropoda > Insecta > Orthoptera > Acrididae > Schistocerca > Schistocerca gregaria. The sequence continues at coordinate 131,466,842 of NC_064926.1, forward strand.
GAACGTTGGTAAAAGTCTCGTGGTTTTAAGGAAGAGGAAGTAAAAACTGCATTGCATCTTCCAGTCTCTGTTTGTTCTTTGGAACCTGCCAGATGCGGTTTTGTGTCTACCATAAGCTCGAATAAAATACGACCTCAGTAGCGCCCATTTATTTCTGCATTCCCCACTTATAAGTAAGCAAAATTATAGATGAATGTTAAAAATATTGCCGCTGTTAGCGTCAGCGAGTATACCAAAAAGTAACACGAAGAAATCCTACACTTACTAGATTTGTTAAGCTTCTCACAGACTTCCCTCCATATATTGTCTCTGACAAGAGTAGTGTCGTAGTTTTTATGCGACACACCGTGGTGTTCTGGATGCTGTTGAACAAGTATTAACATCTGCTTTCCCATGTTTACGAAAAATCCGAAAATTAGTTGCGGTATTTAGTAGTTTTGATGCGTACCACTATGTATGTTGTTACTGCACTAAATATAATAGCTGTATTTTTCAGTGATTTCGCCGTATTGATTATAGTTTTATTCGGTAAGATCTAAATTTTTTTTGTAACGGTTGAAAGACGAGCACGTGCGCGTTTGTGTGTATGTGCGTGTTTAGAAAGTCCTGATGCTTTCAAGATACGCAAAATGAATAATTCTAATACCCCAGAAAAACACATTGGACAATAGTACAGCTGAACTGTAGAAGTATGACAGAATTTTCTTGTGTTCTAAGTGAGCCTCACAGCTACAACCACCAGATACAGTCCCATATTCTCCCACTCGCTAGCAAAGGGCAAAGTCTGATCCTGTCAGAAGCCCATGACATCAGTGAACATCTAATACGCAGTCCAAATAGATTTAAAACGGTGAAACTGGGCGTAGTTAGCACTTCCCCATTCTTAAATTTTCCCGATTCTCCGCAGTCGTTTCTTTCCATTATAATCTTCGATTTCTTTTATATTGTATTTTTCAGTGTCTTCAGAACTGTCAAATAGGCTACAGCCTTACCGTATGCGCTACTCCCCTACTTTTAAGTGTTATGCTTCACACTTAACACTGTTCTCTTATTTGTATCTCACAACAGTAGACAATTTCTTAGCTATGTATTTTAGTTTGCTTGTAGTAGAACTCTAACACTCTAGTTTGTCGTCTCTTCCTCCTTCCTCCACCCTACGTATATTAGTGTTAAGCTCTCTAGTGTTCTGCTATTTCACGATTGTTCTTTCAAAGACATCTTTTACTCAGAGACTGTAACACTATTTTTTTGAAAGCTGTTTAACACCTATGACGTTGATTTTAACTACGAAAATTCATTACTGTCTGGCGACTGTCTTGTGAACCGAAACCTACTTTGCAAGGTAAATAAATACTGTACTACAATATCCACAGTTTTCATTTTCCCTCATAAATTCTAGTTGATTGCATCTTTTGTCCTGTCAGCTTGTATAAGTGGTGGTTAATGAAATTGGTTCTGCAATAACGTTTTGAATGACCAGTAATTCCGTTGATGAAAGTAATGAGTCTGCAGGTCGTTTGTTTCACTCACGCGTGTCACAAAACTCGGGCGGTTCTCCGTACTCAGCTCTGACGTCAGCACTCCTGTGGTGGGAGAGAATCAGGCAGTGAGTAGTGAGGTGATGCCGGCCGTAATTCAAAGCAGCGCTCCCCGCTGCTCATCTGTCTCTCCGCTGCTGCGTCATCATATATCTATCTACCAATGTATTCAGCGTGTCAGGATAAAACGCCTTCCGCTGCAAGACTTCTTAAAATTTTTTCTCCTTTCTCCCTTATGTCTTGTTCTGTTCTATTTTCCTGTGTAACCAAATTCACACTGGAAATAGAAATAAGAGTTCACACTTATTACTTGTTCTAGACCGTAGGCCTACATACTGCTTTGGTTGGCCGGATGGCAGGCCAAATGAAAAACGTAAGACGAACATCTGTACAAAGGAGTTGTTAACAAGCCTACGAAGTCATGTGTGTGGATATTGTCTGACGTCAGCATACAAGCCTCAATCAAGACAGTTCCTAATGATACACGGTCCAGACATTCGTCATTAGCGGTATTGTAGTAACAAAGGAAGTTGAGTGTGTGCCGACGTACGCCTCACCAGCACACCGGTCGGCACTAGGAAACACTGTATACCAGGCGCTGAACTAAGCTCACGTATGAAAAGAGAAGACCAAGACACGCCTCCCAGGCCACACGCCGATATCGCCCCTGGGCAACGTGCATATAGGCCGCCGCCGCCGACGGAGCTGCATCAATACCTCATTCTCTCAATCTCTACATCAGTACCTCAGTACGTTGCAGCGGAATTCAGTTCGCATTGCAACTCAATAAGTCGCACTGTGCTCTAGTCTTCCACAGTGAAAGCCATTACCTCGCACCTGCGAGGGAACGTCAGTCATTATACAGGATGGTCCATTGTTAGTGACCGGGCCAAATATCTCACGGAATAAGCATCAAACGAAAAAACTACGAAGAACGAAACTCGTCTAGCTTGAAAGGGAAACCAGATGGCGCTATGGTTGGCCCGCTAGATGTCGCTGTCATAGGTCAAACGGATATCAACTGCGTTTTTTTTTAAATAGGAACCCCCATTTTTTATTACATATTCGTGTAGTACGTAAAGAAATAGGAATGTTTTAGTTGGACCAGTTTTTTCGCTTGGTGATAGATAACGCTGCAATAGTCACAAACGTATAAGTACGTGGTATCACGTAAGATTCCGCCAGTGCGGACGGTATTTGCTTTCGTGATACATTACCCGTGTTAAAATGGACCGTTTACCAATTACGGAAAAGGTATATATCGTGTTGATGTATGGCTATTGTGATCAAAACGACCAAGGGCGTGTGCTATGTATGCTGCTCGGTATCCTGGACGACATCATCCAAGTGCCTGGACCGTTCACCGGATAGTTAAGTTAGTTAAGGAAACAGGAAGTGTTCAGCCACATGTGAAACGTCAACCACGACCTACAACAAATGATGATGCCCAAGTAGGTGTTTTAGCTGCTGTCGCGGCTAATCCGCACATGAGTAGCAGACAAGTTGCGCGAGAATCGGGAATCTCAAAAACGTCGGTGTTGACAATGCTGCAGCAACATCGATTGCAACCGTACCATATTTCTATGCACCAGGAATTGCATGGCGACGACTTTGAACGTCCTGTACAGTTCTGCCACTTGGCACAAGAGAAATTACGTGACGATGACAGATTTTCTGCACGCGTTCTATTTAGCGACGAAGCGCCATTCACCAACGGCGGAACGGAAACCGGCATAATATGCACTATTGGGCAACGGAAAATCCACGATGGCTGCGACAAGTGGAACATCAGCGACCTTGGCGGGTTAATGTGTGGTGCAGCATTATGGGAGGTAGGATAGTTGGTCCCCATTTTATCGATGGCAATCTAAATGGTGCAATGTATGCTGATTTCCTACGTAATGTTCTACCGATGCTACTACAAGATGTTTCACTGCATGACAGAATGGCGATGTACTTCCAACATGATGGATGTCCGGCACATAGCTCGCGTGCGGTTGAAGCGGTATTGAATAGCATATTTCATGACAGGTGGATTGGTCGTCGAAGCACCATACCATGGCCCACACGTTATAACATCCCAGCTCCTCCACCAAATTATAACATCCCAGCTCTTCAACACCAAATTATAACATCCCAGCTTCCTCAACCAAATTATAACGTCCCAGGACTTTCTGCACCAAATTATAACATTTCAGCTCCTCAACACCAAATTAAAACGTTGCATTAGGAGGTGTCTGCTTCGTGCAAAAGGTCTTGAGTTCATATTGACGACAACAAGTAATTCTTCATTACAGACGTTTATTTTACAAACAGAACTGACAGACTTCACAGACTCAACAACTGACTCTCCGAGCTAACCGCACTGCATATCCGAACTGAACTGGCAACTGACAACTCCTAGGTGTATTAATATCTTTCCAAACAGTGAGAGTCTTTGACAATGTTTTGTTTACAATACGATAGCAATTCACGACTTAAAACTAAATTAGACATTACAGAATTTTAGTACAGATTAAAGTAAGTAAAAGGATCAGTACATATAAATTCTTACAAGCATAATTTCCAAATAGATTTTATAACATTTTTCTACCAGCTTCTGGATAACCTTCACCAGATTTGTACCGATGTTTCCAGAAATATCTTGACATTTGATTCTGGATATTTCTTGAGTGATTTAGAACAACTATTTATATGTAAAATGATCCAAATCGTGTTTCAAAACGTAAATAAATCCTTTTAGCAATATTTCTTGATACAAATCGTCTTTCGAAACTAGGCTATGAAACAGTTTTCACAAGTTTTCGTATTTTTGCGATCATAATATAGAATTTCTCCATAGAAAGTTCCAGAAGTGTGCATTAAACGTTCATTTTCAGACTTTCTCTTTAGCTGGTGAGTTTTTAAAAGTATCTTGTCCATATTATATGAAATAATTTAGCTCAAAACTGATAATTTATACAATTAATCAGAGCTACAGCAAACAGTGAGTCTTTCTTTTTACAAAATGAAATATAATTACAAAATTGAATGAAAATAGGTTACTAACACTAATATATATTTACATTAATTCTATTTTTGTTCTTTCGGTGCAAAATGTCCTAATATTGACACAGTACAATATTTAAACATCACCAAAGTTTCCCTTTACATTTTGCATATCTGTATCGACATCCCCTAAAAGTCTACAGTATCGAATACTTCAATATGTCCCAATATGTCCTGTAATGTTACAACGTTCACCGGATCTGACGTTCCCGGATTTCCTCCTGATGGGAAAGTTGATGGATATTTGCTATCGTGATCCACCGAGAACGCCTATCAACATGCGTCAGCTCATTGTTAATGCATGTGCGAACATTACGGAAGGCGAACTACTCGCTGTTGAGAGGAATGTCGTTACGCGTGTTGCCAAATGCATTGAGGTTGACGGACATCATTTTGAGCATCTATTGCATTAATGTGATATTTACAGGTAATCACGCTGTAACAGCATGCGTTCTCAGAAATGATAAGTTTACAAAGGTACATGTATGACACTGGAACCACCAAAATAAAATGTTCAAACGTTCCTACGTTCTGTATTTCAATTTAAAATAACCTACATGTTCCCACCTGTTCGTGTAAAATTGTGAGACATATGTCTGTGTCTATTACAGCGCCATCTATTACAAAGCGAAAAAGTGGTCTAACTAAAACATTCATCTTTCTTTCCGTACTACACGAATATGTAATAAAAATGGGGGTTCCTATTTTTAAAAAAAGGAGTTGATATCCGTTTCACCAATGGTAGCGCCATCTTTCGGGCCAAACATAGCGCCATCTGGTTTACCCCTTCAAGCTAGACAAGTTTCGTTCTTTGTGGTTTTTTTCGTTTGACGCTTATTTCGTGAGATAGTTGGCCCGGTCACGATCAATGTACCACCCTGTATATAGTTTTGATATGGACACAAGATTCAAGAATTAGTATACTGCTTTTAACCACAGAAGCTCGAGTGGACGTGATTGAAGTTAACTTCTCAGTTAGTTCCTGTTATAAAGTGTATTTTAACGCCGTGTGCATTTTGTGTTGTAGTGAGAGGAAACTGGCCACCCACCTATCATACCACCTCATCCAGCCAGAAACCACAAAACATTACAAGAGAGCCACAACAAGTGACGCTTAGTTTGATCAACAAGTTTTGTTTGTTTTTCATATGTTCTAGGTTGCCGCATGAGAGCTGTCGTTACAGTGATTCAATTTGTTCTTGTTGTTGCATGTACACTCCTGGAAATGGAAAAAAGAACACATTGACACCGGTGTGTCAGACCCACCATACTTGCTCCGGACACTGCGAGAGGGCTGTACAAGCAATGATCACACGCACGGCACAGCGCACACACCAGGAACCGCGGTGTTGGCCGTCGAATGGCGCTAGCTGTGCAGCATTTGGGCACCGCCGCCGTCAGTGTCAGCCAGTTTGCCGTGGCATACGGAGCTCCATCGCAGTCTTTAACACTGGTAGCATGCCGCGACAGCGTGTACGTAAACCGTATGTGCAGTTGACGCACTTTGAGCGAGGGCGTATAGTGGGCATGCGGGAGGGTGGCCGGGTGGACGTACCACCGAATTGCTCAACACGTGGGGCGTGAGGTCTCCACAGTACATCGATGTTGTCGCCAGTGGTCGGCGGAAGGTGCACGTGCCCGTCGACCTGGGACCGGACCGCAGCGACGCACGGATGCACGCCAAGATCGTAGGATCGTACGCAGTGCCGTAGGGGACCGCACCGCCACTTCCCAGCAAATTTGGGACACTGTTGCTCCTGGGGTATCGGCGAGGACCATTCGCAACCGTCTCCATGAAGCTGGGCTACGGTCCCGCACACCGTTAGGCCGTCTTCCGCTCACGCCCCAACATCGTGCAGCCCGCCTCCAGTGGTGTCGCGACAGGCGTGAATGGAGGGACGAATGGAGACGTATCGTCTTCAGCGATGAGAGTCGCTTCTGCCTTGGTGCCAATGATGGTCGTATGCGTGTTTGGCGCCGTGCAGGTGAGCGCCACAATCAGGACTGCATACGACCGAGGCACACAGGGCCAACACCCGGCATCATGGTGTGGGGAGCCATCTCCTACACTGGCCGTACACCTCTGGTGATCGTCGAGGGGACACTGAATAGTGCACGCTACATCCAAACCGTCATCAAACCCATCGTTCTACCATTCCTAGACCGGCAAGGGAACTTGCTGTTCCAACAGGACAATGCACGTCCGCATGTATCCCGTGCCACCCAACGTGCTCTAGAAGGTGTAAGTCAACTACCCTGGCTAGCAAGATCTCCGGATCTGTCCCCCATTGAGCATGTTTGGGACTGGATGAAGCATCGTCTCACGCGGTCTGCACGTCCAGCACGAACGCTGGTCCAACTGAGGCGCCAGGTGGAAATGGCATGGCAAGCCGTTCCACAGGACTACATCCAGCATCTCTACGATCGTCTCCATGGGAGAATAGCAGCCTGCATTGCTGCGAAAGGTGGATATACACTGTACTAGTGCCGACATTGTGCATTCTCTGTTGCCTGTGTCTATGTGCTTGTGGTTCTGTCAGTGTGATCATGTGATGTATCTGACCCCAGGAATGTGTCAATAAAGTTTCCCCTTCCGTTGTATGCAGTGAGGTGCGTGCTAGATTTTGACAGGCGTGGTGAGCCTGTGTTTACGTGGCACGATTAAGCAGTCACAGAAGCACCTGCGTCTAATTGAAAGTCAACACGACGGCCAGCAATTTGTAGTGTTACAAATAGTTTTTTGGAATGGCATCGCACTGCACTGGGGCGAGATGAGGACACAACGTTACTTGAATCACTGCAAGAACCTGTAGTCGGTTTTGAAAACATTCACAGAATGTGCGTGAGACCTGTTGTTGCAAGAGCGGGCAGAATTGGCATTCTTTTGTCCTTGCAAGCAAATTGCCTGGGCGTGGCCTTTCTTTCGACATGAGTAACATGTCGCGTGGCGCGACGGGCATTCTTGCAGCTTATGGCGAGCAAACCAGCGGGGGCAAGACTTCACAAGATTTACTGGCCTGGCTACTTGTTTACTAGGCTGTTGCGCGTCGTTGTGGCGACTCAGTTAGGCTGTCGCGGGCAGGAGGCGACTCTCCTCGACAGATCGGGACCTGATCAAATTTATCCGTGGCTATGCCGCCGGAATAGAATTGTTCTAATATTTGCAACACTAATTCTGCTATCAGGGACGTTCTATGTGATCGCTTCACGAATCATCGTGTCACTATAAAAGTTGCCACAACTTCACTTGAATTTACACTTCGTAGAGAATCCCTGTAAGTCGGCATACCACTGACGGTACGTCTGCTCCGGCTTTTTCTTAAGGCGAAAGAACTGAAATCTGGCTGCCGCGACCTCAATCTCCCGTTCGTAATATTGACTTAATGCACCTACTACTTCATCGTTGGAGAGTATGTCGGGAGACGGCGTAGGGAAGAGCTTTTTAACCAAGCGATACAAAGGGGTCCCGCGATGGACAGGAAATAATGAGATTTCGCAGTACCTTGAATTGATGGACTTGACAGGTGGCCTGGAACAAGGTGAGATATTTACATCGAAGGGCCGAAACGGTGGAACGTTGTTTGTTGGCACTTGTTGGATCGGTTGGTAGATCGGTTGGGTAGTCGACGCAGCTTGTGTGGCAACCAAGTGCTGTACAGTAGACAGCAATGTGGCCATTTGCTGGTTCTAAAGCTGAAAAATTTGATACAGTTCCCCAGCACGAGCAGTCTGAGGCTGAGAAGCAGGGTCAGGGGTGGAAGGGGAGGGGTAGCCACTCCAAGGCTAACAAATTACAGCAAAATATGAAAAGGCAAATACAAAAGCTGTGTGCAAGAGTTCTGAAAAGAGAAACAGCCGGCCGGTGTGGCCGAGCGGTTCGAGGCGCTTCAGTCTGGAACCGCACATCCACTACGGTCGCAGGTTCGAATCCTGCCTCGGGCATGGATGTGTGTGATGTCGTTAGGTTAGTTAGGTTTAAGTAGTTCTCAGTTCTAGGGGACTGATAACCTCACATGTTGAGTCCTATAGTGCTCAGAGCCAAAAGAGAAAGAGATTAAGTCTGCAACTCCCCTACTGTAATACACTCCTGGAAATTGAAATAAGAACACCGTGAATTCATCATCCCAGGAAGGGGAAACTTTATTGATACATTCCTGGGGTCAGATACATCACATGATCACACTGACAGAAACACAGGCATATAGACACAGGCAACAGAGCATGCACAATGTCGGCACTAGTACAGTGTATATCCACCTTTCGCAGCAATGCAGGCTGCTATTCTCCCATGGAGACGATCGTAGAGATGCTGGATGTAGTCTGTGGAACGGCTTGCCATGCCATTTCCACCTGGCGCCTCAGTTGGACCAGCGTTCGTGCTGGACGTGCAGACCGCGTGAGACGATGCTTCATCCAGTCCCAAACATGCTCAATGGGGGGCAGATCCGGAGATCTTACTGGCCAGGGTAGTTGACTTACACCTTCTAGAGCACGTTGGGTGGCACGGGATACATGCGGACGTGCATTGTCCTGTTGGAACAGCAAGTTCCCTTGCCGGTCTAGGAATGGTAGAACGATGGGTTCGATGGCGGTTTGGATGTACCGTGCACTATTCAGTGTCCCCTCGACGATCACCAGAGGTGTACGGCCAGTGTAGGAGATGGTTCCCCACACCATGATGCCGGGTGTTGGCCCTGTGTGCCTCGGTCGTATGCAGTCCTGATTGTGGCCCTCACCTGCACGGCACCAAACACGCATACGACTATCATTGGCACCAAGGCAGAAGCGACTCTCATCGCTGAAGACGACATGTCTCCATTCGTCCCTCCATTCACGCCTGTCTCGACACCACTGGAGGCGGGCTGCACGATGTTGGGGCGTGAGCGGAAGACGGCCTAACGGTGTGCGGGTCCATAGCCCAGCTTCATGGAGACGGTTGCGAATGGTTCTCGCCGATACCCCAGGAGCAACAGTGTCCCTAATTTCCTGGGAAGTGGCGGTGCGGTCCCCTACGGCACTGCGTAGGATCCTACGATCTTGGCGTGCATCCGTGCGTCGCTGCAGTCCGGTCCCAGGTCGACGGGCACGTGCACCTTCCGCCGACCACTGGCGACAACATCGATGTACTGTGGAGACCTCACGCCCAACGTGTTGAGCAATTCGGCGGTACGTCCACCCGCCCTCCCGGATGTCCACTATACACCCTCGCTCAAAGTCCGACAACTGCACATATGGTTCACGTCCATGCTGTCGCGGCATGCTTCCAGTGTTAAAGACTGCGATGGAGCTCCGTATGCCACGGCAAACTGGCTGACACTGACGGCGGCGGTGCCCAAATGCTGCGCAGCTAGCGCCATTCGACGGCCAACACCGCGGTTCCTGGTGTGTGCGCTGTGCCGTGCGTGTGATCATTGCTTGTACAGCCCTCTCGCAGTGTCCGGAGCAAGTATCGTGGATCTGACCCACCGGTGTCAATGTGTTCTTTTTTCCATTTCCAGGAGTGTACTTCCAGTGACTGATTTTAATCCAAAAGACTGTGTAGCTAGTTTGCTTAAGGAATTTCCTGAACTTCTTTCTGATGAACTTGGAAGAACTAATAATTCTATGGCGCACATTACTCTGAAATACAATGCACAGCCTAAGTTTTACCGGGCTCGGCCCCTTTCCCTTTGCTTTATGAGACAAAGTAGTCAGTGAATTAAAACAATTGCAAGACAATGGCGTGATCGCTCCAATACAAGCTAGTCAGTGGGCAAATCGATTGGTTTTGATGCCCTAGCCTTGTGGTCGCATTCCCATTTGTGTTGACTTCAAAACTAAAAATGGCTCTGAGCACTATGGGACTTAACATCTATGGTCATCAGTCCCCTAGTAGAACTACTTAAACCTAACTAACCTAAGGACATCACACAACACCCAGCAATCACGAGGCAGAGAAAATCCCTGACCCCGCCGGGAATCGAACCCGGAAACCCGGGCGTGGGAAGCGAGAACGCTACCGCGACTTCAAAACTACAGTTAGTTCACAGACAATAATTGATACTTATCCGTTGCCTCGCCCTGAGGAACTTATGGACAAGCTTGTCGCAGGCCGTTACTTTTGTAAGACAGATTTGCGTGATGCTTATTCGCAAGTGCCACTAGACGAAGAATCACAGAAAGTCTTTGTTGTTAATACACACTTAGGCCTGTTCAAGTATTTGCGTTTGTCCTTCGGCAGTGCCTCACCACCCGCCGTTTTTTAACGTTACTTGGAACAGCTGAATGCTCAAGTGCCGTTCTGTTCGAACTACCTTGACGATATTATCATCTCAGGTCCTATGCCAGAGGAACACATTGCCAATCTGCGTACTCATTTTCGAGTGTTGTCAAATGTAGGACCTCAGTGTCGTCTAGAAAGTGTAACTGTGTTCAGGCAATACTACTGAACGTAGACCATGCGATAAACAGTCAGGGTGTCCATCCCCTCAAATCTCTTTTGGTTGCTATCCGTGACCTGCCTGTTCCTCGCAATGTATCTGAACTGCAGTCAGTGCTAGGCAAATTGACATACTACATTCGTTTCATTCGGAACGCTTCACAGCTCGTGGCTCCATTGCATCGCTTGCGTCGGAAAAAAAAGTGTCTTTCATGTGGAACAAAGAGTGTCACGACGCATTTCAGAAACTCAGAAATGCTTTGCTCAGTGACAGATGTCAGTACATTTTGATCCTGCCAAGCCGGCAGGGGTGGCCGAGCGGTTCTAGGCGCTTCAGTCTGGAACCGCGCGACCTCTATGGTCGCAGGTTCGAATCCTGCCTCGGGCATGGATGTGTGTGATGTCCTTAAGTTAGTTAGGTTTAAGTAGTTCTAAGTTCTAGGGGACTGACGGCCTCAGATGTTAAGTCCCAAAGTGTTCCGAACCATTTGAACCGTTTTTGATGCTGCCAAACCAGTGATTTTGCAAGTTAACGCTTCCGCTTACTGAATCGGTGCTGTGCTTTCGCACAGAATTGGCGCACTAGACAGACCTATTGCTTTTGCCTAGAAGTTGTTAACTCCAACTCAGCGCAATAATTCACAAATTGAAAAAGAATCTCTTGCTACTGCGTATGGTGTGACAAAATTACATCACTAACCGTTTCGTCGCAAGTTCTATTTAGTGACATATCGCAAGCCTTTGCATCCTTGTTTCATCCGTCAATGCCGGCTAACTTTGGACTTGGTTTCTATTCCAGTTTCGTGTACGGACCTATGGCAACGCTGACACCCATTCTAGCCTTCTGATCAGCCCCGTCTCTGATTGAACCGTGATTTTTTTTCAAAGAATATTCTTAAGAATTTATTTTATTTACTAGCGATTCATCAAGAACATTAACACAATCATACTATGTAAGCATAGAAGTAGTTGCCAGGGAGTAACTGATGTAATCATAACCAAATTCCTTTTAACAAATGGGAAATTTATTCACTTTAATAGTGCCCACGGCATTTTTGAAAAGAAACATATTTAAAATTATAATCAGAAAGCACCCTATAAATATCAAAGTTACAATTTATCCAGAGTCAGAAAGAAACAAGTTTTGACTGAATGAGCTTTCGGGCAGAGAACCCTGCCGCTCCCTTTTGACACGGCTGTAGTTACGACCGCTCACAACAGCCTCTGAAAGACTATACTGATGCAAATCTGCAACATACCAGATAACCTTAAACTAAGAGTTTTAACAATTTACACAAGCACACAAACTATGCACCCCCTATAGGAGGGATGGAAATGGTGCAAAACACTAACAATTAAAACTAACATTGCCACCGAAGGTGCAAATTGATTTTAACTTCTAAGAAAAGTCTTACGGTCAAGGTTGGAAACTTTATATACTAAAATGATCATTTAAATAAAAGCCCATGAAATGCAGTCTTATATAAAATTCTACAAGGTTGGCCAAACAATAGTTAAGATGCTCTACAGTACACAGATACCGCCTCCCAAGATCATAGGCAATAATATCAAAGTTTCCAAAGATCAAAACATATTTCCGGTATTAGGCCGTTACACTCCAAGCAATAAATTTCTTAACACACCAAATCCGACAAACATGACAGAGGCAGCCACTAACGTACGGTAGATTGATAGATTACCGAACAACCCGAACCGCAGGTTGCTCTAACCCGCCCCTACTCCACAAGGGAAAAACGGAGCACCCAATTTATAAACAACCACCTTCCCGCGGGTTGGCAAACTGAGGAGAATGGTGGGACGACCCCAAAGCAAAACGGCTGGTGACCTCACCAAGAAAACAAGTAGAATTTAGCAAGAGTAAATCAAACATCATGTCACCAATCACTTAATTTCTAATAAACTGTGATTTCTCGAGAAGACCTGGCGCAGCACCTCTAAAACGCTCTCCCGAACCGTCCGCTGCCAGCCGATTCAACGGACGCATGAAGGCGCGCCGATCTCCCGTCTCACGGCGTCGCAGCTCGCACCGGCCAGACTGATGTCGTGGGTTGACTCCTGTTGCTCCCGTGTCTACCGCGAAGTCACTACCCCTCGCTATACGCCGCGGCCCACTGGACTCACGTGGCGACCTCACATGCGCCGACGCTCAGGACGGACAAGTCATCTTGTGTCTCAGTGCGCGACCGACCAACCGATCGATCCAACCGCCAATGACCATTGCCTGAGCTAACTCGAGCAGACCGGCGGCCTAAAGCGCAGACTCAGATGCAGGAACTAAGCCCCGACCGGGCAACACTCGCTTAGATCTCTTACTGGCGGTTTTAAAGGTTGATCCAAACGACAGACAGACACTAACTGCCTAACAAATGCGGACGAGAGACAGACTAGCAAGCTGGGGACGAGAGACTGACCGACACTGACCGACTGGGGAGCTCATAGCGCCCCTTAAATGCACGTGAACAGGTTCCCTTTTCCCCTTTCCCACCAAAGGGAGACACCAAAGCTGCGATTGCCACAGCGGTGCCACCGCCGGAAACGGAGGGCGACTGCTTCACACTACGCGCTGCGGCACGCTCTTCAAAACAGTAATTTTTACCTCGGCTCACTGATTTTGATTCCTCTCTCGCCTCTTGTTGCCAGATGGATACGCAGGACTCTGAATTGCTGCAATCTTTTCCATTGAATTACAGAAAAATTGCAGAGGCCGCGGAAGCGGACCCTGCTCTGTAGATTTTTTGCTTTACAATCCCACAACCTGGCCTCGTTCATTGAACAGTATTCAGAACTCAGCAGTGCGCCGCTAGTTTTCTCATCGGCATAGACTTTCAGTACAACAAGATGCGATCTTAGTACAATCTGACCGTGATCAATCGTTGTTGCTCATTTCCACAGTGTTGCAAAAGGATGTGTTACAACTGATTCACCAAGGATATTGGGAAACGCTTCGCGCTACACAGTTACTACGCCGGCATTGTGCTTGGCATGGCATGAACTCCCACATTGAATAGATGACATCACAGTGTCGTGCATGCGCGGACAACCAATCGGCTCCACAACAGACCTTGGCTTACGACTCAACCACCATCGCAAAGTGTGCATTTAAACTTTGCAGGACGATTTTCGAACACTCGTTGGCTCATAGTGTAGGCTATTTTACCAAGTTGTTCACAGCTCGTGGTCTCGCGATTGCGTTCTCGCTTCCCGAGCACGGGGTCCCGCGTTCGATTCCTGGCGGGGTCAGGGTTTTTCCGCTACCTCAAGATGACTGGGTGTTTGTGTTGTCCTCATCATTTCATCATCATTTATGAAAGTGACGATATTGGACTGAACAAAGGTTGGGAATTTGTACTGACGCTGATAACCCCGCAGTTGAGCGCCCCACATACCAAACATCATCATTTTACCAATTTCCCATTTGCCGTGCCTATGAACTCTATCACTTCATGTATCACCATTCATGTATTAATCTGTTTGCATTGAACGATTGCCTGAAGTCGTTAAGGACAACGGATGTCTGTTACGTCCCATGACTTTGAACAGTTTTGTGAAAGAAATGGCATTCGTCATATAGCAAGTGCTCTGTTTCACCCCCAGTCCAGTGGAGAAGCAGAACGCTTCGTACGCACGTTTAAACAACAGGCGGCCAAGCTTCGCATCACCCACACACCGGAACAGGCACCACAACTCTCTCGCCTCCCACCCAGGTGGCGAACCATCACCGGCGGAACTTCTGCATGGCCGCCGCAATCGGACGCTGCTTCACTTGTTCCGCCTACCGCAGCATTTGTCGCCCCAATGGTCCGACATTGCACAGTGTGATCTTGTTCTTTACAGGTATTTTAGCCGACGTCAGCACTGCGAGCGAGGCGAGGTCCAGGTTGTCGTTTGCCTCGTGATTCTGCTGCTTTTCTTCTCCCAGATTCATGGCCTCACGGGACCACGCTGCCTTCGCAGCCGCCCGCTGGAGCCGCCGTAGCACCCCAAGACGAACCAATGGACGTGCGCCCTGATCCCCGCCGTCGCCGCTATCCGACCTGACGGCCCTGGACCCGCCATCGCCGTCGCCGTCATCACTCCAGGCGACGCCCTCAGGACTGGACGTGGATTCTGAGCAGTGTTGTTTATTCATTGTACACTATGTCATCAAAAGTATCCGGACATCCCCAAAAACATACGTTTTTCATATTAGATGCATTGTGCTGCCAGGTACTTCATATCAGCGACCTCAGTAATCATTAAACATCATGAGAGAGCTAAGAGGGGCGCTCCGCGGAGCTCACGGACTTCGAACGTAGTCAGTTGATTGGGTGTCACTTGTATTACATATCTGTAAGCGAGATTTCCACACTCCTAAACATTCCTAGGTCCACTGTTTCCGATGTGATAGTGAAGTGGAAGCGTGAAGGGACATGTACAGTAAAAAAAACCACCTCGTCTGTTGATGCATAGAGACCGCTGACAGTTGAAGAGGGTCGTAATGTGTAATAGGCAGACATCTATCCAGACCATCACACATGAATTCCAAACTACATCGGGGTCCATTGCAAGTACTATGACAGTTAGGCGGGAGGTGAGAAAGCTTGGATTTCATGGTCGAGCGGCTGCTCATAAGCCACACATCACGCCGGTAAATGCCAAACGACGGCTCGCTTGGTGTAAGGAGCGTAAACATTGGACGGTTGAACAATGGAAAAACGTTGTGTAGGGTGACGAATCACGGTACTCAATGTGGCGATCTGATGGCAGGGTGTGGGTATGGCGAATACCCGGTGACCGTCATCTGCCAGCGTGTGTAGTGCCAGCAGACAAATTCGGAGGCGGTGTTTTTGATGGAGGCTTGGACCCCTTGTTGTTTTTCATGGCACTATCACAACACAGGCCTACATTGATGTTTTAAGCACCTTCGTACTCACGACTGTTGAAGAGCAATTTGGGGAATGGCGACTGCATCTTTCAGCACGATCGAGCACCCATTCACGATGCACGGCCTGTGGCGGAGTGGTTACACGGCAATAACATCCCTATAATGGAGTGGCCTGCACAGAGTCCTGTCCTGAATACTATAAAACACCTTTGGGATGTTTTGAAATGCCGACTTTGTGCCATGTCTCGCCGACCGACATCGATACATCTCAGCGCAGCACTCCGTGAAGAATGGGTTGCCATTCCCCAAGAAACCTTCCAGCACCTAATTGAACGTATGCCTATGGGAGCTGTCATCAAGGGAAGGTTGGATCAACACCATATTGAATTCCAGCATTACTGATGGAGGGCGCCAAGAACTTTTAAGTAATTTTCAGCCAGGTGTCCGGATACTTTTGATCACATAGTGTACATAGTTGTGATATGGACATGGACAAGATTCAAGAATTAGTACATTGCTGTTAACCACAAAACATCAGATTGCACCTCATTGAAGTTAAATACCCAACTGGTTCCAGTAATAAACTGTTTTTTAAGCACATGTGCATTTTGTGTTGTAGTGAGAGGAAACCGGCCACGCACCTATCATATCACTGTCTCCTCATCCAACCAGAAACCACGAACATTACAGGAGGGTACATCCACAACAGAGTGTCTATTATTTAGTAAGTTTCAAATATGTGCATATGTCTTGCATGGGGGCTTAATTAAATAAAATGCAAATAATTTTAATTTTAGTCGCTGTTCGTCCGGTTACGCAGTCTCGTAACCGGTTGGCCCTGAATAATATTAGTACGCAATCTGACTGCACAGAATAACAACAAAGAATGAAAGGAAATTTCCGTTAACACAATTAATTAATTAAGTCCCCAGCAACTATAAAACCTATGAAACAAGAAAGCACAAATGTAACTGTTCTGTGTGTGGAAGTGTGATTCAACGTACACGTCTGGCACGGTTCTTCCACGATAAGACATTTTGAACACCATTTACACTGAAGTACTTTAAAAAAACTAGAAATACTATAATTGCATATAGAAACCAGAATTACAGTCTAACACAGGAACACGAGCCAGATGCTTTGATGACTGAACCTGTGACAAGAGGCATAAGACATTTGAAATAAAAAATTTTCTTTACCTTCATATATATTGACAAAAATTACACTCTGATCATTGGCACATCCCCAATCGAATAACATATGGTGTCTTGCCCAAAGAGAACAACTAGTACTCTATCGACGTCTCAACAAGCACAGATCACGCCTACCTCAGAACTACCACTGCCCACCGCAACTTCTGAACAAGCACTGCCAGTGGAGGCGACTGAATAATACTCTTTGGCCCAATCTCTGGCGCTGTGACTCAGTGTAGCCACCTTTCAGTCTTCCTTTGGTTAGTACATTTCGTAACAAAGTCGCAAATTCCATGCCCCAAACGAATAGTGTATGTTAATGGATTAGTGAAATGAGAGAAATACAAGTTTTTTGTGACTCTTCAGAAATCGTAGCAGGGATAGTCGTCCTAAGCACCTAGACGCAAACTGAAAGCGCTACTTGTCACTTAAGGTTACGTATCTGAGGTTATATAAGGACAGACATTGTCAACACCATATCGACAAAACAGCTGCACATGCTGTCATCTGTGAGATGTTATTGTTTTAATTTATTTTATAACGCAAGGGGATATCAGAGTAAGAGATCAGTGACTTGGCCAGCGCACTACTGGATGAACAGTTCAACGACTTAGCATGCGCAGACAACTCGAAGTACGCCCCGCTGATCAGATTGCAACGTCAGTGTCACTCATGAGTTTTCTGGCAGAAAGAGTCAAAATAGTGAACGGAGTGAGTTCATCTGCGGCATTATTACTATAGAGATCCACATACCATGAGACAGATTTCACGAGAATTAGATTACGTGTCCCAAATACCGGTGCTAGTAATGTTGTGAAGTTGAGATGCCTGAGCAGCACTACAACCATTTGCCCTCCAGTACGAACAACCTTTAGGAAACTGACCCTTAAATAAAGTTGAAGATTATATGGATTTTCACAGCAACATTCTATCATCCAATTTGAAGTAATGTGGTGCAGATCGTCAACGAAACTATAGCGAGCAAAGAAAATTACACAACGTTAACCTCAACAATACTTTCAAATGTGAAACGTGTGGCTCCATTCACACTTCAACTCAAGGGGCACCTACAGAACCGCTGCTGAGATTTATGTCTCAAGGATACAAGAAATCGTGGATCGCACAACCCTAAATTGCGGTGGCGTAATGGAAATAAGGTCATAGAAGCTGCGATGTCCACCATTCGAATACAATGCAGCAATCTGGATTATGAGACACACGGCTGCTTACATAATTCCCAATCAAACATCCGTTTTGGACGATTATTACTCATCCATATAATTAAACGTCAAGCAATAAGATTCCACGAAAACTATGCACTTCACTAAACACAATGATGTCTTCATCATAACTAAGAAGGAAACTACGAAGGGAAAACGAAGGAGGACAATAAAGAGGCTGCAGCAATGAATGATTAAGAATTAAATGTTTCAACGTGTCGAGATGTGCACGGAGAGGCAAAATTTATGTGACACCTCTGAAGTAACGTGAAAGTTTTCTAGGTACGGTGCCCTGTCATATTGTACGGATAAAACTATGATGAAACCAACGTTTCGGCCATGCTTACAGTGGCCTCCTCCTGTATTTACTATTGCACTTTTGCTGTCCAGTGCCATTTATATTTTGTCATGACTGCTCTACTGAGGATGCTACTACGTCATGATTTTTAAAACAACGTTGATGTAATTGGTGTCTTGTGGCGGAAGGAGCAGGAAATTTTATTGTAATAGGCGACTGTGGTGGAGGAAGTGGCGACCTGCTTATTTCTGTTGCTTCTTATAGTGTGTGCCATGACTGTTAGTCATCGGCGAATGGGTATGAACTCTATTTTGCTCGTTTTAGACGTAGGTCATGAGATAACGCTCTCGCCTCTTGGGTTGTGATGGCTCACATCCATGGTAGGGCAAGCGTCAAGTCCTTCCCCTCTGTTCACGTTGTTACCGTGATTTAATATTTCAATGCCCACTCTGTATTTGCGTTTCATCATCCCCCGCTGCTTGTCGCATACGCAGGATTCGCTGAATTTCATTTTCTTGCTGCAGTCATTGTGAAATTCGGCCAGAGCTGCTTTTTTGTTCTGGCCAAGGCGACTGCAGCGCTCGCGTTCCCGCATTCGCGGTGCTACTACTCTTCCGGTTTCGCCATCGCATACTTCTCCATACTCTTTTTCAAGATCGTGATGGAGCCTGGCATATCCTTGATCTTGCGGCTGCTGTAGAAAACGTGTTGGACACCAACCGGCGAAGATGTTTACCAATTCAGCTCGTGACATTGTTCATATCAAAAAAATTGTTCAAATGGCTCTGAGGACTATGGGACATAACTTCCGAGGTCATCAGTCCCCTAGAACTTAGAACTACTTAAACTCAACTAACCTAAGGACAGCGGTCGCGCGGTTCCAGGCTGTAGCGCTTAGAACCGCTCGGCCACCCCGGCAAGCTGTTCATGTCAAGTAAACGAGCTGCTGTTTGCAGCTGGTCGATTTCCTGTCTACCTCGCGTACCTTTATCCGTTGTCATGTTTTTGCGCATCGATTTGGGACCGTAACCAGTGGGTAGAAAAGTCGTTCGCAGCCTATTACCCTCAGGTTTCATGATGTGACCATCAGCATCACTTAGGCGCTGCGCACGTATCGTGAGGCAACGGATGACTGAGATCTTCGCGATGGGTGAGATCTTCGCGATGGGTGAGATCTTCGCGATGGGTGAGATCTTCGCGATGGGTGACTGTTGGATTGGGCGTGTAAATACCTGTGTGGGTGTGGGTGTGGATGTGATATAATATGTGACCTTGTGTGCCATCCATTGGGCTACATACACTAGTGTGAAAAACTTAAAAACGAAAGTAACTTTCACATGATGCCTTCAACTAACATAGCTATATGGAACTTGGACTACACATAGAAACAACTGCTACAGACTATAGTACAGAAGCCAACTGAAAGAAATAGTCAATGAAACAAATAGGCCAGCCGCTGTGGCCGAGCGGTTCTAGGCGCTACAGACTGGAATCGCGCGAGCGCTACGGTCGCAGGTTCGAATCCTGACTCGGCATGAATGTGTGTGATGTCCTTAGGTTAGGCTTAAGTAGTTCTAAGTTATAGGGGACTGGTGACCTGAGAAGTTAAGTCCCATAGCGCTCAGGGCCTTTTGAACCATTTGAATCTTTGAAAAGAATAGAACTGACACTTTTATTCAAAGACAGTTATTACGCTGAAGTCACTGCGACGTATGATGCTTCCCCGGACATTGCAAAAGGCAGGACATGGTTCTTAACATGGTGTGTGATCACCACAGACGGCATGCATGCTCGCATGCTGGCTACGAGGTTGGTAAGGAGTTCCTGTGGAAGGACCTTCCAGTCCTGCACCAACGCGACTGCTGGATGGTCGCTGGTACATCTAGGTGTGTTCCCCAATGCAAGCATCACATCGATGGTACAAGCAGGCAGTTTCATTCACCGGACACCCTCTCGTTCCAAGAACTTCACCTGCGCAGTCCGATGCAGAAGCGCATTCCTATTGTAAAGTTAGTACGCCCATGCAACATTATGCCTCCCCACACCGTAACGCATCGAACACCAAAACGATCATGTACGACGCTGCTAATGCATCCGTGAACATTATCGAACATGATAGATTTGGTGGTCCAGGTGACTGACCACCAAATATCTAAAACTGTACAATCACCAGTAAACGAAATTGTGTAACTGTACTCCCATCCCACGTGTGTCTTTTCAGGGGTGCAATCGGCCCCGACATCATTTTCATCGGTAGCAATGCGCGAACGCATCGAACTGCATAGCCGGAGCAGCTGTTGTAGAAGGGGATATTTGGGACATGGAATGGCCTGCCCGTTCCTCCGACTTAAGTCTCATCGCGCACATGTGGGGTGTGATGGTGAGAGGCATTGCAGCTTGTCTACATGCACCAGCCACCATCCTATAATTATCAACCGCACTGAAGGGAATGCCCTACCATAAGAACCCTTTACCGACCTTGTAACCAGCATGGGAGCGAGCATTGTCATCTGTGGTGATGACACACTCTATTAATAACAATGTGCCTCCTTTTGTAAAGTCCAGTGAACCATCATAAATTGCAGTGACATCGATGTTAACATTGTCCTTAGTCGATACGTAACGCTAAACTGTCGGCACGGTTATCGGTTCGTTGGCGAACGTCAGAGCCTAAATATCCGTGCTCGAAATGTAAAGGACAGCGCGAGCTGGTGCATTGGTAGAGGCACCAGGCACCCATGGCAAAAGACCGAGATTAAAAAACCTGCTTGCTCATTACACTGTATGTTTCGTTAAACTGCTTAAGGCAAATGCTGCGGCAACTCTTTCGAAAAGCCCACTGCCTACTTATTTCCCCATCCCTCTTCACTCCGAACTTTCTTCTCTCTCTCTCTCTCTCTCTCTCTCTCTGTCCCTCTGTCCTCTCTCTCTCTCTCTGTCCTCTCTATCCTCTCTCTCTCTCTGTCTCTCTCTCTCTCTCTCCCTCTGTCCTCTCTCTCTCTCTCTCTCTCTCTCTCCCCCTCTCTCTGTCCTGTCTCTCTCCCTCTCTCTCTGCCCTGTCTCTCTTTCTGTCCTCTCTCTCTCTCTCTCTCTCTCTCTCTCTCTGTCCTGTCTCACTCTCCCTGTCCTGTCTCTCTCTCTCTCTCTCTCTCTCTCTCTCTCTCTCTCTGTCCTGACTCTCTCTCTCTGTCATTCTCTCTCTAAAGAGCTCAGAGTATGCCCTTCGTTGCGTGAAATGGTTGTTCTGTCACTGTTAAAGTAAGGGGTCTTTCACATACAGGGTGACAATTATTGAACTACATAAAATAAGATCGTCGTAACTTCTGAACGGTTGGCGATAGGATGTTCAAGCTGCACCATTTACCGTGGTGCATGATGGGAATTAGTAGTTTGGTTTAGCGACTAACGCACTTTCATTTGGATGGGTTTGTCAATAAGCAAAATTGGCGCATTTGGGTACTGACAATCCGAATTTCACTATCGAGAACTTTCTTCACACTTGATAGGTGACTGGGTGCTGTGCAATGTCCAAGCACGGAATAATCGGTGCGATGTTCCTTGACGGCACGGTGGCTAGCGAACGGTACGTGATGGTTTTGGAAAATGATTTCATCCACACTATCCAAGGTGGCCCTGATTTCGGCAAGATGTGGTTCACACAAGACGGAGCTCGACTCCATCGTAGGAGACGATGTACTGGCGGAATTAAAGCTGTGAGGACGGGGGGTGAGTCGTGCTTGGGTAGCTCAGTTGGTAGAGCTCTTACCTGCGAAAGACAAAGGTCCCGAGTTCGAGTTTCGGCCCGGCACACAATCTGCCAGGAAGTTTCAAATCATCTAATTTTTCTGAAATTGTAATCATTTGTCTGTAGTGCAGAGGCCACTGCCATGGGCCTCGATTGGCAGCCATATTCTCCGGGTCTGAACACATGCGACTCCTTTTTGTGGGGCTGTATTAAAGACAAGATGTACAACAGTAACCCCAGAACTATTGCTGAGCTGAAAAAAGCCATTCAGGATGTAGATCTTCCGACACTTCAG
Source organism: Schistocerca gregaria (assembly GCF_023897955.1). Lineage (NCBI taxonomy): Eukaryota > Metazoa > Arthropoda > Insecta > Orthoptera > Acrididae > Schistocerca > Schistocerca gregaria. Next base: position 131,489,482 of record NC_064926.1, read on the forward strand.
CGAGTCCAGCAGAATTTCAATATTCGTCTGCGCGGCATCATTGCCAATGATGACAGGTATATCGAACATGTCATAACCTGAATCCGAACATCTGTGCTGACGTTTACAAGTTGAATGAAGTGTGTGCACGCCGTAGTTTCTAAGTAATTTACGTTTTTTTTTTTTCATACAGCTCCATAATTGTCATCCTGTCTGATGCAAATGCTCTCTCCGGAGTTGCGTGGCAGCTTGTACCGGAACGGCAGGCTCTCATCACCAGATACGATTCGCCTGCTTCCTCGTTCTCTGACAAGTAGTGCAAATGACTTAGACTAATTAAACGCGTCCTTGAAAACAAGGCCGAGAAAGCAATTGCGCCGCTTAGACTGGAGTATCTGTAGCATTTAGTTGAAAGCTGTTCATAACAGCTGCCTTTCAAATCATAACGAGATGTTAATCGCTAAAATAGTGCAAAGACTTTCTTTGCCCGATCCAATCGTACTACGATCCTCGTCTGGCAAGGTGAAGGTATATCTGTACCTTTGAAAGTTGACGGCCAAATCAGGTATCTGTGCGGGGGATTCTTCGGAAGCATGTCCCAGCGAACGCTAAAAGGCACGTTGTTCTGTTTGATTTTATCTGCTAGCGGTCGTGCTGGATCTTCACACTCTTCGAGACTGTCTTCCGGACGGTGTGTATACTACGAGATGTTACAATTCTATGGTTATTCCCATGCTGTGAAATACAATAATTATGGCGAGATCGTGGCTAACAACGCTTTCATGGCTATTGATGTACGTTCAGTCGTGTCCGGACATAATATCCATTGTTCAAAAAGGGAGATTATTTTTCATCTTCCGGAACAACATCGGTAATTCAACTAGATACCCGTGACATTAGAGTGTGAAAATCACCACTGTTCCACTATTCTATTTTTCATCTTCCGGAACAACATCGGTAATTCAACTATATGCCCGTGACATTAGAGTGTGAAAATCACCACTGTTCCACTATTCTGACATTGCTCCGATTATTCTATAATTTATGGAGGTTCCTATTGTTTCTTGTGTTTTGCAAAATTGTACTCCGCATGATCCTTCACACCGAGCGAGTTGGCGCAGTGGTTAGCACACTGGACTCGCATTCGGGAGGACGACGGTTCAATCCCGTCTCCGGTCATCCTGATTTAGGTTTTCCGTGACTTCCCTAAATCGTTTCAGGCAAATGCCGGGATGTTTCCGTTGAAAGGGCACGGCCGATTTCCTTCCCAATCCTTCCCTAAACCGAGCTTGCGCTCCGTCTCTAATGACCTCGTTGTCGACGGGACGTTAAACACTAACCACCACCACCATGATCCTTCACAGTACCATTGTCATTATTCTTCCTACTGTTTACTGAGTTAACGTTTATAGTAACGAATTATGATGAAATACTTTTGATTTCGTCACGTCCCGTACCCATTCCGAAAACTAACTCGAGTTCTAAGTTGTATCCATATGGTGTTGTATTTCTGTGTGAAACAGTATTTGATCTGAAAACAGTTATCAAGTACGTTCTGTTTAAAGTGGGATTATTATTGAAAAAAGAGCTGCCATCAGCAGAAATCTTTTGAATTCTTTGCATGCATACTGCACCCAGTAAAGGATGTCAGTGTTGGTGAGACTTCGAGACCTCATGCTGTTACACTCTATCTTCAACGTGATTTCGGTATTCCATGTTCTTTTTGTCAACAGGCGTTAGACTTCCAAGGTGAGGTTTCCATCATTGTTGCACGTGATCTGCTTGTAAGGAAAGTTAGCCTGAAAGTTCTATATCATGACAGAAAATTACAGAGTGAAATTCATTCAAATATTCACTTAAGCTTGTCTTTTCTCTCCGTTGTGCAATGAACGAATTTCCTACTTCTAAATATTTCATTTAGACAGATGTCAGATAACATCAATGATAACCCTTATGCGAAAACCCTGTATAAAGGAGAATATATTCAGAGTACATTATGGAAGTCATACCTTTTGTATACTCATTCTAGCTGAAAAGAAAATAAGTAGAAGGCTTTTTTAGTCACACAACTTTGCACAAACTCAAACTATCATCATAAAACACCTCATGAAACTCTCATGGACTTCGGAGGTGTAGGGTCTTGCGTTCTACTGCACGAAGGAACTGCAGGTCTTTTCTTTAGTTGTTAGCCTTATGACAAAACGTTGCAGCGTACCGTTCACATACTACCTGACGGAAGTTAGTATATACATCTGTAAAGTAATTCGAGCTGCACAAACTGCGCACCACACTCTTGTTTCCACGTCACGTGCAGGTTCTTGGGCTAACTCATGAGGATTTCCAGCACTCTAAGTTGTTTTACGAGTTCACGTTCCCCGATACTTGCAGCTGTGCTTCATGATAAATATAAGTCATTTGGGAATCAACTTCTCTTTCTTGCACAGGCCATAACAGCACATGAAAGGCCTGGCGTTAAGCAACAGTATCTGAAATGCTTTACCTTGTAGTGTTTCAGTTTCAGTTAGCGCGCATTCTGTCAATAGATACTGCTAACACATCACTAAACGGTGCGACAATGTTCTCGGATCTCTTGCCAGGGCCGCTCCTAACCCAAATTCTGCTTTAACCGATACTCCACCTGTCAGAATCGAATCCACGGATGGCAGCGCATGCTACGATCGGAGCCTGCTTCCTTAGCTCTGCTTCCTGCGCAACGGCGGACGCAGATTTACATCGTACATAAAACAACCTGTAAATATTCCCGACGTAATGTCGGTTGAACGGCGATCATCGTAGAAAAAAATGGTTTTGGTCTAAAATCGCACTATTATTTTGCCGTCTGCCTAAAGGGTTTCGGTACCAAGTAGCATCATCAGCTAATCGTATGATGAAAGAAATTACTGCCCATTATTAAAGTAATTGGTTACCTAATATGATCATTCAGTGCAGAAGGCGATCCATAATTTTGTATTGTACTCTTCTTTTGAAATCTAATGTGTTTGCCAACATCACCATGTTAACACAATTACTGGACTACTATTTTCGGCAATATGTATTGCAATCTTCAGATTCTTAAAACCAGGCAGCGGTAGTTTGAATTTATATAATCGTCAGACGATAAATAAATTCAAGATAAATCTAGTTTAGCTGGACAGTGTCTTAAACATTAAGTTTATAAACTTACAGTCATCCAACAACTTCACTGTACATTCGACTGGCTGGGTAGGTTAGATCATAACGTAGCTCTTGTGTGGCTCGTAGTTTCCATATTTGATCAACATAACACACAGTTTATTTCATTCATTTCAAATTCAAATACACGTTTAACCACATGCCACATACAGTTTATATAAAAGGAAATTTTTCTAGAACGTTTTCCTCTTAAACTTGTTCTTTGGCAATCATGGGTTACCCACATCTACAACTGATTTTGGGATTTTTCTGTGTTGGATGTGTAGGACATGTAATGAGGGGTGATGCTGAACTGAATTTTCCGACCATGTGTTCTTATTCCGAATTTCACACAATACATAATATGCGAGCGGAATATTTGTGTGTATGAAAGTCAGCAAGCCACTCTCCCACTCTAACTACTCTTTCTGACAGATTAAGATTCATATTTTAGGTCATGATCTCCGTGTTCCACAACACTACATTTGATATGTGTGGCTGAAGACTTTTTTTTGCATGAGGTAATGGTGAGCACAATGTTCTTATAATTGCATGTGTAGCCTGTAGAGAACTTTTACCCGAGGGGCCGTAGAGGAGGCGACGGAGAACAGGGAGAAAGCTGGATTGTGGGCCATAAATGTTGTGACCAGCAACCTGGCTGTGCGAGTGATTCGGGGAAGCAGCGCTCTGTGAATTGTACCTGCAGAGGGACCTCTGGCCATGGTACTCCACTCTTCCCAGTTGGAGCAGGAGGGCGCCAGCTCGCAAAACATTTTACCCGAGCCAGGCGACAGACCGTTGCGAAGGAGGTCAGAGGGGGTGGAGGAAGCCACTTAAGAGAAACTGCTGTAATCCGAGCTTTTGTGCAAAAGCCGACCGGTGTGGCCGTGCGGGTCTAGACGCTTCAGTCAGGAACAGCGTGACCGCTACGGTCGCAGGTTCGAATCCTGCCTCGGGCATGGATGTGTGTGATGTCCTTAGGTTAGTTAGGTTTAATTAGTTCTAAGTTCTAGGCGACTGATGACAACAGATGTTAAGTCCCATAGTGCTCAGAGCCATTTGAACCATTTTTTTTGTGTGTGTGTGTGCAGAAACCGGACTGTCATAAAACTGTAAGCATTCTCATGTTAGAAGCTGGGACGATATGATCACAGTGGCTGATGCATGTATTTACTGGAGGCAAGACTGTAACTCCCGTGTCGTCAGGAAGTTGCCAAGTTCTTTTAGCGAGTGGAAAAAAAAAAAACATATTTCACAGACACGACTATCTGGAAGCTTAACAGCGAATTATCAGAAACTGGAAATGGTCGTCCTGGAAAGATTAGATCTTTTCGTAAATGAGGGACTGTACCCTCCAGTGGTCTCTCGCTTGACACCACTGAAGTAGCAAGTGGCGGCTGTTCGGGGTAAATGGAATGCACGCTAATTGGCGTTTGGCTGACGTTGAAGTAACCGGTATGTAACAGTTCACTGTGTCACAATGGCGCCAACTGTTGCTCGAATTGCTCCTGCATATGCAGGACGATGCGCCGAAGCCATACACCGTCACGACGGTCTTTCCTCTCGGTAGTGCCAGGTGGCCCTTCGGAACCTGCTCTTCTTGCGACTGAACATCCTTGTTGAGACGCACGCTAAACCCGCTGGGCAGGACGGGTAATAGGATTGTGGAAAGGGCCAAGGGTTGAGGTCAGTTTCTGCTTCTGTCATTTATTTTAATGTAATAACCTTTACAACCAAAGCTGCACACAGCCGAATCTTTACCGAGCGCAAACTTTCACGACTGAAGGCCTCCAAGAAGATATCTTAACAAGATAAAAATCCAATTAAGATAGCAATAAAATAATTAAAAAAACAACATACACAAAGTGAAATACAAATGGCCGAGGGCCACAATTAAATTCCAAAATTTTGTAATTTGTTACCAACAAGAAATCTTTAAAAAATCAAAAATTCAATTAAGATAGCAGCCAAATAATTTAAAACGCACAAAAGCAACATATACAACGTGCAACACAAATGGTTGAGGGCCACAATTTAACTTCAAAATTTTAAAATATATTACAATAATCTTTAAAGGCAGAAGGCCACAGTGTTTAAGCTTGAAAGATAAATTTAAAAACTGATTTTGCAAAATTTTAAGCAAACAAAGCAAATAACTATAAGCCTAAAATTTAAAATAGCTGACAAGAGATAACTAAAGACCGGTAGTTCTCAGAAAGCCTCCAGGGAGGTCTGTCTGCCCTCGTTCACTTAGGTGAGACAGGTGGTGAGCCCAACTATACTTGATCCGTCAGAACCCAACCAGGCGACACATATGGACCGACCGACACAACGACTTGCTTCCCGTCACTCAGTACATGGGAACTCAAACTGGCAGTGTTACAAACGTGATCCACAATGCAGTATGTATTAGCTGTCGAAATTACACACCATGTTGGACAGCGACAACAGGTGAGGAAATGACGCTGCCTGAAATTATGTTAGTGGCCAGGGCAGGTGACCGGAACATTAACGGCCAGTAGGCAGAAAATTCCGCTGGTAAATTTAAATTTGAAGCACGGTAATAGTTAACTTCGCTCAAAAATTCCACTGGTGCACTCAAATCGTAGTCGACCAAAATGGTAGTTAATTGCACCGCATGGCGGCAAAATCTCAGCAGTAGAACAACTCTGTGTTGCTCCCCGGAGAACCTCCCCAACTGCAAACCACCGAAGCGAACCACCACTCGTGACCACTGCTACCAGCAGTATTGTACAGTGGTTACATTCCTGCCTAGCGTGAGTGCAATGTGGGAGAAAGAACATCCAGCTTCTCGTTATTACACGATCTCTTTCAAACTCAGTGAGATGTTAATAACGGCGTCTCTGTCACCTTAAAGGCATTCTTGCTTAAAATCAACTCACAACAACAAATGGCTCTGAGCACTATGGGACTTAACATCTGAGGTCATCAGTCCCCTAGAACTCAGAACTACTTAAACCTAACTAACCTAAGGTCATCACCCACATCCATGCCCGAGGCAGGATTCGAACCTGCGACCGTAGCAGTCGTGACCGTAGCAGTAGTCAGTCCTGATTGAAGCGCCTAGAACCGCTCGGCCACCGTGGCCGGCCAACTCACAACAGTTATAGCGTGTATTTAAAACAAAACCTGATTTTTATCCTCTTTGCAGGGCTACTAGCGTCACTCTTATGGGACTGGCACGAAATCTGAATAGCCGTGATCTTCCAGATGTAGGAACACGCCTACTGACCTTTGTTTGTGTTTCTGGTGTTGCGACGTTTTTCAGTCTTTGTAGTTCGTTGCTACCCTCAAATATTTTCAAGAAAATCGACTTTGAAGTTTAATGAGGAACGTGACTTTACGAACGGTCGTGTGGCTCGTTCGCTACAGCCAGAGATTCATAATCGGGTGATCAGTACATAGCTGGATCGAATTTTGCTATGATATTTTTTATATATGGATACCTAGAAAACTGAAAAATAAAATTTATCAAATATCTGCTAATTAACAAGTATTATTCATCATGTTTTATGAAAAATGCACGTCTTCTACTTTCTAATTACATATTTCACACAAAATTGCAGTTTTCATTGCAAATATACACTCTTCATTACCGACGTTTTATAAAAGATTGCCGGCCGCGGTGGTCTCGCGGTTCTAGGCACTCAGTCCGGAACAGCGCGACTGCTACGGCCTCAGGTTCGAATCCTGCCTCGGACATGGATGTGTGTGATGTCCTTAGGTTAGTTAGGTTTAAGTAGTTCTAAGTTCTAGGGGACTGATGACCACAGATGTTAAGTCCCATAGTGCTCAGAGCCATTTCAACCATTATAAAAGATTGTTACTAAATTTGCAACGCTTTTTAATTTAAACTGCATTAATTAACAATTTTTTACAAAATATCGACGAATAAGAATTTGTATTTGCAATGGAAACTGGAATCATGTTTGCGATACGTAATTATAAATAGCACGATGCGAATTTTCACAAAGAATGATGATTAGACTTAATTAGCACATATTAGAGGAATTTTATATTTAGATGATGTAGTTATTCGAACTGAACGAAAAAAATAAACCGAGAAAAGACTGTAGCTAGATTCGAACCAGCAATCCACAACTTACCCAATTTCCTTCATCTGACACCACCGAGTGAGCCACATGGCATGTTGTGATATGCGCCTTAATTTTAGTGAATTAAAATTTCTCGTAAAATTCAAAATCGACTTCCTCGAGACGGTCTGAGAGTTGCAGCGAACTGCTTAGCAATATTGATATTTGAGTTCTGAACTTCATATACCGTAATACAACAGACTATCAGAACGTACAGACATATCTATCCATATTTCCAGAATGGATACAGATGCTTTGTAAATCAATTGAAATGGCTCTTGTGTAAAATTCTGCATAATAAATTCCAGTAAGCTTAAGCCGGCGGAACCGATTATAATTAATTTAAAAAATCCGATTGCTGGGCGGGCTTCAAAAACATTAATTTTGTGGTAACCATATCCGGTCAGTTTCTGACTATCATCAGACCTCACACTCTGATGATAAGCGGTGGCGAAGAATTAAGCGGCTGTTGTAATTCTACGAACGTTCATGGAGTTATAACAGCCGCTCCGTCCACCGCCACCGCCTTCCATCATGGTATTAGGTCTGATGATAGTCAAAACCGGACCCAAACCGGTTATCTCAAATTAACTGTTTTTAAAGCACTTTTTGCATACCGCTGTTCTCCACGAGAAATATTCTAAAAAATTATTAATTAATTTAGTTTTCGCTCCTAAATCTTCGTGAATTTTACTTTTCCATTGTTTTATGCTGGTGTTTAATTTCATTACTTCTATAGGTATTAGCCATTGTAACATGCTTTAAAATGTTCATCTCCTTAATTTCTTCATGATTACTAAGTGGTAATTTCAAAATTCTGCGAAACATAACTCGAAGGAACACCTTTTTTGTTGCTATGGATGAGCAGAAATGGCATTTATTGTCTTTATATTCCGAAAGTGTGTCTGTTCTCTCCCTTCCTTATACGTAGGTCTAAAAAATTTATTGCTACCCTCACTTTGCATTCCTAGGTAAAATTCAATTTAGGATGCACTGCATTTATACTGTGGCAGCTTAGAATCCTGCCTCTGGCACGGATGTGTGTGATGGCCTTAGGTTAGGTTTAAGTAGTTCTAAGTCTAGGGGATGATGACCTTAGATGTTAAGGCCCGTAGTGCTTAGAGCCAGTTGAACCATTTGCATTTCATTTCTCCACAAACATCTCTAAACAACAGTATCGTATCATCGGAATATCTTTTATAATAAATAAGTTTTCGTTTCATCACATACTTTTAAAAAATTGCACTTCATTTCTGTCAGTGCAGCAGCTACTGGGTTTCCCACGGCAACCCCTTTTTTTGGTGGTACATCTTCTTATTAAATCTGTAGTAACTGAGCATCTATACTATTTCTAGAATGCTAGTAAGCTCTATAATTTTCCATATTCCCAGCTTCTTACGCTTAAGTTCACCTTTACGACGTCGATCATCTCCTGAATGGAACATTCATGTAAAGGTTTTTATAGCCGAGGAGGCTACTGTAATACCCAGGAGCATGCTGAAGACACGAACGCATAGCTGTTTCCTACGTTTGCTCACGAGTATTCGACTCTTTGGGAATTATCCTATCGACATATTCTTTTTATGTACACTACTAGCCATTAAAATTGCTTGATGACGTGCTACAGGAGCGAAATTTAACCTACAGGAAGAAGATGCTGTGATATGCAAATGGTTAGCTATTCGGAGCATTCACACAAGGTTGGCGCCGGTGGCGACACCTACAACGGGCTGACATGAGGAAAGTTTCCAACCGATTTCTCAGACAAAGACAGCTGTTGACCAGCGTTGCCTGGTGAAACATTTTTGCGATACCTCGTGTAAGGAGGAGAAATGTGTACCATCGCGTTTCCGACTTTGATAAAGGTCGGATTGTAGCCTATCGCGATTGCGGCTTATCGTATCGCGACATTGCTGCTCGCGTTGGTCGAGATCCAATGACTGTTAGCAGAATATGGAATCGGTGGGTTTAGGAGGGTAATACGGAACGCCGTGCTGGATCCCAAAGACCTCGTATCACTAGCAGTCGAGATGACAGGAATCTTATCCGCATGACTGTAACGGATAGCGCAGCCACGTCTCGATCCCTGAGTCAACAGATGAGGACGTTTGCAAGACAACAACCATCTGCACGAACAGTTCGACGACGTTTGCAGCAGCATGGACTATCAGCTCGGAGACCATGGCTGCGATTACCCTTGACGCTGCATCACAGACAGGAGCGCCTGCGATGGTGTACTCAACGGTGAACCTGAGTGCACGAATGGCAAAACGTCACGTTTCGGATGAATCCAGGTTCTGTTTACAGCATCACGATGTTCGCATCCGTGTTTGGCGACATAGCGGAGAATGGACATTAGAAGCGTGTATTCGTTATCGCCATACTGGCGTATTACCCGGAGTGATAGTGTGGGGTGCCATTGGTTACTCGTCTCGGTAACCTCTTGTTTGCATTGACGGCACTATGAACAGTGGACGTTACATTTCAGATGTGTTACGACCCGTGGCTCTACCCTTCATTCGATCCCTCCGAAACCTTACATTTCAGCAGGATAATGCATGACCGCATGTTGCAGGTCCTGTTCGGGCCTTTCTGGATACAGAAAATGTTCGACTGCTGCCCTGGCCAGCACATTCTCCAGATCTCTCCCCAATTGAAAACGTATGGTCAATGGTGGCCAAGTAACTGGCTCGTCACAATACCCCAGTCACTACTCTTGATGAACAGTGGTATCGTGTTGAAGCTGTATGGGCAGCTGTAGCCATCCAAACTCTGACTCAATGCCCAGGTGTATCAAGGCCGTTATTACGGCCAGAGGTGGTTGTTCTGGGTAGTGATTTCTCAGGATCTAACCACCCAAATTGCGTGAAAATGTAATCACATTTCAGTTCTAGTATAATATATTTGTCCAATGAATACCCGTTTATCATCTGCATTTCTTTTGGTGTAGCAATTTTATGGCCAGTAGTGTAGTTGCGACTGCTGCAAAACGACAGAGACTAGCAACCAGCTCTCCCTCTGCTACAATTACGGGCGGCCATAGCAAGCAGATGGGATAAACATTTCTTAAACACAGTTAATGATACAGCGATTTTAGGACGTTCGTCGCACAACAAGCAACTCTATAGTAGTGTTCATATAAGTTATCTGATGCCGGCCGTGGTGGTCTAGCGGTTCAGGCGCTCAGTCCGGGACCGCGCGACTGCTACGGTCGCAGGTTCAAATCCTGCCTCGGGCATGGATGTGTGTGATGTCCTTAGGTTAGTTAGGTTTAAGTAGTTCTAAGTTCTAGGGGACTGATAACCACAGATGTTAAGTCCCATAGTGCTCAGAGCCAGCCATAAGTTATCTGATCAAAACCATCCGGACAATGCAAGGAATGCAGAAATGACCACTAGATGTCACGAATGCGGGCATGCGAAACTAAAATAAGGCGGGGAGTATTGTGTTGTCAGTAGAGAAGCAGTGACAGCAGAATGGGTCGGCCACGACAGCTCAGTGATTTTGAACATGAACCACTCACCGGATGTCACCCGAGTAACCACTCATCAGGGACATTTCAACCCTTCTAACCCAGCTCGACGAGGTGACTGAACTGGAAACGTGAAGGAACAAGCACAGCCGAACCAAGAACAGACACACTTCATGTACTGACGGGAGAGACCGTCAAGCATTGCATTGAGGTGGTCGTGGAAAATCGCATGAAATCAGCAGAAGGAATCACTCGCGAATTGCAAAGTGCTACCAGCAGCCCAGATAGCACAATGCTCGAGCAGCTACTCATAAGCCACGCATTTCTGTAATCACTGCTACGCGACACTTTGGAGGGGGGCGGGGGGGTTAAAGAGCGACACCGCCGAATAGAGGTGATGGTGACGAGTGAAACACCCTGTACCTCCTTCTTGTGACGTAATAGGGTAGTCAAAGTGGGGAATCTGCTCGACCTTCAGTTCGCAAACTTGTTAGATGTGATACACATATTCAATATTTGTTTTTAACGCACTTCATTTAAAGATAAACATTAAACTTATATCATTAGAAGAAACTGCAATTTTTCCAACCCCTGCAATGCAGAAACAGCAGTTTTGATTCTAAAGAAAAAAAATGGATAGGGCCTTTTTGCAAGAAATTTAATGTACTCTAATTTTGTACTGCGAAACATTTTCGCTGGGAGCCGCGGTTTTCGAGTTATTCGAAAAAAAACGAAAAATGTGACCTTTAAACGTCCCCTCACTCCAGCGTTCACATCGCTCCGGTCAGGATTTTTAGTACATTGTCCAGGACACTACTTCGTAGCACTGCGCAAAACTTTGCGGCTACGTGATATCTTTCCCCTACTCGACCTCTTTTGTTCTTCGTTGACAGGGATAATGCTAAGGCATCAGTGAACAGCAGTGGAAGCTGAAGATGCATTCGTACCACTCTCAGTGGTATAATTTTATATAACAATAAGAGACTGGCCCTATAGCACCCTTAGTAGGTCGCCAGACAGGCTTTGTGGAATTAAGAAACGAGAGAATGAATACTTGCGTACAGTGTGTACCCACATGGCGTTCTTGCTATTTTGACAGAACAATGTGGTTAGTAACGTACCAGGAAAACAGCCATCACGACGTCTCGGTGCCTTCCTGATTTACGGTTATCTAAGGTGAGACATCTTTGACCTCGAACACTGGGAACCGCACGAAGACATGCTTCCGAGGAGAGTAGGATAAGTGCCATAACACGATTTCTCAGTAACTTCGCTCAGTGGTAGAAGAGTCAAAATAAGAGTAAATTGTGCAGTGTAACGCGTTTCCAAGCCACATTACAGAACAACACACAGTATTCACAAATGGGCAGGAGCAAACGTGAGTAAACGCTGTTACATTACGAAACATAAATCATGAATGGCAAACCGCACCAAGCAGTTCTCCATGCCAAGGCTTCACAAAAGTTTTACCGATGTCCAAAGGTCGTTAAAACTACACAAAAGTAACAAAAACACATCTGGCATACAAAAACAACCCAGCCACAGCTCAGGCCAGCCAAATGAAGCATCGCTAAGACAAAAAGGGGCATGTGCCACACTCTTTTCGGTATATGGATTTTAAAGATTGGATTCTACACAAGAATGCAATACAGACCATGTCCTAACATGCCTTGCGCTTGCAGATCACATAATGTGTTAATTTAGACCTGTGGCTGACTTCGATTAGCAGTCACATGGCAGGTACATTGTAAAATAAAATATCAAGTACACGTGTAATTTAAGTAACAAAACAATCCGATACAACATATTTCCTTACCTAAATGTAATGTGTATTTATGTATTTCACAAAATGAAAGAAAAGAGCCAACAGAGGATGTCACATCTCTGTTGAAACATGTTTGGGGTATTAAAGGAAAACTGTATTTGTGTACTTGTAAAAAGGCGGACCTATCCCTAATTCATTATTATTTTGTGCACGGGAACTGAGTTCAAAATTCCAGTATGACCCTTTCTTAATATTTTACTTAATAAAATATCAATACCAACAGTATTTCGTAAAAAAAGATATTTAAATTTTTCAAGTCAAAAAATTATTGTCTGGAGAATAATCGTTACTGTATTGAAATCCCTTACGCAAAATGTTCAAACATACCTTCCACACATCTTCAAAATAATAATCTTTATAGTGCATATGGTGTAAGAGAAAATTTAATACGGCATGTATAGGAGGGTTCAGGTTCCCTTAAATAAATTTAGCACCTGTTTGGCAAGAAGTGTCTTTTAATGAAGGCTACTACAGGATACAAAAAAGTGCAGACATGTAAATTAATTTGTTTGACAAGCACAACACTTAACTAACGTTCCTTAATACCTCACTTTGAAGATACAAATCTGCCATGAACAGCAAAGATATTTCAGAGTCTTTAACATTGTATTTTACGAGTGTGTAATCCAGTTCTCTGCGTGACCGGATGAAGTAATTACACCGAAAAACATGCCTTCCAGAACCGGCTCCCGTGTGGTTAGACCGTGTTTGAGACATGTTTATTGCTCGGCGAGAGTCTGCCAATAGAACGCGAATTAACTATAGAGGCAGTGCTGCGGAAAAACTGTAATCTGCAACAGGCAATTACGGAACCGACAGTTGTGGTCCTGCGTTTATGGGCTTAACTGCCATGGCTCCATTCATCAGATTCTCGTCAGATGGCAACACACGTAACCTACAGTAATTCGGAGAAAAGGAATTATGAGTTATTGACACAGACCACAGACCTCACTCGACGACAAATCTACCTGTAATATAATCTGATAACTACCTGTATTCCCCGAGGCGACGTATAGTGCGTAGCGGAAGGTGTTACATGCCATTTCTAGCTCTGCATTTTCCTGTTGCACTTGTGTATGCAGCGCTGGGAAAAGTACGGTCTGTTTGTCATCCTTGGTCTCATAATGTTTCTGGTATTTTTCCTTTGGTATCTGTGCTAGATACACGAATGTATCAATGAAATTTTTTCCCGGCTTCAATCGAATACTGGCTCTCCCAACTATGTTTCTCAAGATGCGTGTACTTCCTGGGACGATTTCTACGTTGTAAGTTATCTGAGAATAACTTTAACACCCGTTTACTGATTAAATCTGTTAGTTATGAACTTAAAAGTACGCTTGTCAATCCCCTAGATATCCTCCTATTTCTAAGCTGGTGGAAAATTCGACCATTCGTGATGTACTCAAGAGTATATTGCATAACGATATTGTATAGACTACAATTAATTTTATCGCTGCACACCGCTTCACAACATACTACTCCTTAACAAACTTAAGACGTCCACTTGTCCGTTCTACATCTAACTTCACAAGTTTTGATCAACTTTCTATCGCTCCAAAACGTTATTTCTAGATGTTTAATCGACATGTCTGAGGTTTGTATCTCTTCACTAAAGCAGGTCTGAGCAGTTGTTAGTAAACCTATTACATGTAAAAGAAAATAATGCCAAAATCCTTAAGCGACGTTTGTCCTCTGTAAAAAATTTGGTGATTATGGATTCAGTTAATTGGGCAAGATTATGGACATTTGATCCTCAATTTCATATAACCAGGCATTCTACATATTTTACATTACATTTATTGCTGTTGTATCATGTATTAATACCACTCCATGGCCGTAAAAGATGGCAAGAGAATTGCAAGTTTCAGTCAGACGCCATCAACGGTCATGCTGGAGCACACCCATTGAGCCACACCTCCAGCACCCCCTTAGGGTCTGAGGGTCATGGGTTTAGAATAAGCCCGAAGTATCCCAGCCTGTCGGAAGAGGCGAATAAAAGGAGTCTCACACTTTTCGGCCCTATAAGTTCACGTTACGGTTTGACCTGCCACTTTCCAAATTCTTCAGAAGTGCGGGCTAGAACGCCTTTACTTAACGCCTGCTTTGTTTAACATTTAAATCTAAAGGGGGTTGAAGTGCTGCCCCAAAAAAGTGAACATTTCAATTCCAATGGGTTTATTAACTGTCCAAAACAATCTCACAAAAAATTTGACAGGCGACACTCGGGCAAGATTATTTAAGAGATATTCATTACATAAAATCATAAGCGAGGCCGGCCGCTGTGGCCGTGCGGTTCTAGGCGCTTCAGTCTGGAACCGCGTGACCGCTACGGTCGCAGGTTCGAATCCTGCCTCAGGCATGGATGTGTGTGGTGTCCTTAGGTTAGTTAGGTTTAAGTAATTCTAAGTTCTAGGGGACTGATGACCTGAGATGTTAAGTCCCATAGAGCTCAGAGCCATTTGAGCCATTTTCATAAGCAAGTTAATAATTCATTAACTCACAATCTCCACCAAAATTGACAAATTCCACTTAGGCTGAATTTAACGATAACTTTAACAAAATAACTCTAGTTAAGACACATTATTTAAGACCCTTTCAATCCCAAACTTTAACTTTACATGTAAAATAACAATTGACACAGAGTCTCAACTTTAACACGAATACTTAAAACTGATTTATTGAACACAACTTGGGCAATGTTGCAGAGCGAACCACGGAATTATTCAAATGTCCATTGACTTGTAAGGTGGACCTTTGGGGCATAGAAAGTTATGACTTTGTACAATTGTAAACGTGTAACAACAGAAGCCAGGCCCAAGCTTGTAAGGCGGAAGTTTAACCACGAAAAGTAAAACCAACTGAGGGGAGTAATACTTCGAACCAAGCCGTGGCTCCGTTTGCATCCCCACGTCAAGTAGAACACCAAAATGTGAACCAAGCAAACGCTACCGAAGAGGAACAGACGAGCTCAGGCGAAGTCCACCGCCCGTAAGCGAAACTTGTAATCTGAAGGTAAGCCCTGTGCTTCGGTTGCCCACTGCCTTACCGAACTGAAACACAGACCACACCCGACGACAGGAGGCAGGAAAATCTTTCTTAACTTCAACATTTACAACTGAGCAGTAAAATAACTTTATAAAATCAAGGCTAAACAACAACTAATTTCACTCGGAAGTACTTCTTTTAAGTTAAGCAGTATTGTATTGTATTGTATGTTAACTGGGGGCCTAGAAACGACGGAGCGGCTCCTTCACTGCCGCAGCCGCAGTGGTCCACAACCCCAGGACAACTAAAGCAGTCCACTTCACCCCTCCACCGCCCCACACCGAACCATTCTTTCAGGGTTATCGTGCGGTTCGGCCCACGGTGGACCCCCCCCCCCCCCCCCCTCCCAAGACGAGTGAAGCCCTTATGTTTGCGTGGTAGAGTAATAGTACTGTTCGCGTACGTGGAGAACTTGTTTGCGCAGCAATTGCCGACATGGTGTAGCTGAGGCAGAATAAGGGGAACCAACCGGCATTCGCCTAGGCAGATGGAAAACCGCCTAAAAACCATCCACAGACTGGCCGGCTCACCGGACCTTGACACAAGTCCGCCGGGCGGATTCGTGCCGGGGAGTAGGTGCTCCTTCCCAGTCCAGAAAGCCATGCGTTAGACCACGTGGCTAACCGGACGGGCCAAGTGAAGCATACTTGATAAAGAAACACCACGGGTGGGAAATAAACTGGCTCACGAGAACCGACACTCACTAGAACTTAATGACACACATCTGCAAACACATCAATATTATGCGGTACCAGAGCACACGCTTAGTAAGAGGCGTCAAATGAAGTCGAACAAACATAACATCTCACGTCTTGCAACGTCTTACTATACCAAGAGCGACTACAATCACAGTTAACTAAACGCTCTTAGTAGTTAGCGTACTTAACTGGGTGTCTTGATGCTGGGGCAATTTTGCGAAGATGTCAGACCATCACTTCGCAAGACCAAAACAGTACGTCCCGCCAAGGAAGCAGGCAGATCCACAGCTCACGAGGTTGCCGGATAATGCACAGCGACGGCCAACTCCCACCGACTCCAGTACAACCACGTGACAACAGCCGCCTGGCCTCAGTCACGCCGTCTTCGCTCCTGTCCGACAGTCAATCGCCGACTCGCGCGCCGCCGCATTCCGTTGTCAAAGCGTTGTGTCCTCTCACCCTACGCGGTCGGCATTTCCTTATATCTCGAGCCGGCCCAAGGCCAAAGACAAACCTCTGCACTACGAAATCGATGGTACTCATGTCAGAGATACTACTGCTGCCGGTCCCGCCACGGCTCACAGCCCATATGGGGAAGGACGCTTTACATGGTGCATGAGTTATCCACAGTGTCTTTAGATTCGATCTCCTGAACCTCCTGTCACAGCTTTGCATCTCCACCTGCAATTCAAATATTTGGGCGACGACACTTTCTGGGGTATGTAATCTTCTTCCGTTGTCTCCTGTCTTTTTTCACCCCCATGACAATATTAGATTTCTCTGCGCACAGTATTTAGCACGGTAGCCAGTCCGTTGTGGTGGGGCCGGCATGTACCCATCTGGTGGTAGTCCCTGACAACACAGGGATTGCATTGCTGATGCCTGAGCTGTAAACTCTCATGTATGCCGAGGAGTAGATGCCTGTATTCCTGCGGCATTAGGACTCCTGGCAACGGCCATCATGCCAAGTGGCCTATGCTGTGGCTGGATGGCGCTCGTGGGGAGAGCCCCTGATCGAAGTGGGTGCCACAGGGCGGATGATCCGCAATGAAGTGGACTAAGTCATCACTTGCTGGCGACCGTACGGCGCCAGCTGTCTCTAAGAACGGCAAGATCGAGTACAATGCTGACAGATATGGCTCTAAATCGTTTCCCTCCCTCGGTACGCTGTGGGAGGAATGTAGGGACTATAGAAAGAAGAAAGCCGTATTAGCCTCTGCATTTAGTCTGTAGCAGAATGGTTGGGGACACCTTTCTACCTACGAAGCCTCAATTTCTTATTGAGAGTCGTGAGTATAAGTTTGGGGAAGTGACAGCGCTCTCCAAGATGAGACGCGGTGCAGTCTTGATTCAGACAGCATCCCCAGCCCAATCCCGAGTGTTACTCGCTTCTGGCCGGCTGGGTGATATTCCTGTTTCCGTCACTCTCCATAAAAGCCTCAACATGGTCCAGGGGATTATTTTCCATTGCGACCTCCTCTCGCAGTGTGACAACGAGCTCCAGCGCTTTTACAGGGCACCCAAAGACAACGGTGTTGCTTTCATGTTGGCCTTTGAGGGTGATTCATTGCCTGAAAAGGTCAAGATGATAGTGAGCCATGGCTGGCTCATACTATACGTTGGAGTAAACCTTCATTGCAATTCTGTCTTCAGTCTCTCATGCTTATCGCGATTATGCTGTTATCCTCTCCTTCCTCGGATGGCAGCAGCGGTGTGTATCGATATACGCAACTTGGACTATCTTTCACTTGCCGCTTATAGTTTCCAGCTAGGCGGTGTGCAAGGAGTCGGTCCCTTGGCGCGGAGCAGTGAGGAATTCTCGATCGGGCGTAGTTTGGCCGGGGCCCGCTGGCGGTCTCTACGCGGTTCGGAGAATGTCGCTATTCCCATTGCTACGAGGTCCGTGGCTCACCGACCCTGCACACGAAAACAGATTTTGATTTAACCTGCCAGCAAGTCAAGACTGTTCACATTGTGTCGTTTGGACCTCCCTCGAACATCTGGGCGCCATTGTGTGTACTGTATTTTTTTTTTTTAAATTTGCTCTTGTTGTTGGTACTTGTATGGCTTCTAGCCAGTTTTGTGTTTTAAATTAGAGTTGTTTTACTCTTAAGGCCTTCAGCCTAGTTTAAAGTACTGTTTCACGTAAGCCCTGTGGCATTTAAAAAGATTTTTGAAGTTTTAAGTCTTCGGCTTTAATCCAATTACTTCAACCTATTGAATTTTTAAGTCTTCGGCCTTCTACTGATAAGCGGGGGATTGCTAAATTCATAGGCATGGCAAATTATTTCAGGCGTTTCGTTCCCAATTTCGTTCAGTTGGCAACACCCTTAAATCAGTTACGCCGGAATGGCGCCCGTTTTGAATGGCGACCCGACCAGGAGGCGGCCGTTGAGCATATTAAGGCAGCAATAGCCAGTCCTCTGCTCCTTGGGTACCCGATTTTAATAAAAGGTTTATTGTTTAAACTGGCACTTTTAATCCTGATATTTCAGCCGTTCTCCGCCAGGAGTTTGAGGAGCAGAGACAGCCATTAGCCTACACGTCTCGTCGGTTAACTGATGTCAGACTCAAGTATTACGTCTTCGAGTGCGAGGCTTTGGCCGTTTTATTTGCGTTAGAGAAGCACCGCTTCTACATTGAACATCGGGTTTTCCAATTAGAAAGCGACAATCAGGCTTTGAGCTGTGTGTTGGCGGGGCCGCGTAAAATTGGCCGTACTGCCGGGTGGGCAGTTCGCATTTCGGCATTTCAGTTTGAAGTCAAACATGTGAGGGGCCCTGAAAATTTCCTTGCTGATGTCATCAGCTGGCTGCTCACCGAAAACAGCAGGTAACACAATCTTAATTGTATGGTATTGGGTGAGATTCCCTTCTTGTTTGAAGATGTGGGTCAGGATCAGGACACTGTTTGGGCCCCCATTAAGCAACGTGTGTTGGCAGGAGAGCTGTCGGATGAGTATGTTGTTAAGGGTGGTATTCTCTGTAAGAGGGTGGGCGATGCCAAGCAGTGCAAGATCTTCTGACCATTGCCAAACAGTGCAAGATCTGCTGACCTGTAACTCTGGTGCGCCCGGTTTTTCGTTATTTTCATGATTCGTTGGTCGGTGGACATCTGGATACTTATAACACTCTCCAAAAAATCAAGGAGCACTTAATTTCGCCCTCCAGGGATCAGGATGACAGAGAGATGACATCCCAATGCCGCTTGTGTAGTGTAGCCAAACCCTAGAATGCTCTTCAACAGGGTTTGTTGAGTTCTGAAAGAGAGTCGTGTCCTATGCACAAGCTGTATATTATTTAGCAGCTACCGCGTACTATGAAGGTTCATCGATATGTACTAGTAATTATAGATGCGTTCTCCAGATTTACTTGTCTCCTCCCGACCCGTAACGTTACCGCTGCCACCACTATTTATCATTTAACTACTATTTTCAATATTTTTGGCCCACCCAAGCAGCTTGTTAGCGATAACGCTCCTGCTTTTCTTTCGGCTCCTTTCAAGGCCTTCTGTTTTCAGAACAGTGTCAGGCATATCACGACCACCCAGTATTATCCCCAGGGATCCTTCACGGAGAGAGTTAACCGAAATCTTAAGTCCGCGTTGATTGTTTACCATCAGAAAGCCCCTGGTAAATGCGACTCAGGTCTTCCCTAGCTTACTTTTTCCTTTAATACCGCCAGTCATGAGGCCTTGCGAGCTATCCGAATAATTCCCCTCTTTCAAACTTGTGGGGAAGTCAAGATCTTATTCCAGCCGCTATTAGTCCTCGTGTCATCAAGGAAAACTGGAACTGGGCCAGGCGTAACATACTCAGAGCCCATAATAAACAGGCTGAGCGTTATAATCGCAATCGAAACTCCTTTAAGGGCAGGCCAGGGGATCAAGTTTATGTCTGCAATTTCCCGGGGAGGCAGGTTCGTGGCTAGAATCTTACTAAATTTAATCCTCGTTTTGGGGGCATTGCACTATCACGAGTGTTTTAGGCTCCGGAAATCTGTTGGTCAAGGAGCACAGTTCAGGTAAGCATCGGGTTCACCATAGGCAGTTCAGGTAGCTCAGGGGTTGAACTACCCCCTTCATGTGTTAAGTTTGAGGGGAGAGGGGGGTGGAAGGTTGAGTCGTGGCTGGCTCATGCTATGCGCTGGATTAAACCTTCATTCCGATTCTGTCTTTAGTCTCTCGGGCGTATCGCAATTATGATGTTATCCTCTCCTTCCGCGGGAGTCAGCAGCAGTGTGTATCGATATTCGCACCTTGGACTATCACTATCTTTGACCTGCCGCTTATAGTTTGCGGCTGGGTGGTGTTTGGAGTTCGCTGTCGGCTGTTAGGATATTCCCGCATGCAACAACTTGGTTTTCAAATTGGAAAATTCTAGCCACCCTCCGGTGGAGTTTCACTGTATTTGGTTATTTGAACTGAAGTGCACCAGCGGAATCTTCTGCCTTGTGGCCGTTAACGTTCCAGTTACCTGCCCTGGGCGTTGACGTAAATTTCAGGCAGTGTAGTTTCCCCATCGTGTTGTTGGTGTCCAGCTCGGTGTGTTGTTTGACAGCTCTGTGTATGATTGGTTGTGGGCGCAAATATCTTCTACGTTGTTACGTTGAACTCCCCTGTTGTGCCCTGGTCGGGTGAAGTGGAAGTTATCTTGTCGGTGGGTCTGCTGACTATTGGTCGCTTGGGTTGTCGTTGCATCATGAATGGTTGGCCCGACTGCCAGTCTTACCTAAGCGAGCGTTGGTGTTTGATTTACAGGCCGACCGTCGAACACCTGGGGACCTTGTGTGTACTGCCTTATTTTTTTTAATTTGTTCTTGTTGTTAGTACTTCTGTGGCTTCTGGCCGGTTTTGTGTTTTAAATTAGAGTTGTTTTACTCTTAAGGCCTTCAGCCTAGTTTAAACTACTGTTTCATGCAGCCCTTTGACATTTAAATTTTTTTTTGAATTGTTAAGTCTTTGGCCTTAAGCTGATTTGAATTTAACTTGTTTACTTCAACCTTAAGTCTTCGGCCTTCAGCCGATTTGAGTTTCAGTTTTTTGTTCTTAAGGCCTTCAGCCTAAATTGAAGAATTATTTAATGTAACGTCTTTGGTATTTTTTTAAGAAATTAATGTTTTGGAGTTTTAAGTGTTGGCCTTTGTGGTGTCACCGCCAGACACCACTCTATCGTGAATCATGTACCGACAAGACCGACGTTAATCATTAATGGATTAAAGTTAAGTATTCCAACAGCTACGTTCGTTTTTCTGGTCTAATTTCCTTCTCGTGTTCCAGACCTCACGCCAGCCTGCGTGAGCTAAAACTCGTGCCTTACGGCCTCCTATAGTAACACGGTGTTGGCTCTCCTGCCAACCACAACAGCCTTCAGCCGACTTGAATTTGTTTACTTCAGCCTAACTAAAAAACTGTTTTAAGATAAGGCTTCCCTTTTAAATTTCTGATTATGCTTGCGTTTTTGGTATTGGCCTTCAGCACTTTTTAAGTTAAAGTGGCTTTCAGCCAGTAATTAAGTCCCAAAGATAAAAGCTGTGTGTCTAAAAAAAATTTTTTGGGCTCTTGTAATGTTTGATCAAATAATAAAGTTCTATGCTCGAGTGTGACTGACAGCCCCTTATTTTGGCCTCGTTCCACAATTTATTCTATCTGTCCTGCCTTGTATGTTAAGCAGGGCATTTCAGATGGTTTACCACTGTGATGTTAAACCATATGTCCCTCCCCCTATGCAGTGCTTTAAGTTCTGGATATTCGGACACATGTCTTCCAGCGCCACTTGTCGAGACTGCGGACGTCCACTGCATCCAGATACTCCATGTGCGTCTCCTCCCACTTGTATCAACTGTGGAGAGCAGCAGTCCCCGTGCTCTCGCCAAACTGCACAGTACTCCAAAAGGAGCGGAAAATCATGGAGTACCAGACCCTGCACCATTTGATATACCAAGAAGAAAATGTAAATTGGAACGATTACGTTCAGTTCGGTTGACGTCCACATATGCTGCAGCTACATTACCATCGCCATCACAAGTACCAGTCATATCACCCACTGTGCCGTGTACAGTGGGCCCTCTGGGCCTCCAGAATACATCTGCCCCCTTGGTGGTAGGCGGAAAATCTCCTTCCACTGCCCCCTAAGTACCTAATTCAGGTGCAATGGTCCATCCAAACGCAGGGAACTTCGTCGCCTCCCCCAAGCCAGGAGAACAACAGCCTCCTCCTGATTCGCTGCTCTGTTGCACCACAGCCGCAGTGGTTGGCTGCGTTCAGGCAGACAGATTCGTAGTTCTGTGGTTCGCCGACATTTTGTCCCTCAACACGTCCTTGCAGGTCATCAAGATGTTATTTTGTTTCGCACCGATAATGACCAGTCACGTGCTATGTTACCACAGGCTCTCCAAACTGATGTGCTTCGTTTGCTACATAAAGGTCACTCACTGGTGTGTCATTCGCACTAAGCAGTTGGCGCAACGTCATTGCACTTAGCATAGTCTCAATATACAAACTGAACAGTTAACTTCTGAGTGCCAAGTCTGAGCTGAACATCAGCCCTACCTCAGCAGATCTTTGAATGGCCCGGACCTCAGGCACCTTGAATACGTTTCATGGGTCCTTACTGGAATGAACGTTGGCTCATTGTCATTGATGCTTTCAGGAAATTTCCCATTGTGATTCCTATGCAGTTTACTAGGGATCGTTCCACAAACCACTCCTTTTCGTCGATCTTTTTCCTCGAGGCATTGATTGAAGTGATTGTGACTACCAACGGACCTCAATTTGTTGGCGCTGAGTTTGAATGCTTTTGGACAGCTTTTAGCATCATCCATATCATGAGTACCCTGTTACACTCACACGAAACGGGACGATTTGTAATCAAATGGTTCAAATTGCTTTGAGCACTAAGGGACTTAACATCTGAGGTCATCAGTGCCCTAGAACTTATAACCACTTAAACCTAACTAACGAAGGACATCACGCACATTCATGCCCGAGGCAGGATTCGAACCTGCTACCGTAGCGTCGCACGATTCCAGACTGAAGCGCCTAGAACCGCTCGGCCACACTGGCCGGCGAACGCTTTGTACTGACATTTTAGCAACAGTTAGAAAAAGTTCTTGCCTTCCATACATGGGACCAAGCTCTGTTTCTGTTCTTGTCTTGCTGCAGCTCCCAGCCACATGACGAACCATCGCCGGTGAAGTAATTACATGGACAGTGCCACCGCACATTGCTTCAGTTGGTGCAACTGCCATGGTGGGCGGCGCCCACTCTGTCCAGACAGGCAAAGTATCAAACCAAGTATTCGGTCTGTTACAGATGGAGGCGCTGGAAGCGTGGCACGATTTTACGTTTACTTCAACATTCTACACTCCTGGAAATTGAAATAAGAACACCGTGAATTCATTGTCCCAGGAAGGGGAAACTTTATTGACACATTCCTGGGGTCAGATACATCACATGATCACACTGACAGAACCACAGGCACATAGATACAGGTAACAGAGCATGCACAATGTCGGCACTAGTACAGTGTATATCCACCTTTCGCAGCAATGCAGGCTGCTATTCTCCTATGGAGACGATCGTAGAGATGCTGGATGTAGTCCTGTGGAACGGCTTGCCATGCCATTTCCACCTGGCGCCTCAGTGGGACCAGCGTTCGTGCTGGACGTGCAGACCGCGTGAGACGACGCTTCATCCAGTCCCAAACATGCTCAATGGGGGACAGATCCGGAGATCTTGCTGGCCAGGGTAGTTGACTTACACCTTCTAGAGCACGTTGGGTGGCACGCGATACATGCGGACGTGCATTGTCCTGTTGGAACAGCAAGTTCCCTTGCCGGTCTAGGAATGGTAGAACGATGGGTTCGATGACGGTTTGGATGTACCGTGCACTATTCAGTGTCCCCTCGACGATCACCAGAGGTGTACGGCCAGTGTAGGAGATCGCTCCCCACACCATGATGCCGGGTGTTGGCCCTGTGTGCCTCGGTCGTATGCAGTCCTGATTGTGGCGCTCACCTGCACGGCGCCAAACACGCATACGACCATCATTGGTACCAAGGCAGAAGCGACTCTCATCGCTGAAGACGACACGTCTCCATTCGTCCCTCCATTCACGCCTGTCGCGACACCACTGGAGGCGGGCTGCACGATGTTGGGGCGTGAGCGGAAGACGGTCTAACGGTGTACGGGACCGTAGCCCAGCTTCATGGAGACGGTTGCGAATGGTCCTCGCCGATACCCCAGGAGCAACAGTGTCCCTAATTTGCTGGGAAGTGGCGGTGCGGTCCCCTACGGCACTGCGTAGGATCCTACGGTCTTGGCGTGCATCCGTGCGTCGCTGCGGTCCGGTCCCAGGTCGACGGGCACGTGCACCTTCCGCCGACCACTGGCGACAACATCGAGGTACTGTGGAGACCTCACGCCCCACGTGTTGAGCAGTTCGGCGGTACGTCCACCCGGCGTCCCGCATGCCCACTATACGCCCTCGCTCAAAGTCCGTCAACTGCACCTACGGTTCTCGTCCACGCTGTCGCGGCATGCTACCAGTGTTAAAGACTGCGATGGAGTTCCGTATGCCACGGCAAACTGGCTGACACTGACGACGGCGGTGCACAAATGCTGCGCAGCTAGCGCCATTCGACGGCCAACACCGCGGTTCCTGGTGTGTCCGCTGTGCCGTGCGTGTGATCATTGCTTGTACAGCCCTCTCGCAGTGTCCGGAGCAAGTATGGTGGGTCTGACACACCGATGTCAATGTGTTCTTTTTTCCACTTCCAGGAGTGTATGTCCTTCCTGCAGAATTCTGATTCTGTGCCTGCCTGGACACAGCATCCCTCGCTACATCCAGCTCCCGCAAGTCCCGCGCTATCGGCGGCTGTCACAGAGCCGATGTAAGTCGGCGCCCTTTCACGGTCATCGCCATCCCGGTAGCCCACGTAGTCTAGGGTCGGGCTCCTCTTCCCAGCCGCTGTCCCAAGCTCCTCTCGGATCCCTCTGTAGTCGTCGAGATGCCTCTGTCTTTGTTAGCTGTTCCATCTCCAGATGTGGGTGTGCACTCTCTGCTCGGTCTTTCGGCTGGTGTTCTCGAGTGGGGTAAGGGAGTATGATGGGGTCTGGGTCTGGACACCGGCCTCAGTTTCGGCTCCCATCTATTCATTGTCACCTGCATACAGTCCTCCCCCCTCCCCCCCCCCTCACAACGTCGTTCGCTCATCTACACTACATGACGACCATGAGGAGGTTGGGTGACAGAAGTGGTATCATGTAGAGATACCACCCTCCATATGTCAAAGTTTGTATTGGAATTACAAGTTTCCATCAAACGCCGATAGCCTTCATACAGGATCCGGCGGACCCAAGAGAGCAAGCCCACTGAACTACGCCTACAGCCGCTGAGCTTGAACGCCCTCTGCCGCCACAATATAGGCTGGCCGGCAGCGGCCAGACGTGCAGTCCCACTTGGAGCCTCTTCGCTATGGCACGCTGCACAGATGCTTTAGTCTGGAAATCCTCATCCGTGTTGACGTTGGGAGCTGGTCTTATTTCTTCCTGCATTATTTGTAAATGAGTCTTTGAACGCTTGTTGTTGCTGTTGTGGTTTTCAATTCTGAGACTGGTTTGATACAGCTCTCCATGCTACTCTATCCTGTGCAAGCTTCTTCATCTCCCAGTACGTACTGCAGCCTACATCCTTTTGAATCTGCTTAGTGTATTTATCTCTTGGTCTCCCTCTACGATTTTCACCCTCCACGCTTCCCTCCAATACTAAATTGGTGATTCCTCGATGTCTCAGAACATGTCCTATCAACTGATCCCTTCTTCTAATCACGTTGTGCCACAAGCTCCTCTTCTCCCCAATTCTATTCAATACCTCCTCATTAGTTATGTGATCCACCCATCTAACCTTCAGCATTCTTCTGTAGCACTACATTTCGAAAGCTTCTATACGTAGCTACTCTCCATACAAATACTTCCTGACATTTAAATCTATACTCGATGTTAATAAATTTTTCTTCTTCAGTAATGCTTTCTTTTCCATTGCCAGTCTACATTTTATATCCTCTCTACTTCGACCATCATCAGTTATTTTGCTCCCCAAATAGCAAAACTCCTTTACTACTTTAAGTGTCTCATTTCCTAATTTAATTCCCTCAGCATCACCCGATTTAATTCGATTACATTCCATTATCATCGTTTTGCTTTTGATGATGTTCATCTTATACCCTACTTTCAAGACACTGTCCATTCCGTTCAACTGCTCTTCCAAGTCCTTTGCTGTCTCTGACAGAATTATAATGTCATCGGCGAACCTCAAAGTTTTTATTTCTTCTCCGTGGGTTTTAATACCTACACCGAATTTTTCTTTTGTTTCCTTTATTGCTTGATTGAATAATATCGGGGATAGGCTACAACCCTGTCCCACTCCCTTTCCAAACACTGCTTCCCTTTCATATTCCTCGACTCTTATAACTGCCATCTGGTTTCTGTACAAATTGTAAATAGCCTTTCGCTCCCTGGTTTTTAACCCTGCCACCCTAAGGATTTGAAAGAAAGTATTCCTGTCAACATTGTCAAAAGCTTTCTCTAGGTCTATAAATGCTAGAAACGTAGGTTTCCCTTTCCTTAATCTTTCTTCTAAGATAAATCGTAGGGTCAGTATTACCTCACGTGTTCCAACATTTCTACGGAATCCAAAGTGATCTTCCCCGAGGTCGGCTTCTATCAGTCTTTCCATTCGTCTGTAAAGAATTCGCGTTAGTATTTTGCAGCCTGACTTATTAAACTGATAGTTCGGTAATTTTCACATCTGTCAACACCTGCTTTCTTTGGAATTGGAATTATTATATTCTTCTTGAAGTGTGAGGGTATTTTGCCTGTCTCACACATCTTGCTCACCAGATGGTAGAGTTTTGTCAGGACTGGCTCTACCATGGCTGTCAGTAGTTCTAATGGAATGTTGTCTACTCCGGGGGCCTTGTTGCAACTTAGATCTTTCAGTGCTCTGTTAAACTCTTCACACAGTATCGTATCTCCCAATTCATCTTCATCTACATCCTCTTCCATTTCCAGAATATTGTCCTCAAGTACATCGCCCTTGTATAGACCCTCTATATACTCCTTCCACCTTTCTGCTTTCCCTTCTTTGCTTAGAACTGGGTTTACATCTGAGCTCTTGATACTCATACATGTGGCTCTCTCTTCTCCAATGATCTCTTTAATTTTCCTGTAGGCAGTATGTAGAGATAAGCCTCTACATCCTTACATTTGTCCTCTAGCCGTCCCTGCTTAGCCATTTTGCACTTCTTGTCGATATCATTTTTGAGACGTTAGGCAGTATCTATCTTACCCCTAGTGAGATAAGCCTCTACATCCTTACATTTGTCCTCTAGCCATCCCTGCTTAGCCATTTTGCACTTCTTGTCGATATCATTTTTGAGACGTTTGTATTCCTTTTTGCCGACTTCATTTACTGCATTTTTACATTTTCTCCTTTCATCAATTAAATTCAATATTTCTTCTGTTACCGAAGGGTTTCTACTAGCCCTTGTCTTTTTACCTATTTGATCCTCTGCTGCCTTCACTATTTCATTCCTCAAAGCTACCCATTCTTCTTCTACTCTTTTTCTTTCTCCCATTCCTGTCAATTGTTCCCTTACGCTCTCCCTGAAACTCTGTACAAACTCTGGTTTAGTCAGTTTATCCAGGTCCCATCTCCTTAAATTCCCACCTTTTTGCGATTTCTTCAGTTTTAATCTACAGTTCATAGCCCTTAGATTGTGATCACAGTCCACATCTGCCCCTGGAAATGTCTTGAAATTTAAAACCTGGTTCCTAAATCTCTGTCTTACCATTATATAATCTATCTGATACGTTCTAGTATCTCCAGGATTCTTCCACGTATACAACCTTCTCTTATGATTCTTGAACCAAGTGTTAGCTATGATTAAGTTATGCTCTGCGCAAAATTCTACCAGGCGACTTCCTCTTTCATTTCTTAGCCCCAATCCATATTCACCTACTATGTTTCCTTCTCTTCCTTTTCCTGCTCTTGAATTCCAGTCACCCATGACCATTAAATTTTCGTCTCCCTTCACTACCTGAATAATTTCTTTTATCTCATCATACATTTCATCAATATCTTCGTCATCTGCAGAGCTTGTTGGCATATAAACTTGTACTACTGTAGTAGGCGTGGCCTTCGTGTCTATTTTGGCCAGAATAATGCGTTCACTATGCTGTTTATAGTAGCTTACCTGTACTCCTATTTTTTTATTCATTATTAAACCTACTCCTGCATTACCCCTATATGATTTTGTATTTATAACCCTGTATTCACCTGACCAAAAGTCTTGTTCCTCCTGCCACCCAACTATATCTAACTTTAACCTATCCATTTCCCTTTTTAAATTTTC
Source organism: Schistocerca gregaria (assembly GCF_023897955.1). Lineage (NCBI taxonomy): Eukaryota > Metazoa > Arthropoda > Insecta > Orthoptera > Acrididae > Schistocerca > Schistocerca gregaria. The sequence continues at coordinate 131,518,200 of NC_064926.1, forward strand.
TAACCTACCTGCCCGATTAAGGGATCTGACATTCTGCGCTCAGATCCGTAGAACTCCAGTTTTCTTTCTCCTGATATCGTCGTCCTCTTGAGTAGTCCCCGCACGCAGATCCGAATGTTGGACTATTTTACCTTCGGAATATTTTACCCAAGAGGACGCCATCATCATTTAATCATATAGTAAAGCTGCATGACCTCGGGAAAAATTACGGCTGTAGTTTCCCCTTGCTTTCAGCAGTTCGCAGTACCAGAACAGCAAGCTCCCTTTTGGTTAGTGTTGCAAGGCCAGATCAGTCAATCATCCAGACTGTTGCCCCTGCAACTACTGAAAAGGCTGCTGCCCCTCTTCAGGAACCACATGTTTGTCTGGCCTCTCAACAGATACCCCTCTGTTGTGGTTGCACCTACGGTATCGTTGAGGTACGCAAGTCTCCCCACCAAAGGCAAGGTCCATGGTTCGGGGGGGGGGGGGGGGTTGTACGCTTAGAGAAGTAAAAGTTCAGTAAATCTTCTGTTTATTTTGATAACTCGTTCGCTAATTGTTCCTGCTCCTATCCAGCTTTCCTGCAATGACAGTTGCTGGACCACTGTTTAGCCCACGCCTCCTTACCACGGTGTATGAAGTAGTATACAACAATTACGAAAAGTATGGTGAGCGTGGAGGTGATTCCTAGTAATTCCCAGTCTCTCTTTCTGGTCACTCTGAACTTAGTTAAGGTTCTGTTTATGGGTCTAAACAGCTTAACGTGAGTTATTACCATACCGTTGCCATATAGCTAATACATATCTGTTGCAGAACTAAAAAAAAAGACATTAACTTCTTCTTGTAGCTTCTATAGTCTTCAGGTTTCCACAAGAACTGAATGCAATCAGTGACAGAACCCCCATGTTCGATGAAGACTTTTTCTCTTGGTAAACTCCATCTGCTACTCACAGGATACGGTCCAGCTATGTCCTTGTTGTTCTACCTTACTAAAAGAAATAGTCAGGAAATGTTTTCGTCATGAGGAATGTGGATTGTTATCTAACGCTGTCATGCTTATTTTTTTCGTATTTTTGTCTAGTCATTTCTTAATGATAGACCACAACTATTACCAACCCATCCCCTAATCATTATTAGTAATTTTAAATTAACGTATTGTATAGTCACAACACACTAATTCGAACAGGAGACTACATTTTATTGCGCTGTAGAGTTCGTTGAATGAAGAGTATAATATCAGGCACACTTTACAGTCAGTTACAAAAATAGTACACCAGTAAATCTCGCTGCAACACTAATTGTTTTTTGGCAACAAACAGCCGTATATTAAATATGAACCTTGGTGCTCCGAAGTGTTCATTTGCAAATACAGATGTGGGTAATTGAACGTTCATTATATCAGTTACTCGATTTTTATAGTAATGATGTTGAAAATGTGGGTTTACAGGGTACATATATATACTCCGTTGGTGTTTAATACTAAAGCTGGCCTTTGACAAACTACTACATACAGTGGAGTCCAAAATTAAAGCAACAAATGAGAATTTTCCAAGATTACGTTTATTTTGACACAGAACAGCATAAACAGGTGATATTAAAGAAGAAACCACATAAAGAATACAGAACTTAATCAACTGCCACATGCATAACGGTAGACAAACATGTTCTTCGTTTCTTTTTTCCAACTTAACGTTTTTAACATTCTGTCAACTGGTTAATATGCTCGGTACGGGGTCTGGCCGCCTCTGGCACCAATACAGGCCTGACAATGACTGGACATGCTGTGAACGATGTCATCAATGTCATGTTAAGGCAATAACGCCCATTCTTACTGCAGAGCTGCTCACAAGTCTTGGAGAGTGTTTGGCGGATGCTGAAGTGATGCAACCCGTCTTCCTAGTGCATCCCAGACATGCTTTGTGGGATTCAAATCGCGAGAGTGAGCAGGCCACACCATGCATGCAATATCTTAAAAAAAAAGCTATCAACCACCCGTGCTCTATGAGGTCGGGTATTATCGTCCATCAGTAAGAAATCTGGCCCACAGTATTTCACAACAACCGCGCAAGAGATCCCAAGATCTCCTCACGGCATCTGACAGCAGTTAAATCTTGCTGATTCAACCGCAAAATTTCATGAAGAAGTGTTCAAGTGGTCAGCATAATCCCCGCCCACACAGCTTGGGTTCCTCCTCGGTATCAGTCTCTGTCCACAATGTTTGGATCCGAAAAGCGTGTTCCACGTGCACTCCAGTGCGAATCCGTAGAGATTCAGTCTCTAGACCAAATCGGAACTCATCTGTGAAAGGAACATTGGCCCACCGTTCTACCGTTCAGGTGGCATGTTGGCAACTTCAGTTTAGACGTTCACGTCTATGAAGACACACCAGAGGTAAACAGACTGCAGGTCTCCAACAGTAAAAGCCACTTTGTTGAAGCCTTCTATACATCATTTGCCTAGATACAACACGTGTAGGGATGCCGCTAAGCCAAATGTCAGTTGCAATGTACTAATAAAGCGGTACTGTCGTGCCGTTGCAGCCAGATAACACTCCACTCTTTCTGATGTCACACGTGGTCGGCCAAGTCTTGGTCTCTGGGATACAGTTTCGGTCTCTATAAACTGTCGGCTCATCCGGGAAACATCACAACGATTTACATTAAGCCATCGGGCCACATCAATTTGCCACTCTCCTGCTTCCGTTCTTCCTATGGCCCTCCACAGCAGAGAGGCTGTAGGCGTCTTCTCTGTGCCATGCTGCACCGTCTGTGACTGCGTACGCAGCGATTGTGGATGTAGGACTACCGTGCAAATACTACGCTGCTTTATAGGTGCCCTGAAGTCATTGCTGGCGCGTAGAACACTAACGTACCGACATCTGTTGACAGTTTGATTATATCGTGAGTTAGACACAGGAAGGGAAAATAGCAGTTTGCTGCTTTAATTTTGGACACCAGTGTAGTTTTGTGGTTTACATTTGATGAAAATGGACATATTAATCTCTGTCAAAAACCAAAATAAACACAAACATAAACATAAGAATAGTTTTACAGTTTTAGTGAAACACAGATTTAAGAGAAAATCAACATTTTCTTTGGTGCTGAAAAATATCAGTCGTAGTAGCTCTAATGTACGCTTCACGCCAGCACAGAGACAGTGCCGAGTTACATTACAATCCCAGTAAACGTTTCGTATACAGGAATCATACCTCAAACACCGTAGGCAGGTCTATGTGAACTGGACATGTCACCAGAACAATGGTAAGTTGCACAGGAAGCTGTGGTATTCGTAACAAGGACGTTCGTAAGAAATTCGTGGGAAGCAGGGACTAAAGTAAAACCGTAAACAGTTCAAGAGAACATTTCGGCTCAATTGCGATCATAATGTTAATCGCCATAGACGAGGCGTCCAGAAGAAAAATGCAGTGAGTGCACTAGAACATTTTTTTCAGGAAACTCATAAAACTTCTTACTTACTTACTTAATATGGCAGATATTCGAAATTCCTTTCCATCATAGGTTTATGCTTACCTAAGGAGTGTATTTCTGACAATCCCTGAAATCTTCGGCTTTTATTTTGCTAGTTACTGCCTAAAAAATTTGGATTACCCGATTTTTGCCTCTGGTCCAAGGGATCTACAGAGTTATGCTTCTGTAGAGATTGATGTGCATATATTATCATTACATAAAAATAGAAAGACACCTTAATATTGTTACAAAAGATTTAATGACTAAAACTGAATGTGATTACAAAGTATGAGACATTAAACTATAGTTTCAAAGTAGTTAATACAAAGTATGTGACATTAAACAATAATTTGAAAATAGGTAATACGTCACAAGCTTTCATATCCTGTCCCGTCCCCTCTAAATTACACTGGAAACTCATTGTCCTCTGGATGAATCTTCACCTGCATTGTTCCCAGCTGACTGACTGTGGATTATATTCTTGTAGAAAGCACGATTTTCGTTTTCTTCCCAAGTGTGCCCGAAATGCTTTTTGAGCAGGAAATCAATATCACTCACTTGAGCTTCCTTTAAGACTCTTCCAATTCTGATAATGTTTGGCTCCATGGACGAGTAGGCTTTGACTCGTCTACGTATCACTCTTCCTTCACCAGCGTCCATTCTATAAGCCACTTCACCTCTTACTAGTGCGTTTCTTTGTTTACTTCTTGTGATCACAACTCGTTTTACAGGGGCAAATCTGAAGTGCCATTGACGGAGTGGCTTAATGACATCAGCAACTGCATCCTTCCAACACAGATTGTTGACATCTACTCCTAATTGCAAAACTATTCCGTGATCCTCAAACACTTCATTGTACTCACTCGGTGAGGTAATTGTGACTTTAGACCTGCGGTCACTGTCATTCAACAGACGAGGTCGGCCTGTACGCTTTTGTGATACACGTCTCCCTTCACGTTTCCACTTCACTATCACATCGGAGTGGACCTAGGGATGTTAAGGAGTGTGGAAATCTCGCTTACAGACGTATAATACAGGTGACACCCGTCACCTGACCACGCTCGAAGTCCGTGAGTTCCGCGGTGCGCTCCATTCTGCTCTCTCAAGATGTCTAATGACCACTGAGGCGGCTGATATGGAGTACCTGGCAGAAGGTGGCAGCACAATGCACCTAATATGGAAAAGTATGCTTTTGGGGGTGTTCGGACACTTTTGATCACATAGTGTAAGTTACGATTTGCAATAAATCGCATAGCTCTATCGAGCATAGTTCCTTCGAAGTAATTTTGTGTAATCATGGAAAGACTTTATGCTCACAATGTACATTAAAAACCATTAACATCCCAGTATACAACAACTACTACTTCTATACCGGTATTTCCAAGCCATCCAACAGCATGTGCCGACAAGCACAATACGCATATTGAGGACAATTTCTCGTCTTTCACGATTCGTCGCTGAAGGTACATGGACAGAACAACTGTCGGTACTTTCTGTGCAGCCGGCAGCGGTGGTCTCGCGGTTCTAGGCGCGCAGTCCGGAATCGCGCGACTGCTACGGTCGCAGGTTCGAATCCTGCCTCGGGCATGGATGTGTGTGACGTACTTAGGTTAGTTAGGTTTAAGTAGTTTTAAGTTCTAGGGGACTGATGACCACAGCTGTTCAGTCCCATAGTGCTCAGAGCCATTTGAACCTTCAGTGCAAATCAGAATTTTACCTTAGAAGTTATTACTCGATATGTATGTTGGACGAAGAACTAAGTCCGCCAGCTCGAATTAGAATGTGCCCCCCCCCCCCTCCTAAATTTTGAGAATAAAATTCTCCATGGTTGTCAACGCCTTTATTGTGGGAACTCCAAATATGTGCTTGTTGAGTATTTCTGTGGAGGCCTCACTTTAATTAAACCAATGCATGACGAAGTACGCAACAATTCTTCGAACCTTCTCTGACCTCTCTTTCTTCTGCTAATTTTATTTAAGAGTCCTGAGCCGTGCGTGGCTCATGTTCCCTCCATCAGGTATTTTACACCCTGTTTTTAACGTACTTCCACCTCAGTACGATAATTTAAATTACTACTGAGTCGCTGCTTTGGCTGATCATGAGCACCGTTAGCAGCGCGTATCGATTATTCCCATCTTGTAGTATCTTTGAATGACTGCTATTACTTTCCGGTTGTGGTCTGTCGTAGGGGGTGCGTCGTCAGTTCGAGTCGGGAGTTCGTGGCTAGTTCGGCTCTGCCAATCAGTTGGGGCACGTCTGGAGCGCAGTCCGAACCTGCCTGTCAGAGTGACGGTGTAGTATTGGGGCAGCCGGGTTGGAGCAGTCGTGAGGTCTGCATCGACATGGCTCGCCCGACCACTGCCGTCACGGCCTTGGTGGATCGTCGGTCGGTCGTCTTACCGAACGACGCGTTGGGTTCGCCAATCGTTCCTGAGTCGCCTGTGTGTGTTTAGTTACTGTTGGGTATCGTTCAGGTCTTTCTGCCAGTGTTTGTCAGGTTGTGTGTGTAGTTGTCCTTATTTCTAATGACGACTATTTTAGATGTTGTCAGCATTCGGCGGCTAGTCGGCCGGTTGCTGTGTAGTTCTCCTGTGAGCAAAACGAGTGTTTGAAGTGGTCGAAATAGCCGGCGCCAGGTGGAATTAAATTGGTTTACTATTGTTCAAGTGCATCAGTGCCGTTAGTGTTTGGTTACCTGCCCTGGCCGCTAACGTAATTATAGGCAGTGTCCTTTCCTCACCTGTTGCTCCTGTCCAACAGTGCGTGTAGTTTTGGCAGTTTAGTACACACATGTATTTGATTGTGGATAGTGATGCTAGTAACTTTTCGTCTGAATTCTCATGTACTCTTTCTTGGCAAGCAAGCGGTTTGTCGGTCGGTCCGTGACTGTTCCCTGGTTGGGTTCCGAAGGATCAAGTATAACTGGGCTCACCTCCTGTCTCACCTAAGTGAACGAGGGCAGACCGACCGCCCTGGTGGCCTTCTGCGTGCCACCGGTGTTTAACTATCTGTTGTCTGCTATTTTAAATTTTAGGCTTGTGGCTATTTGTTTTGTTTTCTTAAAATTTTGCAAAATTAAGTTTAAAATTTATCTTTCAAGTTTGAACACTGCGGCATTCTGCCTTTAAATATTATGGTAATATATTCTAAAATTTTGGAAATTAATTGTGGCCCTCAGCCGTTTGCATTGCACTTTGCGTATGTTGTTTTTTGAATTATTTTATTGCTATCTTAATTGGATTTGTATCTTGTTAAGGTTTCTGGTTGGAGGCCTTCAGCTGTAAAGAGTTGCTAAATTACAATAAATGACAATTAGAAGCAGGAACTGACCTCAACCCTTTGCCCTTTCCACAATCCTTTTACCTGTTCTGCCCAGCTGGTTTAGCTGGCGCGTCAAGTCCCAAATCAGAAAAAGATTTTAAAGAAACTGTCGAACAAGAGACAGTACTTTGAAGATCATCCTCGGAATTGTCGCCACGTTTAGTAAGTTCCTTACTATTACTGTCTTAAAAGTTCTGACTTTCTTGAAGGTAATCTAACAGTGTTGCTGATCTGGAATGTCGTATGAGCGCGGAATAATTTCATGCATAAATTTCATAAACCAGCCCCTGCCAGATATGCCTTTAGGAACGTGGCCAACAAATTCATATGAACTGGTTGCAGTACTCACGGAAAGCGTATGGGAAGACTGGCTGTAGCAAATGAAACCGTGGAAAGGATTCAGGAGGCGATTACTCGTAGCCCTTCAGCATCAACCAGATCAAGAAGCAGGTAACTTGGCATTGGACACACTGCTCTATGTGGAAAACATCGCGATTCAATGTGCTTACTACATTCAGATTTTCCGTAGACTTGAAGATGAGGACCATGCCGCCAGACATCTGTATGCCATGCCTTACGTGGGCTCGTTAGATATGAAAATTTAATACAGAACATTCTGTTCTACGACGAGCAGCGTTTCACAAGACATAACGGAATGATTCGGGCAGATGAACAACCGAGTTCCACTGCAGGAACGTGAATCGGATACACCGCAGATAAATGTGTGAGCAGGAATTACAAAATGAAAAGTGTACGGACTGTTCATGTTTGCTGAGAAAGCAGTAACCGGTAACATCTCCCTTGACCACTGCAACAATTTTTGGAGCCCCAGTTGATTGAGGATGACATGGATACCGCAATCTAGCAACAATATGGAGCACTGAAACGTCCCCTTTGAACAATTATACACGACTGGTGTATGTGAAACGTCCTCTTTGAACAATTATACACGACTGTGCTTAAACTGACACACGATATTTGTTTAGCGCAATGCAGTCTGACTTTCAGTAATCCCTACAAGAGAATGGCCCTGACTAACATTAACCTATATGTTTCACAAATCACTTACCTCACAAAAATCTTCGTTACTCGAACTACTGCAATACAGCGAGCGCCACTACTGCCAGCTAACTAAAAGAATCAAACTACAGAAGGCACTAACTACTGATAGGCATAGTTAGCAAATGAAAGATTTTGATAGAGAACAAACAATGTATTTACCTTAATAACCATAATATATATATCAGTTCATGACATCCATTCTTACAAATTTCAAAACTCCGCCATCTCTCTCCCCACGTTCACCACTGCTGGCGGCTCACCTCCAACTGCGCAACGCTACGCACTGTTCACATCCAGCTGCCGCTGCCCAACACTACAATGGCGAGTATTACAACAATGCCAACCAGCCACTGACTGCACAAGGTACAGCCAGTGATTTTCACACAGAGCGCTACGTGGCGGCGGCGTTACCAATAAAAAAAACCTAAACAGCCTACTTACATAGCCCCCATGCTCCCCACAAAAAATTTTACAAATTGTTTTGGGCAGCGGCGAATACAGTTTGAAATTTTTTTTTTGATAATTATGATTACAATAACAAAGAAATCAAATGCACACACTTATTGATACAATGTTGGTCAAAAGCTAAAATTTTCTCACAGTCCATATAGACAGTCCTGATCATTCATCACAGTAAAATTGCAGTGTTTTTCTCAAAGTCTGAGCAATAAAAGAAAATGCACATGGAAGTAGTGGATTTCCATGCAGTCTTGAAGAAGTAGTGTTGTCCTTCCAACGGAAAGACAGTGCTGACTCTTGACATGCAGACAGATAATGGGCCACAACAGAGAAAACCCACAGCAGAGTCAGTTGAAGTTTTGAAGAATATTGGTAGGTAGGTCAACACAGAGTAGACCCATTGTAGTCCTGGTAGAGATTACGGTATTGGTGGGCCACCACAGGTGCAGACCCACTGCAGTCCTTGTAGAAATAATGGTATTGGTGAGTCATCAAAGGTGTAGACCCACTGTAGTCCTTGTAGAAATAACGGTATTGGTGGGTCATCAAAGGTGCACACCCACCGTAGTCCTGGTAGAGACGGCCAGCAGCCATCTGTTGCAACCGTGCAGGTGCACAATCATCATCGAAGAGCCTTGCAGAGAATATAGCAAGTCCATAAACCACCACTTGTCCACTCACAAAGAATTTGTTTGAAATGACCTTAGAACCAGCAATGCTGTTATCCAGTCCCTTGCTGAATTATTAACACACGTGCAAACACTATCAGTCCCTACTTCTCACATATTGTCCATATACTATGACCAACAGAAACATGTGCAGTGAAATGTAATTTACAAGTTACTTAATTTGATGAACTGGTGTCAATTACAATTTTATAACATAAGAATACAATAACAAAGGTACAAAATATATCATTAAAGAACATAATAGTACAGATAACTTTTGTAGTAAAACAGGCTTTACAAAAGAATAGAAATAAACATGCACATCAGTGTTTTACAAAAATTATGACATAAGTACATACATAAAAGATCAAAATAACTTTTGAAACATGATTTTCACACGTGAGCATTAGAACAAAACAGAATAAATAATGTCTAAACATACGAGGGTCAGTCAGAAAGTAATGCCTCCTATTTTTTTTCTACGTTTAATTGTCAGGAAATTTAAATGCAATTACATAGGTTGAAAACCACAACATTGAGGATCATTTTGTCATTTTTCAATGTAATCTCCGCCCATCTCTACAGTTTTGGTCCATCTTTGAACAAGGGCATGTATCCCAGCACGGTAAAAATCACAGCTCTGCTTCCTAAGCCATTGACGCACGGATGTTTTGACGGCCTCCTCATCTTCAAAATGAATCCCACGATGAGCTTCTTTTAGTGGCCCGAACAGATGGAAGTCTGATGGTGCCATGTCAGGGCTGTATGGGGGATGAGGCAAAACTTCCCATCCAATTTTGACAATCTCGTCAGAGGTGTGACGACTGGTGTGTGGTCTTGCATTGTCATGCAAAAGAAGAACATGTGCCATTGATTTTGTTGGGCGAACTCGCTGAAGACGTGCTTTAAGTTTTTTGAGGGTTGTGACGTATTGAACAGAATTTATTGTGCATCCCTGCTCCAAAAAATCAACCAGAATCACACCCTCTGTATCCCAGAAAACTGTTGCCATAACTTTCGCTGCCGATCGCACAGTTTTGAATTTTTTCTTCCTCGGCGAGCTTGTGTGACACCACTCCATTGACTGCCTCTTTGATTCGGGTTCAAAAAAATGCACCCATGTTTCGTCCCCGGTCACAATTTTTTTCAGAAACTCATCTCCCTCCAAACGGAAGCGCTGCAAGTGTTGGGAGGCTATTGTTTTCCTTGCCTCTTTATTCTGATCGGTTAACATTCTTGGAACCCACCGTGCACAAACTTTTGAGTACCCCAATTGTTTAATAATCGTGATCACACTGCCTTTACTAAGAGAAATAATGCGACACACTTCATCTGCAGTCACCCGACGGTCACCACGAATGATGTCATCAACTTGCTGAATGTTGTGTGGAGTTACTGCACTCACCGGCCTGCCGCTCCGCTTTTCGTCAGTCAACGGTGTTTGCCCTTCAGCTTCCTTACAACGACGAACCCATCGTCTAACAGTGCTGACATCCACTGTCACAACACCATACACCTTCTTCAGTCTTTCATGAATGCGTATGGGCGTTTCACCTTCTGAATTCAAGAATTCAATCACACAACGCTGTCTCAAACGAACATCGATGTCGGCCATCTTACAAACTTCTGCTGTGCTGCCACCTGTTGACACAGAAAGTTACTACTGCAGTGGATTGCAGAAGAAGGTTTGAGGAATGGCGCCAAATTCAAATTTTTCACTTAACTTAATTTTTTAAGTAGAAAAAAAATGGGAGTCATTACTTTTTGACCGACCCTCGTATTTACAACGAAAACGACATATTATTAATGCAAATTATATTTGAGGATAACAGTATTCCTCATCATAGTGAATGTAGCTGAGTATTAGAAAATTCTACAACATAAGTCTTATCAGATGAACATATAAAGACAGGAAGAATATAAATACACAAGGGTACACAAACACATAGTGGGATAACACAATGAAAGGGCAGGGTTTGTTTTACTGCAGTATTTTGCAAACAAAACTTTCTTTACTTCTCAGAGATCTCCCTTCGTTCTTCATTATTTCCAAAAAGTCCTATCTATACCTGCTTTCTGTACTTTTCTCATATAACCTCTCAGTGCATTTCTTCAAATCCATTGCAACTCATTCTCTTATATAGGCTACCCCCTCTTAAGCTAACTTAAATCTACTGAGCTCAGATGCTTAACTAAGGGATGAGGCAATGGAGCAGCACAAAACAATTAATACAAACAGCAATGAAAAAAAAATGCAAGTAAGCAAAGCAAGCAGCAATAAGTGTAATAATTTATACCTAAACATGACAAACCCACAAGCAGAAAAAAATAGTACACTAAAGACAACAATGCAGATAAGGGAAATGTATATTCACATCTTAATGTCTATATAATTAAAGTGGTGCACCACAAAAATTTATTGTAAAAAAAATATTACCATGTACTTGAAAAGAAAATTCTGTATGCAATTCCTGTGAAGGGAAATGTCTTTTTGAGCTCCTTCATTTTTTTTAAGTACATCATAAAGTTATTATTTACTGGATCTGTAGGCATAAAATATTTATATTAGTACATCCATTAAATTTTATAGTAACCAATGCTGCAGTGCAGCTAGAAACTAGGTATTAAACAAAATAGGCAAAGCAAGGCGTGAAACGTCATTCACTAGCCATATGGCGTTTCATAATGCAGTAAACAATCTTTCAACTAGCAAGACAATAGATGTGAAATGTTTCTCGTCGTTTCATTAGGCATTTTAATGAATATCATCAATTAAGAGCTCCACAGTATAATCATATGTTTTCAAATTTGAGCGTGTCGTATTTGCGATGCTTTCTACAAAGGAATGAATGTCAATAGCGAGGATAATGACCTCCTTTTTTTTTACCTGTGCCTCTGAAAGGCACATTCTAATGGCTTTTTTCCCAGGCAACTGTCGCACAGCTGGGTGCCCACGACGCATTACGTGCAGGTGGCCACTTACCTTTCGTACTGAAAAATTTACGACAGTAGTTTCCGCTACAGTGACAGTCTCATATAAAAAAATTCACAGGTCAAGAATTTGCGTTACAAATATGTAGAAACAAAATCCTTTAAATAGAATAGTGTCCAAAAAATTTTCTTCGGCATTGTAATACATTCACGTATTTACATACATAACATACATAACTCTTAAAGTACGATTCTTGATTTCCAACAACCTTTTTCACAAACCAGAGTCCCTAACCACTACTCATTATTCCTTACCTTATTCGTCGACACTTCTTCAATATTTCATCATAACAGATACGTAGCATAATCAAATAACTCTTATACCATCAGCTTATTGATAATAAACATACCACAACAGCATAATACACGTTGTCATCGTCATAATAACATCATAAAAACTCAGCTAGATCTCAAAATCATCGTAGCTTTCTGCAATAACTTCAAAACCTAAAAAATATTCTCTGCTCATTTCAATAGTGTCATCTACCTCAAACGTACTTTAAAAATCATGATCTCATACCCAATTATGTCATTCAAAGCTCTCATAGTATCATAATGGTTCCGAAAATGTATGAACAGTTCACAAAGTACAGACAAAATACAACATCGTAAGTGTGAAGTTATTCAACGGTGTAATTACGTAAACATCTGTCACTGATGTAGTAAAATAAATGTTTGTCTCTCTCAGTTAAATGATCAGATAGCTTTGTAATTTATGTGTTAGAGAAATATGGTACCGATGTGTAAAGTTGTATAAGCAAATACCATATTAGCTAGGGCTCCTTGTGCTTGCCATACATATGGTACATAAAGTAAGCGTGTAACCCCCCCCCCCCCTTGAGGATTAATGTAATTATACCCTCAGGTGTTACAGATTACAGGAATGGAGTGAAATGTATCACGGAAAACCTTTGTATCATCATATTTCAAATATCTTTAAAAATAAATGTTTTAAGTACAAAATTAGCCACTCAAATACGCGTACTGTAGCGCTAAACTGTGCGTCTTGTTGTAAGATAATCTCTGTGGAAGTGTCGTAGTTATCGTCCTCCGAAAGCTAAGTTCTGCAGAAGTCAATGTACTTACCTCATGATAAACAAAAGTGAAATGCTTTGCGTATAAATATCTTAGTTATTACGCTTATTGTCGTGATGAAGAAAGTACTGTGCTGTAACGTATTGTTGTGCTACGGAAAAGGCTGCCTCATTGTAGCTATACCACAAAAGTTACTACTAACACAAGTTTTCCTTTCCAGAAGAATTCAGGAAAACTGTGCAGATATAAAACAGATACACCGCAAGAGCACAGTGTAAATTGTGTCACACATGAGTAGCGTCGTGATATAATCGTGTAGCTATCAAAGAAACCAAATGCTAAGTCATCTTTAATCTCACAGGAAGTACTTCAAATAAAGAATGTCTTTTCAACTAAACCAAAATGTTGCATTAAAACCTCATTAACAGTATATGTTCTAAGTATGTAAGCCTTATAGTCGTTATGTAATCGTGCAACTAACAAGTAAGAATGTACAAATAACAACACTGTGTCGTCTGTTCACTATAACAAGGCATTCGTAATTTCTGTTTAAAAATGTTCCCTAGGTTCTAGACTGGATAGTTAACTTCAAAACATTGTTGCGTGTTAACAGTTTCTCAGTGTGACAAAGCATACTAGAAATGTGAAGTGAAATGTTTTATGGCAAAGACAAAGTTAAAAAGCAGATTATCTTTCAATAAACGGTTTTACATGTGAAATGTGGTGTAAACCTTTACTCTTCCTAGTACGCAGAATTTCAACCTCAACACAATTATGATGTGGTATACATCGGTTAAGAATACTGGAGCTTTTCTCAAGGTTAGCGTCTATGTTATTTTTCTGTGAGCCAGCCGGCGTACGCGGCTGCCAGCGGTGCGAGTCATTGTCTGTCTCTTTGTTGGCGCGCGCCGTTAATGGGATTAGGGGACCTAACTTCTACAAATTCACCTTGTCGAGAGTGCTCTGCTCTGTTTGAATCTCGCCAGTTCTGATGCAAATCAAGTCTGTCGTTACGATTAGATCGTCTGTCGTCATGTCGGTAGTTCCTGTAGTTTCTTTCTTGTCGGTTAAGTGGCGGAGAATTTCTCCCTGAATTACGGTGGACTGTTGCGTCTGAAGTTATTCTGTCTCCCGTGATAATAATAGTTCTGGTTGCCATATTGTCTGTTTCTATGATTGTCTCTGTCATGTTCATTACTAAGGAAATGCGATCTTTCTCTGTAATTATTATTACTCCGCCAGTGGTTGTCATATGGGTGGTGTCTGTTTTGGTCACGATTTGCGTTATAAGAATAGACTTGTCGTGTCCAGTTATTGTTTCTGTCGTCACGGAATTGTGACGGATGTGAAATGTAGTGATTGTTTTCCTGTTTTCGCATCCCGCGACTGTCTGTGTCAATTTCTAATTCTTGTAAGAGTCCCTGAAAAGCTTCAATGTCGTCTTTGCAACGCCCTGCCAAAATAATATTCCTTAAATGTTCAGGCAATTTCATTATGCAAATGCGGATGAGTTATGAAGGGCTATATGGGTTTGAAAGATATTGATTCTTATGCAACATGTCTTCAAAATATTTGACGAGACTGGAAAATTCAGATTGTTCAAAGTGTTTCATCATCATGATGCTATGTTTTACTCGGTCTTGTGTAGCTTGAGACCAATATGCTGAGAGGAAGGCATGATAAAATTCTCCTTCACAGTGACAATCGTGAATGACCGATCGCATTCTTACCGCTGGCTCATTCTCCAAGTAGCCCCACATAAATTCTAATCTGTGCTCTAATGACCAGTTGGGAGGAAAAGAATGGGAGAATTGATGGAGCCACGCTTGTGGATGAATGTCGTTGCCAGAATTCTTAAATGTTTTGAATTTACGTGCAGTAATGAACACCTTATAGTTAAAAGCATCGTGTCGGCGAGTAGCATATCGGTCATTGTTACGTCGTGTCGGTGGTTCCATCTCAAAATTCGGTGCACCTTGCCAATTTCTTTCATGATTTTCGAAATGCCCTTTGTTATTATTTTGTGGCTTTTCCGTATTTCTAAGTTCCTCTTCCCGTGTTGGAGCGCGAGTGTCCTCTGAAATATGAGATTTTGTATTACCTGCGTCAACTGATCTTGTACTTTCCGGATTTCTCTTTTGTATTGTGTATTAATTTGATTCTGATTTTGTTTGAATTTCTTAATTTGTTCATTTCTGTGTCAGTGATGGCTACAGGTCTTGTGTCATTCAAATCATCATCTACCTTTGCAGATAAATTAGTGAACTGATCCGAAAGTTCGGCTACTTTCTCCGATAGTGAACACATTTCCTCAGTGTGTTTTTCTGAACCAAGTTTCAGAGTGTCCATTTGTGTTGAAATCGAATCTACTGTGTCCTTTAAGTTTTCCTGAGTTCTTGCAAGTTGCGTAACCGAATCGGTAAATGCAACTGAGTCCATTTTAGCTTGGAAGGTGTCGTGATTTTCACGAACAATAGTTTGCAATTCTTTTATGGCTGCTTCGTGATTGTGTAATACATTTTCATGTCGTGAAAAAATAGGTTGGAAATGCTCACAAATTTCTGTTTTTACGTCATTACAGACTTTTGACATTTCGATTCAATGTTATGTAACTCAGTAGTTAAATCTTCACGTGTTTGTTCAAGTGTGGTGTCTAACTTCCGAAGATTTTGTTCCATTGTGTCTAACTTTTGAAGATTTTGTCTCATTTGTTTCTGATTTTGTTCAAGCGTTGTGTCTAACTTTTGTAGCCTTTGTCCCATTTGTTGCATTAACTGTAATAACAGTGCACTGGTGTCTGAAACATGTTCCTCAGTGCTTTTCGGCAGTGCATTTGAACCGGCAATATTCGCATTTTGAAAAGCAGAAAATGTGTCTTTATTTATTTGAGAAAACGGTGAGGACGCAAAATCTGAATCTACAGTACTTGCAAGATTGTGTCCTGTCATTTCGGAATCCTGAGGCGAGCTGTTGCTGACCGATCGATCGATAATGCTTCCCTGTTCACTAATTGTTTCATTGCCTACACCATTACTTGCAGCCCGCTCCATTTCCCTATGCACTATTACCAAATTACTACTTTGAACGTTAGTTAATTCATTACATGGTGACCCTAACACACTGCTTTCGTCTTCACTGTCATTTCTCAGTTTACTTTGGAGCCTAGTATTACGTTTTTCACACGCCATTATTGTCACAATATTTCACACGACAACACAGAAAAGCACAATTTGAAGAGCAAAAATAAGAGAACACATTAACATAGCACTGAAAATAATATCTAGTTAATTGCAAGCGCAGCTGCGAAATACTTGGTGCAACTCTACATGCACGCCACAACTGTTTTACTGTACAACAATGAAAGACTACAACTACACTCCTGGAAATTGAAATAAGAACACCGTGAATTCATTGTCCCAGGAAGGGGAAACTTTATTGACACATTCCTGGGGTCAGATACATCACATGATCACACTGACAGAACCACAGGCACATAGACACAGGCAACAGAGCATGCACAATGTTGGCACTAGTACAGTGTATATCCACCTTTCGCAGCAATGCGGGCTGCTATTCTCCCATGGAGACGATCGTAGAGATGCTGGATGTAGTCCTGTGGAACGGCTTGCCATGCCATTTCCACCTGGCGCCTCTGTTGGACCAGCGTTCGTGCTGGACGTGCAGACCGCGTGAGACGACGCTTCATCCTGTCCCAAACATGCTCAATGGGGGACAGATCCGGAGATCTTGCTGTCCAGGATAGTTGACTTACACCTTCTACAGCACGTTGGGTGGCACGGGATACATGCGGCCGTGCATTGTCCTGTTGGAACAGCAAGTTCCCTTACCGGTCTAGGAATGGTAGAACGATGGGTTCGATGACGGTTTGGATGTACCGTGCACTATTCAATGTCCCCTCGTCGATCACCAGACGTGTACGGCCAGTGTAGGAGATCGCTCCCCACACCATGATGCCGGGTGTTGGCCCTGTGTGCCTCGGTCGTATGCAGTCCTGATTGTGGCACTCACCTGTACGGCGCCAAACACGCATACGACCATCATTGGCACCAAGGCAGAAGCGACTCTCATCGCTGAAGACGACACGTCTCCATTCGTCCCTCGATTCGCGCCTGTCGCGACACCACTGGAGGCGGGCTGCACGATGTTGGGGCGTGAGCGGAAGACGGCGTAACGGTGTGCGGGACCGTAGCCCAGCTTCATGGAGACGGTTGCGAATGGTCCTCGCCGATACCCCAGGAGCAACAGTGTCCCTAATTTGCTGGGAAGTGGCGGTGCGGTCCCCTACGGCACTGCGTAGGATCCTACGGTCTTGGGTTGCATCCGTGCATCGCTGCGGTCCGGTCCCAGGTCGACGGGCACGTGCACCTTTCGCCGACCACTGGCGACAACATCGATGTACTGTGGAGACCTCACGCCCCACGTGTTGAGCAAATCGGCGGTACGTCCACCCGGCGTCCCGCATGCCCACTATACGCCCTCGCTCAAAGTCCGTCAACTGCACATACGGTTCACGTCCACGCTGTCGCGGCATGCTACCAGTGTTAAAGACTGCGATGGAGCTCCGTATGGCACGGAAAACTGGCTGACACTGACGGCGGCGGTGCACAAATGCTGCGCAGCTAGCGCCATTCGACGGCCAACACCGCGGTTCCTGGTGTGTCCGCTGTGCCATGCGTGTGATCATTGCTTGTACAGCCCTCTCGCAGTGTCCGGAGCAAGTATGGTGGGTCTGACACGCCGGTGTCAATGTGTTCTTTTTTTCCATTTCCAGGAGTGTACAAAGGAGATTCTCTCTACAATTACGCGCTAGCAATAAAGAAAACCTACACTAATTACACAAACTACAAGAAAAAAATCAGAAGATTCCAGTGAGGTATCCTCGGCTAAGGGTCGACATATGGAACGTCCCCTTAGAACAATTATACACAACTGGTCTATGTGAAACGTCCTCTTTGAACAATTATACACGATTGTGCTTAAACTGACAGACGATATTTCTTTAACGCAACGCAATCTGACTTTCAGTAACCCCTACAAGAGAATGGCCCTGACTAACATTAACCTATATGTTTCACAAATCACTTACCTCACAAAAATCTTCATTACTCGAACTACTGCAATACAGCGAGCGCCACTACTGCCAGCTAACTAAAAGAATCAAACTACAGAAGGCACTAACTACTGATAGGCATAGTTAGCAAATGAAAGATTTTGATAGAGAACAAACAATGTATTTACCTTAATAATCATAATATATATATCAGTTCATGACATCCATTCTTACAAATTTCAAAACTCCGCCATCTCTCTCCCCACGTTCACCACTGCTAGCGGCTCACCTCCAACTGCGCAACGCTACGCACTGTTCACATCCAGCTGCCGCTGCCCAACACTACAATGGCGAGTATTACAACAATGCCAAGCAGCCACTGACTGCACAAGGTACAGCCAGTGATTTTCATACAGAGCGCTACGTGGCGGCGGCGTTACCAATAAAAAAACCTAAACAGCCTACTTACAGCACTTGACTCTTGTCCGAGAGTAACTGAATGCCAATTCTTCTTGAAGATGGATTGACAATACATTCCCAAATCCCGGTTTGACCTTAGAGGACAACTGGGAATTCATCAAGTCTGAGGTGTGTCAAGTGAAAATGAATAATCTTCAACAACTGAAAAATCGCGTTTTTACAAGTATGACACAAGGGTGTTAAGGGATACACAGTAACTATGACACTTGAGCTTACATTTGTACGGTCATCACAATGAAATGCACTAAATTTTTACTAAGAAATATCTCACTGTATGTTCGTGTTATTTATAGACCAAAATAAACTGTTTAAGTGGGAAACGGTAAGTGATCGCTAGCCCAAGGAGAATATCACAGAACTGCGCACTGCATTTTTGAAACGGTACACACCTTTGACCTCACGATCAATATAGGCCTCCATTAAAAACAACAGTACAGATTGGCAGCCAACGTGATGTGCGAAGAAGGATGGGCGAGGAAGCACCTGGAGGGAAACAAGGCTCAAAAGATTTTCTTTCATCTCATAGACGATTGTAGGTTGGTCTGACGCTTGATGACTGCCGTAGAATAATTTAGGGGTTGCCAGGTACCGATGAAATTTTCAGGCAAGTAGTATCACGGGTTCAGCAGGTAGGTAAGTCGTATCTCGGATGTCTTTTGTTATCATCGAGGGTAATTTTAGGGCTGTCCAGTCTACACTTAAATTCCACGGGGCACCTTATGGTATGCGGCGGAAGTTACATATGGTACCACTAACATTTCCCCTCCTTCTCTGTTTCATTCACGAACGGTGTGTGTAAAGAACAACTAATTTATTTGTTTTTGTTCTCCTCCCTTGTCCTTTCGCGAGACATTTATGGTTTGATGAGATGGTTATAAATACAGGAAGCTGAATTAAGCAGAAGTAGCGTGATAACGAATAAGAAAACAGGAATGCGTTTAAGCTACTACGAACAGCATAATGGACTCATTATCGGAGCCAAGACAGACACAAAACCAAGATCTACCAATGTTGTATAATTTAATACGCCAACTAGCGCCGCAGACGATGAAGAGAGCGAAAGAATACACGATGAGATAAAAGAAATTATTGAGATTGTGGTGTCACCGCCAGACACCACACTTGCTAGGTGGTAGCCTTTAAATCAGCCGCGGTCCGGTAGTATACGTCGGACCCGCGTGTCGCCACTATCAGTGATTGCAGACCGAGCGCCGCCACACGGCAGGTCTAGGGAGACTTCCTAGCACTTTCCCCAGTTGTACAGCCTACTTTGATAGCGATGGTTCACTGACAAAATACGCTCTCATTTGCCGAGACGATAGTTAGCATAGCGTTCAGCTACGTTATTTGCTACGACCTAGCAAGGCGCCATTATCAGTCATTATTGATATCGTGAATCATGTATCATAAAGAGCGACGTTCGTCATTAATGGATTGTCGTTAAGTATTCCAACAGCTATGTCCGTTTTTCTCAATTCTAATTCCCTTGTCATGTTCCAGACCTCACGCCAACTTGCGTGAGCTGAGACGCGTGCATTTCGGCCTCCTTTAGCAATACGGTGTTGGCTCTCCTGCCAACCACAACAAAGATAGTTAAGGGAAAGGAAATTGTAATTGTGATGCATGACTGGAATTCGGTAGTAGGAAGAGGAAGTAAAGGAAAAAATAGGAGGGGAATATTGATTTTGGGAAAGGAATGAAAGGGGAAGCCGCCTGGTATAATTTTTCACGGAGCATAATTTAACCATCGCTAACTTTTGAGTTGAAAATCATGAAAGTAGGCGGTGTACGTAGAAGAGGCCTGGAGACACTGGTATGTTTCAGACTGATTATACAAGGTGTTCAAAAAACATGTCGGATACTTTGAGATGTGGTGGCACTCATCGAAACAAGAGAAATAAATCCAATAAACATGGGTCCGAAAGCGCATAAGTTTCCGAAGTGAACACATGTTTATAAGAAGGGCTCCGCGATGAATGGTTGCGGATATTCAAAAAATGGTTCAAATGGCTCTGAGCACTATGGGACTTAACAGCTGTGGTCATCAGTCCCCTAGAACTTAGAACTACTTAAACCTAACTAACCTAAGGACATCACACACATCCAAGCCCGAGGCAGGATTCGAACCTGCGACCGTAGAGGTTACGTGGTTCCAGACTGTAGCGCCTAGAACCGCCAGGCCACTCTGGCCCGCCTTTGGACTGGGATCATGGAAGGTGTGATTTCTGTACTAGTTGAGTATCACATTTCGCTCCTTTATCGTACCACTACTACCTCCAGAATTTCAAAATTCAACAGCTTTCTGTAGTCTGCCAAACTTCTAACCGTAGATTTGCCTTTCTGTAACCTATATTTCAAGACAAGTCGCACGGTCAGTATTCGTTTTGTCTTCCTGCATTTCTCCGGAACAGAAACTGATCTTCCTCGAGCTCAGCTTCTGCCTGTTTTCCCGTTCTTCTGTAAATAATTCGTGTCAGTATTTTGCAGCAGTGACTTAAACCGATAGTTCGGCAATATTCACACATGTATTCACCTGATTTGGAAATGGAATTACTATAACCTTTTTGAAGTCCGTGGATATATCCTCTTCGTCATGTATCACTCGAGAAGCTAACCAACCTTTGACTCGTTCGTCGAGTATGATAATAAATATGTTATGCAGTGAGAGCTATTTTCGATCTCCCATAGATCTTTGTTTTCTGGTTTTCATCATGATTTTGGTTAACGACCATTATCTTTGCACCCTCACCCCCACCCTCCCAATCCTAGGGATGAAACGTCGTCAGGATCTTCACAAATAATATGGATTCGATATTAATATCGGGGATTTATAGATTATTTTTACTTGTCACAGCTTGTAACCCCGTTCTCCAATATGGATAGTAAGGTATATTTTTATACAAATAGTAGGTTACGTATACATAAAATTCAGTTGAAATTGCTACAGATATACGTAGTAATGGTTTTACGTCAGTTCACACCTACATGTGTGCTCTTGTCTTTAGCGTGTGTCCCTCATGCCGGGTGTGTGTTCGCACAAGACCCATCCTCCAGACAACTCTCCAGCAACATTAACACCATTCTTCTGAGTTAATGTACCTCGGGGAAGCCATTTACTGCCGTTACTACTCATCTACACTGAAGAGCCAAAGAAACTGGCACACCTGCCTAATATCGTGTAGGGACCTCTCGAGCACACAGAAATTCCTCAGCATGACGTGGCATGGACTCGAATAGTGTCTGAAGTAGTGGTGGAGAAAACTGACACCATGAATTCTGCAGGGCTCTCCACTCTCAAACACTACCTCTATGGGAGGTGGTACTTCTTTCCAGATAGTAGGCGACTTATATACTAAGATTGGTTGAAGCCGATTCGGGTTTGGGAGCAGATGTGGGACTCACCTATATACGTATACTGGGGGGTCAGAAGCAGTCTGAAAAACTTGTATGGGTGAGGGCGGGGGCGCACATTCAAGCAGCCCGCCATGGACGGTGTCACCAAACGAGTTATTCGTCTGGTCTCCTAAAACCGAAGCGATACAACAAGTGTACGTGGGATGGTAATAAGGATCGAACCCAAATCAAAGACTGAAGAATATCGTGCGCTATCATCCACACTAGGTGAACAACTGAAACTAATTATACTTCACAGGTTGCTTGAATCTGTGCGCGCAGCGGCGTGATCGGCTAACTTCATTGTTAATTAACTCGGAAATGAAGTAATGTATAGACTTTTTTTTCTTTGACAACTGTGTCTTAGCGCAACCTACCCTGAACAACCTGTACAAGCTTTTAAGACTGTTTCTGACCATCCTGTATAAAATTCTTTTTATAAATAGATTGACACAGGTGGCCAAGCAGATAAAATAGATACACTTCTGGAAATTGAAATAAGAACACCGTGAATTCATTGTCCCAGGAAGGGGAAACTTTATTGACACATTCCTGGGGTCAGATACATCACATGATCACACTGACAGAACCACAGGCACATAGACACAGGCAACAGAGCATGCACAATGTCGGCACTAGTACAGTGTATATCCACCTTTCGCAGCAATGCAGGCTGCTATTCTCCCATGGAGACGATCGTAGAGATGCTGGATGTAGTCCTGTGGAACGGCTTGCCATGCCATTTCCACCTGGCGCCTCAGTTGGACCAGCGTTCGTGCTGGACGTGCAGACCGCGAGAGACGACGCTTCATCCAGTCCCAAACATGCTCAATGGGGGACAGATCCGGAGATCTTGCTGGCCAGGGTAGTTGACTTACACCTTCTAGAGCACGTTGGGTGGCACGGGATACATGCGGACGTGCATTGTCCTGTTGGAACAGCAAGTTCCCTTGCCGGTCTAGGAATGGTAGAGCGATGGGTTCGATGACGGTTTGGATGTACCGTGCACTATTCAGTGTCCCCTCGACGATCACCAGAGGTGTACGGCCAGTGTAGGAGATCGCTCCCCACACCATGATGCCAGGTGTTGGCCCTGTGTGCCTCGGTCGTATGCAGTCCTGATTGTGGCGCTCACCTGCACGGCGCCAAACACGCATACGACCATCATTGGCACCAAGGCAGAAGCGACTCTCATCGCTGAAGACGACACGGTCCTCGCCGATACCCCAGGAGCAACAGTGTCCCTATTTTGCTGGGAAGTGGCGGTGCGGTCCCCTACGGCACTGCGTAGGATCCTACGGTCTTGGCGTGCATCCGTGTGTCGCTGCGGTCCGGTCCCAGGTCGACGGGCACATGCACCTTCCGCCGACCACTGGCGACAACATCGATGTACTGTGGAGACCTCACGCCCCACGTGTTGAGCAATTCGGCGGTACGTCCACCCGGCCTCCCGCATGCCCACTGTACGCCCTTGCTCAAAGTCCGTCAACTGCACATACGGTTCACGTCCACGCTGTCGCGGCATGCTACCAGTGTTAAAGACTGCGATGGAGCTCCGTATGCCACGGCAAACTGGCTGACACTGACGGCGGCGGTGCACAAATGCTGCGCAGCTAGCGCCATTCGACGGCCAACACCGCGGTTCCTAGTGTGTCCGCTGTGCCGTGTGTGTGATCATTGCGTGTACAGCCCTCTCGCAGTGTCCGGAGCAAGTATGGTGGGTCTGACACACCGGTGTCAATGTGTTCTTTTTTCCATTTCCAGGAGTGTATAAAATGCATGTATATAGACACTGCAGCGCCAAAAAAATTGTATTCAAATACAGAGATACATAAACACACATAAGACGGAACTGTAGTCGGCAACGCCTATGTAAGGCAATAATTGTCTGGCACAGCTGTTAGATCGATTAGTGCTGCTACAGTGGCAGGTTATCAAGATTTAAGTAAGACTGAAAATCGTGTTATAGTCGGCGCACGAGCGATGGGCACAGCATCTCCGAGGTAGCGTTGAAGAGGAGATTTTCCCGCACGTCCATTTTGCGACTGTACTGTGAATATCAGGAAGCCGGTAAAACATCAAACCTCCAACATCGCTGCGGCCGAAAAAGGTCCTGCAAGAATCAACGACGACTGAAGAGATTCGTTCGTGACAGGAATGCAACCCTTCCGCCAATTGTTACAGCGTTCCATATGAGGTCATTAACAAGTGTCAGCGTGCGAACTACTCAACGAAACATCATCGATATGGGCTTTCGGAGTAGAAGGCCAACTCGTGTACCGTTGATGACTGCACGGCACAAAGCTTTACGCCTCGCCTGGACCCGCCAACATTGGACTGTTCATCACTGGGAACATGTTGCCTGGTCGGGCATGTTGTATCCAGCGGATGGACCTGTACGGGTATGGGGACAACGTCATGAATCCATCGACCTTTCATGTCAGCAGGGGACTGTTAAGGCTGGTGGAGGTTATGTAATAGTGTGGGGCGTGTGCAGATGGAGTGATATGGGACGCCTGATACGGCCAGATACGGACTTGACTGGTGACACGTGTGTAAGCATCCTGTCTGATCACCTGCATCCATTCATGTCCATTGTGCATTCCGACGGACTTGATCAATTGCAGCAGGACAATACGACACCTGTCACATCCAGAATTGCTACAGAGTGGCTCAAGGAACACTCTTCTGGTTGTAATTAAGTTATACTGCAGTCACTTTTTGTATAACTATGTTTTATTCCATGAACCGGTTTTCGAACCTTTTCAGGTTCATCTTCAGATGGTTTCAGGAAGTTAAATCGTTATAAAGATGAACCTGAAAAGGTTCAAAAAGTGGTTCATTGAATAAAACATATTTATTCAAAAAAGTGACTGGATGCTGTTTTGTATAAATTATTTACATTTGTAAGTAGGCTGTTTAGGTTTTTTTATTGTTAACGCCGCCGCCACGTAGCGCTCTGTATGAAAATCACTGGCTGTGCCGTGTGCATTCTGTGGCTGGTTTGCATTGTTGTCTGCTATTGTAGTGTTGGGCAGCGGCAGCTGGATGCCAACAGCGCGTAACGTTGCGCAGTTGGAAGCGAGCCGCCAGCAGTGGTGGATGTGGGGAGAGAGATTGCGGAGTTGTTCAAGTGCCAGTGATGGCACTTTTTGTAGCTCAAGTGAAGACAGTGTCACAATGTTGGATACGTTCTCAACAAGTATGATAGTATCATCTCTAGATGTAACAACTCCGCCATCTCTCTCCCCACATCCACCACTGCCGGCGGCTCGCTTCCAACTGCGCAACGCTACGCGCTGTTAGCATCCAGCTGCCGCTGCCCAACACTACAATAGCAGACAACAATGCAAACCAGCTACAGACTGCACACGGCACAGCCAGTGATTTTCATACAGAGCGCTACGTGGCGGCGGCGTTACCAATAAAAAAACCTAAACAGCCTACTTACACATTCAATATACAGTCACGGTTCTAAAATATCCGTAATGGATAAGTATAACACTCTTCTGGGTTTGGACACTTCCGCTGGCCACCAAACTCCCCAGACAATAACATTATTGAGTATATCTGGGATACCTTCCAACGTGCTGTTCATAACAAGTCTCCACCCTCTCGTACTCTTACGGATTTATGGTCAGCTCTGCTGGTTTCATGTTGTCAATTTCCTCCAGCACTACTTCAGACATTGTTCGAGTCCATGCCATGTCGTGCTGCGGCATTTATGCTTGCTCGAGGTGTCCCTACACGATATTAGGCAGGTGTGCCAGTTTCTCTGGCTCTTCAGTGTAGATAAGTAGTAACGGAAGTAAATGGCTTCCCCGAGGTACATTAACTCAGAAGAATGGTGTTAATGTTGTTGGAGAGTTGTCTGGAAGATGCGTCTTGTGCGAACACACACACCCGGCAGGAGGGACACACGCTAAAGACAAGAGCACACATGCAGGTGTGAACTTCCCAGCTTCACGCAGCGGAACTGACGAAGAGTCCTGCGAATGCGTGGGCGTCGTCCAGGTAACACGCACACCTACAGAGCATGGGCGTCTAATGGCGTAGGAATGAGACTGTCTTGGAGACCGTCTATGTAAAAGTCTCGAAGCTGTTTGGGGCAGATGTACATGTACTTCTAATGTAAATTGTAACTCTCAAGTTTGATAGAGTTGACGAGGCGAATTTTTCACGTACACTGTGGACTCGTTCAGACTTAATAAAATTCGCGAGATAATATTTTAATATTTTTGTGCACCCCTAAAACCAATGGGCACAACTTTTCTTGACTTTCGGGACGTTTTTAATTCAGTGTTAATCCAAGTAATTGATGTAACTATTCATTTCAAATATAGAATAGGCGAATGTTATTAGTATTCAACCTTTTACTCACATGAAGCATTAGTGACTATAAAATGTTATCTGAGAAACTAACAATGTCGAAACAAAAAGCAGTCTGGTGACGCAAGTGACTACACAAATGTCTTTGGAAAAAATATCTTGTAGGGAGACAGTGGCTGAATCTTTTGATAATACATTTTATACTGTAATTGACCCAATCACATAAAAACTTTATACTGTTAACCGGTATAGATAGTAGTTGATCATCACCAGAACAACTGAAGCAGCATGAGAGTCACCTCTAAGTAATTTTTTGTCAGCAGAAAGCATCGTTGACCAGCACAGAATCCCACTCAGTGTCCCATTTGATCCTGGCTCCGCAAAATGCAAATCTCTGTTGTTTGTGGTCTGCTTGCAGCCTCTGCAGGAATTTCAGCTCGTGCTCTCCATTTTTACACCAGGGTCAGTCCAACGGTCCTACGGCCTTGTGCAAGGACCCTTCTCTGCTCTTCTTGCCATACGTGCCATTCGTCAGTCCACCTCATCGTAAGTCGTTCTGCTGTCACTGCACTACAGCCAACTATCTGATGTGTCCGTATGATGCTCCCATATCCATACTCCCAATTCTGAAAGATAGCGATAAGCTGCACGTTGTCTTCCCCTGGGCATGCTCAGTTGCGATCCCCGCTAGAAAAGTTCCAGAAACGTTAGATACATCCAATATCCATCATATGCTAACGCCATTCTACACTGTCCAGGAACATTAGTGTGACCACCTGTCAAAATCCTGAATAACAACGTTTTGAAGCGGGGATCGCGGCGAAACGTGCAGGAAGAGAGCCAATAGGTTCCGGAAGGTACCGACAGGGACGTGGAGCCGAGTCGACTCCAGTGCAGTCGTAGCTGCGCTAGGTTTCTCGGTTGAGTATCTGTAGCGTGAAAACAAGTGTTTTAATGTTATACAGTGCCTAAGATGGCATACTGTCGTATTTAAAATACACTGTTAGGCACATTGACCCTTAGACAATGCTGCTATTGTTAGACTACTTGCCCAGAATTCAGGAACATATCCATAGAGTTTTTGCGCCTTCACGTGACGCCACCAAGAAGTGCTTCTCTACAGCGCCTGAGCCTTAACACAGTGCGGCCTGTGGAAGACGCAGACAAAACTCTCCTGCCAGGCTATGCAGTCTAGTTGAAAAAATGGCTCTGAGCAATATGGGACTTAACATCTATGGTCATCAGTCCCCTAGAACTTAGAACTACTTAAACCTAACTAACCTAAGGACATCACACACACCCATGCCCGAGGCAGGATTCGAACTTGCGACCGTAGCAGTCACGCGGTTCCGGACTGAGCGCCTAGAACCGCGAGACCACCGCGGCCGGCTATGCAGTCTAGTGTTTGAAGTTTTGCACACCTTATATATATATATATATATATATATATATATATATATATATATATATATATAAGTTTATTTGATTTTAATTTGCTTATCAGTTCAATGTTAACAAAGGCTTATGATCTTGTTGCTGTGTGTTAACAATCATGTAAAAGAAGTCATGCAGAAAAAGGTTGTGAATAGTACATATTTCGAGAAATACAAAACTTTTTGTCTAAAATGAAACATTTTTGCAGTTGTTTGATATTTTTAAGTATCAAAATAGATTAAAACATTACTTTTTGAAGTTTTTTCCGTAACTTTCTGGGGGAAGACGCCTGGGTATTCTTTCTCTTGTAAACAACCACCCCGACCCACAAAACATTAGTACGCCCGCGGGAAGTCCTCTGCAGAAATATTGAGTCTTGCTGCCCATATTGCCGTCCATAATTCCGAAAGTGTAGCCGGTGCAGGATTTTGTGCACGAACTGTCCGATGGGATTCATATTAGGACGATCGAGATGACCAAATCATTCACTCGAGTTCTCCTGAATTTTCTTTAAACAAATCGAGAACTATTTTGGCGCCGTAACGGGGCGCATCGTTGTTTGTGAACATGGCTTAAAATGGTCTCCAAGCAGCCGAACATAATTTCCAATCAATGTCGGTTAGTTTGGAGCAAAGCACCCAGTCCTGCTCATGAAAATGCATCCCATACAACTTGTTTGGATTCCGTAGAAATGTTGGAACACGTGAGGCAATACTGACCCCACGACTTATCTTAGAGAATAGATTAAGAAAAGACAAACCTACATTTCTAGCATTTGTAGACTTAGAGAAAGCTTTTGACAATGTTGATTGGAATACTCTCTTTCAAATTCTCAAGATGGCGGGGTAAAATACAGGGAGCGAAAGGCTATTTACAATTTGTACCGAAAGTAGATGGCAGTTATAAGAGTCGAGGGGCATGAAAGGGAAGCAGTGGTTGGGAAGGGAGTGAGACAGGGTTGCAGCCTCTCCCCGATGTTATTCAATCTGTTAATTGAGCAAGCAGTAAAGGAAACAAAAGAAAATTTCGGAGTAGGAATTAAAATCCATGGAGAAGAAATGAAAACTTTGAGGTTCGCCGATAATTCTGTCAGAGACAGCAAAGGACCTGGAAGAGCAGCTGAACGGAATGGACAGAGTCCTGAAAGGAGGATATAAGATGAACACCAACAAAGGCAGCACCGTCGGGTTTACGCCGGAGGAACAGACAGGGGGAAGCAGACTGGCCTACACGCCAGTATTGTTCTGAGTGGAGCGCTGCCAGCCTGTCACGCGCCTTGCGTTTACTCATCACTATTTTTGCAGAAGACGAAATCTACTTTGGAAATTCTAATGCAATGTTCGATACTGCTGTTACATTTTAAGCCTGAAGCAATTTTGATAAGCCATTCAGTGGCAGTTTCCGAGTGTTTTATTCTTCCCGCATTATGGAAAAAAATGGTTGAACATAACTACAGTCAAACATGTCCAACACCTACAATGGCTAGAAGTATTCCGAATGGGTAAATACGCTGCAAGTAATTACAAGGGTAAAGACATTGCTAATAAGCCTGGCATAAGTTGGGTTTCGGCGTATTTTTGAAAATTGTTTCTCTTCGTTTCTGAGTGATAGTCGGACGTTTTTGAGCCATGAAACACCTGTCTCCGCCTGCATGAACAACAACTAAACTCTTACCAGCAACTTTTGTTTGACAATACTACTCGCACACTATCACTTTGCCAACATTTATTCACTGTATGATGCGTGTGAATCCATATTTCATCATAGTAAACAACTGGTCGCTTTTATTCTGATAAAAACCTGCGAAAGTATGGTCTTTTAGCAACAATACCTTCTCGTCCGCACAAAACAAAACGTTAATTTTGACACCTTCTAAAACGAAAATCTATAGACAGAACATTGCTTCTAAGGATTTTCTTGTTAGCTTTGAAGCTCTTTTCTATTTGACAAAAGTTGTGCAGTTTTCGCAAATTTCGTATTTCTTTCTGTTGTTCGTAATGCCGTTGAAATTGCTACCTTATAATACATTTATCCATATCATCGGTCACAAACTTAAAATGAGCTTCTTGATTCTTGGGCGCTAGTTTAACCGTAGTCTCGCTGTACCTCGTCACGTGACCTACTTCCTGGCAATGCCACGTCACCGCTTCCCCTTTCCAGGCAATAGGTATTGTTGCGTTCTCTACAACTAAACTACAGAATTCGTTTCAGTAGTTGGGCGAGAGAGTCAAGATTGGTCACAAGCACTTTCATTGCGTTTCGTAATAACAGAAGAATTGGTGCATCCGAATTTCTTGCAACTTGGGATGTAATACATAAGTACTTTTCATATAACGTACAATTAGTATTGCTCATGCACGTTAATCATAAGTTAGACTTTTTCTCCTCCAAGTTTGAAGAAAAGGAAAATTTTTTTTTTTTTGTGATCTGTTACTTCAAAAACTGCCAAGTCGGCAAATAAGCACGTGTCGTCCCAATAGCTAGAATGAAAATAAAGCTAAGAATAGTGAAGTGATACAGCGATGACTAATTTGTTACCCCTTATTTCATAATCAGACACGAAAGAAGTGACACATGGAAATTACGACAGATGTCGAGTGTCAGTTCTTTGAAATGAAAAACCGCAGTGCAGTGAGTTAATATATTTCGACTAGCATTAGTACCCGTCGATGCACGGGTGTGTATTTATTGCATTATTATGTTACTCCATCTCATTCTTCCTCTCTCCATTGTCTTCCGTCCCACTCTTTGACCGTTTCATCTACATCTGTAGTGAAATCGGCCTGAAATTCAATTTCACGTGGCTCAATCCTTATGACTTCGTCTCCTGAACCGTGTATCCTACAGTAATATAAATTTCCGTTTACGTGCAGTGGAAATCAGGAAATTGTCTGCGAAATGTGTTGCAAATAAAGTTAGTACATTGACATCAACAGTTAGTTTCACGTAATCGTTCTTTACAGGCTGGATCGAGACATGTTCGACTGTAGAAAAAGACTGTCTGGCAGTGAATATAGGAAAAGACGGGCGCTGAAGGAAGATGACGATAAGAAGCAAAAGGATGCACTACAACGATATATCAAGCCAAAGAGAGAACGACCTAGCAGCGGCGAGGATGGAAAAATAGATCCTGAAAGTACAGGAACTAGTGGAGCTACTGCAGCTACATCTGTATCTTCAGGACATGACCAAAAGTTGGCGAAAACAGTACTGCGACCACCGCAATGCTGACGATGGGTCATCCACAACATGTTCAACAGACCTCGTCTGGACTCAAGACCTGCTTTGTGACGAAAGCTCCGAGATTGAAACATCAGGCAGAAATGAAATTAGGGGACCCGATTCGGAAAATACCGGAGGAACATCAGCCGAGATACTCACCACCGGAGAAGGGATTGAAGGCGAGCCTAAACTGGAAGGCACAATTGACTCAGCTCCCGGAAGATGGCCGGAAATTATTACCGACTGCATTCCAACTACTTTAGTCATGGGAGGTCCTTCCGAGCGCATTAAGGAAGCTGAAGAATGCTCTAAAAACGCGGACAATCGGCGTTTCAGCCCTGTGCACTACAGCTATTCTTTGAAGAATCTGGAAGAAGCAGCCAGACAGACATTGGTTGGTGTACTCAAAGAGCAAGGATGCTGTGTTCTGCTTTTGTTGCAACCTTTTTTCGTCACCTACAGTAAAAATTGCAAAGAACGGTGTAAGCGACTGGCGGCACCTTGCTTCGTATCTCGAAAGTCACGGGAAGTCTACCGAGCATCTGAATTCTCATTACAAGTGGATAGTGCTTTCCAAGGGACTGAAAAAGTCACGAACTGTCGACGCCCATCATCTAAGGCTTCTGAATACTGAAAGCGAACGTTGGAAAAATGTTCTTGAGCGCTTAATACCAATAATTCATTTCCTGGCTCGGCAATGTCTGCCTTTGAGAGGAAGTACAGATACACTCTTTTAGCCTGACAACGGAAACTTCTTGAAACTCGTTTTGGAAAGGCCGACACTGTGAAGATGGAGCACCTGCACGGAACAAAGCAAGGTGAGGGTCATCATTATCTTGCAAAAGAAACACAGAATGAAATAATTCATCTTATTCGATCATCTACAATCAACAACATTCTATTAATGATGAAATCTGCAAAGTATTACAGTATAATTCTGGACTGCACACCAAATATTTCAAAAGTTGAGCACATGACAGTTGTGGTACGTTTCGTCCAGGACTCAAGACTCGACGGGGTATACGATGTCCGAATTCGGGAGCATTTCCTGAGATTTTTACCAGTGCCCGATTCTTCGAGCTCCACTTTGTCGCAGGTCGTACTCAAGTTCTTAAAAAAAATCCTATTGTGTGATATGAGAGGGCAAGGATTCGACAATGGAGCAAACATGAAAGGAAGGAAGTCTAATCTCCAGAAAAGAATTTCAGATATGAACAAGAGAGTATTTTATGTACCGTACCATGTAGCAGTCACTCATTAAATTTTGTTGTAAACGATGCCGCTATGTTTTCTAAATATGCTGTTTCCATGTTTTCGACAGTGAACAGCTTGTATGACTTTTTGTCGTCCTCCGTTCGACGGTGAGATGTCCTGAAGAAGTATCGGCCTAACCTGTCGCTGAAGCTGCTGACTGATACTAGGTGGGAAAGTGGCATCGATGCACTTACTGCTCTGACGTTTAAAATTGGTGGCGTTTATGAAGCACTGGTTCAGATATCAGAAGAAGTCGATGCCATGACCGTTCACGAAACAACGTCACTTGCGAATCAAATAAAAAATTACACGTTTCACACTTCTCTGGTAACTTGGTGCGACGTTCTGCTTCACATCAGTGTAGTCAGCAAGACCCTCCAGAACATTGACGTAAATGTTTCTGAGGCCGTGGAAATCCTTAAAAAAAACTAAAGCATATTTTGAGATCTGCAGAACAGAAGAAAAGTTTGCATCTTTCTCGACGGATTACAAAGAATTGGCTGCAGAATTGGAGCTAGAAGATCTAACGTTACCAGCGATAAGTGCTCCCCGGCGACGAAGTTAGAAGCCCATACACTTTACCTATGAAGGGAGGGATGAGACAGTAGATGAGCCAAAAAAATGATACAAGACTGAATTCTACTATTATCTTTTCGATATAGTAATCGCATCTTTGGATCAGAGATTCAATCAACTGTTATCTCATTGTGATTATTTTGATTTTCTCTACGACATTGGCGAGCTGAAAAATGCACCTCCTGACAGCCTGGACACAAAGTGTAGAAACCTCACAGCGACTTAGCAAGATCATGAGTGAAGCGACATTGATGCACTAGAGTTGAGAGACGAACTAAAAGTATTTTCAACATTGTTGAAACCTGGAGTAGGTCCAAAAGATACTCTGAAGTTTATAGGAATACATAATTTTTGCTCTAATGTTAACATTGCTCTGAGAAGTCTCCTAACACTCCCAGTGACAGTTGCGAGTGGAGAGAGAAGAGAGGAATTTCTCAAAACTGAAATTGATAAAGACATACCACCGATCAACGATGAGTGAAACTCGTTTGAATGATATTGCAACAATATCGCTTGAGCACGAGCTTGCAGAGGACTTAAATTACACAGATCGTGTGAAAGAGTTTGCACAAGCAAAAGCCAGGAAGGTTCGATTTGTCTAGTGTTTTTTAAAATTTTTATATTTTAATCAGTGTCTTGGTCATTTACTGTGTTGTTTCTTATTTTGTTCAACATTAAATAGTTATTGTAAATATTATTGTTCAAACCAAATTATCGTTAAATTGTAAATATATTTTGTTTTCCGTTGATTAAATTATCTGTTCACAACCACTGAAAAATGTTTATTTACGTTAACTGTAAGTTTTTGCCGCGCGGGATTAGCTGAGCCGTCTAGGGCGCTGCAGTCATGGACTGTGCGGCTAGTCCTGGCGGAGGTTGGAGTCCTCCCTCGGGCATGGGTGTGTGTGTTTGTCCTTAGGATGATTTAGGTTAAGTAGTGTGTAAGCTTAGGGACTGATGACCTTACCAGTTAAGTCCCATAAGATTTCATACACATTTGAACATATTTGTAAATTCACAAGGCTTATTAAAATTAGCTAGATTTATTCAATCAGATTTGACTCCATTTTTGAGCTGTTGCCCAGCGACTGTTTTGTACAAATCTGTAGAGAATGTCACCAATCAGTCGCAATTTTTCTTTTTATTTTCCAGATATACATAGCTTTCGGGCACTGTGTGGCTATTCTCAGTGCTTTGAATTATGTTTACACCTATACCGCCATGCTTTGAGACTGGCCACTCAGTAGCGGAAACCTAGGTAGATCTGAAAAGTAAAACGAAAACTGCGATTGATTGCTGACATTTCCTACAGATTTGTTTAAATAAAATTCCACAAAAGTTTTGTAAAAAAAACCAGGGGGGGGGGGGGGGCGGCAATTTAGCAGCTCGCACAGGGCGGCACTTGGGCTTGCGCCGGCCCTGGTTGTTGAAAATTGCATATGCGAGCGGCAATCAATAATAATAATTTGCTTTTACCTTATACTACATCGCTCAGGCACCACCATCATTCTCCACGACCGGCCTTCGTAATTCCATACAGGACAAGTGCTCTCTGTGACCTATACACTCGACAACTGAACTCTTAGAGCGACTTGGCCCAACCACCAGACTGCGAGCTACTACTACTACTGCTGCTGCCGACACAGCTCTCTAGTCTGCGATTCTATTGTAGCTCACATATCGCAGGCAGCGCGTGAGCAATCCATCGAAATTACTTCTGCTCGAGTGCGCTAGCAATAAATTCCTTAGTCGTGGACCTCTTACATATCACTAAATCCGGATTCCGATCTTCGCCAAGGGTGTAGAACATATATTATTGCCAGCAACTTTCAAATTGCGCAATGATCACCATTCAAAGATAAGGGAAATTAGAGCTCATACTGAGGCGAGTTCAGATTGGAACAGATAGGGGGGGGGGGGGGGGGACATGACTTTGGCACGAATTGTGCCCTCCGCCAGACACCGCTTGGTGGCTAGCCGAGTATACATGTAGATGTAGATGTTCGAATCATCTAACTACAAATGACAGCTCCGCCAATGCACAGCTCTTTCATGCCTAGTGTACGCTATACTACTGCTAACCGTAAACTTCAGGGGTCTCCAAACTTCTTAGTCCGCGGGCCACACTGACTCCCCCAAGAAGTCATAAGGGCCAAGATCTACCTAGTGGGATTAAAGCACCCTAGCACTCCATGATCACCGTAATGTAAGGCGAAAGGAAAGATGAAATCGCAAAAATCTAAGGTTGTGGGAATAGCTAGCACTGAAACGAACTACGATTTTTATTTACTTACATAATTTT
The DNA here is from genome assembly GCF_023897955.1 of Schistocerca gregaria. Lineage (NCBI taxonomy): Eukaryota > Metazoa > Arthropoda > Insecta > Orthoptera > Acrididae > Schistocerca > Schistocerca gregaria. The sequence goes on from NC_064926.1 coordinate 131,553,246, forward strand.
TCATTGGTGGACTGTATGTATTTTACAACGTAGTAAAAAGAAAGTGAAACCTCGCTTAAGAAGCATCTTCCATAACGATTGATTACTAAGGCTAGTCGCCGAAGTGGCGTCCATTTGAAAGACTTGGACCAGACTCGTGAGTAGAATAAAATGCAAAGAATTTTTTACTTACAATGTTTTCGCCAAAGTAGTCTGTTAACCATTCTTTTTTTCCGCTATCGCACGGAGAATGGTCTGTTTATTGTGGATAGCCACAAGTTTAACCACGCCCTTCCGCTTTGTAAAGATAGAGCTCCAACAATGTCGCGGCGTATTAGTCGCGATAGGCCTCGAAACTCAATTGTTGGCAGTATAGCTACCACCTCAAATATTTGGCGGGCCAGACGCCGGGGATGTCCGGTCAGCTAACGCGGGCCGGTTTGCCGGCCCTCGCGGGCCGGTTTAGACCCGCGGGCCGTAGTTTGGAGACCCCTGGAATACGTGCATATCGCTATCACAAGACTTTTGCAATCTCACTGAGCATATTTCAGATACGATACTTATAGGAATGGTTTTATATATTTAAAATAGGTTCACTGACAAGATATTCCACGGGCACGGGAGTACTACAGCATTAGTTTGACAACCTTCAATTACTCCTCGTGGTATAACAGTTTTCACTTCCTTCAGTGTACGAAGATGTAAATCTAGCTTGGAGACTGAACTGGTGCTGTCCTCAGGGCGTGTGCTGTGCTTGTCAGCAGCAGTTTCTCCTGTGGGACAAGGTATCCAAGTGTTCCGGAATGGTGCTTTTAATATTCAGACGGGCCAGAACGGCAAGAGCCTGGTCCACGTGCGTAGCCAAATTGCCCGGGCGGTCAGAGCGGCCGTGAAAGCAGGCGTGGCAAACAGCGGCAGCGTAATTACGGCCTTCGGAGCCGAGGCCGGAGAAATTATCCCCGGCGTCACAATGAGCGGAGCTGCGCCGTGGAATTGCCGGCGGCAGTGCCGACGCCGCCAGCACCCACTGCTTGCGTCTCAGTCGGTACGGGCTGCTCCATGGGTAGCGACTGTGCTATGGCGACGTATCGCTCCTGAATGTGCCTGCGGAGGTCAGGCTGTGGTTCAAATGGCTCTGAGCACTATGGGACTTAATTTCTGAGGTCATCAGTCCCCTAGAACTTAGAACCACTTAAACCTAACTAACCTAAGGACGTCACACACAGCCATGCCCGAGGCGGGATTCGAACTTGTGACCGTAGCGGTCGCACGGTTCCAGCCTGTAGCGCCTAGAACCGCTCGGCCACAAAGGCCGGCGCGTCAGGCTGTGTAGCCTGCCGAATACGAAGGGCAATGTGATCGTGTCCGCTGAACAATAATTGCCAAAGAGGCGGTGAAAAGACAAGGGTGCGGGTCTTTAGATATTCGAAGCAACTGTTGAAACTGTAGAGGGACGGCGATTCTGTTTTTTCTTTTGGTATTAATGTATTACTTGTTGCATAGCATTAGTGTATGTACACACAATCGACACTACGCAGGGTGTCCCTCCTAAGAAGCTCTAGCCTTATTTTCCTTGGTGTTTCAGCACCTACTTCTACTTGCGTGTAGCTGGGGTATGTCCGACTAAGTACTGGTCACCAAGTTCTCCTGCCACGCCCAATGTCAACAGATAGGGTCTGTTTGTTTTCCGTTATACGCAGAAAGATTTTTGAAGCGGTATTTTACGTGCCCATTCGTGAGAACGCTCTCAAAGTAGTGTAACGCGATATTTGTTTCATCGGTACACATTAGCGTGAGGTTGATATGCATGGGCCACCTAAGCAAAATGTGTAGCCGGCCGGACTGACCGTGCGGTTCTAGGCGCTACAGTCCGGAGCCGAGCGAACGCTACTGCCGCAGGTTCCAATCCTGCCTCGGGCATAGATATGTGTGATGTCCTTACGTTCGTTAGGTTTAATTAGTTCTAAGTTCTAGGCGACTGATCACCTCAGAAGTTAATTCGCATAGTGCTCAGAGCCATTTGAACCAAAATGTGTAAATAAAGCTTCGTGTATTCTAATAAATATTTAATGTGAACATTATCTTTTGCATTTCACTATAGTGGACACAGAAGTCATCAAATTTCACTGTTCATTGAAATTTCACTGTTAACTAACATTTTTGAAAAAGAAAAGCACCGACTCAATCAAGGAGACTGTTTTCCGGGATTGGGGCAGGTAGTTTCTGCCAATGAGATATACGTTTTGAATACTACACAGGTCTATATAAATGCCAATAAATCACGTTTTTTTAAATTTTTGGGCGTTTTTTGTTAGCATCTGAAATAGAAAAAAACGTATCTTTGAAACCAAGGAAGCTGAAAATAGAAACGGTGCATTAGGACGCAAAAAAAAAGAAAAGACATACATTTGACAGATTTTCAAAACACTTACAAACCATTGGAAAACATGTAATGAAAACCACAAAAGTTTTGTTCATAGTGACCAACTTAGACCAAAGATTAGACAAATTTCGTGGCATCGCTTAACAATACCTAGTCTCTGTCCATAGCACGTATCTCTAACGGATGGAAATTATTTAAACCGGCAAACTGGGGGAATTGCGCACGACACCAAAAGAAATATTTTTTTGTAATTCCATAATTTCCAATGAGGATTTTTTAAGCAGGTAGAGGGAGTTTTCTCTGGATGAAAATCAATTAATCTAATAAACCCTGGGAGATTGCATGGGGCAACGAAAACACTTTTTCTACTGTGAGCACAAAAACTGACACAATCATGTTTTAATTCTTTTTACCAAGAGACAACAACATTAACACAACGCAACTATTTCAATTATAGTAGAGGCTCAAAAAATGCCTCCATTGACTTGTAAACAGAGGTTACACGGTTGGGCTATGTTGTATCTAACACGGTCAAAGACGGCAGGAGTGTCCTGAATTCCTAATGAAGCTGCTGCTGCTACTATCCGAGCAACCAGTTACTCTTCTGATTCAACCACGTGTGTTTTAAACGAGGTTGCACATCTCTCGTCACATCTCTGTTCCACAGGGGGCCAATCAGAAAATCGAGAAGGACCACCACTGCCAATCCACTTTCTGGAAATTATCAGTTCGAGAACATAGGCACATGACGACTGAAATGTGCCGACGCCCCGTCATGCTAGAACGACATGCGTCGTCCTGTAGCGAGTGGCCCGTCATTTAGTAATTCTAGCGAGGAAACGGTAACAACGCCTGTCATTTTATGGCCTAGATAGGGGGGATGGTCCAGTTAAACAGTTCCCACCAACATCTGCCCACACATCCACGCAGAACCGCAACTATCGTCAAGTTGGGGCTGTGGCTGGCACACAACACTCCCATTGGAGAGGACGACGCTTCAAACCAGCGCCCGCCAACCAGATTTACGTTTTCCACAATTTCCCTAAATCACTCCAGACAAATGCTGGCATGGTTCCTTTGAAATGGCATGACCTGTTTCCCTCCCCATCCTCCATACCATTCGAGTTAGGCTCCGTCTCCAATGACCTCGATGTTGACGGGACGTTAAACCCAAGTTCTTTCCTCCCTTCAGAACCGCAGGTGGTGAGCGCGAGTAAATGTGACATTTGGGTTAACCTCACCGAAAACGTAGGAATCCCGGATGTTAAAAACCACTTCACGCCCGAACGTTGCTTCATTTGTAAAGAACAAAGAGGAAGAAAGGATAGGATGAATTTGGCACTATGCCAGATACCACAGCAAGAACTACGCTCTGATCGCCTAGTTCCAGGTTGTGAACACGCTGTAAGTGAAATGGATTGCTCATGAAGGACGTTTCTTCCAGTAGTGAGAACGATTCTGCCCTCTACCGCGATAAAAATGTTCACAGGTAACAATGACATCAGAGAAAAATGTTTCTTTTGATGACCCGTGAAACCTCTCAGTGTTCGTCGGTTTAAATAATTTTCGCCCTGTATTTTGCACTGTGAATACCGACAAAACGCTGTGAAGTGCTCGTACTGCAGAAATCGAATCACTAATGCTGTAGCAATCATTAATACTAGTCAATTACAATAACATAGCATAAATATTACATTTTTCCACTATTGCTTTGTGTTTTCGTGTAACAACACACCACAAAGATGGCGAATCTTTGGCAACACAGGGAACACTTAATGACCATTGACATGCATCAATTGTCAGTATACACTAGAGATGGGCAAACTCGTTCATCCTTGGGAACTAGTTCACCGATGATCGTTCTTTTTTGGGAACCGTTCACTTTTACTCGTTCACCGTTCATTTGTGCATATGGATCTTATGAAAAACTGAAAACTAGTAGTGTAGGTGACTGAAGGATGGAGGGAACTAAGAGGGGGCACTTGCCCCCCCCCCCCCTGGATTATAGAGTTTTTACTCATTACAGACTTCTCATACACTTTTAGAAGAAATTTCTGTGATTCTGCATAACCTCTCGTTTAGCCAACTGTAGCCTTGTGTAACTGATCGCAGGGAAATAATATAGGGTGGCGCACGGAAAACCGGCCCCGAGTACAGACTACTCGCCAATTACGGACGATGTGTTGCCTGTTACGAGCAGATACAACAAACAAACAAACAGACAAACATGTAACAATTAGGCAGTGAAGAAATAACAAGCTAATGCAAGCAACAGTTGCGAAACAAACGATAACGATGTGTAGAGAGCTGGAGAAGAGAACATGAAAATCTCACGCGACGGGCATGGGCTTTAGCTCATGTAGTCTTGTAAGCCTGTTGGTGGCTGTTTCCCAACTTAATAGACCACAAGTGTACAAAATTGTTGGTTTCGACTTCCACTACATAGCTATGCTAATTTGTAAACAATAATCGTTTACACCCTACATATACTTCACGTTGTCTCTGAGTTCGTAGGCGAAGTAGACTTTATGGAAGCATAAAATAAAATATGGTATTCTCAACTTGCATCAAACGCTTAATAAAAATTAGGTGTTTATGTTGCATTATTGAAGTTAATGCAGCAATACTAATAATAATAAAGTTCAGTAATACAGTTTTTAATTTGAAAGCTTCTTCTTAACAAATATTTGAGATAATATGTAACTACCATTTTATGGCAATCTATGTTTTTTCAAATGAAAAGGCACCACTTTTCCTACTGAGCCAAAATGACCCACAACCCACTTTTTTTTCTTTTTTCAAAGAAACGAAACTAGCAGGTAATGCAAATTGGAAACAACCAAACTTAAAAATAATTAGAGCCTTCCTAAATATAATGTTTTGTACATAAAAGATACACGAAAATCGTTTTATATGAATTTTCTTACACTAAAAATTAAGCAAATTATTGAAAGTTAGCTGCTAAATCAAGTCGATGAAACCAAAAAATACATGAATAACAAAAAAAAAAAACACTTGCCTTGTTATAAGTATGTCTTCTGCTGTTCATCGATATAATGAAGTGAGCTGATATGCCCTTTTGTTACCTGAAAAGACGTACATATTACACACAACGTAATTTTTATGTAATTTACGTAACTATAAAATACTTTTTGATTACCGGTCGTGGACACTAAATAGCCAGAACCAAGTGCAAGAACAGTTTGGAACACATGTAAAATAGGCGAGCGCAGTGAATGAAACGAACAACTGGATACTGAAGTAACTAGGAGCAGTCGGCAGTGGAACTGAGACAGGTGGTCATGCGAAGAACGACGAGTGCGGCCCAGGGAGACCGAGACTGAGACGAGCACGCGACCGAAGCTCGAGCGGAACTGCCGAAGTGACCGTCGCAACCGAAGTGAACTAGTGAACTATGAACCGACCTTCTTCGTTCCCAGGAACTTAAGTAGACCGCCGCGACTGAAGTGAACTATGAACCGATCGTTCCTCGTTCCCGGGAACTATAAGTAGACCGCTGCGACCGAAGTGAACTATGAATCGATCGTTCCTTAGAATTTGTTCCTCGGTCCTTTCCTTCATCGCGAACTGACCATCTCTAGTACACACAGGGGAATCGAGCAGGCGCATAGATGAAGCCATCCCATTGTGTTGCTGGGGCCTCCAGGCACTGTGCAAGACGAAGAATAGCCAGTTCTCCAGCAGCGAGTGACACCGCCCTGCCCCATGCTGAATCTTACCGCCACGCAGCAGCGCTGGTCAGTCGCTGCTCGATGACGATTATTCATCGTGTTTTACTGTCCATGTTATCACATATCGATGAAGAGAATATCGCACTGAACAAATCTGCAAACGCTCTATCGACATTGCACGAAAAATACCGCTTTAAAAATAATTTTGTTTAGAACAGGAAACAAACCGACGCTTTCCGTCGGTACTGAACGTCGCATGAATGACGTGATGAGCATCATTTGTTTGGGTTGACTCTGGCTATGCACTGCGAGAACGAGATTTTAAAATGTCTGCGGAAACATCAGACAAAATGCGCCTGACAACTCTTAAGAGGGACAGTCAGTAGAGTGGAATAAGACTCAGTATAAAGGAGCTCCAGAGAGTGCATGCTGGGGACATAGTTTACAAATGAACTGTGGATCACTGGAAAACCAGAGATGCAGGGATGCTTATGGGTGATATGTGGTGCCACAGAAGGATGTTATAACTTCAGTGGGCGTATAAAGCAGGGCAGTGAACGAAAACTACTATCTGGAAAAGGGTCAGCTTAGCTGTATATACCTACAGTATCTGTAAATGGTTAACTTATGGCTGGAAATAGCGGAGGAGGGCAAAAATCATAAGGGTACACAAATATTCTGTTGCATGAGAGATTGAGTTCAACAGAAAGTGCTTCAAACTTCAGTTCCGGAACGTTTCACAGAGCGAGATGGCGCAGTGGTTAGCACACTACTGGACTCGCATCTGGGAGTACGACAGTTCAAAACCCCATCCAGCCATCCCGACTCCGGTTTTCCCTGATTTCCCTAAACAGGTCCAGGCAAATGCCAGGACGATTTCTTCGAAACGGGTACGGGTGATTTCTTGCGCCATCCTTATGTAATCACAGCTTGTGTTCCGTCTGTAGCGACAGCGCTGTCGACGGGACGTTAAACCCTAATCTTCACCCCTTCGTTCCGAGCGTGTCATAATAATCTCGGATGAACCGCACATTTATTTTGTATTCGTACATTAATGGGGATTTTCGCCTTGTTATACGCAGTAGGTTACACTTACCAATATTGAGAGATAACTGCCAGTCATTACACCACGCATTTATTTTCTGCAAATCCTAATTGATTTGTTCACAACTTTCGTGTGATACTGCTTTCCTGTAGACTACAGCATCATGGGCCGCTATCAATACCATCAATCAAATCGTTTATGTAAATCGTAAAAAGCACAGGACCTATTACGCTGCCCTGGGGCACACCTGAAGTTACGCTTGTTTCTGTTGAAGTCACCCCGTTCAGGACGACATGCTGTTCCCTGTCTGTTAGAAAACTTTCTATCCAACCGCATATGTCATCGGACAGACCGTGATCTCGCACTTTTTGGAGCAAGCGACAGTGCGGAACTGAGTCGAACTCCTTCCGAAAGTCGAGAAATATGGCATCAACATGGAAGCAGGTATCTAGAGCCTGTTTTGTATCATGTGAACTAGTACTATTAACGGCCTAACATAAACGTCCCGTGCAAATCTGATGTTCTAGCACAAAAATAATTACTGGGGCCCTAAATATGAATCTGACTGCGTAATGAGATGTTCAGCTCACGGCGTCAGTCAGTTTCCGTCCATACGTTGAGTCCCTAAAGCGAAGATTACTCCGCCACAAAACTAAGAATAAATGAACTTCACAATCGCCTCAAAACATACTAACTTCATTGACGTTAATGCACTCAAATGGAAACAAGATAAAATTCGCTTTATCTCAATGTCGTTCCCGAAAAGAAACGATTGACCATAACCATATAATATGTTCCAGACAAAATGTTGCATGCACTGCACCTCGTCATAATTGCTTCTGTCTTTTGAAAGAATTTCATTAATATTAACTGCAATACATTTGGCTTGGCGCAAAAATATAAACACGTCAGTCAGGAATGAATACAGAGTAAAATTTTTATATGCAGCAGCGAGCTGAGGAGCGCTTGCTGTTTCCCACTGATCGACCCTCGACCACTCTCATTCTTTGCAGCCACATCCAGGTGCTTCCTTCCCGCGGAACTCGGAGATGGTTGGAGTCTCGGAAGCTCTTAGTCGACGAGAATATGAAACAGTTTTCACAAAATGATAAATAAAAATATTTTCTTCCCGTTTTCCACTCCTATCCCACTCAAAAACTTCTGTTATTTATTATACTAACCTACGTTAGGAATTAATCCGCACATCAAAAAAAGTTTTGCAGCACCCCGGTTCCCAGAACTACTGAAGATAGACGTTGACTGTGGATATTGTATCACAGACAATCCCTTTCACTGTTCATAGATGTCACTAAACCCACCTAAAGATGTAAACAACCATGCATGAACAGCGCCTATTAGACGGAGGGGCTCCGACAGCCGATCAGTTGCAGTCATTCCACCAGGAAGGAGGTACACGGCTCGTGTTGTCTGTAGATCAACCGTGCCTAGACGGTCAATACCGCGGTTCGATCGCGTTCACATTGTTACTTTGTGCCAGGAAGAGCTCTCAACAAGGGAAGTGTCAGAGTAAACCAAAGCGATGTTGTTCGGACTTGGAGCACATACAGAGACAGGAACTGTCGATGACATGCCTCGCTCAGGCTGCCCAAGGGCTACTACTGCAGTGGATGACCGCTACCTGCGATTTATGGCTCCGAGGAACCCTGACAGCAACGCCACCATGTTGAGTAACGCTTTTCTTGCTGCCACAGGACGTTGTGTTACGACTCAAACTGTGCGCAACAGGCTGAATGATGAGCAACTTCAATCCCAACGTCCATGGCGAGATCCACCTTTGCAACCGCGACACCATTCAGCGTGGTTCAGATGGGCCCAACAACATGCCGAATGGACCGCTCAGGTTTGGCATCACGTTCTCTTCACCGATGAGTGTCGCATATGACCAGTCAGACAATCGTCGGAGGCGTGTTTGGAGGCAACCCTGCCAGGCTGAACGCCTTAGGTACATTGTCCAGCCCGTGAAAGAAGGTGGAGGTTCCCTCCTGTTTTGGGGTAGCATTATGTGGGGCCGACGTACGCCGTTGGTGGTCATGGAAGGCGCCGTGACTGATGTACGATACGTGAATGCCATCCTCCGACGGATAATGCAACCAAATCAGCTGCATATTGGCGAGGCATTCGTCTTCATGGACGACAATTCGCGGCCCCATCGTGCACATTTTGTGAATGACTTCCTTCAGGATAACGACATCGCTCGACAAGAGTGGCCAGCATGTTCTCCAGACATGAAACCTATCGAACATGCCTGGGATAGATTGAAAAGAGCTGTTTATGGACAACGTGATCCACCAACCACTCTGAGGGATCTACGCCGAATCGCCGTTGAGGAGTGGGACAATCCAGACCGACAGTGCCTTGATGAACTTGTGGATAGTATGCTGCCCGTACATTAGCTGACAATAGATGTAGACCAGCTATCCTGTGGAAAAATCTCCGTAGTCTCGGTTTAGGCAAAATAAAAGTTGCAGAAAATCCCATGGTCCCAGCTGAAGAACTAAACCGATTCTTCACATTACCCAAAACCAAAATTGAACCACAAAAAAAACAGAGAATCATTGATTACTTCATGGGGATGAACGACTGTAGCAAAGAAAAATTCTATCTACAGCACGGCACTTGCAGTACTGTCAAGAAAGCCATAGTGCGGATTGGATTCAAATGGGTCAAATGGCTCTGAGCGCTATGGGACTTAACATGTATGGTCATCAGTCCCCTAGAACTTAGAACTACTTAAACCTAACTAACCTTAGGACATCACACCACACCCAGTCATCACGAGGCAGAGAAACTCCCTGACCCCGCCGGGAATCGAACCCGGGAACCAGGGCGCGGGAAGCGAGAACGCTAACGCACGGCCACAAGCTGTGGACGCGGATTAGATCAGCATCTACTGGACATGATGGTATCACTATCTAGATGGTAAAACTTATTATTGACCAACTACTGCCTTCTATAACAGACATTTTCAACGATTCATTAATCACAGGTGTTTTCCCTGAGGCCTGGAAACAGGGACAAATTAAGCCACTGCCTAAAAAGGACATCGCCACAGCACCCTCTGACTACCGCCCCATCTGCCTTCTTCCTGCACTGTCAAAGGCCTTAGAATATATAGTTCATGACCAGCTCACCAACCACCTAAGTACTAACAACCTACTAGACGAATACCAATGAGGTTTCCATAAACATCGGAGCACAACATCCGCACTGATAAAGTTGACAGATGACCTGAAACTTGCCTCGGACAGACAAGAAGCGACTATCGTTTGCTTCTTAGATTTCAGCAAAGCATTTGATACTGTCGACTTCGACATCTTACTAACCAAACCTAGGGGTTTACATTTTTCACCAAGTGCAGTGCAATGGTTTCGCTCATACATGACGTGTCGTCAGCAAGGCGTCCTGTCTGGGAATATAAAATCTCAATGGCGGCAGGTAGTGGCAGGCGTTCCCCAAGGCTGAGTATTAGGTCCTATACTCTTCTCTCAGTATGTCAATGATGTGTCATAGGTTCTGACCTACTGCAAATATCATATGTATGCTGGTGACCTTCAGTTGTATCTAAGTGCGAAACCAAGCAATCTCAAGAATGCTATTGAAAATTTCAATACTGACCTCGATGCACTGTCAAAATGGGCACACGACATAGGTCTAAAACTAAACCCATCTAGAACCCAAGCGGTACTTGTTGGTCACTCTAAGCTCATTAGCCCAAAATATCGGGAATCCGTACCACCTCTTATCCTAAATGGAACAAATATTAACTTCTCTCCCTCAGCAAAGAGTTTGGGAGTAGTAATAGATGAAAATCTAAATTGGTTCAAAAGGTTCTGAGCTCTATGGGAACATACATGGTCATCAGCCCCCTAGAACTTAGAACTACTTAAACCTAACTAACCTAAGGACAGCACACAACACCCAGTCATCACGAGGCAGAGAAAATCCCTGACCCCGCCGGGAATCGAACGCGGGAGCCCGAGCGCGGGAAACGAGAACGCTACCGCACGACCACTAGCTGCGGACGAATATCTAAATTGGACAGAGCACGTAACTGCAGTGTGCAAAAAAGCATTAGCATCCCTTCATGTCCTACAAAAATATAAAAAAACGCTTCCCTTTAGATCTGAAAAACAAATTAGTACAAACGCTTGTTCTCCCAATCATTGACTACAGCGATATTATCCTACAAGGCCTCTGTCAGGAAAATTCCCGACGTCTAGAACTTATCATGAATGCATGCGTCCGATATAACTGTGACGTTCAACTTTTTGATCACATTTCACCAGCATATGCAAAATTGTCCTGGCTGCGTGCAGACAAACGCAGAGATTTCCATACACTCTTTCTCATCTACTGCCTTATAAATGTACACTGTCCCTCATATCTCTCCTCGTCCCTAACGCTCATGTCGGAACAACATGACAGAAACACACGTCCCCATTATAATAAAATCCTCTCCGTTCCACTGCATCGCTCAGTCACCTTCTCCAAGTCCTTTACAGTGACGGGGACCCGACTCTGGAATAACCTCCCTCGTTATGTTACAGAACTTAAAAGCATGTCCGGCTTCAAAACACAGTTAATGACGTATCTACTTAAGCAACAGTAATGCCTTCCTCTGTATATGAATGCACTTCACCTCATTACTTCCCTCTTTCCCTCTCCTTAAATCTCCCTTCCCCAAAACCCGCTATACCAGTGAACATCTACTTTACACACCAAGATATTAATGTACATCTGCACAAACCTTCATTACTATTGCCAATCACTCTCATGTTTGTCATTATTATTTGATTTTTTTACTGTTATTATTATTATTGCTTTTATCATAATCTGTATGTATAGCACCTGTTGTAAAAATACTGCAGCATTTACTTTATTAGGTCTTAGTCACTACTCTTTATTCATATTGTCACTAGAGTAAGCTAATATTCTCATTTAAACTATGGTCATGATGTAACTCTGATGTGTGAAATGCTGCATGTGTGGAACGCTGGTCCGATGTAAGAGAGGGCGTGATGGCCCTAATCTGATCAGGTTAAATAAATAAATAAATGCAAGAGGACTTGCTACTGGGTATTAGAGGTACCTTTGTGTACAGTAATCTGGACCACCACCTCTGAAGATCTCACTGTATGGTGGTAGAACATGATATATGTGGTTTTCATGAGCAATAAAAGGGGCAAAAGTGATGTTTATGTTGGTCTCTGTTCCAGTTTTCTGTACATGTTCCGGAACTCTCGGAACCGAGGTGATGCAAACCTTTTTTTAAATGTGTGTATATAATAGAGGAATAAAAACGGGATGTAAATTAACCGTTATAAGCTTAATAAACTGATGAAAAACGTTTCTCTGAGCTTGCATATGAAAGTTTGCTAGCTTATGTTCAAGGTGACGTACTCACAAATGGCGAGAGATGGGAACATGTACTGCAACCCAGGAACATTGTCGAACATGGTCGTTGTGGTACTCCAAGTGATATGGTGTGGGGAGGCCTAGGGTATGGTCGCCCGAGAGCCGGCCGCGGTGGTCTAGCGGTTATAGGCACCACAGTCCGGAACCGCACGACTGCTACGGTCGCAGGTTCGAATCCTGCCTCGGGCATGGATGTGTGTGATGTCCTTAGGTTAGTTAGGTTTAACTAGTTCTAAGTTCTAGGGGACTGATAACCACAGCAGTTAAGTCCCATAGTGCCCAGAGCCATTAAGGTCGCCCGAATCGGGTCAATATTTCAAATTTCCGTCTGGTCGCCATATATGAAGTGCTATAGGAAGTACTGTCACATAGCGGTGTCTGTTGGAACTAGGCGTATGAGTCGAAAAGCAGAAAACATTATCAGGTGCGTTGTTGTGTAAAAATTGTTTGTAGTAAGTTCTGAAAATATTATACTTTGTAAAATAGCTTTGGCTTTAGATTCGTTTCGTAATTTGTTAAGTATTCGTTACACATCAACTTCATATACTAGAGAAAAGGTTCTGGTGTTACCGGCGCGTGAACTTGCTTGCATAGGACTACCAATTTAGGGAGAAAATATTGTGCATTTTCGTCTAATCTTATAAGTACAATGCAGGTGAAAAGGGTCAATACTTTCATTTCGACTCATTGCAATTAATATCTTTTTTCATTTTGTATTATTTTGTTTTCGTTTTTTATTGCAGATGAGGAAATATGAAAGAAACACTGTTACTTTGTGGACCGAGGATGACTTGCAAAAAGTAACTGAAGCATACTGGGAGGGTAGAAGTCAATGCCATTCAGCGGAATCGATTGAGGTGTCGCACTGCTGTGTACAAAGATGACTGCGAAGTGGATAAAGATTGTCTTGCAAAGGTAAAAGATGGTCAAATGATACACTCCTGGAAATGGAAAAAAGAACACATTGACACCGGTGTGTCAGACCCACCATAACTGCTCCGGACACTGCGAGAGGGCTGTACAAGCAATGATCACACGCACGGCACAGCGGACACACCAGGAACCGCGGTGTTGGCCGTCGAATGGCGCTAGCTGCGCAGCATTTGTGCACCGCCGCCGTCAGTGTCAGCCAGTTTGCCGTGGCATACGGAGCTCCATCGCAGTCTTTAACACTGGTAGCATGCCGCGACAGCGTGGACGTGAACCGTATGTGCAGTTGACGGACTTTGAGCGAGGGCGTATATTGAGCATGCGGGAGGCCGGGTGGACGTACCGCCGAATTGCTCAACACGTGGGGCGAGAGGTCTCCACAATACATCGATGTTGTCGCCAGTGGTCGGTGGAAGGTGCACGTGCCCGTCGACCTGGGACCGGACCGCAGCGACGCACGGATGCACGCCAAGACCGTAGGATCCTACGCAGTGCCGTAGGGGACCGCACCACCACTTCCCAGCAAATTAGGGACACTGTTGCTCCTGGGGTATCGGCGAGGACCATTCGCAACCGTCTCCATGATGCTGGGCTACGGTGCCGCACACCGTTAGGCCGTCTTCCGCTCACGCCCCAACATCGTGCAGCCCGCCTCCAGTGGTGTCGCGACAGGCGTGAATGGAGGGACGAATGGAGACGTGTCGTCTTCAGCGATGAGAGTCGCTTCTGCCTTGGTGCCAATGATGGTCGTATGCTTGTTTGGCGCCGTGCAGGTGAGCGCCACAATCAGGACTGCATACGACCGAGGCACACAGGGCCAACACCCGACATCATGGTGTGGGGAGCGATCTCCTACACTGGCCGTACACCTCTGGTGATCGTCGAGGGGACACTGAATAGTGCACGGTACATCCAAACCGTCATCGAACCCATCGTTCTACTACTCCTATACCGGCAAGGGAACTAGCTGTTCCAACAGGACAATGCACGTCCGCATGTATCCCGTGCCACCCAACGTGCTCTAGAAGGTGTAAGTCAACTACCCTGGCCAGCAAGATCTCCGGATCTGTCCCCCATTGAGCATGTTTAGGACTGGATGAAGCGTCGTCTCATGCGGTCTGCACGTCCAGCACGAACGCTGGTCCAACTGAGGCGCCAGGTGGAAATGGCATGGCAAGCCGTTCCACAGGACTACATCCAGCATCTCTACGATCGTCTCCATGGGAGAATAGCAGCCTGCATTGCTGCGAAAGGCGGATATACACTGTACTAGTGCCGACATTGTGCATGCTCTGTTGCCTGTGTCTATGTGCCTGTGGTTCTGTCAGTGTGATCATGTGATGTATCTGACCCCAGGAATGTGTCAATAAAGTTTCCCCTTCCTGGGAGAATGAATTCACGGTGTTCTTATTTCAATTTCCAGGAGTGTATTTAATAAAGGGCAAGAAAAAGAACTCGTTTCAAGAATACTGATGTTATGTGCTTGTGGCTTCATGTTGAATTCAGATACCGCAAGGAGGGTTGCCTATGAGTCCGCAGAATCCAGCAAAATAAAGCATACGTTTTCAGATGCCAACAAAATCGCTTAAGAGGTTCAGGGAACGAAACCAAAATTTGTCTTTGAGAAAAGCGGAAGGGCTTTCCACAGCTAGATGCAATGGTTGGAATAAAGATGTGACTGACTTCTTTCCCTAGTTGAGGAAAACTATGGAGGATCTTGCTTTGATAGTTTGTTTGCTTGATTTGGGGGATGGGACCGAACAGTGAGGTCATCGGTCCCAACGGATTAGAGAAGGAAGTCGGCCGTGTCATTTCAAAGGAACCATCCCAGTATTTGCCTGAAGCGATTTAAGGAAAGCACGGAAAACCTAAAGCAGGATGGCCGGATGTGGGTTTGAACCATCGTCCTCCCGAATGCAAGGCCAGTCTTCTAACCACTGCACCGCCTCGATCCGTGGAGAATCTTTATTTTCTGCACAAACCTTAGCTGATTTATAACGCAGATGAATCAGGTTACCAAATGAACAACAAGTCCACAAGAAAAGGTTTTGCTGAATAAGGGAGTAAAGCTGTTTATGTCCCCACTTCCGTAGAGACAGGAGAGCTTGTCTCCATCTTAGTTTCCGCAGGAAACTTCATCCGTCCTATGACAATATTTAAAGGTAAAGGATTTTTACCTGATCTTCCTGACGGTTTTCAAAATGGGTCCCTGATAACAATGACAGACTTCGGGTGGATTAATGAAGAAGCATTCCTCAAATGACTGGAATATTTTCAATCACACCGGGTTCCTGGGCACTGCATTTTATTTGTGGACGGTCATACGCCACATAAACCTTAAGAAGAAATCATGTCTTGCGAAGAAAGTAAGTCACACTGCTCACGGCATGCAACGATTACACAGGTCGTTTCTTAAGTCACTAAAATCATATTACGCGAGGGAATGTATGAACTTTGTAACAGAGGAGGAACACTGAAGATAAGCTCGCGTTAGGAAACTGATGTGTCAGCACAGCATGGTATTCAACTTTTACACAACGACACAAGCTGAGCACAATAATCTGTGGGGTGGTACGACTGGACCGAGTGACACATCAGGCAATCGCCATCGACAGTTGCACTGAAGATTTATTTGGCACATTTAATCAAGACAAATAACAAATAAAACCATCAACACATTTTAAGATTACCACACATCTTTAAATTTACCATTTACATGATGGCCAGTTACTTCAAAATTTAAACATTCATAAACTACGGCTGACACCCTACAATGTAGGATATAAAATATATAATTTCATATAAGCAAGCAACCTCATGGGATTCAACAAACTACGCCCAGAAGAGGACGCCCGCTCACTCAGCTGTTTCCAGTACAGGCTCGGCATGGACCCCCAAACGGGAGCAGCAACGGACACGAATAGGCACTCAAAAATCCCAGAACTAGTGGGTATCTACAACAGACTGTTATTTGCCGTAAGTGACTAGAAACACAATAATTCATTACAGCAAATCACCTGTAAATTAATTAACCTATTAATGAACATCATCTGAGCAGTACAAATCTATCATCTTATGTCCGTAAGGCCAATTATACATTAAGCTGCGAGTGAACAAGATACACGGCCAGCTGGCACGTGCGGGCAAAGGGGGCGGAAAATATACAACAGCACAAGTAGGACAACCCAGGACCCCGCACCCGTTACCAAGACAAGCAGCAGAAGTCCCGATAAAACGAAATCCAAATGCAAGTAAGTAGCGTGCAGACTAACGGTATATCGAGTTCCCCCTCCCGACGCAAAACCCGTAGCGACTTACAGCAAATAGTCACACTTAAATTTGTGATTAAATCAGAATTAATTACAATATCCACATACTATCACTGAAGGAATTTTTGTACTTTCATTAATAGAATCAGTTTCAAACTATTTAAACACACAATAACAACTGCCCTCTCAGTGACTGCTAAGAATTTATGAAACTACTCATTTAGAATTAGACATGTGTCTCTCAGACACACTATTACTTCAGATAGAAACGTAACAGTAACACTATTACAATTCACGGCAATATATATCCAGGGAAAATTCTATCCATGTATATCTATAGCAATTGACCAGCTTAACTCCGTCGTGTGATGTAAATACAATAACCAGGCGGCACTTAAACAAGGGCCAGCCAAACTGTTTTCAATGACAGTTAAACGCTGACAGTAGCAACCTACAGACAGAATGTATCAGCACTCCAGGCCCTAGTAAATGTTATCACATCGCATATAGCTCTCACTAGAACATTGCATACTAAGCAAGTTGAAATTAAAATTCGAGGACAGACTCAGTAGAAGAAGCAACGGCCGGCCAGGAATATGAAGTCAACAGCACAAAACTCAGTAGTCGACTCCGGCCACAATTTACAGCACAAGCAAGGCCCTTACCCTATTGCTTATTCGACGAAGCCAGCCGCCGTAAATCCCTGTGCCAGGAGACATATAACTAGCGAAATACCCCCAACTTCTTTCCAGTAACGTGACTGTTTCTACGCCGGCGATATTTCCTACGGCGCCGTCACTCGGTTAAACAGCCCCTTTTAGTTGTGCCCTTCCTGCTGCCTCGCACGGCAGCTGTACTGTCCGCCAGACTTGGCAATGACGTTACTGCTAGGCGTCCCAAAGCAAAATTCCTCGCTACTTGCTGGAGCTTACCCCTCGCTCCTTGATCTGCCCGGGCCGAACTTGCGCACATCACCGGAAAGATGACCCATACCGGCGACGGGAATATCGCTGATCGAGCCACACGGCTCAGAAACATTTTGTAGGCTTCATGGGTGAGTGCGCAACACCAGCGATCGCAGAAAATAGATTTCGTTCAACTGGTGTTTTTCCGTTGAATGAAAACTCCGTGGCTGAACGCGAGTTCATACCGGCTACTATACTGTCGAGCCAAGAAAACACACCAAAGAAAACTGAACTTCAGTCCGTGTCTCCTCGCGTTAGTCCAATTCATGACGGGCCGAAGAATGACACACCAAAGTCTTCTGTTTCATTGCATGACATGTTGCCGTCTCAAAAGCAGACTACTACCAAATCTTTTGCCATGAAACATAAATCGCTTCTTCTTACCTCCCCAGAAGATATAAATGCAAAAAAGTTTAAAGAAACTCAAGTTAAGAAGAGACAACACGTAGAGGATGAACCATCTGGGTCAGGTCCATCAGAATCCTCCAAAGAAACAGATGACGATAATGAGACATCTTGTGAACTCCGCAAAATTAAATACAGCGGTCGAGTACGGGCCGAACTTGCTGACTGGATTCAGTGTTAAGGCAATGGCAGGAAATGTTACCACGAGAATTGTGTTGGTGCACTGGGGAAGAAGAGGTTTGTTTGTGGAAAATGTGTTGCTATTTTAATGTGGTGCATACACGTTTGTACTGACCCTATTCGACGGATTTATGACCCGATTAGTCTTACTTGAAGAAGGCGAATAGGGTCATGCTCTCATCCTTAAGATCATTTTTGTGAAACTATGAACAACATATTGTAGGCAAAAGGACGTAGCTCTTAAGTATTTACAATGAAAATTTGTTCGTGTGAAAATATGTCTTTTATTTACTTTGTAAAAAATTTTGACCCGACTCGGCCAATTTTACCGTAATGTTGCATCTTCGTATTTTTGATCACCGTACAATCAACGATCAACGTTATTGTGACACTGAACTCTTTCCCCATGTGCGTATTTTCAGTGGTGCATTTGAATCTCACTTCATTTCTAAGGATGACAACGCATGACTGCAGCGATCAGCGCAGTTGAGGAGCACTTGGAACGGGAGAATATTAGGCGAATGGAGTGGCCTGACGGTTGTCGCTACTTAAATCCGGTCGAACACGTGTGGGATGTATTGGGGGAACGTCCACGTGCAGCATCCAACGGTGGTCAACCGCTTTGGAGGAATGGAACACGCTACCATGACAACTCCTCTCCAACCTTACGGCCAACATGGGAGCATCTTCCAGAGCATGCACTGCCGGCCGTGATGATCACACAGCCTATTAAGACCTATGTCCCGCTTTTTGTGAATGTCCATTGGGCCATCATAAATGGCGTTGAGTTCAGTGCATTTGTTGCATTGTAATAAAGATGTAATTTCTGTTCGTACCATCGCTTATTTCCCCTCGGTTACCTGCCATACTATACTGTAGCAGTTCATTGTATGTGTATGACCCAAGTTTCGTCGAGCTGTTTTACCTGACAGTGAAACATCATGTGAAAGTTAGTTTCTTCCTTATCTTTTGCGCACCATTGTATTCCACTCTCATTAACAAACATGAAAGATTTGTATGAATGCAGAGTCTCACGGCGATAAGGTTTAACAAAATGTTCTCAGGTTTCCTATTTCGTGTACAACGGCCAATATTACGGTCAGACAGACGGCGTAGCAATTGGTAGCCCGTTGGCTCCAGCTGCGGCAAACTTCTTCATGGAGAATTTTGAGGATATTGCCATAGATACTGCGCCATTGAAGCCGAAGTGTTTCTTTCGGTACGTTCGTCATTTGGCCACAGGGACGCGAGAAACTAGACGAGTTTTTGGAACACCTCAATGGCATCAACAGTAATATTCAGTTTACGAAAAAAATTCTTCAAATGGCTCTGAGCACTATGAGACTTAACATCTATGGTCATCAGTCCCCTAGAACTTAGAACTACTTAAACCTAACTAACCTAAGGACATCACACAGCACCCAGTCATCACGTCCAGTTCACCATGGAGGTGGAAAAAGATAATGCATTGCACTCCCTCGACGTCCTCGTCCACCGTAAACGAAATGGGCGCCTCGGCCACAGCGTCTACACAAAACCCACACACACACAGACCTGTACCTGCGCGCCACCAGGCATCATCCTCCAGCACAGAAGCGCCCAGTATTACAAACATTGGTGCCTTGTGCAAGAGTAATATCAGACGACGATGATGTGCCCCATAAACTGAGCCACCTATGCAAGGTTTTAAGGAATAACGGCTACAGCGCCCGTCAAGTGGAAGAAGTGATTTCTGGGAAATATCAGAATAAGACCACCGACGAAGAGCGGGAAAAGAAACTTGCTTTGCTGCCATTCTGTGGCTCTGTGTCGGGCAAAATAAGCGGCCTGTTGAAAAGACACAAGATCAAATCAATCTTCAGGCCTCCAACGAAAATCCGTCAATTGCTCAAATCAGTTAAAGACGCTGTAGGTCTCAGAACACCTGGAGTCAACGAAATACCTTGTGAGTGTGGCCAGAAGTACATCGGACAAACAGTGCGTACTGTGGAACAACGCAGGAAAGAACATGAGAGGTATTTTCGCCTACGCTATCCAGAGAAATCTGCGTTAGCTCAGCATGCGTTAGCAAACGGTCACCATATAAAATTTGACGATACCACTGTCGTGGCTCGCACTAACGGCTTCTGGGACAGTTTAACAAAGGAAACTATTGAAATGAAAATTACCGCAAACACCCCGAATAGAGACGGTGGCTTGCAGTTCAGCGCTGCGTGCGATCCAGCGATCGCGCGGTTCAAGAGGGCACATCGAACGCCGACTCAAAACATACCCATATATGGCAATGTCACGGCCACCAGTGACGTCACAGTCGGCAGCTAGCGTATATAAGGGCGCACCAACAGCCCACTGGCAGTCACATCACTTGACAATGGCCAAGGAGTGCTTGGCCGAAAGCTCGTGTAGGTTTAAGCAATTGACGCGGTTGGAAACCCGAGAACATTTTATTCATAAAAGGTTTGCTTTGCAATCTGTTCATTTACAATAAAGAATGCCTTAACGCCATCCGCACCAACGAGATGGTTGCCAAATCAGACGCGGAGATCCTTTTACTTTCTGCTGCTTCACTTCATCCTGTTTCAGTTTTATGAAAGAAACTTTTTCGAGTTAACAAAAAATAAGATGTTTAAAAATTTTCTAGTGAAGATGTCAGATGACGCCGAGGCTGGAAGTCATCTGAATGGCAACCGCCATTATGAACAGAGAATGTGTTTCACGCATGCGAACAGAGTAGAAAGAAAGCAATCATGCTGGTTAATGTCACACCGGTAGCTAAACAACATTTGCTTGGTGCGTTTTTTATTTTTCTTCTGGAGTAAAAGTTATTTGCAGTAGTCAAGATGAATGGGACGCAATGTACACTTACAGCTTTAATTATAAAACAGTCAGTGAAAATCAGTTTTTCCAAGAAATACGATGAGTCTCTGTTTACGCGTCTAGATTTTCTCAGTGCCGACCTCTGCACCAACCTCATGTGTCATCTGGTTCTGCCCTGAGAGAGGGCGGCATGGGGATATTTGCTACGCGGAAACGCTTGTCTGACTAAACTATAGATGGGCAAAGTCGTTCATCCTTGGGAACTAGTTCACTGGTGATCGAACATTTTTGGGAACCATTCATTTTTACTCGTTCATCGTTCACTGTGCTTGGTATATGGTTCTCATGAAAAACTGAAAATTAGTAGCATAGGTGACTGAAGATGGAAGGCGCCTAGATAGAGCACTTGTCTCCCCCCGGGAGTACAGAGTTTTTATTCATAACAGAATTCTCATAAACTTGTAATTTTCGTGATTCTGTAAATCATCTCGTTAAGCCAACTGTAGCGTTATGTGGCTGACCGCAGTGGAATAATATAAGGTGGAGCACGAAAAACCGGCCCCGAGTACAGATTGCTCGCCAATTACGCACGATTTGCTGACCACAACGAGCAGAATAGATAAACACGTACTAATTAGACAGTGAAGAAATAACAAGTAAGCTAATGCAAACAACTTCGAAACAATAGATGACGATTCGTAAGCGACTATGAGCAGCTTGTGCTCGGGGCCGAGTGCTCCACCATGTACCACTGAAATAGTATAGTAGGAGTTACCATATTCTCTTTACAAAATGTACTCGATTACGAAGCGCGGGCTTCATTCGGTTGTAAGTCAGACTGCCTTCCATAACAATGAACATGCTCTTTTACCTTGGGTCAAAAAAAGACTAGTGTGTGCCGCGCCGATGTCCTTTGCATGTGTAATAACAAAAAATCTTGCCTTTTTAAAAGTATTTCTTCTGCTGTTCATCGAAATACTGAAGTAAGAGGATACGCCGTTTTGTTACCTGAAAAGATGTATGTATTAATTACCACGTAATTTTTACGTAATTTACATAATAATAAAATATGTGGTGTCACCGCCAGACACCACACTTGCTAGGTGGTACCCTGTAAATCGGCCGCGGTCCGTTAGTATATGTCGGACCCGCGTGTCGCCACTATCAGTGATTGCAGACCGAGCGTCGCCACAAGGCAGATCTAGTCTAGAGAAACTCCCTAGCACTCGACCCAGTTGTACAGCCGACTTTGCTAGCGATGGTTCGCTGTCTACATTCGCTCACATTTGCAGAGATGACCGTTTAGCATAGTCTTCAGCTACGTCATTTACTACGACCTATCAAAGTGCCATATTCAGTTACTATAATGACTTCAAGAATGTATTCTGAACAGATAATATTGTGAATCATGTACCGTCAAGAGCGATGTTCATCATTAATGGATTAAAGTTATGTATGACACTAATTACGTCCGCTTTCAGAATTCTCATTCCTTGTCATGCTCCAGACCTCACGTCAGTATGGTCCTTCCCTCATCACGCCAGCCTGCGTGAGCTAAAACGCGTGCATTTCGGCCTCCACTCGCAACACTGTGTTGGCTCTTTAGCTAACACAAAAAAATACATTTTAATTACTGGTTATGGACGCTGAATAGAATACGAAAGGAACCAGAAGTTCAGAAATCAAAAAGTGTTTGAAACAGATCTAGAATGGGCGTGCGAAGCGAACGAAACGAAGAACAAAAATTCGATACTGAACTATGAGTTATCGGCAGTGGAACTGCGACGAGCGACCACGTAAAGAAGCCTGGTCGAGCGAGGCCGAGACCTAGACAGACGGGAACGGGACCGAGGCTGGAACGAGACCGGCCGACGTGCCGTTCGGGTATGAGACCGACCGCTTCCTGTTCCCGGAAACGGTAAGGAGAAACCCGTGACCAAAGTGAAGTATGAAA
Source organism: Schistocerca gregaria (assembly GCF_023897955.1). NCBI lineage: Eukaryota > Metazoa > Arthropoda > Insecta > Orthoptera > Acrididae > Schistocerca > Schistocerca gregaria. The sequence goes on from NC_064926.1 coordinate 131,576,301, forward strand.
GATCGTTACTTAGAATTTGTTCCTCGTTCGTTCCGTCCATCTTGGTGAACCGTTCGTTTGGACCCGTTAGTTTGCGAAGGACCCAACTCTAGAGTAAAAACGTTGTGCCACACCAGCCTCCAAGTGTGCTGTAGACTCCTTTGGCCGCGCGGGATTAGCCGAGCAGTCTCAGGCGCTGCAGTCATGGACTGTGCGGCTGATGCCGGCGGAGGTTCGAGTCCTCCCTCGGGCATGGGTGTTTGTGTGTTTGTCCTTAGGATAATTTAGGTTAAGTAGTGTGTAAGCTTAAGGACTGATGACCTTAGCAGTTAAGTCCCATAAGATTTCACACACATATAAACATTTGACTGCTTTGTGCAGTCCGAGAAACGCTGCTCTGGAAGGGTGTCGTTGCGTGATGCATGGAGGCTGGGAGTAGAGCCGTCGGTGTTGTGGCGCTGCACGGCACGGCACTGCACAGTATTTTATACGAGTTCTCAGCGTCACGCGCGCCGTGTACTGCCGTGGGTCGGGTGGGTCAGCGAGCGAGAGCCTACGTCACGCGCGTGGCCGATCCGCTCCACCGCTCCGCGATGTGCTCCGATAGCCGCAGTCGGCCGCTGTGAACTCACACGGTGAAAGTGCCGGTTGCAACGATATGCGAGATGCCGGAAAGAGTTCCGTTCGAAATGGGCACGAAAGCAGTTTCTCTCCTCGCTGTGGGCCACTATGAGATATGGTCGGTAAATAACCCTCTTTCTCTATATGTAGGGTGACAATTAATGAAATACAAGAAATAAACTTAAGATTGGATGGGTAGGTCACATAACTAATGAGGAGGTATTGAATATAATTAGGAAAGAGTTTGTGGCACAACTTGACTAGAAGAAGGGACTGGTTGCTTGACATGTTATGAGGCATCAAGGGATCACCAATTTAGTATTGGAGGACAGCGTGGAGGGTACAAATCCTAGAGAGAGACCAAGAGATGAATACACTAACCGGATTCAGAAGGATATAGGCTGCAGTACGTACTGGGAAATGAAGCAGCTTGCACAAGATAGAGTAGCATGGAGAGCTGCGTCAAACAGTCTCAGGACTGAAGACCACAACAACAACAACAAGGAATAAAATCGTCACAACTTCTAAACGGCTTGCGTTAGGACGTTCAAACTGCACAGCTGGGCGCCGGGCATGACTGGAACCAGTATGTGAATATGGTTTAGTTTAGCGACGAAGCTCACTTTCATTGTGATGGGTTCGTCAGTAAGAAAAAGACTGGCGCATTTGGGGGACTGAGAAGCCGCATTTCACGAACGAGAAGGCTCTTCACCCTTAACGGGTGACTGTGTGGTGTGCAATGTGTAGTCGCTGAACAATCGGTGCGATATTCTTTGATGGCACGTGTTGTGTACATAGTTCCGCGTAGTCAGTGCGTGCACAAGTTTCCCACTAGAGCGCGCCCCGCTAAGCACAACAGCGCAGCGCAGCGCTCGTCCGTCTCCGCCCAACGAGATGGCGCTGCCTTAGAGACGGACCAAATTCTACTTCCGCCGATCCGCGTACTAATATGTAACGCAGCCAATGAGATTGCTGCTAACGTAGAACCTTTTCTCCTCGCGGATCACACTCGCGCAGTGATACCTGAGCGCGCGAGGTATTATAACGAGTGTACAGACCTCCGATTAGTCAGTCTGCATTAGTCTGCATTTGTCTGTAGTCACGTTTCAGTCAGCGCCTAATAAGATTATCATATTCCTGTACATAGCTATGAAAATAAATGTATAGACACTTTGTCAAGTATCAGAGATAAGTGAGAATAAGATTAACATACCAACACCAAAGGAACTTCAGATTGTCAATTGTAAACAGCATCCAGAATCAAGTTACGTAATGTCTGTGCTTTTTATTATTTTAAAAAATGTGTGTGAAAATTAATCAAGTTCTGTTTAAAGTTGGTCACCGTCAATCTGCTACTCTAAGCGTGCAAGTGGCATTTCTATCGTCTGACCTAGCGGCAGAAGATAAACACGCCACTATAAGACCACGAGACATATTGCTGACACTCGCCTACTTCGTTACCAGCTGAAGCAAATGACTGCTAATCACATTCTGTAGAGCTACCAGACTGTGTGAATGTTGACCGCTAAGTTCCATCCACTGTTCGAAGTACTTCCAGACATGAAGGGCTTATTTCAATAGTGGTACAAGTCCGTTTTTGTTCATCTTGAGATACAGAGTCCTAAAGTTAAATGAGCGCTGAAAAATCTGCAGTTGAGATACCAGAAATATTCAAGCATTTTGCTTCTTGCTAGAGATGAACCTTTCTTTCTGTTTGTTTGGATCATTAATTTCAGAAGCATTATAGGCAGAAAAGTGGAGGTAATGGGCTTGTACCAGTATTGAAATAAGCCCTTCATATTTTGTATGGGGTTAAGTTCCCGTGATTAAGCGGGTTAGCGGATTTAGTATGCCGAAGGGTTAGTTAAACAATGAAAGTATGTGTGAAACCCTACGGACACAGCTGATATTGTTTTCGAAGACGGAAGTGTCTCATTACGTAAGGAATGAGAATGTTGAAATAAACTTCCCGGTTCATGTTCACGGTGACCTGAATGAATGGATCGAAGTCATGGTACGAAATACACCCACAAAACTCCGTAGAACCACCTCGAGCCAGAACTACACCCTTCACACACTGTGAATTAAATGCTACATTCGGGCGTCGGCGCTTTCGACTCTTCGCATCATTTGAAAGGTGGCAAAACCGCAACTTACCTGGCCACACAATCGGCAACTGCGGTTTCTGCGCTGTTTGGCCAATTGAAGGCGGTCAGCTTTTTATGTGCCGCTGCGTGTTGCGGCCTTTTGCAACGTGCCGAACTCATCCAGTTTGCTTCGCAATGTTACTCGGATACTAGTTGAGAGGGTCTTGCGTTCACTGACAGTAGCAAGTCCTGCCGGGTTTGAAACTGACTGTCACTGACTGGGGTGACACTCGTCTCTAGTAATTGCCGGTTATGACATTTTAACGACTGCTGCTGTTACGGTATGTTACATCGTCGCGAGCAGTGTGTCATTCCTCGTGGCCACGTTAGATAGTCCGCGCTAATGAACAAATAAATGGCACTCTATTCACGCTGAGGACATGGGTTCTTCCAAACAGGATATCTGTCTACTTTCTACAATTCTATCACGTCTACATGTTGACCATCTTGCTGTACTGAATACAAACAACCGCTGGCACGTGCACAGCACGGCACTGCCATGACTTACCGTTAGAGGCAGATGATCACTCAGCACCAGCTACAACGCTCGAAGTCGGCCAGACTGCGCTTAGAAACGGGTGAGTAACATTTTGTCCGGTAAGCTTAGAAGGGCAGCTTATGAAATGAAATGTGGAGGTAACTTAATAAATTATTTATGTGGTGTCACCGCCAGACACCACACTTGTTAGTTGGTAGCCTTTAAATCGGCCGCGGTCCGTTAGTATCCGTCGGACCCGAGTGTCGCCACTATCAGTGACTGCAAACCGAGCGCCGCCACGCGGCAGGTCTAGTCTAGAGAGACTCCATAGCACTCGCCCCAGTTGTACAGCCGACTTTGCTAGCGATGGTTCACTGACTACATACGCTCTTATTTCCAGAGACGACAGTTTAGCATAGCCTTCAACTACGTCATTTGCTACGACCTAGCAAGGCGCCATATTCAGTTACTATTGATATTGATATTGTGAATCATGTACCTTCAAGAGCGAAGGTTATCATTTATGGATTAAAGTTAAGTATCAAACTAATTCCGTCCGCTTTCTGAATTCTAATTCCCTGTCATGTTCCAGACTTCACGTCAGTATAGTTCTTCCCTCCTCACGCCAGCCTGCGTGAGCTAAAACGCGTGCATTTAGGCCTCCTCTAGTAACACGGTGTTGACTCTTCTGCCAACACAACAATTTAGACCTAACCATAGACATAGATCGTCGCCTTCAGACTTTCAAGCTTAAAAACAAGGCCACCTCTACAGATATTGTAATACCTACCAATCACCAACGCTCAGTGACTTATAAATACGCTGTCTCAATGATACACCGCCTAATATACTTTTACACGAGTGATGAAAGCTTTCAAAAAATGTACAAATGTGTATGAAATTGTATGAGACTTAATTGATAAGGTCATCATGAATCCCTAAGCTTACACACTACGTAACCTAAATTATCCTAAGGACAAACACACACACACCCATGCCCGAGGGAGGACTCGAAACTCCGTCGGGACCAGCCGCACAGCCCATGACTGCAGCGCCTGAGACAGCTCGGCTAATCCCGTGAGGCGATGAAAGCATTCAAACTGAATTAAATACAATGAAACAAATACCATACCTACCTTGGTGGGCTCCACGATGCACGAAAAACAAAAACAACAGATCATCTCCCTTCTTGACAGTGTGCTCGCCCCACCACCTCATGACGTCAGTAAATAGTGCACGGTTCCATTTTTAGCATATGTCTCCCGGAATGCGGCCAGAACTTTATGACATCATTTTATACGCACAACACTGATGGTCACACTTTGAAAAACAGCTTATCAGCTTTGCAAAGGATAAAATAGACAAGGGGAAATAAAAAACTAAAGGAATTTTGCAATTTCTCCCCGTAAGGCTTTGTAGCACTACTAGTATCCAGAACTGAAATATTGTCGTCTGCAACAATTCTGTGCGACGTGTTACTCTTATTACCGCGTCGTACTGTAATAGACCGTGAAACGTGGCAGCTCCATTGTCGATCTGCTCGAAGGAGGAAATGAGGACATTGATTCGCTTTCTGTTTGCGGAAGGTGTTTAACCTGCGGAAATTATTCGTCGAATGCAAGCGCAGTATGGTGACAGCTGTTTATCGCGAAACATGAGCTGCAAATGGATAGATCACTTCAAACAGGGAAAAGCATCTCTAGATGACGAAGAAAGATCGGGCAAGCCATCGACGTCAACAATTGAGGACAATTTGGAAGTCGTCGAGTGTATGGTCATGGAAGGCAGGCGAATCACAGTGGACAAAAGTGCCAATATTGTACATGTCAGTCACGGTTCAGCGTGTTCCATCTTCCACAAGGGCAAAATTTTCGGAAAGTGTGCAAGGTGGGGACCAAAAGACTTATCAACGCACCATAAGACGCAAAGGATGGACATCTCTCGTAAGTAAAAGGCCCGTTACCATCGCGAGGGACATGGATTTTTACAGAAAATCTTTATTGTAGACGAAACGTGGATGCATCATTACGAACCAGAAAATAAGGCTGTGAGCATGTTTTGGAACACCCATCATCATCAGAACTTGAGAAATTTAAATCTCAGCCAACACTATCCTGGGACATGGAAGGTACGGTAGCTGTTCATGTCACCCTAAGAGGTGAATCTGTGAACATTGAGAACTATTGTGATGCGTTGCGGACTAGACTGAAAACTGCAATCAGATCCAAAATTCGCGATAACCTGCGAAAAGGTGTCATCCTGCAGCAAGATAACAGTCGGCGACACTGCTAAACGGACGGCCGAAACAATAAAGGAGTTGGGACTGGAATTCCTGGAACACCCGCCATGCAGTCCAGACTTGGCTCCAAGCGATTTCCATATGTTTGGACCTTTGAAGGCATCGCCCAGGAGAGGGAGATTTGCAAACCGATGCAGAAGTCATTGATGCGGTGTAAAGTCGGTTACAGGTGCAACCAAAAATTTTTTTCGACCGAATCAAAAAACTTGTGAAACGTTGGACGAAGTACGTTGAAGTACAGGGAAGTGATGTAGAAAAATGATGTTTGGACTAAATATTCCTTTCCTCAAAAGCCCCTTTCATTTTTGACTTTCCTTTTTACATAATCACTTGTAATTGTGGCAGATTCTACACAGACGGAAAACATCAAAACACCAAAAATAATAAACGTAGAGCTGTGTGATTTATGAAATACATTTATGCAATTAACGTATTAACTGATCGACACTGCAAGATCACAGATTATGTGGGATGGAGTTCCATGCCTGTTGCACTTGGTCGGTGAATACAGTGACGGTTATCTTTGTTTGTGGATGACACTGGATTTGTCGTCCGAATGACGTCCCATATTTTCTCGACTGGAGACAGATGTCGATACCCTGTAAAACATGTTGGGTTGCAACAGCGGTGCATGGGCGAGCATTATCCTGTTGGAAATGCCATAAATTATCTGGGAGCACGCATTAGGAGTGATTTAAAATGGAATGATCATATAAAGTTGATCGTCGGTAGAGCAGATGCCAGACTGAGATTCATTGGAAGAATCCTAAGGAAAAGCAATCCGAAAACAAAGGAAATAGGTTACACGTCTCGGGCGCCTCTTGTTCGCGCTGACGGCACTTTGGACGTTACATTTAAGATGCGTTACGACCCGTGGCTCTACCCTTCATTCGATCCCTGCGAAACTCCACATTTCGGCAGGATAATGCACGACCACATGTTGCAGGTCCTGTACGGGTCTTTCTTGATACAGAAAATTTCGACTGCTGCTCTGGCCAGCACATTCTCCAGATCTCTCACCAATTGAAAAAGTCTGGTCAATGGTGGCCGAGAAACTGGCTCGTCACAATACGCCAGTCACTACTCTTGATAAACTGTGGTATCGTGTTGAAGCTGCATGGGCAACTGTACCTGTACACGCCATCCAAACTCTGTTTGACTCAATGCCCAGGTGTATCAAGGCTGTTATTAAGGACAGAGGTGGTTGTTCTGGGTACTGATTTCTCAGAATCTATGCACCCAAATTGTGTGAAAATGTAATCACATGTCAGTTCTAGAATAATATATTTGTCGAATGAATACTCGCTTATCATTTTACAGTACGCTTGTTCGCCCGCTGCTTGAATACTGCTCAACAGGGTGGGATCCGCACCAGATAGGGTTGATAGAATAGATAGAGAAGATGCAACGGATAGCAGCGCGCTTCGTTACAGGATCATTTAGTAATCGCGAAAGCGTTATGGAGATGATAGATAAACACCAGTGGAAGATTCTGCAGGAGAGACGCTTAGTAGCTCGGTACGGGCTCTTATTAAAGTTTCGAGAACATACCTTCACCGAAGAGTCAAGCAGTATATTGCTCCCTCCTATGCATATCTCGCAAAGAGACCATGAGGATAAATTCAGAGAAATTAGAGCCCACACAGAGGCATACCGACAACTTTTCTTTCCACGAACAATACGAGACTGGAATAGAAGGGAGAACCGATAGAGGTACTCAAGGTACCCTCCGCCACACACCGTTAGGTGGTTTGCGGAGTATGGATGTAGATGTAGAAAACACCCTTGGAATGCTGTTCGTGAATGTCAGCACAACATGTCGAGTCACAAGACTGAAGTACAGATTTGCAGTCATGGTGAGTGGGATAACCACCATACGAAGTCACATCCTACACCGTAACTCCAGACGTAGGTCCAGTATGTGTAGCACGCAGACAGGTTAGTTGTAGGCCCTCCTAACTAATCCGAATACCGTAACTGGCACCGAGGTAGAACCAGCTTTCATCAGAAATGAGTTCCTGCTTGACACCACTGAGGTCGCAAATGGGTTGTTTGGGGTCAGTGGAATGTATGCTAAAGGGTACCTGGCTCAGAAGTGTCCTTGAAGTAATCGAATTCGTTGTGTCTCTATGGTGCCAACTGCTGCTCAGACTGCTGCTGCAGATGCAGTAAGATCGCCAGAGCCACGCACCGAACGTGATGGTCTTCCCTCTCGTTAGTGACCCGTGGTCGTCCAGAGCCTGTTCTTCCTGCGACCGGACATTCTCGTGACCACTGCTGTCAGCAATCACGTACACTGACCACATTCCTGCTAAACCTTTCTGCAGTGTAGCAGAAGGAACATGCAGCCCTATTTCACTGCCCCGTCAAACTTAGTGAGATGTTGATAATGGTGTCTTTGTTGCCTTAAAGGCTTTCTCGACTAACAGCAACTCACCGCGTCCAATATGAAAGGTAACTAACGCTCAAGACCGTTACAGCATGAATTTAAAGCAAACTTGATTTGCATCCCCAGAGTGACGATAGCGCCAGTCGCATGCAATGGCGCGAAATTTGCACAGATAGCATCTTTCAGATGAAGAAATACACCTACGAACTTTTATGTTCCCTAACTCCTTCTTGGAGTTGCTATTTCTTTTACGTCAGTGTATATGCCAGTTTGGCGGAAGAATAGCCACCAGCTTGAAGGTACACCAGACTTAGAAAAAGAGACTCCACGTTTTCAAACCACCTGCTTCAAGAAGTCAACAGTTACAAAGTGCAGCTTGAAGGCTTAATAACATTCACAAAGAGAGGAAGATGAACTACCCTGAAGTAATGGAAATTAGCAAACGTATGGCTACTTGAGCGATCTTGGCATTGAATGATCAGATGCAGTCTTCCTACACGCCATTTTATAACTGAAGATATTGCTAAAAATCCCATCCAGACCACTTTATAAATTAATTCTCCTACTCAAATGGCCAATTTTTACTTTATTTCCGTTATTATAGCTTTAGCTGCCCTATAAAATTTTAGTTTGTGTAACTGCAGATATTTCAATTACCTGTTTAGTGCAAGCTGTGCCTGTCGGTAGTAGTGGACACATTAAGAACAAGATGTTTTTGTTAAGTCATCCCCAAAGAGCATATTGTTAAACTTATTTTTCTTTTGAGAACAACTGTTGTATTTGGTCATATACACTACTGGCCATTAAAATTGCAACACCAAGAATAAACGCAAATGATAAACGGGTATTCATTCGACAAATATATTATTCTAGAACTGACATGTGATTACATTTTCACACAATTTGGGTGCATAGATCCTGAGAAATCAGTACCCAGAACAACCACCTCTGGCCGTAATAGCAGCCTTGATACGCCTGGGCATTGAGTCAAACGGAGTTTGGATGGCGTGTACAGGTACAGCTGCCCATGCAGCTTCAACACGATACCACAGTTTATCAAGAGTAGTGACTGGCGTATTGTGACGAGCCAGTTTCTCGGCCACCATTGACCAGACTTTTTTAATTGGTGAGAGATCTGGAGAATGTTCTGGCCAAGGCAGCAGTCGAACGTTTTCTGTATCAAGAAATGCCCGTACAGGACCTGCAACATGCGCTCGTGCATTATCCTGCTGAAATGTAGAGTTTCACAGGAATCGAATGAAGGGTAGAGCCACGGGTCGAAACACATCTTAAATGTAACGTCCAAAGTGCCGTCAGTGCGAACAAGAGGTGACCGAGACGTGTAACCTATGGCACCCCATATCATCACGCCAGGTGATACGCCAGTATGGCGATGACGAATACACGCTTCCAATGTCCGTTCATAGCGATGTCGACAAACACGGATGCGACCATCATGATGCTGTAAACAGAACCTGGATTAATCCGAAAAAATGACGTTTTGCCATTCGTGCACCCAGGTTCGTCGTTGAGTACACCATCGCGAGGTGCTCCTGTCTGTGATGCAGCACCAAGGGTAACCGCAGCCATGGTCTCCGAGCTGATACTCGATGCTGCTGCAAACGTCGTCGAACTGTTCGTGCAGATGGTTGTTGTCTTGCAAACGTCCCCATCTGTTGACGCGGGGGTCGAGTCGTGGCTGCATGATCCGTTACAGCCGTGCGGATAAGATGCCCGTCATCTCGACTGCTAGTGAAAAGAGACCGTTGGGATCCAGAACGGCGTTCCGTATTACCCTCCTGAACCCACCGATTCCATATTATGCTAAGAGTCATTGGATGTCGACCAACGCGAACAGCAATGTCACGATACGATAAACCGCAATCGCGATAGGCTACAATCCGATCTGTATTAAAGTCGGAAACGTGCTGGTACGCGTTTCTCCTCCTTGCACGAGGCATCACAACAACGTTTCGCCAGGCAACGCCGGTCAACTCCTGTTTGTGTATGAGAAATCAGTTGGAAACGTTCCTCATGTCAGCACGTTGTAGGTCTTGCCATCGGCACCAACCTTGTGTGAATGCTCTGAAAAGCTAATCATTTGCATATCACAGCATCTTCTTCCTGTCGGATAAATTTCGCGTCTGTAGCACGTCATCTTCGTGGTGTAGCAATTTTAATGGCCAGTAGTGTAGTTCATTATTTAATGTGTCACATATTTTATCTAAGCTAAATAGTTTTACATTCCATTTCACTGAAATAATTCTTCTCCTTTTAGTCCGAAACTAAACATAACAATTTTCATCTTTGGAGGCCAAAAGAGTAACTCTGTACATGTACCTAGTTCAAAATGTTTGAGACCTCAAAAATTTAACACCCAACACGGTTGCATTACAGCAACTGTTACAGAACAGCAAGTGTAATAGACAGCCAAATAGTTGTAATAAGTGGTGATTTTCAAATAACTTTTTCCATGAATTCGAGACATACAAGCCCGTCTTCCTCAGAAGGACAAACCTGCATACCGTGCGACAACATAATATACAACCAATATTACGAGTCAAACAGAAACTACTCTCTACAACAAGAGTAGGAATGTCCCAAACAACGTGATATATACCAACAGAGGACAAGTAGTAGTTACAAACTTCACATTAGCAATCAGTCAGTAGAGCTATCTCCACATGACACGTATTAGCAACATCTGTACGTCGATATGTAAGCTTTAAGGGCCCTTGAATCATGAGCTTGTCACACCAGTAAAATCAGTCTCTTAAAATAACAGACAATGTTAGTAGCTACATGACGAGTGAGGTAAAGTGTAGGGCGTGGACACCAAGAAAACAAATCATGGAGCGCATGCGCCGATAAAGATGTAAGTTTGGCGGTCTAAACAGAAATACACCGTGCGAATCAACGACTACAGGATTAAATTTTGAGAAAGACAAATACATAAAATATACTAGCATAACTTAACACCCTTATAGGACTATCAGTACATTATCGTACGGAAATAGTGATGTCTGTGCATAAGTACTTTATTAGAAGCTTAATGACAGCAGTGAAATTAATATCACCTCCTGTAAATCACCGTACAAGAAGAAAAAATGCCAGTGCTTAAGCACGCTATTAAACATAATGACAGTAGAGAGCAAAAACTCATAAGTCTCTGAATAGTGGCAAACGTAACAAAAGTCGTTGGCAGCAGTATCTTCGTACAACATAAACTGACAAACGAAACTGTATGCACAAAAATTGTATAATAGAATTCTGAGGAAATGAAGCACTCCAAAGGCTACCGGCAGTCGTATGACAGTATGGGTTCGAAACAATCGAGCTACAGCTGGTCATTTAATAAATTCCCATATTTGCGCTAAAGATATTTACAGATATCTAATTCTTCCCAAAAGTTCGTCCTTCGCCCGTTGATTTCTCTGTGAAGAGTAATTGAGTCTTCCAATTTTTTCGCAGATGGTTGGCAATGAGTAGATGTTCAGCAAACGTAGATTTATATGTTAGCTCTTTTCTTTCCTAAAAGATGCTCTTTGTATCTTGTCCTCACCGCTCTGCCTGTTTGACCAACGTAATAGCATTGGCAATTATTGCAAGTTAATCTATAGGCACCTGAATTGGAGTGGCCAGTAATTTATACAGTATGCAAAAGTCTTAAAAATATTTACTCACTAGGAGACGTTTAATCCTATGTGAAACATTTCCTAAGAAGGGAATGAATACGAATTTCTTATCCTGGGAGGAAAGGTCGTTGCACAAAGTCGAACAGTTTTTAGAGGTTTTCTTTCTGAGGATGTGATCTACCATTCCCTGGCCATACCAGTTAATGGCTGCGATCTATTTAATAACATTTCAATCATTTAGCTGATTGGCAGGCGACAGGTATAAGACGGTGCATGGCGGAATGAAAAAATGATAGTTTATGAGCTTTCGTATACGGCGAGTCAGTGGGGACAATATTGTCTGAATAAGTCTCCGTCATCAGGCCACAAGTGGCCCATCAGGACCATCCTCAATAATGATCCTGATAGGAGGGGCGTGTGGTCAGCACACTGCTCTCCCAGTCGTTACTATGGTTTTCTTTGACTGGAGCCGCTACTGTTCGGTCGAGTAGCTCCTCAATTGGCATCACGAGGCTGAGTGCACCCCGAAAAATGGCAACAGCGCATGGCGGTCCTGATGGTCACCCATCCAGGTGGCGGCCACGCCCAACAGCGCTTGACTTCGGTGATCTGACAAGAACTGCGGCAAGGCCGTTATCTTACGCTGTCTATTATATCAGGATTATTTGTGAATAAGAGGTCAAGTGTGTTTTCTCAACCATTTACAATTCGTGTGGGCTCATGAACTAACTGTTCAAAGTAATTCTCAGAGAAAGCATTTAGTACAATTTCGGAAGATGTTTCTGTCTACCACCGACTTTGAACATGTATTTTCGCCAACAAATCGAGGGTAGATTGAAGTCTCCACCAATTACAACTGTATGAGTGGGGTACTTATTTGTAAAGAGATTCAAGTTTTCTTTGAACCGTTCAGCTATAATATCATCTGAGTCGGGGGTCGGTAGAAGGAGCCAATTATTATTTTGGTGCGGCTGTTGAGTATAACCTCTACCCATAGTAATTCGCAAGAACTATCTATTTCAGGTTCACTACAAGATAAACTGCTACCGACAGATACAAACACACCACCACCTACTTTATTTAAACTATACATTCTGAACACGGTTTGCGCCTCTGTAAAAATTTCGGCAGATTTTATTTCCGGCTTTAGCCAGCTTTGTGTTCCTATAAATACTTCAGCTTCAGTGCTTTCTATCAGCGCTTGAAGCTCTGGTACTTTTCCAACACAACTACAATAATTTACAACTACAATACCGACTGTTGCTTGGTCGATTCTCGTCGTTTCTTTGCCCTGTACTCTTTGACACTGGAGCCCTTTTTGATCTTTCCCAAGACCGTCTAACCTAAAAACTCCGTCAGTCCGCCTCTGTAGCTCAGTGATCAGTGTAGATTGCTGCCATGCAGAGGACATGGGTTTGACGTTCGGTATTGGCAAGGATTTTTTCTTGTTGGGAGGACTGATGCAGAAAGCACTCTGCCTCGTGATGCCATCTGAGGAGCTACTTGAAGAAGTTTGAGCTCCACGGTCTGGAAAGTCGACAAAACGGCCGGGAAAACGGTGTGCTGATCACATGTCCTGCGTGCAGCATCTGCGTGACACCAAATGGTAGAGGACGACACTATGGGTTGTCGGCGCCCTTGGGCCTTCAAAGCCTAAACGAGGAACTCGTTTTTTGGTTGAGGTTGAGGTAATTGTGGAGGTGATCAAGCATACTGATAGGAATTCAGCGTGGTACTGTTGAAGACATTAGCCCGGTGTTGCCAGGAAGCCAGGAAGTGAGACGGGGTGGCACCTAAAGGACCCTACACTAATTGTCGGGTGAAGTAGTGGGGGTGCGCTTGGGGGGGTGGGGGGTGGGGGGTTGCGGCGATATCGGCTGTCAGGTGGTCTTACCCAACTGATCGCTCGACAAGAAAAGTTGGTCGATCGGTTGTCCAAAGCGTTTATACGTGTCCAATTTTTCGGTAGGTCGGCCAGTCGGTTATTGCTAGTGTAAGACCCTTAACACATTGACTGCCATGGTGAAATTTGGATCATGCGTTGCTATGCCACACTGAAATCACGAATATTGCTTCTGAAGCCAAATTGATTTTTTTGCATCAGATATCTTCTTTTGAACATGTAGAATTAAGTTACTTGATAAAATGTCAATTTATGACTGATCTGGACTGATAACAGTCGCCCAACAACAACATTTTAACACAATTATGATCTGTGGCCACATGAGTCACATGTGGCTCACACGATTTATAAGCACAATAGGTATAAAAACATCGTTTTTCAAGAAATGGTTCAAACACTTGATTTATTCTGTTATATTAGCTACATATAATATTATTTACATTTTTTTTACTTGGTATGACAATGTACATGAATGAATATCTTAGAATATTCTACTTTTTTAATACAGAATTGCCAGTGTCACTAAAACACTCTTTGCTCATAAGACTGTCACGTTTATTGCATTTGGTGCACACCCTCTTCGATTTTTAGCAGGATCCTTTCTTTCCTCTGTCTTTTGCAGGCGCTTATAACAGCCCAAATATCTTCTTCGACTGCTCTGCTTTGGTCCCTCTACTGTCACAATGCGATTGCTGTTGTCCACGTGGGTCTGTAGTGTAGCTCGTGGTTGTGTATCTTTGGCATTCAATAGCAGCAGAGTCAAGCGCTCCCTGAAAGGAATTATTTGTATGCGAGACTTTGATGCTTTGTTTCCCAAGTTGTACAGCACTTGAGCATTTACAATAGATATTCGAAAAAGGATTTCAAAAGCGATCTTTCTTTACCATTTAACCGTACGCCGAAGTTAGGAATCACCGTGGCTACCAATTGTAAAAATATTGAGTGCTACGAAGATGAGAGTGGAGCCACCACTTTTAAATCCATAGTTGAAACTCATTATCTGTGAGCCCTATGAAGCTCACGAGGCCTCTTAAAACAACTTTCCATGTGAGACAGTTGTGGCTCACGCTGCCCACAGTACAATGTACAGTAATGGAAATACGTATTCATACACAAAAGCGTGAAAGAGTAAACTGCCTTTATTGACAATACGAAACCAAACACATTAATTGGATATGCACTATACACATTGGCCAGTCGCCAATGCTGGTATATAGAACGAGAATGAACAAGCCTTTTGGCCGAGCGGTTCTAGGCGCTACAGTCTGGAACCGCGCGACCGCTACGGTCGCAGGTTCGAATCCTGCCTCGGGCATGGATGTGTGTGATGTCCTTAGGTTAGTTAGGTTTAAGTAGTTCTAAGTTCTAGGGGACTGATGACCTTACATGTTAAGTCTCATAGTGCTCAGAGCCATTTGAACCACTTGAACAAGCCTTTACAAAACAAAATACACAAACGTTTGCCAAGTTTTCTACTGCGCTGGAAGTTAAGCACTCACACATCAACAGAAAATGACACTTCTAACAAAGCCAGAACATGTTTAATACATCGTATGCATACCCTTCCGATGTATTACTTCTCGCAACCACCGTGGCATGGAATGGACCAACTTTCTTGTAGTTTCCGACGTGATACCTTCCCATTCTCGAAGGAGAGCCTCTTTCAAAGAGGCGTTAGTACGGATGTGTTTTCTCATTCGTGTTTCCAGCTCACTCTACAAGTGTTCGATGGGATTCAGGTCCGGACTCTGAGCTGGTGTTTTAAGAGTGTGTGGAGTGTTGTAGAGCAACCACAGCCGGACAATTTGCGCCGTACGTTTGGGATCATTGTCCTGTTGGAAGTAATAATTTCTAGGAAGACCCAAGGCGTCAACACTCTGTTATAAGTTCTGTTTGAGAATGTTCATATACACAAATCTGTCCATGGCACCTTCCACAAAAACTAATTTCCCGATACCGCAGGCTGAGGTACAGCCCCATATCATCACTCCACCACCTCCGTGCTTCACCGTGGGTAGAATGCTGTTTCGGTCGAGGTCTGTATTCGGTCTTCTCCAGACCAAGATCCTATCATCATTTTGCACGATATTAAATTTGCTTTCATCACTAAACAATACAGTATCTCAGAAGTCTGCTGTCTTGGATACATGCTGTCCCGCGAATTCCATCCGCCACTTCCTGTTCTTTTTGTTGACGTAGGGCTTTCGTCTCGGGACCCTGGCTCTGCAGCCCGAACGATTGAGAATGGTACGAACTGCCCTTGGAGTGATGTCCTTTCGGGGGTGGTCATGTACATATACGGATAGTGCCGACGCTGTCGTCTTCGGGTTTTTCTTGATGATTCTTAGTCGCATTCTGGTCTCTCTTGTTTTAGGCTTCTGTGGACGACCGTGTCGTTCACTGTTTATTACCACATGTCTGTCCTTATATCGCTTAATGATAGATTGCACAGTCGCTCGGCTTCGTCCTATGCTGTTCGCAATTTCGGCATACGACTTGTGTTGAAGATATTGGGCGACAACGATGTTTCGTTCCTCAATTGTCGTTTCCTTCCCCTTGCTGTTCCACGGTACCCACGTCCGACGTTCTGTTGCTTCATGGCCGCCACATGACTACCCAAGTGTGGCATGCACTCCGGGGCTGCGGCAGCCGTTTGCTTGGTTGAAAGTAGTCCGCTGTACGAATAGATTTTGCCCTGTCGTAGACCGTGCGGAGTGTAACATATTTTGTTTTCCCAGAATAGATTCATGGCATACGGGAAGTTTCATCACCAAGAACATGGTTATCTGAGGCTACACATCGTACCTATTCGTATCGGCGTTGGTGATTTACTATCCCATCGTAGTTTGTCAACACCTACTGTATGAATACTTATTTCCATGACTGTATACGTGAACCAAATATGGCTCACGTGGCGCCGCAACTCGTGTAACTGTGAGCCAACCATGGCTCACGTTGCGGTTAATGTGTTGAACAAGGATGGCTGGACAGTGTTTGAATCCTGCTCCGAGTCAGTCGGCCGCTGCGGCCTCTCGCTCCACAAGATGCGGTACGGCGGCTCGTGGGTGTGGATGGCGCAGCGGCGTCCGACAGAGCGGCGCGGAGTGTGTGTGGGCAGCGGGCCGGCCATTCGGTGTTAGTCGAGCTGGCGAAAGGCGCGCGACGCACAGCCAAGGTGAAGGGCAGCGTCGCCGCGCCGCGTATCCCGTGCCACCGCAACGGCCTTTCTCTTCTGGGGGGGCTTACACCTGTCCGAGGCCGTCACTCACATTCCACTTGTCAGCCTAAGGTCACAGAACTCTGACAAACAGCAGCGTCCATTAGTTGCCACACCTTTCTCACGCAACAATTCTTGCGTGTGTCGAGAGACACTGACCTCCGCAAACGGGGGACGCACTTGTCTGTGCACGAGGCGCACTGCCTTGCTCCCTCCAGGCACTTCACTGTGCTGCTGTTTCTTCTGCTGGTGCCACCGTAGCGCAAGCTGAATATTGTGGCTCTGAAATGTTCCTCTTCAGTTAGGAAGCGAACAGCGATTGTTTTCACCTTGAGCAGTAACTATTTGCTACGACAGCATCACATGAAACAGTATCCAATAAAGATTACCAACAAATCAATTGCGGTCATAAAAGACACACAAATAAATACAAAATTTTAAGATATAGCCTCCAAATCCGGGGTAAGATAAGGAGTTGGATTGTCTCCACTGTTGTTCACTTGTGTACTAAGAAAAGTAATCAAGTAATCAAGGAACGGGGGGAAAGATCTGAAGAAAAAGGCACTTTAAAATTCATAACTGAGAGAAGAGAGGATGATTTGAGAACTGATTCTTCAGTTTTTGCAGGTGATCTTGCCGTCCTAGCTGAACAACGCAGATAAATCTACAACAGACAGCTTCAAAATTAGGCCTACGTATATCTTTTGGAAAAAAAAACTGAGTATATCACAGACACAAAGGAATCAACAAAATAAACGGAAACTAGTGTAAGAGGTCCGTAATTAAAGAATTTGTTGCTAGCGCACTCGAGCTGATGTAATTTCGATGTATTGCTCACGCGCAGCCTGCGATATGTAAGCTAGAAGAGAATCTGAGACCAAAGAGCAGTATTGACTGCAGTAGGAACTGCAGTATGTTGTTGCTAGCGAGCAGTCTGGTCTGGTGTATCGTGTTGGCTGGGCCGGTCGTGTGAAGCGATGGCGGAGCCTGAGCGTTGTAGGATAAGGTAAAAGCAGCCTCGCACATATGTAGTATTGTTACATCAAGTCCCATGTAAATGTTTTTAAAAAATCTGTTAATAATAATTATTCTCATAAAAAGTAACTTTTCAGATTCATCTCAATTTAAGGAATTCACTAATTTCTCTAATCCTTGGCCATCCCGATTATTGAAATTAAAAGTCAGTTCTTTCCTTTTTTATAAGACAAATCTATCGGCCAGCATTGGCACTTAGCTGCGCCAGGAAATTTCGTATAGGAGCAGATATATACGCGTTATCCGGCGATCTAATTAAGGTAAGATTTTTCAGCTTATTCAGAATGATGTATCAGGGCCATGACGCGGCATTGCTGACGTCCAAAATTAACCAGGTTAAATTGACTGTCAATTATTGAAAGGTTATAGGTTTGTCACATTGTATTATATTTTCACTGTTGGGTAGTTACGCTAAATGAGAGTAATATTCATATTATTATTATATTTTGTGGGGAGGTTACACTAGTTATACAAGAATAAAAAAGGTTACGAAACTTAAATAACTAGATGAGATAATATAACCGAATCGCTTCGACAAGAAAGTTGACTCAGTAACGGCAAGAAAAATGGAAGTGGTTTTCCAGTTAATAAAAAAATTGTATAACAGCGAATCTTTATCCATTAACTGCTCCACACACAACCATTGTCCACCAATCTGGCTGTAGATCTGAAGATGATCTCGTGATAATCGAAACCTGACACCTTTTAATAAACGTGCCTTGAGATCTAGGCTGTTAAAACTTATTCCAAAAATAAATGCAAGCTTTCAGCACTACAAAAGCTGTCATTGGAACTCTATGCCGTCATTCTCCAGAATGCCTTTCTTTCACAATAGCCGAACAATTACGCGAAATAGTAAAGAGGAAAGGAAAACCGTCAAAAATATGACAATGACAAATGGAAAGTAGGGAGTAAGAAACAAGTTTATGAAAGAATAGAACGAATATTAGGCACAATGAGAAAGCCTTAGAGTTGCTTCCTACGAACATTTTCAAAGTGAAAAATAAGATAGTGTTTGGACAGTAATTCGAAAAATGACTTTTTGACAAATTTTAGTGCGCCGTTGTGAGATACATTAAAAAAGCATAGAACTTTTGAAGGCTTTTTAAATATCTGTTAGCGTTTTAACGGTACTCATTAATAAATATTTAACTCAGATTTTTTTCAAGGGCGCGTTTCACCCCGTCAACGGACGTATGGGCTCGTATAAAAAAAGTTTGTCCCTCTTATTTTGTTCTACACCGCAACATATCAAAGCCGATTAAAATTTAAGGATAGATTTACTTGTATGTACAGCCAGGCGACCTGTCTGGCACAGATGTAGTAAGTTATTTCCACATACATCCCTCATGAATCAGACTATCTGTTAGTGAAAACCGTATCAAAATCTCTACAGTATTTCCTGAAGCTGTTCTTCACATCAGAAATGCGGCGGAGAAGTTTAATTTAATAATGCGAATAGATGTTTAGATACGTCAGTAGCATCAACATTATTGTCTGTAGTTTCATAAGAAGTTTTCAGACCCATAAATTGGAAAATCAAAGAAATAATACACGTTGATGTAATATGCTAGAAACCCCTTCATTTTGCTGATAACATTATATTATTTAACCACAGTGCACATAAACAACAAAAAATGGAAGACCTGAATACAGCAGTTTGAATCAGCAACATGAGTAAATCATTATTAACCAATGTATATAAGAGAAAATTGTACGTGTTAGCGGTAAAGTTTTAGGACCAGTAGACGATCTTCTATATGTAGGCTTCGTGAAGAGAATGAGTAAATGGCAACCGCAAGGATAAACAGAAGAATCAGAATGGCCTCCATTCATTCGGGTTGCGGCGGTTCTTCTGCTGTATTTATGGCGAATGACTGGGTTTAGCTGAAAGAATTCCAACCATCAGTTTCCAATCGCTAAAGTTCCGTTACAGTTTTAGTCTGGATAAATGGCACAGTTGAACCGAACGTATCGGGGACCCAACATAAAAACCCACGATTGTTGTAACTGTTGCAGTACAAAAGCCATACCAAGACCCTAAAATATGCTATCTGCTGCGTTTGAACGTCCAACTTCCTACAACAATAAGTCCCGCTGCTCAGGGCGTAAAAAGAGCAAGAAGTGTTCCGACTTATTTCAATGAGTAAACAACTATCCCCCTTTCGCCTAGCGATCATTAAACAGAAACGAAATTGCAGTGCCATCAGGTAAAGATAGGTCATCACACAGTCACTCAAATACTCTGATTACGTAATCTGCATCTACATCTGCATTATAAAGACACTCCGTGCGGTGCGAGGCGGAGGGCACCCTGTACCACTACTAGTTATTTCCTTTCCACTCGCGAGTAGAGCGAGTGGTGTACGACTGTCCATGTGCCTCCATATGAGCCCTAATTTCCCGTATCTTGACTTATCTTCGTGGTCCTTAGATGCAACGTATGTTGGCGATGGTAGAAACATGTAGCAGTCAGCTTCAAATGCCGAGTCTATGAGTTTTCTCAATAGTATTTCTCGAAAATAAGGTCGCCTTCCCTCCAGGGGTTCCCATTTGAGTTCCCGAAGTATCTCCGTAACACTTACGTGTTGTTCGAACCCACCAGAGCAGCGCGTCTCTGTGTGCTTCGATGTCTTCCTTCAATCCGACCTTGGACGGAGCCCAAACACTCCAGCAGTAGTCAAAAACACATCGCAAAAAATGGTTCAAATGGCTCTGAGCACTATATGACTTAACTTCTGAGGTCATCAGTCCCCTAGAACTTAGAACTACTTAA
This sequence comes from Schistocerca gregaria, assembly GCF_023897955.1. Taxonomy (NCBI): domain Eukaryota; kingdom Metazoa; phylum Arthropoda; class Insecta; order Orthoptera; family Acrididae; genus Schistocerca; species Schistocerca gregaria. The sequence goes on from NC_064926.1 coordinate 131,596,780, forward strand.
ACCTAACTAACCTAAGGGCATCACACACACCCATGCCCGGGGCAGGATTCGAACCCGCGACCGATGAGGTCGCGCGGTTCCAGACTGAAGCGCCTAGAGCCGCTCGGACACTCCGGCCGGCAACACATCGCACCAGCGTCCTACATTCAGTCTCGTTTACAAGTGAATCATCCGTTCCTAAAATTTTCGCAATAAACCGAAATTAACCGTTCGCCTTCTCTACCATAGTTCTCACTTGATCGTTCCAGTTCATATTGTTGTGCAATGTTATGCCTAGACATTGAAACGACTTGATTGTGTGAAGCAAGACTCTAGTATTACTGTATCCGAACATTACAGGTTTGACCTTCCAACTCATCCGCATTAACTTACATTTCTGCACATTTAGTGGTAGCTGACATTGATTACACTAACTAGCAATTTCGACTAAGCCGTCGTGTGTCTTCCTACAGTCACCTCAACTTCGACACTTCACCGTACTCCACAACATCATCAGTAAACAACCGCAGACTGATGCCTTCCCTAAAAAAAAAAGTGAATTGCTGAACGCAAATATTGGAAGTGCATTCTGTAAAACTATCTACAGTAAATGCGCCTCATATTCATTCAGTATCAACATTCATTATTATGCTGGTCTTGCGCATTAAAAAAGAATTACGTCGTCAGTAACGAAAACAAAACAACGACTGGCGTGTACAAAGTTTGAATCAGATCTTTCTCCACAGCAACAGCACTTGTGAGACTCCGTGCTGGCCAGCCCATTGTTTTCCCGCCTGCATCGTTCACTCGTACTCCGTCCGGGAACCCACTATCAGTGCAACGGATTGCGGTGCTGCGCGCCGGCTGTGACAGCTTTTCCAAAAGCAATTACAAACGGATTTTTTCTCCGTTTTAGTATGTTTATTCCGTCACTCAGCAAACACTTTTAACACATTATCCCAGCTTTTCAATTTATGTTATTACTTTCTCACAGGATGGCAACATAGTGAAAGAACTGGAAGCGAGGTGTAACAAAGCTAATGCAGTGAGCGATCACCTACGATCTACTCTCTTCTGCAAGAAGGAAGTCAGTACCAAGACTAAGTTATCTGTGCACCGTTCAATCTTTCGACCAAATTTGTTGTAAGGGAGCGAAAGCTGGGTGGATTCAGGTTACCTTATCAATAAGGTTGAGGTTACGGATATGAAAGTAGCTAGGATGATTGCAGGTACTAGTACATGGGAACAATGGCAGGAGGGTGTCCACAATGAGGAAATCAAAGAAAAACTGGGAATGAACTCTATAGATGTAGAAGTCAGGATGAGTAGGCTTAGATGGTGGGGTCATGTTACACGCATGGGAGAAGCAAGGTTATCCAAGAGACTCATGGGTTCAGCAGTAGAGGGTAGGAGAAGTCGGGGCAGACCAAGGATAAGGTATCTGGATTCGGTTAAGAATGATTTTGAAGTAATACGCTTAACATCAGAAGAGGCACCAATGTTAGCACTGAATAGGGGATCATGGAGGAATTTTATAAGGCGGACTATGCTCCAGACTCAACGCTGAAAGGCATAATCAGTCATAAATAATGATGATGATGACTTTAACAGTAAAACAAGACATTTGTATGTAACCAGGCCGTTAGAAGTGTTTTCAAAACTGAGCTTGTGATGTACCTAGAACAAAAAATTTACAATTAATGTATATAATCTCGTCTGAATTATGGGAGCAAGAACTGCAATGGGAAAAGATATAAAAAATTGGATATTCTCATAGAGTAATGGAGATACGCCTGGTGGGAATTACTGTGAGAGACAGAGAAAGAAACAAAAGAATCAGTGGGTTGAACCGGTAACTACATAAGCAGTGAAAATAAGGATGTGGGTGGAACATGAAACCAGGCCGCTTTCCAAGGGATAAGAATACCTTGAAAATGCAACCCAACAGACGTTTAGTAGATGATATTAAAGTACACACAGAAAAAAACGTGAACACGTACAGCTAAAAACCGCATTCCATGGCAACGTCCAGAGGAGTTCTTTATCCAGCATGGTTGATGACGATGACAATGTTGTAGTTGTTGTGGTCTTCAGTCCTGAGACTGATTCGATGCAGCTCTTCATTTTGCTCTATCTTGTGCAAGCTTCTTCATCTCCCAGTATTCACTGTAACCTACATCCTTCTGAATCTGCTTAGTGTATTCATCTCTTTGTCTCCCTCTTCCACTTTTACCCTCCACACTGCCCTCCAATCCTAATTTGTGATCCCTTGATGTCACAGAACATGTCCTATCCACCGGTCCGTTCTCCTTGCCACGTTGTGCCACAAACTCCTCCCCAACTCTGTTCAATACCTCCTCGTTAGTTATGTGATCTACCCATATAATCTTCAGCATCATTCTGTAGCACCACATTTCTAAAGCTTCTATTCTCTTCTTGTCCAAACTATTTATCGTCCATGTTTCACTTCCATACATAGCTACACTCCATACAAATACTTTCAGAAACGAATTCCTGACACTTAAATCTACACTCGATGTTAACAAATTTCTCTTCTTCAGAAACGCTTTCCTTGCCATTGCCGGTCTACATTTTATATCCTCTCTACTTCGACGATCATCAGTTATTTTGCTCCCCAAACAGCAAAACTCCTTTTTACTACTTCAAGTGTCTCATTTCCTAATCTAATTCCCTCAGCATCACCCGAGTTAACTCGACTACATTCCATTATCCTCGTTTTGCTTCTGTTGATGTTCATCTTACATCCTCCTTTCAAGACACTGTCCATTCCGTTCAACTGCTCTTCCGAGTCCTTTGCTGTCTCTGACAGAATTACTATGTCATCGGCGAACCTCAAAGTTTTTATTTCTTCTCCATGGATTTTAACACCTACCTCGAATTTTTCTTTTGTTGCCTTTACTGCTTGCTCAATATACAGATTGAATAACATCGGGGAGAGGCTACCACCCTGTCTCACTCCCTTCCCAACCGCTGTTTCCCTTTCCTGCCCCTCGACTCTTATAACTCCCATCTGGTTTCTGTAAAAATTGTAAATAGCCTTTCGATCCCTGTATTTTACACCTGCCGCCTTTTGAATTTGAAAGCGAGTATATTTGTCAACATTGTCAAAAGCTTTCTCTAAGTCTACAAATGCTGGAAACGTAGGTTTGCCTTTTCTTGATCTAGCTTCTAAGATAAGTCTTAGAGTTAGTATTGCCTCACCTGTTCCAACATTTCTACGGAATCCAAACTGATCTTCCCCGAGGTCGGCTTCTGCCAGTTTTTCCATTCGTCTGTAATGTATTCGTGTTAGTATTTTGCAGCTGTGACTTATTAAACTGGTAGTTCGATAATTTTCACATCTGTCAACACCTGCTTTCTTTTGAATTGGAATTATTATATTCTTCTTGAAGTTTGAGGGTATTTCGCAGGTGTCATACATCTTGCTCACCACGTGGTAGAGTTTTGTCACGACTGGCTCTCCCAAGGCTGTCAGTAGTTCTAATGGAATGTTGTCTACTCCTGGGGAATTCTTTCGACTCAGGTCTTTGAGTGCTTTGACAAACTCTTCAAAAAGTATCGTATCTTCCATTTCATCTTCATCTACATCCTTTTCCATTTCCATAATATTATCCTCAAGTACATCGCCCTTGTATAGACCCTCTATATACTCCTTCCACCTTTCTGCTTTCCCTTGTTTGCTTAGAACAGGGTTTCGATATCTGCTCTTGATATTCATACAAGTGGTTCTCTTTTCTCCAAAGGTCTCTTTAATTTTCCTGTAGGCAGTATATATCTTACCCCTAGTGAGATAAGCGTCTACATCCTTACATTTGTCCTCTAGCCATCCCTGCTTAGCCATTTTGCGCTTCCTGTCGATCTCATTTTTGAGACGTTGGTATTCCTTTTTGCCTGCTTCATTTACTGCATTTTCATCAATTAATTTCATTATTTCTTCTGTTGGCCAAGGATTTCTACCAGCCCTCGTCTTTTTACCTACTTGATCCTCTGCTGCCTTCACTACTTCATCCCTCACAGCTACCCATTCTTCTTCTACTGTATTCCTTTCCCTCATTCGTGACAATTGTTCCCTTATGCTCTCCCTGAACCTCTGTACAACCTCTGGTTTAATTTGTTTATCCAGGTCCCATCTCCTTAAATTCCCACATTTTTGGAGTTTCTTCAGTTTTAATCTACAGTTCATATCCAATGGATTGTGCTCAATAATGATGTTGATTCGCCTTAGTTAATGTAGATGTGCGAACACGAGGTGAGTAGTCCTCGACCGTGCAGTGACAGACCTGTCTTGAATGTCATAAACACATGTCTCCCACGAATAGAATCCAGCAATGGAATTCAATTCTGACACGTCTGCTAGATTGTGTGTGTTAGAGAGACTCGAACGGGATCGCACATTTCTTACTGCGTTCAGCATGCTGTTTCTTATCATGCTGTGGAAAGATGCTTTAAGTCCTGGATCACGACGTTCTAAACAATTTCCGCAAAGTGCGTAATGTGCGCATAGCGTTTTACGTGAAGCGGTTGTCTTCGTTTCTTTATCTTTCTGTGAAAGGTTTGCAAATGCTATGATTATTTTCTATGCAGAATAAAAGAAGAATGGCACAATGAAATCTGTCAAGATTTAAAAACCTGAAGTGTAATACTGAATTTTTTTTCAGTACTGTTAGAAGGTCGCTGAAAATGGAACTTGTTGAACAGAGCACATATTTTTGTGTAGCTCTTTCGGGCAAGTTCACGGACTGCTGTACAAATCGCTTGTTTTTAGTGTGCATAAAATGAATTTTATTTACTTTTGAATGAGTCCACATTACTAATCACAAATCCCATAAATGAAGATGGCGAAAGGGTTGATAAAGGATTTGCAGATAATTCAAGAGCAGATATCGATTTCGTTTGACCGCTCTTTTCTTGCCTTACAATACTCTTTGTCAATGCACAGTGTTGCCCCAAAAAGTGATAATACAGAACGATAATAGAGTGCAAGCAAGTAAAGTAAACTAGCCTTCATGTTTCTATATGTGTGAACATGGAGATTATTGTTATAATGAAGATAGCAACGCACAGTTACTGCTCAAGATCCTGAATGTTCTGCACCGCATTTTAATTTTCCCATTTTATTATCTATAGCATTTCTTAGTCTACACATATTCATCACCCTCATCTACGTTAGACAGACTTATTTTAGACGCAACACTTGATATTACGGACCAAATACATCAATGAACATCAAGGAGCCGATAAGGTGACTCAACAACTCCTCTTCTTCTACCAACCGACAATTACACACGAGATTTTCTATTTCTCATTTTGTGTCTCGCATAAGGGCCGTAGTTTTACATTAAGCCATCAATATTTAACTTAGCGCATGTGATCGCTCCATTTCATGTCTTCATCCATTGTTACTCACTTATAAGTAAATAGCATTGCAGCTTGTGCTCTCTGCCACGTTTTTAACCCACATCATTTCCAGTTTCACTTCTGTTTCTAGAGCTCCAGAACCTCCTGGATCAATGTCATTGCCAAATACGGCAAGAAAGGAAGAATGAATTGATTGTTGGTGTTAATAACGATCATCCTCCTTTACCTCCTCTGCGTTACTGCACATGACGTGTCACCGAGCACATTTGTTCTGTGCATGCAGTACACGTGAGATGCCTAGTTGTTTCCACTGCACTGTGTGGAATACGAAGGTTCTGTTATAGTTCACTAAACTGCTGTCTTCAAGTTGATGTCCCCAGCGCAGAAAACGTCACGCAGGTCGTAGGTTCTGTATCTTGAGGCTGAAACTGACTTTTAGCGAGGTTCTGTTCTGAAATAATGTATCGCATTTTTGGGATGCCATTCACTTATATTAATATGGCCACACGAGGACTACATGATCTTAAAACAACACTTATGATACAGTAAAGTACATGATCAAACACAATGTTTACGAAAATGAATCTTTACACTATTTGCGGCACGTGTCTGTGCCTCATGACTACCGGAGTGAATCTTTTAATACTGAATACTGGCAAACACATCCTACGATAGACAACATGTCTGTTCTTCTCGACTGCCTAATCCAGAGTGACAAACAAGAACTTAAATAAAAATTGGAAACACGTCCTACGACAGACAACATGTCTGTTCTTCTCGACTGCCTAATCCAGAGTGACAAACAAGAACTTAAATAAAAATTGGAAACACGTCCTACGACAGACAACATGTCTGTTCTTCTCGACTGCCTAATCCAGAGTGACGAACAGCCCGAAACACTTCGCGCGCTATACCAGAAAAGGCGTGACCCGAACGCTTCCGAAGTGCTTCGTCTGCAATTTCGTCAGTCTTTTGTTTTTTATTTAAATTGTGTTTAATAATTCTAAAATGACTGATTGATGGTCAGCTGTTGAGATATATTTATATTAAAAAGTGAAGTCATTCCATTGAGTAGTTTAACTAATAATAATAACTATACTTTAACGCTTTGGCGCCCTTGCCCCGACCACAGCAGCCAATCACAGAGCAGTAGCATTATGGAGGTGGTCTTTCTCACGGGAACGGTACCGAATCTAACATCCGTCACAGGTACCTCACACCACATTTCGTCATCTATATACTTCTTGCATCTCCACTGCTCTGGGAACAGCTTCTTGGAGCCTAATTTGATGGCTGACTAAGCCAGAAATATTACACAAACCAGAGTAGCGATAATAATTTTGTGTCTTTCTTTTGCCTTAACCTCAGCAGCAGTGCCTGCCTAAAATCATGTGGTCAACGCTAACTGGGTCGGAATAACTTTTTGGTAGTCCTGTATCATATTCTGTCTGCTTCGCGGTCTTCGCACATCTTGCGGTCTGTGGCTTCAGTAGACTTTCTCTGGCTACACCTGATACATTCTTGTCAACAGTTCTGTTTCCAGGGCAGCCGCTTCACGTTCGTAATGTATAACTTGCTGTCAGTTGTGGGTGCAGTCTTCATACAACTGTCCATAATCGAGAGTACGTTCCCAAACTCTACCTGAGACATCCTGTTCACTTTCACTTAACTAAGAAGATGAATATCAGAAAATTTCCTTCAGCACCCTCATTTACATTTTGCATCCTTTTAGCAGAGCATAATAGGATACAGTTCTGTGCACTTTTCTTCCATTTCTGGAAGCCTTAACGTTAGTACAACGTCATATAAAATTCTTTTGCTTCACAGTCAATATCACATAAGTACGCTGTCTTATATGTTAGACTTTTATTGGGATGGAACAAAAGTGAGGCCGACTGAGTTTACTCTGTATGTGTGTCCAATTTAAATACGAAAAATTTCTCTCGAAAATGTTATCTGCACTAAGCTATATTCCTTGCATTTACGGTATTCTGCGCACTTAAGACAACGAAACTTACGTTTGTTTCATGCCATATCATAGTGTCATACAGAATATTTTTGTAACTTTATGAACTGCAAAGTTAAAATCCACCTGTCCGTGGTACGGCTGATTGTATCTATTTCAGAAACCATCCAATGTTAAACATGTTTTCAATGGCCCAAATCATATCGCCGAAAGATCGAAACCGTTTCCGTAGCAACTACACATTGTCTCGTCACACTACATTTAGCGATTATAGCTTTTGGCTGTTAACGAACGAAAAAAATATGTTTCCATAGAAAAAATTAAAAATGGATCCGTGGGTAGCATAAATCACTGTCTCAAGTTGCCAGTCATAGTGAAATTTGCAGAACTGGCACAACCGTTTTACGGATTATTTCCTCATTTTCTTCGATCTCATATGTCGACCAAGTTTTTGATTCCTCGTGGTTCTCTATACGAGTTTCCAGCTGAATTCTTGAATAAATTGAATGGAAAACAAGTAAGCAGGTAAAGAACGTTATAGTATGAATGTATTTTTAACGTTTCTGCGCCTAACACTGACAAATTTGCGATATGTGATGTAACAGTGTACGTATTTGTCAGTGTAGTCTCTTTTTCGGTTGTGCACTTTGCCCAACGTTTTTCCAGTTAGTAGCCACCATAGCAGAAATACGACTGGAAGGTCTATAAAACTCCAAACAACGGATGCCAATAGTCATCTCACTGGAGTCAAAAAATATTTCACAGTCACAAATGACTTGAACTGAATTTGGAAAGTAGACGCTATCATTCCTGCTGAATGCGCCGGAAGTGACAATAATTCGTACTGAAAAGCGCTCCGTTTCTCAGTTACCAAAATGTCTTTGCAGACAGTTGCACCATCCTGAAGATTAAAAAGAAATTTGGACATCATGTTTCTTGAAACTTCCTGGCAGATTAAAACTGTGTGCCCGACCGAGACTCGAACTCGGGACCTTTGCCTTTCGCGGGCAAGTGCACGCGAAAGGCAAAGGTCCCGAGTTCGAGTCTCGGTCGGGCACACAGTTTTAATCTGCCAGGAAGTTTCATATCAGCGCACACTCCGCTGCAGAGTGAAAATCTCATTACGGAATCATGTTTCTTGCTACATATTTCTTGAGCGATTGGGTGCAATAGAATCCTGCAGTGTTCACTCAATATTCATTTACCTATGAGGCCTACCTAATATTAATTTGACAAGTAGACGAACTCTCTAACAGTGACAAAACAGTTACAAACCGGAGTTACAAACCGTGCAAGACTTTCAGCTAGATATCGACTCTTAAAGAATGCATGTTGAATCATGTTGGTGCAATGGGGTGATGAGAACTGACGAAATGTGATGGCATGCAACCGAATGGGAAACACTCTGTCGTGGAGCTTATCGTGAAACTAGCTATCCTTTAAGGCGTAACTGCATATAGTGTGACAACATGTTTTACAGGCACGGAAACAACAAATATCCATATGCTAAATTGGTCTAGTGGCTCCAGTGACATGAACTGCAGTGTCACACACTTTTCTGGAGGAGGAGGAGAGGAGATTTAGTGTTTAACGTCCCGTTGACAACGAGGTCATTAGAGACGGGTTAGGAAAGGATGGGGAAGGAAATCGGCCGTGCCCTTTCAAAGGATCCATCCCGGCATTTGCCTGAAGCGATTTAGAGAAATCACGGAAAACCTAAATCAGGATGGCCGGAGACGGGACTGAACCGTCGTCCTCCCGAATGCGAGTCCAGTGTGCTAACCACTGCGCCACCTCGCTCGGTCAAACTTTTCTGGAGGGATCGTTTGCTCTATAGGAGTATGATTTTTACACGCAAACCGAAATAAAGCAAAAGTGAGGTATTTCGACCAGCTATTAGCTAAAAAACAGTGCTCATACCTTAGTTTCAGTTCTCTTATGCCTGTTTTCCCACTCTTGCTTGCTCTGTCGCAAATATTCCCCACTGCTCTAGCAAAATCACGCACACGAGAAAGAATCGTAGGGGGCAAAGCACTCCCAACTTCTCGCAGCACAATAAATAACTTTCCAGTCAGTGTACCATCCAGATTAACATTCTGCATAATTATACACGAATGCTTTAAGGCATTGATGTTAGCTGATCTTGGTGCAACTCTCTTGGTGCCTCTAATTTGAACGGTTCCTTTCATATTCATTTCCTCTTCTAATTGCCAACCGGTGTGGCCGAGCGGTTCTAGGCGCTTCAGTCTGGAACCGCGCGACCGCTACGGTCGCAGGTTCGAATCCTGCCTCGGGCATGGATGCGTGTGATCTTCTTAGGTTAGTTAGGTTTAAGCAGTTCTTGGTTCTAGGGGACTGATGTTAAGTCCCATAGTCCTCAGAGCCATTTTGAACCTTTTCTAATTCCGATCGGTCAGAATTGATATTAAGTTCCTTACTGAACGATGGGATGATTTTGTTTATCTCCGTGCCCCCCGTGGATACCTCCATCCCGCCGCCTGTTACCACTATCGGCCACTATTGCGGTTGCATGGTAGAGAAAATATGGGGCGTCGAGTGCCGTAATCAACACTGGCTTTTTGCGAACCCGCACTTAGGGGTTCCTTGGGAGTTACTGGGTCTCCAAGCCACAGTCGCAGCTCGTTACCGTAGAGGGCGCCGCCACCGGGGCATGTCGCGTAGGACCTTCCACCGACGCGAGAATGGCAGTAAATACCGCTGCCCTGCACTTGTCCCGTACTAACTGCTATTCCCTGAAGCTTTCAATACACGCCATTGACAGTTAAACGATTGTCCTTCCCTGTGTGTTTATATTTTTCGATTTGGACCGCCCCATGGACTGTCTGCACGCGCTTACGATGACTTTCGCTACACTTTGGACTTTGTTTCCGGTTAGCTTCACATTAAGTGAGCTCCAGCATCATCGACATTTTCCAACAGTCTCTGAATAACTATCAGCGCAAATAACCACAAACTGTGTTCTACTTAACGCCGAGCAGAGTAGAAATATCAACATATATTATTTCGTTCCCCAATTCAAACTCCGTAGTTATCTTTTTAGAGATATTGTTTTGTCCAGAGGTGCTCGTCCATGCTTCTTTCGATGTATGAGAATACCTTACCTATGAATGAGACGCACACATTGTTTTAATTCCAGGATACTGACATCAGCATTGCCGCTATGGATCAATGACAAAACAGAAATTCCAACATCAGCCGCAATCGGTCACTGAAATACGCTAGTGGCCATTAAAATTGTTACACCAAGAAGAAATGCAGATGATAAATAGGTATTCACTGGACGAATATATTATAGTAGAGCTGACAAGTGATTACATTTTCACGTAATTTGGGTGCATATATCCTGACAAATCAGTACCCAGAACAACCACCACGGGCCGTAATAACGGCCTTGATACGTCTGGGCATTGAGTCAGAGCTTGGATAGCGTGTACAGATACAGCTACCTATGCAGCTTGAGCACGATACCACAGTACATCAAGACTTTTTCTATTGGTGAGATCTGGAGAATGTGCTGGCCAGGGCAGCAGTCGAACATTTTCTGTATCCAGGAAGTCCAGTACAGGACCTGCTACATGTGGTCGTGCATTAACCTGCTGAAATTTAGGGATTAGCAGGGATAGAATGAAGGGTAGAACCACGAGTCGTAATACATCTGAAATGTAACGTCCACTGTTCAAAGTGCCGTCAACGCGAACAAGAGGTGACCGAGACGTGTAACCAATGGCACCCCATACCATCACGCCGGGTGATACCACAGTATGGCGATGACGAATACACGCTTCCAATGTCCGTTCACCGCGATGTCGACAAACACGGATGCGACCATCATGATGCTGTAAACAGAACCTGGATTCTTCCAAAAAAATGACGTTTTGCCATTCGTGCACCCAGGTTCGTCGTCGAGTACACCATCACAGACGCTCCTGTCCGTGATGCAGCGTCAAGGGTAACTGCAGCCATGGTCTCCGAGCTGATAGGCTATGCTGCTGTAAACGTCGTCGAACTGTTCGTGCAGATGGTTGTTGTCTTGCAAACGTCCGCATCTGATGACTCAGGGATCGAGACGTGGTTGCACGATCCGTTAAAGCCATGCGAATAAGATGCCTGTCATCTTGACTGCTAGTGATACGAGGCCGTTGGGATCCAACACGGCGTTCCATATTAGCGTCCTGAACCCACTGATTCCATATTCTGGTAACAGTCATTGGATCTTGACCAACGCGAACAGCAATGTCGCGATACGATAAACCGCATCGCGATAGGCTACAATCCGACCTTTATGAAAGTGCAATGTCGCGATACGATAAACCACATCGCGATAGGCTACAATCCGACCTTTATGAAAGTCGGAAACGTGATGGTACGCATTTCTCCTCCTTAAACGAGGCATCACAATAATGTTTCACCAGGCAACGCCGGTCAACTGCTGTTTGTGCATGAGAAATCGGTGGGAAACTTTCCTCATGTCAGCACGTTGTAGGTGTCGCCACCGGCGTTAACCTCGTGTGAGTACTCTGAAAAGCTAATCATTTGCGTTTCACAGCAACTTCTTCCTGTCGGCTAAATTTCGCGCCCGTAGTACGTCATCTTCATGGTGTAGCAATTTTAATGGCCAGTAGTGTACAATGCTGTGCTCCAAATGTACGTTCTCAGAAATGTCTTCCTCAAATCAAGGCCTATGTTTGATACTAGTAGACTTCTCTTGGCCAGGAATGCCATTTTGCCATAGCGAGTCTGCTTTTGATGTCCTCCCTGCTCCATCCGTCATTGGTTATTTTACTGCCAAGGTAGTAGAGTTCCTTAGCTTCATCTACTTCGTCACCATCCGTGCTGATGTTAAGTTTCTCGCTGTTCTCATTTCTACTACTTCTCATTACTTTCGTCTTTCTTTCATTTACTCCCAGCCCGTAATCTGTACTCGTTAGAGCATTCATCCCACTCAGCACATCCAGTAATTCTTCTTCACTTTCACTCAGGGTAGCAACGTTATTGATACTCTTTCACCTTGAATTTTAATTCCACTCCTGAACCTTTCTGTTATTGCTTCATTGATTTCCATATTTAACAGTAGGGGCAAAGGACTACATCCCTGTCTTACACCCTTTTTAATCCCAGCACTTCGTTCTTGATTGTCCACTCTTATTATTCCCTCTTGGCTACTGCACATATTGAAAATCACCCTGCTCTCCCTACAGCTTACCCCCATTTTTCTCAGAATTACGAACGTCTTGCATCATTTTACATTCTTGAACGCTTTTTGAGGGTCGACAAATCCTATGAACGTGTCTTGATTTCTCTTTAGTCTTGCTTCCATTATGAACCGCAACGTTACAATTGCCCTCTCTGTTGCATCTACTTTACCTAAAGGCAAACTGATGGTCTTCTAGTAAATCCTTAATTTTTTTTCCATTCCTCTGTATGTTTTTCTTGCCAGCAACTTGCATGCATAGCCGAGGATATCGTTGATGTGAAACACAACTGGCTACTTAGTGTGTAAGTAGGCTGTTTAGGTTTTCTTATTGGTAACGCCGCTTAGCGCTCGGTATGAAAAATCACTGGGTGTGCTGTGCGCAGTCTGTGTTTAGTTTGCATTGTTGTCTGCCATTGTAGTGTTGAGGAGCGGCAGCTGGATGCTAACAGCGTGTAGCGTTGCGCAGTTGGAGGTGAGCCGCCAGCAGTGGTGGACGTGGGGAGAGAGATGGCGGAGTTTTGAAATTTGTAAGAATTGGTGTCATGAAATTATATATATATATATATATATATATATATATATATATATATATATATATATATATATATTGACTATTAAGGTAAATACATTGTTTGTTCTCTATTAAAATCTTTCATTTGCTAACTGTGCCTCAGTAGTTAGTGACTTCCGTAGTTTGAATCTTTTAGTTAGCTGGCGGTAGTGGCGCTCGCTGTATTGCAGTAGTTCGAGTAACGAAGATTTTTGTGAGGTAAGTGATTTGTGAAACATATAGGTTAATGTTGGTCAGGGCCATTCTTTCGTAGGGATTTTTGGAAGTCAGATTGCGTTGCGCCAAAAATATTGTGTTTCAGTTTAAGCACAGTCTTGTATAATTATTCTAAGGGGACGTTTCATATGTCTACCCTTAGACAAGGATACCTCACTGGAATCTTCTGATTTTTTCTTGTAGTTTGTGTAATTAGTGTAGCTTTTGTTTATTGCTAGGGCGTAATCATAGAGAGAATTTCCTATCTAGTTGCAGTCTTTTATTTTTGTACAGTAAAACAGTTTTGGCATGCATGTAATTTTGCACGAAGTATTTTGCAGCTGCGCTTGCAATTAACTAGTTATTATTTTCAGTGCTATGTTAATGTGTTCTCTTATTTTTGCTCTTCAAATTGTGGTTTTCTGTGTTAATGCGTGAAATATTGTGACAATAATGGCGTGTGAAAAACGTAATACTAGGCTCCAAAGTAAACTGAGACATGACAGTGAAGAGACGACACAGTGTTGTTATTTGTACATTCTTGCTTGTTAGTTGCACTATTACGTAACGACTATCAGGCTTAGATGCTTAGAACATATACTGGTACTGCTAATGAGATTTTAATGCAACATTTTGGTTTAGTTGTAAAGACATTCTTTATTTGAAGTACATTCTGTGAGATTAAAGATGACTTAGCATTTGGTTTCTTTTATAGCTACACGATTATATCACGACGCTACTAATGTGTGACACAATTTACATTGTGCTTTTGCGGTGTATCTGTTTTATATCTGCACAGTTTTTCTGAATTCTTCTGGAAAGGAAAACATGTTTTAGTAGTAACTTTGTGGTACAGCTACAATGAGATAGTACAACAATACGTTACAGTACAGTACTTACTTCATCACAGCAATAAGCGTAGTAACTACGATATCTATACGCAAAGCATTTCACTTTTGTTTATCATGAGGTAAGTACATTGACTTCTGCAGAACTTAGCTTTCGGAGGACGATAACTACGACACTTCCACAGAGATTATCTTACAACAAGACGCACAGTTTAGTGCTTCAGTACGCGTATTTGAATGACTAATTTTGTACTTAAAACATTTATTTTTAAAGGTATTTGAAGTTCAATGATACAATGGTTTTCCATGATACATTTCATTCCATTGCTGTAATCTGTAACACCTGAGAATATAATTACACTAGTCCTCAGGGGGGTACACGTCTACTTTGTGTACCATGTGTATGGCAAGCACAAGGAGCCCTAGCTAATATGGTATTTGCTTATACAAATTTATACATCGGTACCATATTTCTCTAATACATAAATTACACAGCTATCTGATCATTTAACAGAGGAACAAACATTTTTTCACTACATCAGTGACAGATGTTTACATAAATACACAGTTGGATAACGTCATACTTACGAAATTGTATTTTGTCTGTACTTTGTGAACTGTTCATACATTTTCAGAACCATTGTGATACTATGAGAGCTTTGAATGACATAATTGATATGAGATCATGATTTTTAAAGTACGGTTGAGGTATATGACACTTTTGACATGAGCAGAGAATTTTTATTAGGTTTTGAAATTATTGGAAGAAGCTACGACGATTTTGAGATTTGGGTGAGGTTTTATGATGTTATGATGATGATGTGTATTACGCTGTTGCGGTATGTTTATGATCAATAAGCTGATGCTATATGAGTTATATGATTATGCTACTTATCTGTTATGATGGAATATTGAAGAAGTTTCGACGAATAAGGTAAGAAATAATGAGTAGAGGTTAGGGACTCTGGTTTGTGAAAAAGGTTGTTGGTATCCAAGAATCGTACTTTAAGAGTTATGAAATGTATGTAAATGCGTGAATGTATTACAATGCCAACGAAAATTTTTGGACACTGTTATATCAATAGGATTTTGTTTCTACTGATGTGTAACGCAAATTCTTGAACTGTGAATTTTTTTTATATGAGACTGCCACTGTAGCGGAAACTGGTGTCGTAAATATTTCGATAAGACAGTTAAGTGACCACCTGCACGTAATGCGTCGTGGGCACCCAGCCGCGCGACAACCACCTGACAAAAAGAAAGCCATTAGTGTGTGCCTTTCAGAGACACAGGTAAAAAAAAAAGGAGGCCATTATACTCGCTATTGACATTCATTCCTTTGTAGAAAGCATCACAAATACGACACGCCAAACTTGAAAACATATGATTATACTGTGGAGCTCTTAATTTATGATATTTACTAAAATGCCTAATGAAACGATGAGAAACATTACACGGCTATTGTCTTGCTAGTTGAGAGAAATGCCATATGGATTGCTTTATATATTTATTTATTCATTTTGTTTAATATCTAGTTTCTATCTGCACTGCAGCATTGGTTAAAATACAATTTAATAGATGTACTAATATAGTTATTTTATGCCTACAGATGCAGTAAATAATAACTTTACGATGTACTTAAAAAAACGAAGGAGCACAAAAAGACTTCCCTTCACAGGAACTGCATACATAATTTTCTTTTCAAGTACTTGGTACTTTTTATGGTAGAATAACTTCTTGTGGTGCACCACTTTAATGACATAGATATTAATATGTGAATAGACATTTCCCTTTTCTGCATTGTTGTCTTTACTGTAATATTTTTTCTGCTTGAGCTTTGTCATGTTTAGTTATAAGCTATTGCATTTGCTGCTGCTGTGTGCCAGGCATACTGCTACTGAATTTCATTTTGTATTACTCTGTTAAGCCAGTTTTATTACAGATTTATTTTTCTTGTTTGTGTGCATTGCCTTATATTAGTTTTAATATTGCTGCTTCTTTGACAACTTCCATTTTATTTCATTGTTGTTTGTATTAATTATTTTGTGCTGCTGCATTGCCTCGTCCCTTAGTTTAGCATCTGAGCTCAGTAGGTTTAAGTTAGCTTAAGAGGGGGTAGAATATATAAGAAACTAACTATGATGAATTGGAAGAAAAGCATTGTGAAGCTATAAGAAAATGGTTTGGCCAAAAAAAGTAGTGTACAGTGGAGGAAAACTATTTTTGAAAGAGGATGAGAACAGGATAGGATTTTTTTTTGCCTGGAGCAAATGTTGAAATAACAGGGGCGATCTATGGAATGAAGTTTTGGGTTGGACTCCAGTACCAAATGTTACCCTGAAAACAAACCCTGTCCTTTCCTTTTGTGTTATCCCACTATGTGTTTGTGTACCCTTGTGTATTTATTTTCTTCCTGTCTCTGTGTACTGTTTCATAGAATTTTTTCTTTTCTAATACTAAGCTACATTCACTATGATGAGGAATACTGTTATCCTCAAATATAATTTGCATTAATATTGTTATTTACTTTGTAAAGATGTTTACACATTATTTATTCTGTTTTGTTCTAATGCTCATGTGTGAAGTTGATGTTTCAAAAGTTATTCTGATCTTTTATGTATGTACTTATGTTATAATTTTTTTTAACACTGATGTATTTGCTATTTCGATTCTTTTGTAAAGCCTGTACTACTGCAAATGTTATCTGTATTGTCATATTCTTTTAAGATGTATTTTGTACCTTTGTTATTGTGTCCTTATGTAATTGACACCAGTTCATCAAATTAAGTAACTTGTAAATTACATTTCACTGCACATGTTTCTGTTGGTCATAGTATATGGACAATATGTGAGAAGTAGGGACTGATAGTGTTTGCACGTGTGTTAATAATTCAGTAAGGGACTGGATAACAGCATTGCTGGTTCTAAGGACATTTCAAAAACAATTTTTGTGAGCGCACAAGTGGTGGTTATAGACTTCCTATATTATCTGCAAGACTCTACAATGGTGACTGTGCGCCTGCACAGTCAAACAGATGGCTGCTGGCTATCTCTACAAGGACTGAAGTGGGTCTACACCTTTGATGACTCACCAATACCATTATTTCTACAAGGACTGCAGTGGGTCTGCACCTCTGGTGGCCCACCAATACCGTAATCTCTACCAGGACTACAATGGGTCTACTCTGTGTTGACCTACCTACCAATATTCTTCAAATCTTCGACTGACTCTGCTGTGGGTTTGCTCTGTTGTGGCCCATTACCTGTCTGCATGTCAAGAGTCAGCACTGTCTTTCTGTTGAAAGGACAACACTACTTCTTCAAGACTGCATGGAAATCCATTACTTCCGTGTGCATTTTCTTTTACTACTCAGACTTTGAGAAAAACACTGCAATTTTACTATGATAAATGATCATGACTGTCTTTATGGACTGTGAGAAAATTTTAACTTTTGACTAACATTGTATCGATAAGTGTGTGCATTTCATTTCTTTGTTATAGTAATTATGAAAAATTTTATCAAATCATTATTGGCCACTGCCCAAAATCATTTGTAAAAATTTTTTGTGGGGAGCATGAGGGCTATGTAAGTAGGCTGTTTAGGTTTTCTTATTGGTAACGCCACGTAGCGCTCTGTATGAAAAATCGCTGGCTGTGCTGTGTGCAGTCTGTGGCTGGTTTGCATTGTTGTCTGCCATTGTAGTGTTGGGCAGCGGCAGATGGATGCTAACCGCGCGTAGCGTTGAGCAGTTGGAGGTGAGCCGCCAGCAGTGGTGAACGTGGGGAGAGAGATGGCGGAGTTTTGAAATTTGTAAGAATTGGTGTCATGAACTGATATATATATATATTATGACTATAAAGGTAAATACATTGTTTGTTCTCTATTAAAATCTTTCATTTGCTAACTGTGCCTATCAGTAGTTAGTGACTTCCGTAGTTTGAATCTTTTAGTTAGCTGGCAGTAGTGGCGCTCGCTGTATTGCAGTAGCTTGAGTAACGAAGATTTTTGTGAGGTAAGTGATTTGTGAAAGGTATAGGTTAAAGTTAGTCAGGGCCATTCTCTTCTAGGGATTACTGAAAGTCAGATTGCGTTGCGCTAAAAAAATATTGTGTGTCAGTTTAAGCACAGTATTGTATAATTTTTCTAAGGGGACGTTTCAGTTTCTCTGCCATTCAATAATCACAGCTCACACTGGATCTCCGTGAGTAGTTGCGCTTTAATTGCAAACACCTGGTATAAGTCATTAAATTTCTTCAAACGAAAATTCTGTTCCAACTCAAGTGACACATATTATGTGCTAATTTCCTCTTCATACCATCACCTAGACAGCCTCTCTCGATTGGTGCTGTGTGATATCTTTTATTTCAATTTATGTTTTACGTAATTTGAAACTAAACTGATTGTTTACCTTCGACACGATTCAGAAATGAGAGTTCCTCATCCAGTGCCAATTCCGTTTGCATGCAAATCATAGTATACTGAGTCACTGGGTTGACATGCTGATAGAAGATCTTAAGTCGCATAAAGCGAAAATTTTGCTATACAATTTCCAAAATAAAAAGCTGAATAGAATGTATTTTCTGATTTGAGGTACAAGAATCTGCAATCATATTTTGTCAAGGAATTGTATATTCTGATTTGTCAATGTGTTGTTATTGATGTTCGAATTAATATTGATCAAAACATCTTTTACGTGAAACTATTTATCTTAAACGAGGTCTTTGACTGGCATGGCTCAGCTGAACACTAAATTTGCAATAATGCGTAAATAGCAAGAAAATAAGTCATGACTGTATTTTGCTTCACTGAAAGATGAGTCACTAAATTGAGGATTTGCAACAACTGAAATCGGAAATCAGTCACATGTCAACCCCACACGCTGTTTATGTGACGACACACTGAATTCACCCCATTTCGTTGTTACGGGATTACAACTTGCGTGTTTTGAAAGAATGGTTGGTTCAAATGGCTCTGAGCACTATGGGACTTAACTGCTGTGGTCATCAGTCCCCTAGAACTTAGAACTACTTAAACCTAACTAACCTAAGGACATCATTCACATCCATGCCCGAGGCAGGATTCGAACCTGCGACTGCGGTCGGGCGGTTCCAGACTGTAGCGCCTAGAATCGCTCGGCCACTTCGGCCGGCTTTGAAAGAATCCCATTTGAAGCTAATGGTGCATTCAAGATTTACCACAAACATGTACGATTTGTTATAGTTGTTTCTGTGGTGTCACCGCCAGACACCACACTTGCTAGGTGGTAGCCTTTAAATCGGCCACGGTCCGTTACTATACGTCGGACCCGCGTGTCGCCACTATGAGATTGCAGACCGAGCGTCGCCACACGGCAGGTCTAGTCTAGAAAGACTTCCTCGCACTCGCCCCAGTTGTACAGCAGACTTTGCTAGCGATGGTTCACTGACTACATACGCTCTCATTTGCCAAGACGACAGTTTAGGATAGCCTTCAGCTACGTCATTTACTACGACCTAGCAAGGCGCCATATTCAGTTACTATGTCTTCTGAACTGATAATATTGTGACGTATGTACCGTCAAGAGCGACGTTCATCATTAATGGATTAAAGTTAAGTATGAAACTAATTACGTCCGCTTTCTGAATTCTAATTCCTTCTCATGTTCCAGACCTCACGTCAGTATAGTTCTTCCATCTTCACGCCAGCCTGCGTGAGCTAAAACGCGTGCATTTCGGTCTCCATTAGTAACACGGTGTTGGCTCTTCAGCCAACACAACAGTTTCAATTAAATGTCACTTCCAAGGTGCGCACGACTCTTTGGTGGGTTCATGCTTGGCTGCCTTGGGGCCCCAGACTTTGCACTAACTGTTCTCTTTCCGTGTTGTGTGTCTGTTCCCCTACTATTCTTTCAACCCTCCTTTGGGGAACACGTCCTGGATATTTCTGGAATGCATTCTGAAGTTTCTTTAGCCTGGCATCAGAACAGCCCCTCGTCTGTTTTTTTCCTTCTTTCTTCATCTCTTCTCCTTTCTCCGTTTCGGCGTTTGAGGTCTCCCTTTGTTTCTTCTTCCTCCCTGTGCACTCCTGAAGGCCGGCCCACAAGTTTTACGCGTAAAAGATGACTGGGTAACGCGTAATTCCCAGCACCAGGTCGATAGAGTTCGCACGTACCCTCTGTTACATGCCAGGCCCAGTGAAGGGAGATTGCCTGAGCTGTTATCTTCCAAGTGCCAACTGGTGCCTCTGTCTGGAGATTGGGAAGTGTGACCTGAGGTGTGAACAATCACCTAAGGCGGGTCAGCACCCAACCGGAAGGCCCCCAGTTGGAAGGGGCGCGGCGACGGAGACACTGGAAATCATGGAGGATTTTTTCATAATGAGCTAATCGTCTTCATCTCATTCTACGTCTACTAAACGTGAACGGAATGAGGTTAAACGTTTGACGATTCTCTCTGTTGCGCCTCAGATCCTTGTCATATCATGTACCACACAAAGTCAGTCTTTTGCTTCAGAAGGCCGAAATTCTAAACCTAGCTTTTAAAAACTCGTTTACTGTAGAGGACTGCGGACCCATTCCCCGTTTCAATTATCGAACAAACCCAAGGATAGCTGACATAGTGTTTAGTGTATCTGGAATATTAAAACAGTTGAGATCCTTAGATGCCAGGAAGGCATCTGGCCCAGACGGTATCCCCGTAAGATAGTACGTCGACTATGCTAGAAATATAGCACCATTCTTATCCATCATTTATCAGAGCATTGGAACAGCGGAAAGTTCCATGGGACTGGAAGAAGGCCCAGGTCATAGCAATCTATAAAAAGGTTAGAAGGCCCAAGTCATACAAATCTATAAAAGGGGTAGAAAATCGGATGCAAATAATTACCGGCCAATTTCACTGACGTCGATTTGTTGTCGAATCATGGAACATATTTTGTGTTCAGACATAATGACCTTTCTACACTCTGAGAAGCTCATCTGCAAAAACCAGCACGGTTTTAGGAAACAGCGGTCATGCCATATTTCTCGACTTTCGAAAGGCGTTCGACTCAGTTACGCACTGTCGTTTGCTCCAAAAAGTGCACGCTTGCGGTCTATCCGATGAGATATGCGGTTGGATAGAAAGTTTTCTAACAGACAGGGAGCAGTATGTAGTCCCGAACGGGGTGACTTCAACAGAAACAAGCGTAACTTCAGATGTGCCCCAGGGCAGCGTAATAGGTCCGCTGCATTTTACGATTTACATAAACGATCTGGTTGATGGTATTGACAGCGGCATTAGACTGTTTACCGGTAATGCTGTAATCTACAGGAAAGTAGTATCAAACGAAAGTTGTGAATAAATCAATGAGGATTTGCAGAAAATAAATGTGTGTTGTAATTACAGGCAGTTATCTCTCAATATTAGTAAGTGTAACCTACTGTCCCCCCCCCCCTCCCCCCCATGAACCATGGACCTTGCCGTTGGTGGGGAGGCTTGCGTGCCTCAGCGATACAGATAGCCGTACCGTAGGTACAACCACAACAGAGGGGTATCTGTTGAGAGGCCAGACAAACGTGTGGTTCCTGAAGAGGGGCAGCAGCCTCTTCAGTAGTTGCAAGGGCAACAGTCTGGATGATTGACTGATCTGGCCATGTAACAATAACCAAAACGGCCTTGCTGTGCTGGTACTGCGAACGGCTGAAAGCAAGGGGAAACTACGGCCGTAAATTTACCCGAGGGCATGCAGCTTTATTTTATGATTAAATGATGATGGCGTCCTCTTGGGTAAAATATTCCGGAGGTAAAGTAGTCCCCCATTAGGATCTCCAGGCGGGGACTACTCAAGAGGATGTCGTTTTCAGGAGAAAGAAAACTGGCGTTCTATGGATCGGAGCATGGAATGTCAGATCCCTTAATCGGGCAGGTAGGTTAGAAAATTTAAAACGGGAAATGGACAGGTTAAAGTTAGATATAGTGGGAATTAGTGAAGTTCGGTGGCAGGAGGAACAAGACCTCTGGTCAGGTGACTACAGGGTTATAAACACAAAATCAAATAGGGGTAATGCAGGTGTAGGTTTAATAATGAATAGGAAAATAGGAATGCGGGTAAGCTACTACAAACAGCATACTGAACGCATTATTGTGGCCAAGATAGATACAAAGCCCACACCTACTACAGTAGTACAAGTTTATATGCCAACTAGCTCTGCAGATGACGAAGAAATTGAAGAAATGTATGAGAAATAAAATAAATTATTCAGATAGTGAAGGGAGATGAAAATTTAATAGTCATGGGTGACTGGAATTCGAGTGTAGGAAAAGCGAGAGAAGGAAACGTAGTAGGTGGATATGGATTGGGGCTAAGAAATGAAAGAGGAAGCCGCCTGGTAGAATTTTGCACAGAGCACAACTTAATCATAGCTAACACTTGGTTTAAGAATCATGAAAGAAGGTTGTATACATGAAAGAACCTTGGAGATACTAAAAGGTATCAGATAGATTATATAATGGTAAGACAGAGATTTAGGAACCAGGTGTTAAATTGTAAGACATTTCCAGGGGCAGATGTGGACTCTGACCACAATCTATTGGTTATGACCTGTAGAGTAAAACTAAAGAAACTGCAAAAAGGTGGGAATTTAAGGAGATGGGATCTGGATAAACTGACTAAACCAGAGGTTGTACAGAGTTTCAGGGAGAGCATAAGGGAACAATTGTCAGGAATGGGGGAAAGAAATACAGTAGAAGAAGAATGGGTAGCTTTGAGGGATGAAGTAGTGAAGGCAGCAGAGGATCAAGTAGGTAAAAAGACGAGGGCTAGTAGAAATCCTTGGGTAACAGAAGAAATATTAAATTTAATTGATGAAACGAGAAAATATAAAAATTCAGTAAATGAAGCAGGCAAAAAGGAATACAAACGTCTCAAAAACAAGATCGACAGGAAGTGCAAAATGGCTAAGCAGGGATGGCTAGAGGACAAATGTAAGGATGTAGAGGCTTATCTCACTAGGGGTGAGATAGATACTGCCTACAGGAAAATTAAAGAGACCTTTGGAGATAAGAGAACCACTTGTATGAACATCAAGAGCTCAGATGGAAACCCAGTTCTAAGCAAAGAAGGGAAAGCAGAAAGGTGGAAGGAGTATATAGAGGGTCTATATAAGGGCGATGTATCTGAGGACAATATTATAGAAATGGAAGAGGATGTAGATGAAGATGAAATGGGAGATACGATACTGCGTGAAGAGTTTGACTGAGCACTGAAAGATCTGAGTCGAAAAAAGGCCCCCGGAGTAGACAACATTCCATTGGAACTACTGACGGCCGTGGGAGAGCCATTCCTGACAAAACTCTACCATCTGGTGAGCAAGATGTATGAAACAGGCGAAATACCCTCAGACTTCAAGAAGAATATAATAATTCCAATCCCAAAGAAAGCAGGTGTTGACAGATGTGAAAATTGCCGAACAATCAGTTTAATAAGCCATAGCTGCAAAATACTAACACGAATTCTTTACAGACGAATGGAAAAACTAGTAGAAGCCGACCTCGGGGAAGACCAGTTTGGATTCCGTAGAAATACTGGAACACGTGAGGCAATACTGACCCTACGACTTATCTTAGAAAATATATCAAGGAAAGGCAAACCTACGTTTCTAGCATCTGTAGACTTAGAGAAAGCTTTTGACACTGTTGACTGGAATACTCTCTTTCAAATTCTGAACGTATCAGGGGTAAAATACAGGGGGCGGAAGGCTATTTACAATCTGTAGAGAAACCAAATGGCAGTTATAAGAGTCGAGGGGCATGAAAGGGAAGCAGTGGTTGGGAAGGGAGTGAGACAGGGCTGTAGCCTCTCCCCAATGTTATTCAATCTGTATATTGAGCAAGCAGTAAAGGAAACAAAAGAAAAATTCGGAGTAGGTATTAAAATCCATGGAGAAGAAACAAAAACTTTGAGGTTCGCCGATGACATTGTAATTCTGTCAGAGACAGCAAGGGACTTGGAAGAGCAGTTGAATGGAATGGACAGTGTCTTGAGAGGAGTATATAAGATGAACATCAACAAATGCAAAACGAAAATAATGGAATGTAGTCGAATTAAGTCGGGTGATGCTGAGGGAATTAGATTAGGAAATGAGACACTTTAAGTAGTAAAGGAGTTTTGCTATTTGGGGAGCAAAATAACTGATGATGGTCGAAGTAGAGAGGATACAAAATGTAGACTGGCAGTGGCAAGGAAAGCGTTTGTGAAGAACAGAAATTTGTTAACATCGAGTATAGATTTAAGTGTCAGGAAGTCTTTTCTGAAAGTATTTGTATGGAGTGTAGTCATGTATGGAAGTGAAACATGGACGATTAATAGTTTAGACAAGAAGAGAATAGAAGCTTTCGAAATGTGGTGCTACAGAAGAATGCTGAAGATTAGATGGGTAGATCACATAACAAATGAGGAAGTATTGAATAGGATTGGGGAGAAGAGAAGTTTGTGGCACAACTTGAGCAGAAGAAGGAATCGGTTAGTAGGACATGTTCTGAGGCATCAAGGGATCACCAATTTAGTATTGGAGGGGAGCGTGGAGGGTAAAAATCATAGAGGGAGACCAAGAGATGAATACACTAAGCATATTCAGAAGGATGTAGATTGCAGTAGGTACTGGGAGATGAAGCTTGCACAGGATAGAGTAGCATGGAGAGCTGCATCAAACCAGTCTCTGTCCAGTATCAGGGTGTTACTATTTGAATGGCTCTGAGCACTATGGGACTTAACTTCTGAGGCCATCAATCCCATAGAACTTAGAACTACTTAACTAACCCAGGGACATCACACACATCCATGCCCGAGGTAGGATTCGAACCCGCTCGGCCACTCCGGTCGGCAACTGTTCGAAATGAACTGAAATGGAATGATCAGATTACACAAGTAACGGGTAAGGCGAACTCTAGATTGCGGTTTATTGGTAGAATCCTGAAGCGATGCAGTCCTTCAGCTAAGAAAATAACTTACAATACTTTAGTTCGTCCAGTCTTAGAGTATTGTTCGTCTGTATGCTACCCCTACTAGTTGGGTCTGATTTAAGAGTTTGAGAAGGTCCAAAGAAGAGCAGTAAGATTCGTGACTGTTACATCGCCATCGCGAGAGCGTTACAATTCTCATAGAAAATCTGAAGCGGGACACATTTGCAGATAGACGGCGCGCTAAACGGAAGAGGCTACTCACTAAATTCCGAAATCCGATCTTCACCGAGGATGTAGAGCATATCTTATTACCACCAACCTTCAAATCGCGCTAAGATCACCATTCAAAGATAAGGGAAAATAGAGATCGCACTGAGGCGCTCAGACAGTCGTTTTTCCGTCGCACGATCCGCGAGTGGATCAGAGGGGGGGGATATGACTTTGGAGCGAATTGTGCCCTCCGCCATACACCGCTTGGTGGCTACCGGAGTATACATGTAGATGTAGTGAACCCCTTTATTATTCAGAAAGATGTTGATGCAATTGGAGGCTCTGTGACATCATGCTCTCGCTCACGTAATGGGACTTTGCTACTGGAGACCAATGTGGTATTCAGGCTCAACAGTTACTTACAGCTCCGTCCCTCCTCGGGTATACTGTCCTTATCGAGCCCATCATATTCTGAATTCCTCAGGTGCTATTATTTACACTTGGCTGCTTGATGGTCTGACCACGAGGGAAACTAAAATTATCTCTCTTATCATGGCATCACTGCAGTCCATAGGATAATGAAAATGTTAATACAAACTTAATGCCTACATGCACTCTTTATCTCACATTTGATCGAGTAGTGCTTCCACTGAAAACTGAAGCAGGCTATGAAGTCATAATGGTCTGACTGTACATATCAAACATGATGTATTCCTACGCGTGCCAATGCTATAAGCACACTTACGTGTCTTGTCAAAACATTGGCAAATCTGTTACTGGTGGTAGAGATGCTCATGAAGATTGCTCTCCTTCTTCTCTCCACTGTTTCAGTTGTAATGTGACTATACCACCTCATCTCGTGAGTGTTCCATGTATTTCGATGTGTGGATCGTCCAGGAGACCCGGGTGAAAGAAAAACATCCCCACCCTTTCGCTCGCAAATTGTTGGCATGTCGAAAGCCCCGCATTTTACCATCCAGCATTTGTAGTACGTGGTTGCTATGCACGCTCTTTGGAGAATATGGTCACACAGACTTGCGACGTCCTCAGTACTGAAGTTGTGAAATCGCCCAGTATAAAGGTAGCATCCTTGTCTACTCCTTCTCTAGATGCGCAACAAACCACCAAATCTTCGCCCCTAGCGGCGAAATAACCTGCTGCCAAACTTTCACCCCGCAAAGGACAAAAGGAAAACTCTCACGAAGACCTTTTACGTCTCTCTAGCCAACAAAAATCAGAGTATTCGTCTGCCAACCGTAAAGGCTCTAAGAAATCGAGCTAAGGCAAATAGTTTTCTCCTTTCCTGACTCGGAGGTTCTCTTCAATGGTGCCGCCGCGTGATAAACTCTCCCGGCTGATCTCCATTTTTGCTTGTGCGCCCTGCCTACCGTTTTTCTGCCCTGGAACTCAGGGAGAATGCCGATGCCTCCTTAGATTTCATGGAACAGGATCTTTCGGCCTCTGCGCATGTAGCAGTGAGACTTTGACGGATTCCACTCTGCAGCCTCTGAGGTGACTGCCCTTCATTTGTTCCCTCCTCTCCACTATTCCTTATGACTCTTCACCAATGGAACGTTCATGGAATCGGATCTAACAAGGAGGAATTGCAGTTTCTCTTGGAATTGCAGCTCCTGACTGTTTTCTGCCTACAAGAAACGAAAATTCGTCCTCACGCCCACTTGGACCTCTCACGTTTCTTTCTGGTCTACTTTGACCTCCCCCACAAGGACGGCATTCCATCTCATGTGGCAGTCATGCTGCTCATTGGGGATGACGTCCACATTGTAAAGAAACTGAATAATTTTTTCCTATTGATAAATGATAGTTATTCGACTCTCATAGCAAAGATTCATCTGAAAAGCATTTAACACTGACTGACAAAAGAAGTTTTAAGCTCTTCGTTTATTAGTTTTAGTAATAGTTACACTTTCGTTGTTCTCATGTCCTGGTGATAAGACGTATAAACGAAATGCTCGACAATTTCAAATGAAATTGTGCTAAATAATGAAAGCAACTTCTGAAACAATACGATTTTCTCATTTACAATGCCATGGATCCCAGCTCCTGTAACTCTGCAAGATTATTATTATTTTAACTTTGTATGGAGAATTTAGATGGAGGCGACGATTTTCACAACGGCGCTGCTCGATAATAGAGGTACGTGAATGTGTTCGTTTCTTCCTCTTCGTGGCCGCCAATGTCAATTTCAGTATGTAGGTCATATTTACCGCGACATTCAGAACCTGAAATATTTCTTTTCATTTAACTGCGAAGTCCGATTATTTTCCTTCTCAGGCGGATAAATGCATTTTCACCACAACTCTTTTTACCCATGCCACGGGGAACGATAGTACTTAGAATTTACGTGCCTCTATCCCGGTCGTACGTTCGCATACAACTGAGTGTGTACCAACGAAACTATATTTATGACCCATATCCCTTCCAGTATTAATTCTTATCTTGAATCACTCATTCGCGAATGTACGTGCCCTCTTATTTTGTGTAGTCAGTCGGGTGTATTCCTTAACAACGTTACTTTTAATATTCAGTGTCCTAGTTTCCACAATTTATCTTTGCCTGTGTCGCAACGGCGCTTCACGCGAAATATTTGTTACGCGACATTCATAATACCTCTCATTTCAAAATTACGAACCTGCTGACTGAGGTTCTAATAGTTTAACAGAGCGGTAACAATGGAGACCGAGTGCAATGACCTTTTTTTAAAAAAAGTACAAATTTTAAATTGAAACATATTTTTTCCATCCATTATTGTGACTATAACCAATTGTTTCTGTTCAATGTTACGCCAACTGCGTGCCAGATAAGAAAATTACTACTGAAATCAGTCCATAAAATTTACAAATATTTATCCTAAAAATTTTGAAAAGAAGGATTAAACGATAAACCTACTACCAAGAAAACCGACCGGTAAAAGAAAACATGTAAGGTAAGAGCAGCAGCTTCACTACGCTTTTGGCCGATAGTAAATGTGGGATAGAACTGCATTTTTGCGACACCCACTTATTAGCACGCATTTTTTCAAAATTAATTTTTCAGATAGTTTTGTAAATTTTTGTAAATATATTACACATGAATGTTTCACAAGACGGCGGATCATTTTAATTGATTGCGCGCGTAGAAGTTATTTACTAGTCTTCTGTTTCACCGGAAACAATTTTACTACATTAAATTTCACGAACGAGCGCGACGTCATCTGTCATTTGTTTATGTAGTACGAGCCGCAATAGTAGTGAAGTTCGGCTGCACGCTGACTGACGGCTGTATACAGCTTTGGTGAAATTAAGATCACAAACCAAAACGATTGATAATTCATCCGATGAGGAATCAGTTGTTCAGTCTATTCCTAACACAGAAGTAAAAAAACATTGCAGATACTGATAACGCAGTCACAGCGACTAGTGGTACTCAGTGGCAAGCGGCAGACGATAATAAGGCATCTTTAGAAGCTGTTCCAGATTCCACAAATGTACGAGATGCAGTAGAGCCAGACATTTTGCAGATGTTCAGAGTAATGCAGACACATTTAAGGTCACAATTTGTAACTCAGGTAACAGACCAAATTAATACACAGATAGGAAATGTTACAACACAGATAAGGAATGTAACAACTCAGATAAGCAATGTCATTACACAGGTAGATAAAGTTACAACACAGATAGGGAGTGTAGCCACTCAAATGAACAAGCTAGACGCTGATGAAAAAATTAACGTGACAACACAACTGACACAAAAAAGTGAGGTTGCGGATCAGGTAATAGAAGCGGCACGTGAAGATTTAAATTCCGTGAATCAGGATATTGACACGTAATTCGAAAACCACAGTTAAGGATGTGCCAGATCAGATACGATAGTTAACTTAAAATTTCAATGACGTGTGTACAGCAAACCGAGCTCAATACAAAAATGTAGGAAGCTGTAAATCAAGTTGAGGACATGACAAAACAGCAAAAAGAGCACTTTGAGGGCTTTCTAGACGAAAAAGACAGACACATAAACTTTACTCTAGAAACAGAGTTACAAAAAGCAATAAGTAACACAATGGAACAAGCGTACACTATACAAAACTTATCTGTAGTTAAACTGCAAACTGACATAGGCAAGATACAGAAAACTTTGGCACAGGATTTACCAGGCTGGCAAAACCAAATAGTCGAGCAACAGGAAACTTAGTACAATGAACGACACTAAGACACAGAAGAGCTTGACAACATACCCACAGGTAAGAGCAATAGTGCAATCAGTGACTATCCTAATCCGAACCTACAATTGTGTTCACCAAATTATGAGATGTACGGTAACCAACGTCACCGCGAAGAAAGAAAGAAACAG
This sequence comes from Schistocerca gregaria, assembly GCF_023897955.1. NCBI lineage: Eukaryota > Metazoa > Arthropoda > Insecta > Orthoptera > Acrididae > Schistocerca > Schistocerca gregaria. The sequence goes on from NC_064926.1 coordinate 131,626,414, forward strand.
CAGATAGCTGAACCCACTTCATCATCAGTTTTGTTAGAGGAAAGTCTTATAAAACACCCGCAATTTCGAGTGTTTATCCTTGAAAAGAAGTCTGTGCATCCGGTAATTTTTACAAAGTCATTCAAATATGTAATGCCTAAAACATGGTCAGAACAGCAAACGATACAATATGTTAAGAGTTACGCCCAAAGCGATGGAGCGTTATGGGCGATGGAAATGTCAGAAACTTGTCAGACATTAGAACACTTTGAAAACGTGTTTCTTTCAAAGTACTGATCGCATGGCGTTCAAGAGAGATTAAGAAAAGCCCTATTCAACAGTGAACAATGTAATCCAAAATTTGGATCATTCCGAAAGTATCTTGAGAAATATTTAAGTAAGACGAGGTTCTGGTTCAAAAATGGCTCTGAGCACTATGGGACTCAACTGCTGTGGTCATCAGTCCCCTAGAACTTAGAACTACTTGGACCTGACTAACCTAAGGACATCACACACATCCATGCCAGAGGTAGGATTCGAACCCGCGACCGTAGTAGTCGCACGGTTGTAGACTGCGCGCCTAGAACCGCGAGACCACCGCGGTCGGCACGAGGTTCTGGGACGAGCCAGAGACATACACTGGCGTCAGAAAGCAAAACTACCGCTTAATATTCGGTAAAAGCTAGTACAAGTACCCCAAAGCAATCTGGAGTATTTTTTATCTGTCTTGGACTCTATTGACCTAATTAATGAAGATGTAAGACAGAGCCACACCAACCAAAATAGCATCGGTTGCAACCAGCCTGCGCAACGCCAGCCACAATACGGCCACGACCGGCTTTTGTAGATCCCATCACAGCAGCGCATATGCCAGGCCCGAGTTTGGAAGGTAGTTTTAGTAATAACTATAACAACCCAGGGTATAAAAGGAAACGAAAAAATGATGACATAAACTACTCTGACTACTCCGCTAACCGGAATCGACATTGGAATAGAAACGGTAACGGGAATCAGAGGGAAAACACTTACAGTAATTTTCAGCCTCAATTTAGCGACAAAAAACACGGACGACCCACGAAATGTGCAGTGGCAGTAGCAGATTAGTGATGAACCCTATCAGTTCCAAGCGCAAGTAACTTACGCCTATAAACTCAGGGCAGAATCATGATCGGAATACGCAACAGAGGAACAACATGTCGGGAGTGAATATTATGGAAGTAACAAACGAAACATCTACAGATAGTAATAACGGGGCGTTAAACTAAACGTCGCCTCATTATGCTCCCCACTGTTGGCCATGGCTAGTCGTGGGGGCGATCCATGCTACCATGATAGTTATTTGCTAAGTTATGAAGATGAAGTGGACATGCTTGATTTGCTGACCAATGAGGAAGCCGCGGCATAAATACCGCGACTGCACCTGGGCTCTTCAGTAGTTGTGTACTCACCTGATGATGGCCGGACGTCTCTGGGCCGAAATATCGTGGCAGAATGTCGACGGAATCCGGCTGCATACCCGGAAATTATTAGAAAAATGGTAATCCGAAGTCCAAGAATCATTTTCACTTCCGACTTTTCCTCCTCAACAGTTTAACTGTCAGTTATTTGAATGATGTAGGTTGAAATTTTTATCCACTGTTGTTCTACTAATATATTAATTTGAAAAGGGTAGGCCATACAAAACACAACGATCAGCGATATTATTATCATTATTATTTTACTTGGACTTACACGCTTTTAAGCAGAGAAACGTAAATAGTATTAGTCAACCGTTTCTTACCTAAAGTACTTAGTCTTGATGTGTTCTATCAACATTTGGATCAATTTCAATGAAAGTTAGTACACATATGGCTTGCTGTCTATAAAAAGTATACTGTGATCATACGGTACTCCAGCACCATTGGTGGTTGTAAGTGGGTTTGGGAAGTAGGTGAAATGCAAAAATAAATTTTCCTGAACATCTGGAACAATTTCAGCCAAACGTGATTCCCATATTATCTACTAATTACAAAGAAAATTATAGAGTTTTTGAGGAAGCTCTAGCAACCCTTGGGGTGGACGTTAATAGAGGGGACGCGTAAAGCTAAGCAAAAACGACTGGTATTAGTTTGGAATCCACCGTTTTCGGGGTCGCTATGATGGTTGCTGACAGTGAGGATAAAAACAAAATCCAAGTCTGCGTAAATATAATAATTAAATAGAATAGAATTGGTAGAAATTTGTGGATGAAAGTAAGCACCAAAACGACGTGGCACGGATTCGAATAATATCCGAAGTACTGCTGAAGGGAATTGACTCCACGAATCCTACAGGGCTGTTCATAAATGCGCAAGAGTACGATGGCGTGGGGATCTCTTCTGAACAGCACGTTGCAATGCAGCCCATATATGCTCAATAATGTTCATGTCTGGGGAGTTTGGTGGACAGCGGAAGTGTTTAAACTCGGAAGAGTGTTGCTGGAGCCACTCTGTAGCAATTATGGTGGTGTGAGGTGTCGCATTGTCCTGCTGGAATTGCCAAGTCCGTCGGAATGCCACTGGACGTGAATGGATGGAGGTGATCAGACAGGATGCTTACGTACGTGTCACCTGCCACTGTAGTTGAAATCTACAGGAATTTGTGGAAGGGTTGCAGAGCTGTCGCATTGAAAGATTCTCTTCAGTCGTCGTCGGTTCCGTTCTTGCAGCATTTTTTCCAGCCTCAGCGATGTAGGAGATTTGATGTTTTACCGGATTTCTGATACTCACGGTACACTCGTGAAATGATCGTACGGGAAAATCCCCGCTTCATCGCTACCTCGGAGATGCTGTGTTCCATCGCTCGTGCGCCGACTATAATAACACGTTCAATCTCACTTCAATTTGATAACCTGCCATTGTAGCAGCAGTAACCGATCTCGTAACTGCGCCAGACACTTTTTGTCTTATATAAGTATTGCAGAGCGCAGCGCTGCACAGTGGGCCAGAATCTTGAAAACGTGGCCAAAAAGGAAAAAAAAAGTTTAAAGATGGGGATTTTGGACTATCAGGTTGGCAGCAGCAATCCTGGGACAACTGAATTCCGGCTGTGCGGACGACCATATGTTCATTTGTTCGGTAATATCTCAGGTCAAATGCGGCAGCTCATTATAAGCGTGCGCGCAGCTGGCCAGGCTACAAAAACAGTCGTGTTGTTGAAGGAAGTTATTTATGTTTTGTGCAAGTGAAACCAATACTTTCAATATGGAATGTATTCCAGGAGGTATGTACTAGCGAAAAAACAATTATATCACTATTAAATCATCAATTATGCACGTTTACATTTCAATTAACGTACTACAGGGAAATGAATGACAGAATCGTAAAATGCGCTTAAAAATAGAGATAAGTTACGAATTCCACGACATTCGCTTTCTTTTGCCTTGCGTATGCAAGTATATATTATTACCTTTGTAAATTAAGCTTCAAATCCTGCGACTAGTTGCGACTCTGGCTTTGAGCCACGTTTTAAGCGACACTTGCAAAATGTCATTGTTCAGACATCTTCAAAAACGACAGTAGAATCAATTAATTATGAGTTTCATTTGTACAATTTAAATTACAATTGACACGTAGAAGCATTATAAAGAATAAAATAATTAGAAAAATGACGAAAAGTGTAACACAGATTTTTTTAAATTTCAGTTTCATCTGATCCAGCGTATTCCAGAATCGGATTTTCGAGGAAAGATATTTTTCTAATAGCAAAAGAGTATTTGTCAAATGATTTGGAAGGGGTCATAGAACATTTGAAAAGGTCGTTGACAGAAAAAAGTGGACATACAATTAAAATTCCCTATGATATGAGGCCTACCATTTCGATTTTGTTAACAAAGTTAAGAAGCAAGTATAAGGAAGCAACTCGGCGACAAGGATATTTTTTCAAGAAGAACGAAACCTGGTTGAATACAATAGTATATATTCCCATTGATTCGAAACCTGCAAGTGTGACTAAATCAACACGCCAACCTGCCACAAAATTTGAAACATTATCTGATATGTCTAAAAGAAAGAGAACTGAGGAGATTCGTACGAAGTTCGGTCCTGTCGAATTATCGTTCGCCGCGCAAATGAGTCTTCGATCTTTGGGGCACCCAGATGCTGCGAAGATTGTGAAAGACGTCACACTCTCAAGTCCATCCAAGGTGAAAAAATACAAGGCAGGCTTGCGATTTTCAACATCATCGCCATCCTCACATGATGCAAATGAAGGTCAAGCACTCCTTTTCGACTTGAAATTGTCAAAAGAATCTTACCAGCATTTGAGAAATGGGGCTAAAGGAAAATGCTTAAACACACTATATCCACCGTATTCAGCTGTTTTGGTAGCAAAAAAAGCTTGCTGCCCTCCAGACGTAACCCTCACTTTTACCGAATCAAAAGCTGAGGTATGGTTGCAAGCTTTGTTAGACCACACTGTTCTACGTGTTCTACTGCTGAAACGAGACGATATTTTACATATGAGTGATTAGGAAATGTCTAATATGGCCCTTATTTGTAAGTGGGGCTTTGACGGAACCTCCGGGCAAAGCATGTATAAAATGAAGTTTTCAGATTCGAGTATTTCAGATGCAACTTTATTTTTCACTTCGCTTGTTCCACCGAAACTTGCAGGTGTAAATGAAGAAACTAAAGAAGAAAATATCTTATGGATTAATCTGACGCCGTCTTCAACCCTCTTTTGCAGACCACTGAAGTTAGAATTTACAAAGGAAACAGAGCAAACGTCTTTAAATGAGAAAGCGTATTACGACAAACAGATCGAACAACTCCAGTCATTCGAAACAGTTATTCATGGGAAAGACATTTCCATTAAATACAATTTAAGCATGACCATGGTAGATGGTAAAGTGTGCAATGCTATCACCAACACGAAATCTGCTCAACGGTGCTATCTCTGCAAGGCTACGTCTGCCCAATTTAATAACATTGACGATGTTCTGAAAAAACAAGTTACCGCCGATTACCTGCAGTACGGACTATCACCTCTTCACGCCTGGATTCGATGTTTTGAATGTTGTATTAATTTGGCATACCAAATGAAAACAAAAAAGTGGCAGGCACGTAAAGCAGAAGATAAAGAGGAAAAAGCAATACTGAAAGCCAACATTCAAAAAGCTTTCTAAGAGCAGCTTGGAATTGTAATTGACACGTCGAAACAAGGGTTTGGCAGTACGAATGACGGAAACACCGCTCGACGTTTTTTTGAAAACACTCCAACATCAGCGCTAATAACTGGAGTTTCCGAAGAACTAATCCACCGTTTCCATATAATTTTGCAGACGATTTCGAGCCGACGTTGAAAAGTTTCGAGCATACGCCTTAGCAACTGCCAGGCACTACGTGAAAGAATACCCCTGGTACAACATGCCAACAGCAGTCCATAGATTGTTGATTCATGGTCCAGACATTATTTCTTCGGCCATTTTACCCATTGGTCAACTATCGGAGGATGCTCAGGAATCAACCAATAAGTTGATAAAGCAATATCGCCTGAGTTTTTCTCGAAAGTTTTCAAGAGTTAAGACTATGGAAGACGTGTTCAGGAGATTGTTGGCAACGACAGACCCCTACGTTTCTTCCTTAAGCAAATCTTCGCCGAAGAAACTGAAGAGTTTGTCCCCAGAAGCCGTTGCCCTCTTAGTTCCTGTGGCGGAAGACTATGAAGACTCAGATGCAGATGCAGATAATGAGGAAAGAGTGTTTGAGGATGATGACGATTCAGTTGAAGCAGAAGATGAAAAAGAATAAGAAAATGAAAACTTGTAAATTAAGTTATGAAAAAATTACAAAATAAATAATTGTAATTAAAATGAAATAATTTTTTGTAATACTTTACACCATCTTGTAACCTATATTTGGTCCTTTCTTCGAGTTCTCCACTTTTCTGGTTTATTTTTTAAGCATTAACTACAATAATCCCTAAATACTGACTTTTATATGAATAAAAATATATAAATATAAATAAATAAAAATACATAGATTTTGACCGCCATCTTGGATCCACGATTTTTAAATTTTTTGTACTCTGTCATCATCAGTAACCTCGATAATTCCCTAAAAATTACTTTTATACGTAAAAAATGATAGTAGTGTACATAGAGCCTGCCATCTTGGGTCTGTCATTTTGTTTTTTTCAGTTTTTTATATTATATTCTTAATCAGAAACTCCGTAAACCCTTACATACTAAGTTTGGTACAAATTGAACAACTACTTATATTTTGACCAGCTTTTTGGGATTCTGACCCACTGTGCGCCGTATTCTGCCTGTTTACATTTCTCTGCATTTGAATATGTATGCGTACACCAGTTTCTTTGGCAAATCAGTGTATGATGAAGAAGTTAAGAGACGAAAATCTTAAAATCTATATTTTAAACTCACAATTTTAGAAAATATGTAAATAAACTAACGCCCTGCAACACGGTCTTCAGCTTATAGAAGGACATAAATCCCCTGACAAAAGGGTGTCCACAAGTTTCTACAGGTATTCAGATGCGAGTCATTGATGAACATTTCCATACAGCTACCGTATCAAGTGCTACATATACTGTAGCAAACAGGACCTGACATCTATTATGAGATTAACTTTGCATGATTTAGCAGGCCAGTCGAGTTCCAATAAGGTATTTGTGTGTTCATCAGACAGGTACGCCTGTGAATGCGACTTCTTTCATCCCGGAAGACGGTAGTGTCCAAAGTATACTCCTCATGATGATGTGAAAAAAAGGGAAACACTTGCTCACCGCGAATCTTGAGATAAACATACGTCTTCACGTTCACTGCAACCTGAATGAATACGCTGAGGTCATAGTGTGAGAAAAACGCCCGAAACATAATAAAACCTCCTCCGGTCTGAAATACACCCTGCATTTTTTACATAAAATTACAATAGATCCTTCATATAACTACTGATATCAGTAACTACATGCAAACGGCCAGAAAACGCAATATACACTTTCAATTCCATATGACCAGTTAGGGCTTTAATAACAAATATGTTGAAGGTTCAAACTTAGACGAAGCAGTGCCAACAACAGGTTAATTTGCAGTATTGAAATACAATTATGCCCCCAATTACTCAAACCATTCACCATATAATATTTTTTTAATGTCACACTGATCTTCGCTATCGAATAATGAATATACACTCCTGGAAATGGAAAAAAGAACACATTGACACCGGTGTGTCAGACCCACCATACTTGCTCCGGACACTGCGAGAGGGCTGTACAAGCAATGATCACACGCACGGCACAGCGGACACACCAGGAACCGCGGTGTTGGCCGTCGAATGGCGCTAGCTGCGCAGCATTTGTGCACCGCCGCCGTCAGTGTCAGCCAGTTAACCGTGGCATACGGAGCTCCATCGCAGTCTTCAACACTGGTAGCATGCCGCGACAGCGTGGACGTGAACCGTATGTGCAGTTGACGGACTTTGAGCGAGGGCGTATAGTGGCCATGCGGGAGGCCGGGTGGACGTACCGCCGAATTGCTCAACACGTGGGGCGTGAGGTCTCCACAGTACATCGATGTTGTCGCCAGTGGTCGGCGGAAGGTGCACGTGCCCGTCGACCTGGGACCGTACCACAGCGACGCACGGATGCACGCCAAGACCGTAGGATCCTACGCAGTGCCGTAGGGGAACGCACCGCCACTTCCCAGCAAATTAGGGACACTGTTGCTCCTGGGGTATCGGAGAGGACCATTCGCAACCGTCTCCATGAAGCTGGGCTACGGTCCCGCACACCGTTAGGCCGTCTTCCGCTCACGCCCCAACATCGTGCAGCCCGCCTCCAGTGGTGTCGCGACAGGCGTGAATGGAGGGACGAATGGAGACGTGTCGTCTTCAGCGATGAGAGTCGCTTCTGCCTTGGTGCCAATGATGGCCGTATGCGTGTTTGGCGCCGTGAAGGTGAGCGCCACAATCAGGACTGCATACGACCGAGGCACACAGGGCCAACACCCGGCATCATGGTGTGGGGAGCGATCTCCTACACTGGCCGTACGCCTCTGGTGATCGTCGAGGGGACACTGAATAGTGCATGGTACATCCAAACCGTCATCGAACCCATCGTTCTACCATTCCTAGACCGGCAAGGGAACTTGCTGTTCCAACAGGACAATGCACGTCCGCATGTATCCCGTGCCACCCAACGTGCTCTAGAAGGTGTAAGTCAACTACCCTGGCCAGCAAGATCTCCGGATCTGTTCCCCATTGAGCATGTTTGGGACTGGATGAAGCGTCGTCTCACGCGGTCTGCACGTCCAGCACGAACGCTGGTCCAACTGAGGCGCCAGGTGGAAATGGCATGGCAAGCCGTTCCACAGGACTACATCCAGCATCTCTACGATCGTCTCCATGGGAGAATAGCAGCTTGCATTGCTGGGAAAGGTGGATATACACTGTACTAGTGCCGACATTGTGCATGCTCTGTTGCCTGTGTCTATGTGCCTGTGGTTCTGTCAGTGTGATCATGTGATGTATCTGACCCCAGGAATGTGTCAATAAAGTTTCCCCTTCCTGGGACAATGAATTCACGGTGTTCTTATTTCAATTTCCAGGAGTGTATTTTAAACGCATATTACGCTTATGTTTATTAGTCCCGAACAACGCGGCTGCTACGGTCGCAGGTTCGACTCCTGCCTCGGGCATGGATTTGTGTGATGTCATTGGTTGGTTAGATTTAAGTAGTTCTTAGTCTAGGGGACTGGTGACCTCAGATGTTAAACCTCATAGTGCTTAGTGCCGTTTGGACCATTTGAACGTCATGTTTATGGCAGGCAGCTAACAAAGACTTTTCTCAAGTTGCATCTTATCATCAAACAATAAAGAGCGATTCAGTTCAGTACCTTGTCTTACATCACTACTTTTACTTGAAGCCGCGCGGGATATCCTCGCGGTCATGGGCGCCTTGTCACGGGTCCGCGTGGGGTCCCCTTGTTGGATGTTCGAGTCCGTGGGTATGTGTGTCTTGTCCTTGAGTAAGTTAGTTTAAGTTATATTAAGTAGTGGGTAAGCTCAGGGACCGATGCCCTCAGCAGTTTGGTCCCATAACACCTTACCACAAATTTAATATTTTACTTGCAACAGTTCACCACTCTTCCACCAAACCAATAACGTTGTGGAACTCAAACACGTATTTCCTCGCAATAACATTACGATACTTCAATGCATTCTCAACATATAAATGATTAAGAATACCCTTAGTATCACATTCAAATCGAGCTGCTGAATTTGTAAATACTCCACTACCACATTTAAACTCAATATTAAATCGAATATCAGTAGGTGTCAGAGCATAGCACATAGGCTTCCGAACACGGTGATACTGTACAAATCCGACGACGTTGACGACGATGACTCTTCGTCGCATAACAGCGTTGTGTCCGCCTCTTCCGCAACTTCCGCGCGACAACAATCCGACGAAACGTCCATACACGACCAGTCTTCCTCCGCCGCAATGTCAGTATACGACGCAACGGGCGATATAACTTACTCCGATACCTCATATTCAACTTTAATTACTGAAGTCTGTAAAGATGAAGCATTAAAGCTCACTGTGGGTCAAACTCATCACTTTTCGTCCGCAGATCGTGGTCGTGCGGTAGCGTTCTCGCTTCCCGCGCCCGGGTTCCCGGGTTCGATTCCCGGCGGGGTCAGGAATTTTCTCTGCCTCGTAATGACTGGGTGTTGTGTGATGTCCTTAGATTGATTAGGTTTAAGTTGTTCTAAGTTCTAGGGGACTGATGACCATAGATGCTAAGTCCCATAGTGCTCAGAGCCATTTAAACCATTCATCACTTTTCGGAGGAACACTTGAAGCCTTGCATCTTTTGGAAACAGCCGAATCACTCGCTACGGGTCTTCAGTGTGCTGCTGTCCAGTATTTGAGTGTAGTTTGGCCCGTTGAAGACGGGTTGTTGCGAATTAACTTTGGCGACGTACGCGACTCCACATGGTTATTGCATGCAGCTCCAGTCACAAAAGTCCTTCATAAAACTGTTGAGAGGGACCCGAGTGCATTCGCCGACAGCAGAAATTGTTGCCTGGCTTGAAACCTACTGTCATTTACAAGAACTAACCACGTGCGCAATCCTTTCCGCGTAGGAACTTATTTCTGCGTATGAAGCATCATTAGGTCGTTGGACAGTCCGCACTGATAACACCAAAAAATCGGAATTCATCCACGGTGTAGAAATGGGCACATACACACACGATGGTTCATTTCTACCATTCTATCACATGTACACGTCAGGCCATCTTATTTCGATGATTCAATACAGCTGATTGACACATACACATCACACTGCTTCCATGACTTCCATCAGTATTGGGGGGTCACATAACAGCTTGGTACTTCCAAAGTGACCGGAGACTACCATTTTGTGCGGTAAGCTTACTTCTGATTCCTATTCCTAACTAAATAATGCAGTAAATAGATAATCAGGTAATTAGCAGCAGGGTTCTAAAATCTGAACGATAATGGTGTAATTCAGCCCTTTGGGCTACAAAACAAAAGACGTCATGGTGACTAATGGAACATTTTTGGGAGGCATCTTTACAGCATAATGACACTCCGTTATGTATTCCCACTTAACTGCACCAAACTGCACCTGAGCAGTATAATAGAGAGGACGTTCGCGGACAGCCACGGTGAGAGAAATTTCTTATTCGCTCTAGAAGCATGTCGGAGCGGTCGGCCCACATTCTGCGCGTGCTGGAGCAGCTAACATTCCACGCCACTCTCACAAAAACCGGCAACAGGAACCCGGCATCCGCGAACAGCGATTGGATTTCAGCGTGCCTGGTTTAGCTTTCTGACTTTACGGGCGTACAGGGGGCCATGCATTATGAAGGTTCGCGTTATTAACGACTGCTGTAATTGCGCAGGGGTAGGCTTCATGCTGCGCTAAACACGCTTCTGGTCCGTGACGCAGTATCGTTTGTAGGATGTCACTGCAGCGTACAACGAGCGTACTTCACGTACAGAAAAGATGCATTTTTGGCTACGGTAACCTACTGTTCATTTATTACTTGACACGAACGAAACAAAGTCCCAGCGAGAGTGGCGTTACGATCGTGTTTACGCAAGAGAGAGAGAGAGAGAGAGAGAGAGAGAGAGAGAGAGAGAGAAATAGTAACATTGACAATCCCTTAAAAGTAGAACTTTTTCTCACGAGAAAGACTTCAAAAACAATTAAATGTCGATTAGCATTATTGTTCCACAACATTCCTCACACATTTATACTTCACCTCGGCAGATTCACAAATGCTTCGTTTGTATGCATCACGACTTCCGTTAGACGAAAACCGAGTCTCGGAAGTCCATTTCCGCCGAGATGTTTGCATGTTAAGGTGTGATCGATTTTGCTAAAATGGTTCATTATCGGTTTTTGTCATCACTTTTTTTACAGGAACCGCCGCTGAAAATCACTTTTTCAGTTTCTGATGCTATCAACACGATGATGGCGACTCTGCAATTAAATACAGAAGATGGGCCGGCCGCGGTGGTCTCGCGGTTCTAGGCGCGCAGTCCGGAACCGTGCGACTGCTACGGTCGCAGGTTCGAATCCTGCCTCGGGCATGGATGTGTGTGATGTCCTTAGGTTACTTAGGTTTAAGTAGTTCTAAGTTCTAGGGGACTGATGACCACAGCAGTTGAGTCCCATAGTGCTCAGAGCCATTTGAACCATTTGAACAGAAGATGGATAACTTTTTGCTCAGTTCAATATCCCTTCTTCTTCGTGCCGACAAAGTTACTCCGTCCAGATTAGCCAATGTTTATAAAGATCAGACGGAATCTAACAGCCAAAGTATGTTTTGAAAACGGTTGGGCGAAAATCGGTTGTGGAACAGCAAATCCGGCAGCTGGAATCGAATTTCCAGAACCGATATTGGAATTACATAACAAACGACAAGCGTTATTGGGAAAACAGTTCATCAAAAGAGGATTTGGGTAGTGTCCCTAAGCGACCCACTAGTCATTGGGATAACAACAATGTTGGAAATTTGATTTACTGAGTTCTCTTAGTAATTATTTTTTGTCGTTCACAGATGAAAAGACGATTAATCTACACATATGAACAAACCGAATCCCATAGACTGAATATTTTTTCCAACATGTTTTCTAACCTTTAAATCACAGTACAAACAAAATGATCACTATGGTGAGCTATTACGCCGAGTTAAATTCTGTTACCTGTATTGTAGTCAGGAGATGAGAAGTTACATCATACTGAAAATGTTGTATGTTTTTCTGTCATTTACGTATCACACTCCGTGGTGGTTGGAATCATTATATGGAGAAAAATCCTTTAAGAACGACTTGTTGTCTCAACTATACAGCCATTTATGATCGCAGCTGAGCTAGGAATGAAGCAGTTGATCGATGGAAAAGTGGAAAAGAGTTGTCAAAGGCATGACATTTCTCGTTACGTCACAAGTAGATTTGTGACATGTCACAGCACTACAGAATGTGTTTGCTCGACGTATCCGTCGTAGGAGGAGGTACACAGGTGGTGATAATACTGCGGAGAACATTCTACTGGATCTCCCCAAGGTGTGTTGTAGCTGTAGACGATATTGTGAAAACAGCGCACAACGTATTATTTGAAACTCATCACCGCCAGCTCTCTGGATACGACACTGTTCGACAAAACAGCTAACTATTCCAACAGCGTAAAAGCGGCTTGAGGAACATTAAAAGAGGCTTGAGGAACATTATAATTAAATAGAGTTATTCCCTTTGCATCTAAATTCGCCGGAAATGAATTGTACTACACCTCTCAGGGACGCGAGGGTTAATGCGAGAGTCTATAGACAACGTCCTGGTAAACCGCAGGAAATGTACGTCGCTTGCATGGACATTTCGAGCCGCTTTACAGCCTGCGTAACAAAGACTTATGGACGAATGTCATAAGAGACTGCTGTTGTCCGCGTACCGGAGATGGGCAACATACAATTAGGTGGGTGGTATAATGTGGTTGCTGATCAATGTAGTTGGCGCGAGCGTAAATCAATGCTGGGTTGCAGACTGTGGCATTACGTCAACTACCGACTTCCACAAGTAATCTACTTTATCTGCGGCGACTTGGAAAGTGGTAAAACACATACTGGACTGTTATTTGATTCCCTCCGAGCACAAAAAGGAAGAAAGAAAGGCGTAATTTTCGTTAGGGAATCATGACGGACCTTTGTGATTACAGGCCCTCCTCTCCCGTAATAACGCCATTACTTGTGTTGTATCGTGTTAATCGTATTATAATATTCGATATTTGCCACAGTAAATGGCTGTTGAGTCTGACATCGCCTGATTGTTATTTATATATCATTACAGCCTATACATGCGACTATTATCGTCTGACTGTGGCGGTAGCTTCATGCCGTGCAATTTTGAATTATGCCCATAGTTTTGAGTGCTAGTATGCTTTGACTTCATGATAAGCTGTGATGTTCCTCTTTCGGTCTGGAAAATATTCAGTCACAGGAAGGGACTTGTGTATTTTGACAAATCTCCAGTCCTCTGATGCCCAATTATTCACCGGCAATCAATAGTTCATCGCCGAATGATGGTCTAGTGCTTATTGTAGATCGTTTGGAATGTCTTAGACTTACCGAAACTCAAATACTGAGATTGATACGTATTAACACTTCGCTGCAAAGTAATTGCTAGGTCGTCAGTCCAAGCACATTGAAAACCAAGTTTCAAAAACTTGTCGAAAACTGGGCAGTCTTATATTTTATATGAGTTACTACTACCGAGAATTTTACGGTATTTACGTAAGCGGTAGTCAAGTAAAAAGGAGACTGAGCCGTGCGTGGCTCATGTTCCCGCCATCATGTATTTTACATCATGTTTTTAACGTACTTCCACCTCACTACTTTATTTTAAATTACTGGTGTCACTGAGTTGCTGCTTTGCCTGACCGTGAGCGATGCAAGCAGCGCGTATCAATATACCCCCTCTCGTAGTATCTTTACTTGACTGCTATTACTTCCCGGTCGTTGTCTGTCGTAAGCAGTTCGGGTCGCGAGTTCGGGCTGCCAGTCAGTCGGAACGCGTCTGAAGCGCAGTCCGGACCTGCCAATCAGGGACTAGCAGTGCGGCACTAGTGAAGTTGGGTTGGAGCAGTGACGTCTGCGTCGACATGGCTCGCCCGACCTTTGTTGCCAGGCCACCGTCTTGGTGGATCGTCGGTCGGTCGTCATACCGGACGACACTTTTTGGCTCGCCGATCGTTCATGAGTCGGCTGTGTGTGTGTGTGTGTGTGTGTGTGTGTGTGTGTGTGTGTGTGTGTGTGTGCATCGACTCCCGATTTGTCTTCATGCGTGCATAGTTACTGTTGGGTTCGTTCAGGTCTTCGTGCAAGTGTTTGTCAACTTTGTGTGTGTAGATGGCGTTATTTCCACTGACGACTATTTTGGATGTTGTCGGCATTCTGAGGATAGTCGGTCGGTTGGTGCTGACCAGGGATGATACCTCCATGCAGGGCGGTCAGCTGGGCCAGCTGGTGGTCCCAGCGCAGTGTCAGAGTGTGTGTGGGGCTGTCCAATCGCTACGAGCTTCGTCGTTCACCCACCCAGGACGTCAAAGTTGAGTGGTGTCTTAAGTACCGCCGGTCGGTGTGGCCTTGCGGTTCTAGGCGCTTCAGTCTGGAACCGCATGACCGCTACGATCGCAGGTTCGAATCCTGCCTCGGGCATGGATGTGTGTGACGTCCTTAGGTTGGTTAGGTTTAAGTAGTTCTAAGTTCTAGGGGACTGATGACCACAGATGTCAAGCCCCATAGTGCTCAGAGCCATTTTCTTAAGTACCCAAGCCACCTCCGTTCATGTTGTGTCGTTCGTTTCGGTGGTTTGCTGTTCTGGAGCTTTTCCTGTGAGCAACACCGAGTGGTTGTAGTGGTGAAATCGAGCCGCCGTGCGCTGGAATTAACTACATTGGTTCACTATATTTCCAAGTGTACCAGCGTAATTTTCTGCCTTGACCCCCAAAGTGTTCTGGCTACCTGCCCTGGCCACTGACGTAAATTCGGGCAGAGTTTTTTTTTTGTGGACTTAAATATATTACCTTATTTTAAATTCAAGTGTACCAGCGGAATTTTCTGCGTTGTGGCCGTTAGTGTTCTGGTTACCTTCCCTGGCTACTGACGTAATTTCAGGCAACGTTCTTTTCTCACCTGTTGTTTCTGTCCAACACAGTGTGTACTTTTGATACCTTAATACATATTTCATCGTGGATAATAACGTCCGTAATTGTTTGGTCTTTGAGTTTTCATGTACTGATTAGTGGCTAGCAAGTCGTTTGGTCTGTCGATGTGTGACTGTCTCTTGGTTGGGTTACCGAGGGATCAAGTATAGTTGAGCCCACCACATGTCACACCTAATTAAATGTTAATGTTTAGAGGGCACGCCCTCCCCCCTCCCCCCCTCCCCAACCCCGAAGGCGTCGGGGTGCCATTGTCTGTACAGTCCTTTTCAAGGGTGTTTCATTGCCTGTTGGTAATCTAATATACCCAATGCTTAAAAAAAATTTTTATTGTGTTTTATGTAAATCAAGGGCCTTTAGCCTGTATAAGTAAGTTGAATTCTGGCAAGTTGATATTTTGCTGAAAGTTACTGTTGTGCTATCTTTTCATCTAGTGCCCTAAAGGTTTAAGTTATTTTGAAGTTTTGGCAAATCAATTGTGGGCCTTCAGCCGCTTAAAACCTTATTCTGAAATTTAGTTATTTTCATTGCGTTGCTTTTTCGTTTTGTGTGCTTTTGGGTTCTTAAAACTGAAAGGTATAAAGTATTTTTAAATTTTTGGGAAATCAACTGTGGGCCTTCAGCCGGTTAAAGCTTTATTCTTAAAATTTCCCCTTAAGTGAAAACATTGCGGCCTTCTGCCTCAAAAGATTATGGTAATATATTTTAAAATTTAATTGTGTCCTTTAGCCGTTTGTATTGCATCTGGTTTATGTTTGTTCTATCCCCCTTTGCCTTGAGGCTTTCAGCCTAGCTGTGATATATGCATATATATTTTAATTATTTTATTCCCAATTTTAACTGCATGTCGTCAGTCACCTGAAATTTATCTTGTTGACTTTTAAGGTTTCTTGTTTGGAGGCCTTCAGCCGTGAAAGAATTGGATTTTGAAACTCGTAGTTGTAAAGATTCGGCTATGTGCCGTTTTGGTTTAAATATGCTATTAAATTACAATAAATAACAATTTTGAAGTGAAACTGACAGCCACCTTATTTAGCCCTTTCCACAATCCTAATCACCTGTTCTGCCTTGCGGATTTAGCAGGAGTTTCAGAGACAGATGGAAGAAAAGTAAATAAACTGTTTATTACTTAAAAAGTAAGCGCCATAAGTGTTAATACATTTACCCCCCAGTGAGACAAGACGACAATGCTTTCATGGGAAAACGTTTGCGGTTATCTGCATAACCATGATTGTGCGCAGCAGTGCATCTCTTCGAGCAAAGCAAATCGACGGCCATGAATGTCAACCTTCAGGACTCGAAAAATATGGAAATCGCATGGGCACCATCCGTTACTAAATACAGGATGTGCAAGGGCTTCCCAGTGAAACTTCAACAGCATAGTCCAAACGCCCAAGAAAGGTGGCAGATAGCATCATTCTGATGCAGCATAATGCCCCAACCACGTGTTCCAAAGGTTGTTTCGACTACTGTGCATAAGTTTTCCTGGGAATCCCTTACACCTTCCATACAGTTCCGATCCCCCGTGCGCGTTCCGTATGTTTGGAGCCCCGAAGAAAAACATTCGTAGCCTTTGATTTGCTACAGATGGAAGGGTCACACCTAAGTACAATTATGGTTCCGCAGACAGCCGCAAACATTTTTACATAAAGGCGTTAAACGTTTCGTCTCACAACTGAATAAACCTATTGACAATTCTGGAAGAAATCTTTGGGCAACGAATGGTATCATATGCGTAAAATATGAAATAGTTTCCAATCCCAAAGAAAGCAGGCGTTGACAGATGTGAAAATTACCGAACTATCAGTTTCATAAGTCACGGCTGCAAAATACTAACTTGAATACTTTAGAGACGAATGGAAAAACTAGTAGAAGCCGACCTCGGGGAAGATCAGTTTGGATTCCGTAGCAATACTGGAGCACGTGAGGCAATACTGACCCTACGACTTATCTTAGAAAATATATCAAGGAAAGGCAAACCTACGTTTCTAGCATTTCTAGACTTCGAGAAAGCTTTTGACAATGTTGACTGGAATATTCTCTTTCAAATTCTAAAGGTGGCAGGGGTTAAATACAGGGAGCGAAAGGCTATTTACAATTAGTACAGAAACCAGATGGCAGTTATAAGAGTCGAGGGACATGAAAGGGAAGCAGTGGTTGGGAAGGGAGTGAGACAGGATTGGAGCCTCTCCCCGATGTTATTCAATCTGTATATTGAGCAAGCAGTGAAGGAAACAAAAGAAAAATTCGGAGTAAGTATTAAAATCCATGGAGAAGAAATAAAAACTTTGAGGTTCGCCGATGACATTGTAATTACTTCAGAGACAGCAAAGGACTTGGAAGAACAGTTGAACGGAATGGATAGTGTCTTGAAAGGAGGATATAAGATGAATATCAACAAAAACAAAACGAGGATAATGGAATGTAGTCGAATTAAGTCGGGTGATGCTGAGGGTATTAGAGTAGGAAGTGAGACACTTAAAGTAGTAAAGGAGTTTTGCTATTTGGGGAGCAAAATAACTGACAATGATCGATGTAGAGAGGGTATAAAATGTAGAGTGGCAATGGCAAGGAAAGCGTTTCTGAAGAAGAGAAATTTGTTAACATCGAGTGTAGATTTAGGTGTCAGGAAATCGTTCCTGAAAGTATTCGTATGGAGGTAGCCATGTAGGGAAGTGAAACATGGACGATAAATAGTTTGCACAAGAAGAGAATAGAAGCTTTCGAAAGGTGGTGCTACAGAAGAATGCTGAAGATTAGATGGGTAGATCACAGAACTAATGAGGAGGTATTGAACAGAATTGGGGAGAAGAGGAGTTTGTGGCACAACTTGACTAGAAGAAGGGACCGGTTACTAGTACATGTTCTGAGGCATCAGGGGATCACAAATTTAGCATTGGAGGGCACCGTGGAGGGTAAAAATCGTAGAGGGAGACCAAGAGATGAATACACTAAGCAGATTCAGAAGGATGTAGGTTGCAGTAGGTACTGGGAGATGAAGAAGCTTGCACAGGACAGAGTAGCATGGACAGCTGCATCAAACCAGTCTCAGGACTGAAGACCACAACAACTCCTAATCTTATGGGATAGTAACATTCGGCCTTTAATCACGTTAACTGAAGTAGAAACATCTTCTGTGATGAGTCCCTCTTCGAAGAGCACAATTAATGCTCGAAGACGTACCTGGAGATGTGACGGAAAGCGGTGGGGTACCAACCTATCTGTCGCCCGCCATACGGCCCGACAACCACTAGTGATCGTCTGGGGTGCCATATCTTTTCGGAGGACGACCACTTTGGTTGTCATCCGCTGCACACTTACAGCATAGCGGTACGTCGACGATATTCTACGCTTTGTTTCGTTACCGTTCATGCAAGCCAACCTGGTCTTAAGTTTCAGCAAAGCGTTCCTCGCTAGCACACGGCAAGGCATTCTACTGCTTGTCTTCATGCTTTGCAGACCCTACCTCACCCAGCAAGGTCGCTGGATTTCTCCCCAATTGAGAATCTTTGGTGCATTTCGGGCAGGACCCTCCAGCCGGCTGGGGATATTGACGAACCACTAATTGGACATAATTAGGCACTATATCCCTCAGGGCGACGACCAACAACTCTGTCAATCAACGCCAAGACGAATAACTGTTTGTGTAACGGCCAAAGGTGATCCAATTGCGTTATTGACTTTCTCAGTTTGTGAAGCTCTTTCTCTTGAATAAATCACCCAAATTTTCTGATATTATAATCATTTGTTTGTCTTTAGATGTGCATAGCACCTTTCAATTTTGGTCCAATTCGGAAAATAGCTTCGTCATGCGTCGCTTTTGCTTCTGAGTGTACTTCAATCGCGCACTAGAACATTTCAGAAACAGGGATATAAAGGAAGAAAGGGATGTATGATTTATAATTATCATCCATTGTCTACGTTATCTTAGGCTGAAGTTACTCATTAATACTTTCTTTAATATTTACCGCAAAATTACTAGTTTCATTTCTCGCTGTAACGGAGGCGAAAAATAAAGGAAAGCGACAAAATGTCTCTGCAGTTATGTGATAATGCGAGTGCGGTATGCGATTAATGAAACGCAAGTTATTGGACCGATTTGTACATCTGTCAGATGTGTGAACAATAAACTACTACTTTTTCAGCGAACTAACAAGTAACGTAAAGCCCGTCATTAATTTCGAGTATGACAAAGCAATAAACCATGTGGCCAATGCCCCTATGGGAGTATGACTACGTGGCTTTGGTGACAGAAATCATCCACAGTACGCCAGTGTTTGCAACACTAATGTTATCCTACAAGCAATTTTTGTGTACCGTTTGGTTTATTAAAAGATGGGAAACGTGAATAAATATTTTTCAAAGCGACTTCTTTTGTTTGTCAGAACTTTTCATACTAGCCAGCCTGCAAACGAGACAAACAAAAAGCAATATTTATATCAATACTGAAGTGACCCTGCTCTTGTGGCGTCTTGCAGATATAGCTTGATAAAGAATCAGAGTAGAGTAAGAACACTGCAGAGTGTGTTTGAGGCTTAAGGCTAAAAAAGCATTGGTCAACCGAATCTCGCGATCGACACAGCATTAAATTCCAGCTATCCTTTCTTCGACGACGAATTCAAAATGTAATTTATCTGATTTTTCTGTCTTAAAGCAATTTCTGTACTACTCGGCTAGCGCAGTGCACGCGTGTTGCGTTTCATGGCGATGTGCGCTCAAGATATCTCGCTGAGGCACTAAGGTGACTCTTACACGACCTGAGAATTTAAATGAGCAGGCAGGTTTACGATAAGCGACGGAGCGTAAAGAGAGAGAGGGAAGTAATCGAGGAACATTTAGACAGACAAAGGGAGTGTTACAAAGAGCCATAATAAGATTAGTGAAGTTGTTTTCTTTCAACCGAAGTTACGTCTAAGTGAATTCCACAGCACGCCTTTTTGGCAAGAACTTGATAAAATTTAACTGCGGCAAGTGGTAAGTGCTGTTGCTAATCTGTTACACGTGGACCTGGACGTCTTCCGATTGTTTCCAATGAACACCCAAGCGGCACAATGGTCATCGAACGCGTAATGGTACAGCTTCGATCAAACTGAAACAGTAAATCGGATAAGAGACCGCAGAAAACGCTGTGGCCAAGCAAGATTGTTCAGTGATTACTGAAGACATCTCCTTGTTAGCGAGATTTCTGCACTGTTTTATAAGTGTTAGGGGATGAAAATGAGACAGATAGAAAGAAAGCAGGTAAACTGATTATTAGCCACGCGGGATTAGCCGACCAGTCTCAGGCGCTGCAGTCATGGGCTGTGCGGCTGGACCCGGGGGAGGTTAAGTCCTCCCTTGGGCATGGGCGTGTGTGTTTGTCCTTAGGATAATTTAGGCTAAGTAGTGTGTAAGATTAGGAACTGATGACCTTATTAGTTAAGTCCAGTAAGATTTCACACATATTTGAACATTTTTGACTATTATTTCAAAAGCAGTCGGCGTAAATCTTCATACATTGACCCGGTGTGAGACAAGATGGTCAGTGCATTCATGGAAAAATGTATACGGTTGCCTACAGAAGCTCTTCGTCCGAAGCAAATCGACGGTCACGATTTCTTCAGAACTCCAGGAATACGGAAATCGCATGGGGAGAGGTCGGGACTGCAAATGGCAGTGTACTGTAAACAGCCTCGGAAACATGGTGGCTCGCCTGGGCACAATAATTGTTCCTTAGGCAACCGCAAGCATTTTTCCATGAAGGCACTGACAGTCTTGACGCACAGTGAGATAAATGTTTTAATAGTTATGACGATTACTTTTGAAGTAATTAAGAGTTTACTTACTTTTTCCCATCTGTATCGTTTGCACTTGACTGCCCCTTACACAATAATTAATTTATTTTTGTAATTTTACTTATAACGCTTAAAAATTGAAATTATTTTAGATATTAAGTACAACAATGAACGCAGTTTATTCCTGATAGGGGATAATATGTAATGCACTACGAGTCGGTTGTCGTTACCAAGCGGTGCTGTAACACAGAACAACGTTCAAAGTACATTTGTCAAAGTTCACAAAAAAATCATACCGTACAGTTGTCTTCCTGTCGCTGATTCTCTTAAAAATAAATCCACTTAAGTTCCATTATTGTTAGCTATTCCTATGGCTTTGTCGATGTTCAGGTTCTTCAGTCCATGGCTAGTTTAAAAAAAAATGGTTCAATTGGCTCTGAGCACTATGGGACTCAACATCTTAGGTCATAAGTCCCCTAGAATTAGAACTACTTAAACCTAACTAACCTAAGGACATCACACACATCCATGCCCGAGGCAGGATTCGAACCTGCGACCGTATCAGTCGCGCGGTTCCGGACTGCGCGCCTAGAACCGCGAGACCACCGCGGCCGGCAGCCATTTAGGAGAGATTGCTCTAATCTCAGCTTTTGTGCAAATGGTGGTCATGTCGTAAAACTCTGAGCATTGTCGTGTTAGAAACTGGGATGATATGGACAGAACAGCGGGTAAATGTGTTTAGTGGAGGCAAGATTGTAAGTGCCCCGACGCCATGTTCTTTTAATTAGCGGCAAAAACATGAACTTCAAGAGCACAGCTGTATGAGAAGCTTGTCTACTTACAGAAATTGGAAAAGGTTGACCTGGAAATGAGGGACTGTGTTCCCATCTAGTTAAACTTTTTTTGCCTAAACATGGCAAACATGCTTATTGTGAAAATCACGCCTCCCTAGCCTAAAGTCTTCTTTCTTCAGACAAGAGAAATTCTGAGTCGCTGATTGGCTCCTCTCAGGAGACATAAACCAGAGGCTTCCTCACGCAGCGTGGGAACCCTAGTGCTGTGTCTGGTTTGGCTGCCAGACCTGCAGAATACTGAAGAGGGAAGATTCAATGAGTGGAACATAGTTTGATTGGTTTATACAGTGTGGAGGCGTTTTCGGTTCTGTTAATTGGGCTCCCGTACCGAGGCTTGGTGGAAAGTAGCTGTGATTCTTTGCCTTCTGCAGACATAGGCAACAAAAGAGCAATGGGTAAATACAAAAATTTCATATATTAAAAACTGATGATGTAGTTCACGATTTCAGGGTTATTGAGAAGATAATACTGTACTTTATGTAAAGGTAATAACATTTAGCATCACTCGGACATATATTTATGATTAAATTAAGTGACGGCTTTCAACCTACATATTTTGAACTTACTTACCGTAACCAAGCGTTGGTACCTCTCTACAACTGCTCCCAGCCACACGTTCCTCCATTAACAAATCTACGATTTATTGATGTGTCAGAATGTCACATCACTCAGATTGTGACATTATTTTATTCCTTCCCAAGTCGATTAAATATCTCTTCACTAATTTTGCTTTTCATTCATCTCTTCTTCAAATGTCTCTGGGCACTATGGGAGTTAACATCAGTGGTCATCAGTCCCCTAGAACTTAGAACTACTTAAACCTAACTAACCTATGGACATCACACACATCCATGCCCGAGGCAGGATTCGAACCTGCGACCGTAGCAGTCGCGCGGTTCCGGACTGAGCGCCTAGAACCGCGAGACCAACGCGGCCGGTCATCTCTTCTTGCTAAACTGTTTATTGTCATTGCTTTATTTTCGTATAAGGCTACACTCGGGACAGTATCTTGTGGTGGACTAAGAGCCAGTAGCAGTTTCCAACTATGCTGACAGTGGAACTGGATATAATCTCGCACATATCGTGTGTTACGAGGGTGAACTCATTCGTCCTGATTCGGCCATCTGATATCTGACAATTCCAGCACACACACTGTCGTGCCTGCGAGTCAAATTGATTTGGCCAGCGCAATGAACGGCTGCACCTCACACTGAAACCTGTAGGCTTTCAGGGCTCTGACAGGGAATTTTCCTGCGTTCTAGTAATCAGACGCCAGCCCACGTAGTCGGCAAATCTTCGTGGACGTGTCAGCACATTACAGCTGCCGCAGCACGCCGCTCCTCGCCCACAGAGCGCCGATTAGTGCTGTCGCCTGAATCAAGGTGAAAGAATAAAGCATTGCTGCACCGGCGTGGGGTTGTTAAATAATATTCACAGCTCCCTGTTCTCCGGTGAACCATAGTTTGTGGTCTAATTGGTCGTAGATGATTCCATTTGAGTAGAAATGGTCCTAGCAGTGGCTTCATGTGAACAAAGTCAGAGTGCGTTGTAAAATGAATGAATTCAGAGGAGAATTTGTATATCTTCCACCCCAATGAATGCTTTGCCAATAAAGCACCATCTCTTTTCTGATTTGTGTTTGTCATTTTTTGTAGGATTTATAAGCCCGTTGTAGTTATAAACGGGCTGATAAAAACTTTCCAGTAGTTTTTTAAACTAAGATTCATCACTGTTCTCATTCATACTCCCTTAGCTATTCACTGTTCTTTTTTTTTATTTTATCGTAGCAACACATGGGTTCATCAGCAATTCAACGTTCAATCGTATTAAAATAATTAATTTGATCGTTAATTTGAGTTCTAAAAGTGACTGCAGACATAGGCAACAGTAGTGCAATAGGTAAATACAAAAATTTCATATATTAAAAACTGATGATGTAGTTCACGATTTCAGGGTTATTGAGAAGATAATACTGTACTTTATGTAAAGGTAATAACATTTAGCATCACTCGGACATATATTTATGATTAAATTAAGTGACGGCTTTCAACCTACATCTTTTGAACTTACTTACCGTAACCAAGCGTTGGTACCTCTCAACAACTGCTCTCAGCCTCACGTTCCTCCATTAGCAAATCTACGATTTATTGATGTGTCAGAATGTCACATCACTCAGATTGTGACATTATTTTATTCCTTCCCAAGTCGATTAAATATCTCTTCACTAATTTTGCTTTTCATTCATCTCTTCTTCAAATGGCTCTGGGCACTATGGGAGTTAACATCAGTGGTCATCAGTCCCCTAGAACTTAGAACTACTTAAACCTAACTAACCTATGGACATCACACACATCCATGCCCGAGGCAGCATTCGAACCTGCGACCGTAGCAGTCGCGCGGTTCCGGACTGAGCGCCTAGAACCGCGAGACCAACGCGGCCGGCCATCTCTTCTTGCTAAACTGTTTATTGTCATTGCTTTATTTTCGTATAAGGCTACACTCGGGACAGTTACTTTCAGAAAACATTTTCTGACGCTTAAATTTATGTTTCTCTTTTTCAGAAGCGCTTTCCTTGATACTGCCAGGTGGCATTCTACAGGGTGTCCCAAAATGATCTTTACGGCTTTACGTGGATTTCAAACATGAAATTATGTAAAAATATGCGGTTTGTTTTTGTTTTTGTTTTTGCAGGTTGGATACTGACGAAAAGGCCGTCTCCCAGCAAATGGCACAGTGTGTGGAATGGTTTTTGGAGACCAAATCTGACAGGGAGGTCCAGTAGACACAATATAGAAGGACACCATCATCACGTCCGACCATCAGTGATGGTATTTATTCGGACCCCAACCAAATCAATCCGTCAAGCGTCTCGACTGATGCAGCTAACGCCACCCACGCTGGAGCTGCTACAGCCTGATGGTAGACCAAAGCGCAAATGATTTGCTATTAAGATTTTGAGTTGCATCCACGATGACCCAGACTGTTTTAAAGACATCATGTTCACCGACGAGGGATGCTTTCAGGTGTCTGAGAACGTGAACCGGCATAATGTGAGACTCTGGTACTCTAAGAACCCCAACTTTAGCGAGGAGATTGTGCGCGGAAGTCCAAAAGCAACCTTTTGGTGCGGTCTGCTGCATCGCCGTGTGATGGGGCCGTAATTCTTTGCATAGGCGCCAGTAGCCTTGACTGCTTATCTGGATGTGTTGAAACATTTTGCATTTCCACAGATCGAAGAACTACAGCCTGACATCATGCTCCAACTAGACGCTGTCTCTTCTCTCTGGCCCTCTAAATTCGCACAAAGTAATGCGTGCTGTCGAAAGGGGGGTACAAAAAAAATTATGCCATAATTCTAGGTTTCGAGAAGACTTTTGAGGTCGTTTCTCATTCACTGCTTCTATTAAAATTGCCCGCTTGTGGAGTATCATTTCAGCTGTGCGACTGGATTCTGGTTTCCGTGTCAGAAAGGTCACAGTAACTGGCTGATACTCATCTAGCGAAAGAGAAGTTATATCTGGGGCTCCACATTATATCTTGGGGATTAAGAAGCTGCTTCAGCTGTATTTATTCTTTTTATCGTCAGATCACAACCTGTTCCGTAGCACTGAAAACTATATTTTCAGGTGACATGTAAAAGTCATAAGAGCTATGCAACCTAGAGCATAGAAACCGTAATTAATTGTGAGACCGAACAAATAAACAGCTTTACGAATGTGTTTCTCGCTCTGTGAATGAAGCGTACACCGCTTCACCTGCAATTCATTATCATACAAATTGCTTGCCGTCAAGACAGACATTCGCGATCGGTACAACAAGGAAGCAAGGGAGAGGATGCTGTTGTGGGTGGCCGGTATCCTCTTTCTATAACACAAATGATATGTGGGTTAACAAGGTTCTTTATTGACATGAACATTTACTTAACTTGAGTCCATGTGTTGTGATATAAGCTGATGCTTAATAGTCCTCTTGCTGGCAGTATCGGTAACCTAGCTATTACAAACTTTTTGTCTGCTGTTCGTCTCGCTATAGGCACTAATCTGGTTGCTATGTACTGTCGTAACCTGCGATGTGAACAGACCCCACTCTGCGAATGTACTGACAGACCCCAAACTGTAAGAGTGAGTCAGTCAGGCTCTCCGGTCAGCGGCAGTGGCCTAAAAACATGCTGTCAGAGGGCTTTAGCGACGTATTGGTTGCTTGTGTGTCTCTGGCCTTTCTTGTGATATCTTCACTGACTGGTGCCTTCCATATCCGCCTTTCATTCCCCACGTGTATCCTCTATGACGTCATCCCCTTTCCCCACTTTCTTCTTTTCCTTGAACACATCTGTACCCTGTATATCATCTGTCGACTCGATCCCCACCACCTGCTTTGCTTTTACCATTGTGTCCCGCTCTCTCTCCATCTCCACCCCTTACACCTCCTTGCCCAACACAAGCTCCAGCAACTATGCATCCTGGACGGTGAGCTTCAACCTAACATCTACCCCTCCTATCAACTCTGGCCCCATCTTCTTCTCCCCCTACTCCTCAGGGCTACCTCTCCCATCCCCTCCTCTTCCCCTGAGTGGTTTTCCCCTCCCCCCACCACCTCCCATACCCTCCTGCCTTATTCTTTCCTATTCATCTTCTGCCCCTTCCATCTCCTGCCTCTTGGTGTGCCTCCTGCCCCACTTTTTTCCTCTTCGGTCCCGCTCCCCAGTCCACCACCACACCTTACTCAACTCTTTTTCTCTTCTCTCCAGCCTCAGTTCCAGTCCCTGAGCATGTCCCTGCCAGCGGTTTTTATTCTCCATTTTTTCCAGTGTTTTTTTTAAGTGTCTTGCTCTGTGTGATTTTTATCCTGTGGCCGACTTGTATTTGCCTCCAGTGATTTTAAGTGAGCATCGAATCTCCAGCTGTGTTCTTTCAACTTTATGTCGACTTTCTAACTGTCCCTCCCAGTGCACTCCCATCATCTCCATTTACTCTGTTTTTTATATCCCTCTTTTCATTCCTCCTTTTTATGTAAGAGTCCCCCTTCTCTATTTTTGCAGAGCCATTTGGCTGAAGAGCTGTGGACTGTGCCACTACAAGGCCTCCCCTGCCCTATATAGGGCAGAGGAATTAAATTACAATAAAGAAAACCGGTGTGCTGGTGACAACTTATGCCAGCGCAGCACATACAGACATCGTGGCCACACAAATGAAGCATTTCACTTACAGTAAGAATGACGAAGAGAATTTGTTACGAGCTGTTCTGGAGGATTGAAGAATAAGCACCAGGCATGTCACAATCTACTGTTTTGCGACTACTGCACAGAAATCATTACCATCCCTTTCAAATGCGGAAGGTATGAACTTTGTGATCGAGAGACTACCAGCAGAGGCTGGAATTCTGCGAATTCATCCGACAGCATCAGAGGCACTACCAGAATTTTTCACAAAAAAAAAAAAAAAAAAAATGAAGATGCCGTTCACTGACGAAGCCTATTTCATGAAGGAGGACATAACGAATTCACATAATTGACATGAGTGGGCAGAAGAAAACCCTCACAGCACAGTGGTACAAGAGTACCAACAACGATGCAGTGTCAACGTTTGATGGTATTATCGAGCGGCATCTCATAGAGCCACCTATGCTACCACAAAGTCCGACTCGAGAGTGAAATCTGCGTTTTCTGGATGCTACGTTACCAGAATCGATGGAAGAGGTTTGACCTTTGATATGAATCTATGGCACATAAATGATGATGCCTCCACTCACTTCATCGGCACAGCACGATGCCACCTAAACAACTCCTTCTGATATGAATGGATTGTTCGTGGAGCTAGATCACCAGACCTTAATACACTGGATTTCTTTTTGCGGGGCCATCTTAAATCTGCCATATAAGAAAGAGATTTGCTGATGTCAACAACCCTCGTCGCAGAAATCAACATACCTGTGATGATATGCGAAGAGATAAAGACATGATGGATCGTCTTCAGCAGTCCTTCCTGCAAAGAGTCGAATATTGCCACACACACCGTGTGCATTATTTCGAACAGTACTTGTGAAACGCCACTGTAGCTTCTGGTCATGTGTTTCTATGTTTGTTTAGAGTTGTACAACTGTATTATATTCGATTGGAGTAACAGAGAGGTAACTGTCTAGCCGTATTTTGTATTCTGATTCTTTGTACTCGTTCCTTAAGACTAAATCCAGGACACAAAAACCAAATAATAAAATATAAATACACGTTAATACAGGCTCTCATCAATTTCGTTTCCCTATGCTAACTATCCACTATGCACAATACCACTGGTGAAAATGGAACGAGATCGATGTGAATTTTGCCATTTCTCACATTGTCATGCAGACCGTTCTTTGACGCTGCATGCCTCGCCTTTTAATCTGCGGTGTCGACTTCCTATATTTATATTGTTGTTGTTGTTGTTGTTGTTGTTGTCTTCAGTCCTGAGACTGGTTTAATGCAGCTCTCCATGCTACTCCATCCTGTGCAAGCTTCTTCATCTCCCAGTAGCTACTGCAACCTACATCCTTCTGAATCTGCTTAGTGTATTCATCTCTTGGTCTCCCTCTACGAGTTTTACCCTCCACGCTGCCCTCCAAAACCAAATTGGTGATCCCCTGATGCCTCAGAACATTTCCTACCAACCGATCCCTTCTTCTTGTCAAGTTGTGCCACAAACTCCTCTTCTCCCCAATTTTGTTCAATATCTCCTCATTAGTTACGTGATCTACACACCTAATCTTCAGCATTCTTCTGTAGCACCACATGTCGAAAGCTTCTATTCTCTTCTTGTCCACACTATTTTTCGTCCATGTTTCACTTCCATACATGGCTACACTCCATACAAATAGTTTCAGAAACGACTTCCTGAGACTTAAATCTATACTCGATGTTAACAAATTTCTCTTCTTCAGAAACGCTTTTCTTGCCATTGCCAGTCTACATTTTATATCCTCTCTACTTCGACCATCATCAGTTATTTTCCTCCCCAAATAACAAAACTCCTTTACTACTTTAAGTGTCTCATTTCCTAATCTAATTCCCTCAGCATCACCCGACTTAATTCGACTACATTCCATTATCCTCGTTTTGCTTTTGTTGAAGTTCATCATATATCCTCCTTTCAAGACACTGTCCATTCCGTTCAACTGCTCTTCCAAGTCCTTTGGTGTCTCTGACAGAATTACAATGTCATCGGCGAACCTCAACGTTTTTATTTCTTCTCCATGGATTTTAATACCTACTCCAAATTTTTCTTTTGTTTCCTTTACTGCTTGCTCAATATACAGATTGAATAACATCGGGGACAGGCTATAACCCTGTCTGATTCCCTTCCCAACCGCTGCTTCTCTTTCATGCCCCTCGACTCTTATAACTGCCGTCTGATTTCTGTGCAAACTGTAAATAGCCTTTCGCTCCCTATATTTATGTATTTTTGTCAGCCTTAAAACATGAATACACATTTTGCTTTCTCTAATAATAATACTAAGTATGAAGTGGAGTTTGCAGAAGACGAATAATAAAAGACAATTTACACATCAATTTCTTAAGATTCTGTGTATTGGGCAGCATGAGTTGTTCCATGGGAACAGGTGACACACAATCGCACTCAGTTGTATATAAGACCTGTCAAAATTTTGTCAACTATAGTGGATGAATGTCATGGAAGTCATACGTGGAATAAATTTCATGAAAAAGATTTTTTGTAGATACCTAGATACCATATGTCAGAACAAAGACATATTATTACAGCATGAGCTGTAGTTAATATTAAATCTTAGTAATCTGTAATGGCTGCTAGTTCTAGAACATCAAATACAGTATATTGCCCTCTGACCGTGAAGGTGATTAATGTACTAATTCTCTTTGATACAGCGCCAGTTGAACTGTAAAATCTCTTTAGCTTTGCAAGTATATGTAGCATTAAGGCTCTATCTCCAACATCAGAACTGTTAAATCTCATGGTATTGGTGTATGATGGAATAAAATGTATTAAGACCTGCAAAAAAACATTATTTTGGTAAAACTTTTATAAATGATTATTATACACAACGTATTTCGTGAACTGTGGGAAATAAATGGCTACCGTTAAAATAATATTGACTTCGTCTTTTTTCTACATCAACCCTATTCATCACTCTGCAATATTTTCCAATAAATGGATTTTTATATGCTTTCAATTCAGCATATGTGTCACGAAATCCAACTGGAGCGCTGATAGACTTAGGAATGCCATTTGTGAACTCCGCTTGTATGGAATTTCTGTTTGTAGACGTAATACCAGCAGATTCAGTTATAGCACACATATTCACACCTATACACACTTTGAACATAGCTGCTAAGGTTCAGTGACAGTGTCAGAATTATATTACAACAAATCAGCCCTCGGTCACAAATATCAAGTCAAAATTGACTAGCTTTCGAGGCTACTATTAGAGTCGTCTTCAGAATTAGACTAACTGTTCTAAAACATATTAAGTATATAACACAGTAATAAAATTAAAGTTTGTACTGACTGGAAAAAGATGCAGTACTTACAAATCACATATTAAAAAAGATCTAAGACGTCATGAATAGTTGTAGGAAAGATGGCGAGCCGCTAAGGGCTGCTCGTACTTTAGTGAACAAGGGTTGTTCCAGCGCATCGGGATCTGCATCAGGGAGATTCTCAGCATGCTCACTTGATTACTGCTGTTCCTACTCAAATGTTCTTGATTTCTATACCGACGTGTCAGAAGCTGCAACAGGCAGTATGTCTGAATTCTGATTTGTGTAGATATAGTGTCAAATACAGGGTGTTTCAAAAATGACCGGTATATTTGAAACGGCAACACAAACTAAACGAGCAGCGATAGAAATACACCGTTTGTTGCAATATGCTTGGGACAACAGTACATTTTCAGGCGGACAAACTTTCGAAATTACAGTAGTTACAATTTTCAACAACAGATGGCGCTGCAAGTGATGTGAAAGATATAGAAGACAACACAGTCTGTGGGTGCGCCATTCTCTATGTCGTCTTTCTGCTGTAAGCGTGTGCTGTTCACAAGGTGCAAGTGTGCTGTGGACAACATGGTTTATTCCTTAGAACAGAGGATTTTTCTGGTGTTGAAATTCCACCGCCTAGAACACAGTGTTGTTGCAACAAGACAAAGTTTTCAACGGAGGTTTAATGTAACCAAAGGACCGAAAAGCGATACAATAAAGGATCTGTTTGAAAAATTTCAACGGACTGGGAATGTGACGGATGAACGTGCTGGAAAGGTAGGGCGACCGCGTACGGCAACCACAGAGGGCAACGCGCAGCTAGTGCAGCAGGTGATCCAACAGCGGCCTCGGGTTTCCGTTCGCCGTGTTGCAGCTGCGGTCCAAATGACGCCAACGTCCACCTATCGTCTCATGCGCCAGAGTTTACACCTCTATCCATACAAAATTCAAACGTGGCAACCCCTCAGCGCCGCTACCATTGCTGTACGAGAGACATTCGCTAACGATATAGTGCACAGGATTGATGACGGCGATATGCATGTGGGCAGCATTTGGTTTACTGACGAAGCTTATTTTTACCTGGACGGCTTCGTCAATAAACAGAACTGGGCGAATATGGGGAACTGAAAAGCCCCATGTTGCAGTCCCATCCTCCCTGCATCCTCAAAAAGTACTGGTCTGGGCCGCCATTTCTTCCAAAGGAATCATTGGCCCATTTTTCAGATCCGAAACGATTACTGCATCACGCTATCTGGACATTCTTCGTGAATTTGTGGCGGTACAAACTGCCTTAGACGACACTGCGAACACCTCGAGGTTTATGCAAGATGGTGCCCGGCCACATCGCACGGCCGACATCTTTAATATCCTGAATGAATATTTCGATGATCGTGTGATTGCTTTGGGCTATCCGAAACATACAGGAGGCGGCGTGGATTGGCCTCCCTATTCGCCAGACATGAACCCCTGTGACTTCTTTCTGTGGGGACACTTGAAAGACCAAGTGTAC
This sequence comes from Schistocerca gregaria, assembly GCF_023897955.1. Taxonomy (NCBI): domain Eukaryota; kingdom Metazoa; phylum Arthropoda; class Insecta; order Orthoptera; family Acrididae; genus Schistocerca; species Schistocerca gregaria. The sequence goes on from NC_064926.1 coordinate 131,658,245, forward strand.
CGCCAGAATCCAGAAACGAACAGCTGAAGCAGTACATCTCATCTGCATGTGAAGCCATTCCGCCAGACAGGTTGTCAAAGGTTTCGGGTAATTTCATTCAGAGACTACGCCATATTATTGTTACGCATGGTGGATATGTGGGAAATATCGTGCTGTAGTGTTTCCCAGACCGCAGCGCCATCTGTTGTTGACAATTGTAACTACTGTAATTTGGAAAGTTTGTCTGCCTGAAAATGTACTGTTGTCCCAAGCATATTGCAACAAACGGTGTATTTCTATCGCTGCTCGTTTAGTTTGTATTGCCGTTTGAAATATACCGGTCATTTTTGAAACACCCTGTATGTCTGCGAGATGTTGAAAACACTTACCGAATAATAAGTATTGAGAGAGGGGAATAGTTTAATGCTTACAATTGGCCGGGCGAGTCACCTTCTTGTGGCTGGAGGTAGTAGATCCCTGGTGACGCTTCATGATGATAATCAACTTTTCACTATGACTTCCAGAGCACTAGTGGCAGGTCCGCTTGGTGGCTAGTAGCCCTTTGTGCCAACCATCAAGCACACCTGCCACTTGCGCTCTGTGTGCTAAGGATGAGTGGTGGCGGTAGACGATCACAGAGCAACGGAATTCAGAATAGCTGTTTTGGACTGTATCCATATCCCCCGGTCGGCCATCTTGGATACTGACATCACTGAAGACGTCGTGGATCACCAGCTTGGATTATAAACTTATAACCACGTAGTATGACGTCATTTACTTATTTATTTTTATTCACACGTCAAGTTCCGTAGGACCAAATTGAGGAGCAAATCTTCAAGGTCATGGAACGTGTCAGTACATGAAATTCCAACATAAAAGTAATAACAGATAAAAATAAATACTTATGAACCCGAAAAAAGTCAGTCCATAATTTTAAATAAAGGCATCAACAGTGCAATAAGATGGTTCAAATGGCTCTAAGCACTATGACACTTAACATCTGAGGTCATCAGTCCCCTAGCCTTAGAACTACTTAAACCTAACTAACCTAAGGACATCACACACATCCATGCCCGAGGCAGGATTCGAACCTGCGGCCGTAGCAGCAGTGCAGTTCCGGACTGAAGCACCTAGAACCGCTCTGTCACTGCTTTCGGCTAATACAATAAGAATCAGCTTAATTTTTCAGGGAACTCTTCGACAGAATAGAAGGAGTGACCCCATGAGGAAAAATTTCAGTTTCGCTTTGAAAGCGTTTGGATTACTGCTAAGAATTTTGAATTCGAGTGGTAGCTTACTGAAAATGGATGCAGCAGTATACTGGACACCTTTTTGCACAAGAGTTAAGGAAGTCCGATCCAAATGCAGGTTTGATTTCTGCCGAGTGTTAACTGAGTGAAAGCTGCTTATTCTTGGGAATAAGCTAATATTGTTAACAAGAAATGACAGTAAGGAATATATATATATATATATATATATATATATATATATATCAGAATACCCAGACAAGTGAACAGGGGTCGACAAGAGGTTCGTGAGCTTACACCACTTGTTGCCCGAACCGACCGTTTCTGAGCCAAAAATATCCTTTTAGATGAGAACAGTTACCACAAAATATAATACCATACAAAATAAGCGAATGATAATAAGTGTTATAGACTAACAGATATACCGTTACCTTTCTCAGTTGTTTACTGTGATTGAATGAAACATATGAAGAACATCCTAGAAAATCATGTTTTAGACTTCTTCTGAAGTGTTCTGATGTTTTTTGACATGCGTTAAGTTTTTGAATGCACTGTATGTTGTTCTCGTTGTTGACGTATATTTCCACTGTTCTTGGGCGGTCTTGTATTGAGTCATCAGTCTTACGACTGATTTGATATGGCCCACCACGAATTCCCCTGCTTAGCCAAACTTTTCATTTCAGTGCAGCACTTGCAACCTACATTGTCAGATATTTGCTAAATGTAACCCAATCGATGTCTTCCTCTACAGTTTTTACCCTCTACAGCTCCCTCTAGTATCACGGAAGCTATTTCATGGTACTTAAACAGATGTCCGATCAACCTGTCCTTCTTGTAAGTGGTTTCGATATATTCTTTACCTCACAGATTATGCGGAGAACCTTTTCATTTCTTACTTTATCAGTCCATCTAATTTTGAATATTGTTCTTAGCATCATATCTCATATGGTTCTTTTCCCTTCTGTTCCGCTTTTCCCTAAGTCCATGTCTCACTGCCATACAATGCTTTGCTTCGAACGCAATGTCTCAAAAAATTTCTTCCTCTAATTAAGACCTATATTTGATACTAGTAGAATTTTACCTTGGTCTCGAATGCCCTTTTTGGCACTGTTAGTCTGCTTTTTACGTCCTCCTTGCTCCATTTGTCATGGGTTACTTTGCTGTCCGGGTAGCAGAATTCCTTCGTATACTTCGTGATCACCAATTACGACGTTAAGTTTCTCGCAGTTCTTGCTTCTGCTGCTTCTCATTACTTTCGTCTTTCGTTGATTTGCTTTTAATCCACATTAATTACTTCATTCACTCCATTCAGCAGATCCTGTAATTCCTCTTCACTGTCAGTCGGGGTAGCAGTGTCAACAGCGAATCCTGACATTGGTATCCCTTCGCCTTGAATCTTAAAACCACTCTTGAACCTTTCTTTTATTTCTGCAGCTGCTTCTTCGATGTACAGACTAAACAGCAGGGGCCAAAGAATACTCGTACATCATACTCGTACATCCCTTTGTCACACCCATTTTTAATACACACGCATCGTTCTTGGTCTTCCACTCGTATTGTTCCCTCTTGGTTCTTGTACTTATTATATACGTCCTGTCTTTCCCTACAGGTTAACACTATTTTTCTCAGGATTTAGGACATCTTGTACCATCTTGCATCGTCAAAAGCTTTTTTTCTGGTTGACAAATGATATGAACGTGCCTTCATTTTTCTTCAGTCTTGTTTGCATTGTGAACTGCACCGTCACAAACGCCTCTCTGTTGCCTTAACCCTTCCTAGAGTCAAACTGATCGGCATCAAACATATTCTTAGTTTTCTTTTCTATGTTTCTGTATATTATTCTGTGTCAGCAACTTGGATGCATGAACTGTTAAGCTGATTTTGAGATTATTCTCGCACTTGTCGGCCCTTGCAATCACTGGAATTGTGTGAACGATGTTTTACCGAAAGTTTGATCGTATACCGCCTGTCTCAAAGATTCTACAAACCAACGTCAATAATCGTTTTGTCGCCACTTCTCCCAATGATTTTAGACATTTTGATAGAATGTCATTTATCACTTCTACCTTATTTGACTTTAAGTATTCCAAAGTTCTTGTAAATTTTTAATACTGGATTCCCTATTGACTCCTGTTTCTTCTTCTATGACGTCACCAGATAAGTTCTCCCCCTCATAGAGGCCCTCAATGTACTCTTTCTACCTATCCTTCGCATTTAACAGTGGAATTCTGGTGCTCCCCTAATGTTACCGCTTTTGCTTTCAGTTTCAATGAAGGTTGTTTTGACTTTTATATATGCCGAGTCGGTCTTCAGACAACCATTCCTTCCCGTTTTCTTCATGTTTTTTTATGTACCCATTTCGCCTTAGCTTATCTGCACGTCTTGTTTATTTCGTTGCTAAGTGACTTATATTTCCGTATTTCTGAATTGCCCTGAACAATTCTTTCGTCGATCAACTTGAGTATATCTTCAGTTACCTATGGTTTCTCCACAATTACCTTCCTTGTATCTACTTTTTTCTATCCAGCTTCTGTGATTTCCCTCTTTAGAGGCGTTCATCCTTTTCAAATGAACTACTTATTTAGTTATTTATTACTGCATTGTCTGTAGCCTCAGTCAACCTCAAGCGTATCTCTTCATTCCATATCCCATTTTTTTGCACGTTGATTCTCGTGACTAGTCTTTTAAACTTCAGTCCATTCTTCATCATTACCAAATTGTGATCTGAGTCTATATGTGCCTCTTGGTACGCCTTACAATCTAATATGTGATTTCGGAATCTCTGCCTGACCAGGATGTAGTCTAAATGAAATTTTCTTGTATCTCTCTGCCTTTTCTGCGTATACCTCCTCCTCTTGTGATTCGCAATTAGCATCTAAAAGTTACTGCAGAACTCAATTAGTCTTTCTCCTCCCTCATTCCTACTACCAAGCCCATATTCTCCTGTAACTGTTCTCCCGAAACCCTCCTCTACTCCATCCCCTACAACCGCATCCCAGTCCCCATCGCCATTTGATTATCATCTCCTGTACGCACAGAATTACGTGTTAATGTCCTTAAATACTTTCTCAATATCTTCATCTTCAGCTTGTGACGTCCACATGTATACCTGAACTGTCGTTGTCGGTGTTCGTGTGCTGTCCTGATGAGAAGAATCCTATCATTGAACTGTTGCAATAACTCACTCTGTATCCTACTTTCCCACTCATAACGAATCCTACCACTTTCTGCCGCTGTTGGTATTATCCTGTACTCATCTGACCAGGAATCCTTGTTTTCTTTCCTTTTCACTTCTCTGACGCCCACTACATCTAGATTGAGCCTTAGCAGTTATCTTTTAGGATTTTCTAGTTTTCCTGCCGCGTTATAAATTCCAACACTGCACCCCACGACTCAGAATTTCAATGTTTCTTTGATTATTCAATCTTTTTCTCATGGTCACTTCGCCCGTGGCAGGCTCCTCCCGGAGATCCGAATAAGGAACTATTCCGGAAGATTTTGCTAATGAAGAGATCATCATTACTGTTTTTCAGTTACAAGCCACATTTCCTGAGAATAAGCGTTAAGGCAGTGGTTCGTATTGCCTTCTGCGTCTTCATGACGTTGATCGTTGCATGTGCTGAACTCTGATATGATTGATGTCATAATTTGACACCACTACTTTCATCTCAGTAAATCGTGGATTTTCATAAATTAACACTACTTCGAACTCTCGATCTGATGACAATCTTCATCTGCATCTGCATGATTACCCTGCAATTCGCATTTAAGGGCTTGGCACTAACGATCTTTTTCCCTACCGTTCCACTCTCGAACAGCACATGGGAAAAGCGAGCATTTGAATAATCCTGTTCAAGCTGTGAATTCTCTTATTTCTCCTTTTGTAGGTGGGTGCCAACAGAACATTTTCATACCGTAGAAGAAATAAAATTTCACGTAAGGAATAGCCGCAGCGAAAAACGTGTTTGTTTGACTGATTCCCACTTCAGTTCACGTATCATGTCCGTAGCACTCCGTTCCCTATTTCGCGATAATACGAAACCAGCTGCCCTTCTTTGAACTTTTTCGATGTCCTCCATCAGTCCCATCTGATGTGGATCCCACATTGCACAGCAGTTCTCCAGAAGATGGCGGACAAGTGTGGTGTAAGCAGTGTTTTAGTAGAACTATTGCGCTTTCTAAGTGTTCTATCAATAAATCGCAATCTTTGTTTTGATTTCGCATTCTCAGTTGCAATCCCTATGTATTAAGTTTAATTTACAGCCTTTATAATTGTGCGTTGTATCATGTAACCGAAATTTAGCGTTCGTTTAGTACTCATGTGGATGTCTTCACACTTTTCGTCATATAGACTCAGTTGCCACTTTTAGAGGCTTACAGATATCTATAATAACACATTTTAAGTTGCAGAGAGTAGAACCACATTCATTACTGAAGTGTGCGATGCTTGTTAAGTCGGTGGAGAATACAGTGGAAAGTCAAGTCTGGAAATAATTAAGTGTTGAAGGTTGTCTACAATCATTTCTGCGTACTGATTCAATATATTTTTTATGACTAGTAAGCCTGAATGCTACGGGTGAGTGGCGTGTGTAGCACTACCGGAAGTGTTAGCTATCATATGTACAATGTAAAACATTTATAATATAAGTGAGGAATCACTTAAAAACGTAGTGCTGGCACAGACATTAGATCAAATTCTGTTTTTAGTTACGGCGGCTGGAGTTTAACGTTTCGTCTATGTCGATATTAAATCTACATCGCACTAACGCGTACTTAAAGCGGAAATCGGTGTTAGTTAAAAAGGTAATGCTGTCACCCATCAAAACAGCGTGTGGATCACTGCAGTAATTGTGGATCTATTGCAATCTGAAAGAGCCATGAGACCTACGATTTGAATCTACTGAATCTATTACTACTACTACAATCGCTAGTACTATAGCAACTGAGCCACAGCAACCGCTGCTTCTGATCACTATTATAATACATTTTCCTGTAAAAGCACTCTTACACTTCATCACCTATGATACGGGAATCTGTTGGAAACGTTTTATACACTCCTGGAAATGGAAAAAAGAACACATTGACACCAGTGTGTCAGACCCACCATACTTGCTCCGGACACTGCGAGAGGGCTGCACAAGGAATGATCACACGCACGACACTGCGGACACACCAGGAACCGCGGTGTTGGCCGTCGAATGGCGCTAGCTGCGCAGCATTTGTGCACCGCCGCCGTCAGTGTCAGCCAGTTTGCCGTGGCATACGGAGCTCCATCGCAGTCTTTTAACACTGGTAGCATGCCGCTCACGCCCCAACATCGTGCAGCCCGCCTCCAGTGGTGTCGCGACAGGCGTGAATGGAGGGACGAATGGAGACATGTCGTCTTCAGCGATGAGAGTCGCTTCTGCCTTGGTGCCAATGATGGTCGTATTCGTGTTTGGCGCCGTGCAGGTGAGCGCCACAATCAGGACTGCATACGACCGAGGCACACAGGGCCAACACCCGGCATCATGGTGTGGGGAGCGATCTCCTACACTGGCCGTACACCTCTGGTGATCGTCGAGGGGACACTGAATAGTGCACGGTACATCCAAACCGTCATCGAACCCATCGTTCTACCATTCCTAGACCGGCAAGGGAACTTACTGTTCCAACAGGACAATGCACGTCCGCATGTAGCCCGTGCCACCCAACGTGCTCTAGAAGGTGTAAGTCAACTACCCTGGCCAGCAAGATCTCCGGATCTGTCCCCCATTGAGCATGTTTGGGACTGGATGAAGCGTCGTCTCACGCGGTCTGCACGTCCAGCACGAACGCTGGTCCAACTGAGGCGCCAGGTGGAAATGGCATGGCAAGCCGTTCCACAGGACTACATCGAGCATCTCTACGATCGTCTCCATGGGAGAATAGCAGCCTGCATTGCTGCGAAAGGTGGATATAAACTGTACTAGTGCCGACATTGTGCATGCTCTGTTGCCTGTGGTTCTGTCAGTGTGATCATGTGATGTATCTGACCCCAGGAATGTGTCAATAAAGTTTCCCCTTCCTGGGACAATGAATTCACGGTGTTCTTATTTCAATTTCCAGGAGTGTATATACGTCAGATGTTTATGTACACTACTGGCCATTAAAATTGCTACACCAAGAAGAAATGCAGATGATAAACGGGTATTCATTGGACAAATATATTATACGAGAACTGACATGTAATAACATTTTCACGCAACTTGGGTGCATAGATCCTGAGACATCAGTACCCAGAACAACCACCTCTGGGCGTAATAACGACCTTGATACGCCTAGGCATTGAGTCAAACAGAGCTTGAATGGCGTGTACAGGTACAGTTGCCCATGCACGTACAACACGATACCACAGTTCATCAAGAGTATTGACTGGCGTATTGTGACGAGCCAGTTGCTCGGCCACCATTGAGCAGACGTTTTCGATTGGTGGGAGATCTGGAGAATGTGTTGGCAGGGCTGCAGTCGAACATTTTCTGTATGCAGAAAGGCCCGTACAGGACCTGAATCGTGCATTATCCTGCTGAAATGTAGGGTTTCGCAGGGATCGAATGAAGGGTAGAGCCACGGGTCGTAACACATTCGAAATGCAACGTCCACTGTTCAAAGTGTTGTCAATGCGAACAAGAGGTGACGAGACGTGTCACCAATGGCACTTCATGCAATCACGTCGGGTGATACGCCAGTATGGCGATGACGAATACACGCTTCCAATGTGCGTTCACCGCGATGACGCCGAACACGGATGCGACCATATGATGCTGTAAACACAACCTGGATTCATCCGAAAAGATGACGTTTTGCCACTCGTGCACCCAGGTTCGTCGTTGAGTACACCATCGGAGGCGCTCGTGTCTGTGATGCAGCATCAAGGGTAACCGCAGCCATGGTCTCGGAGCTGATACTCCATGCTGCTGCAAACGTCGTCGAACTGTTCGTGCAGATGGTTGTTGTCTTGCAAACGTCCCCATATGCTGAGTCAGGGATCGAGACGTGCCTGCACGATCCGTTACAACCATGAGGATAAGATGCCTGTCATCTCGACTGCTAGTGATACGAGGCCGTTGGGATCCAGCACGGCGTTCCGTATTACCCTCCTGAACCCACCGAGTCCAACGCGAGCAGAATGTCGCGATAGGCTACAATCCGATCTTTATGAAAGTCGGAAACGTGATGGTACGCTTTTCTCCTCGTTACAGAAGGCATGACAACAACGTTTCACCAGGCAACGCCGGTCAACTGTTGTTTGTGTATGAGAAAGCGGTTGGAAACTTTCCTCATGTAAGCACGTTGTAGGTGTCGCCACCGGCGACAACTTTGTGTGAATGCTCTGAAAAGCTAATCATTTGCATATCACAGCATATTCTTCCTGTCTGTTAAATTTCGCGTCTGTAGCACGTCATATTCGTGGTGTAGCGATTTTAATGGCCAGTCGTGTACTTTGAGCAGTTTCCTGTGTTGCTCTGAGCACTATGGGACTCAACATCTGAGGTCATCAGTCCCCTATAACTTAGAACTACTTAAACCTAACTAACGTAAGGACATCACACACATCCATGCCTGAGGGAGGATTCGAACCTGCGACCGTAGCGGTCGCGTGGTTCCAAAGTGTAGTGCCTACAACCACTCGGTCACATCAGATAGTTACCTACGCCAGATAAAGGCGGCCACGTACAGAGGACCAAACGACCAGTCATTTGCGAGTACTGCACGCACAATGTAACTGTCAGAGGTTTGTGTAGGCGGACTCCGTCTTTAGGCGGCAAAGAGCGTGCTGCAGCACTTATGAGAGGGCGGCGGCAGCGTTGTGCCTCACCCAGCCTGCTTTCTATGCCAGCGCGCGGCCGTGACAATCCCGCGAGTGTTAGTGGACGCTAGCGTACGGTCTGCTGGTGGAGAACTTATCGAAGGAGCCCTCCCCAGTGTGGTGTTCGTTTAAATGAAAACGCTATTGTTCCTAGCCTCCTCGTACTGAAGATGGTACTGACAATCATAGATGTTGCATCACTGGGCTGTTCAGTTTTAATGTTAGCGCAAGTGCACTATAATTTTGACAGCCAGCAGAATTCCCATCGTTTTAAACTTGTGGTAAGTGGATTTTCTCATCATTAAGAATAGAGCTCAGATGGAAACCCAGTTCTAAGCAAAGAAGGGAAAGCAGAAAGGTGGAAGGAGTATATAGAGGGTCTATACAAGGGCTATGTACTTGAGGACAATATTATGGAAATGGAAGAGGATGTAGATGAGGATGAAATGGGAGATGCGATACTGCACTGAAGACCTGAGTCGAAACAAGGCCCCCGGAGTAGACAACATTCCATTGGAACTACTGACGGCCTTGGGAGAGCCAGTCCTGACAAAACTCTACCATCTGGTGAACAAGATGTATGAAACGGGCGAAATACTCTCAGACTTCAAGAAGAATATATGAATTCCAATCCCAAAGAAATCAGGTGTTGACAGATGTGAAAATTACCGAACAATCAGTTTAATAAGCCACAACTGCAAAATACTAACACGAATTCTTTACAGACGAATGGAAAAACTAGTAGAAGCCGACCTCGGGGAAGGTCAGTTTGGATTCCGTAGAAATACTGGAACACGTGAGGCAATACTGACCTTACGACTTATCTTAGAAGAGAGATTAAGGAAAGGCAAACCTACGTTTCTAGCAGTTGTAGACTTAGAAAAAGCTTTTGACAATGTTGATTGGAATACTCTCTTTCAAATTCTAAAGGTGGCAGGGGTAAAATACAGGGAGCGAAAGGCTATTTACAATTTGTACAGAAAGCAGATGGCAGTTACAAGAGTCGAGGGACATGAAAGGGAAGCAGTGGTGGCGAAGGGAGTGAGACAGTGTTGGAGCCTCTCCCCGATGTTATTCAATGTATATTGAGCAAGCAGTAAAGGAAACAAAAGAAAAATCTGGAGTAGGTATTAAAATCCAGGGAGAAGAAATAAAAACTTTGAGGTTCGTCGATGACATTGTAATTCTGTCAGAGACAGCAAAGGACTCGGAAGAGCAGTTGAATGGAATGGACAGTGGATATAAAATGTAGACTGGCAATGGCAAGGAAAGCGTTTCTGAAGAAGAGAAATTTGTTAACATCGAGTATAGATTTAAGTGTCAGGAAGTCATTTCTGAAAGTATTTGTATGGAGTGTAGCCATGTATGGAAGTGAAACATGGACGATAAATAGTTTGGACAAGAAGAGAATAGAAGCTTTCGAAATGTGATGTTACAGAAGAATACTGAAAATTAGATGGGTAGATCACATAACTAATGACGAAGTATTGAATAGGATTGGGGAGGAGAGAAGTTTGTGGCACAACTTGACCAGAAGAAGGGATCGGTTGGTAAGATATGTTCTGAGGCATCAAGGGATTACCAATTTAGTATTGGAAGGTAGCGTGGAGGGTAAAAATCATAGAGGGAGACCAAGAGATGAATACACTAAGCAGATTCAGAAGGATGTAGATTGCAGTAGGTACTGGGAGACGAAGAAGCTTGCGCAGGATAGAGTAGAATGGAGAGCTGCATCAAACCAGTCTCAGGACTGAAGACAACAACAACAACAACCTCTATTCTGTGCAAATATTCATTACTGCTCTGTGTTGCGCCCCGCTTTACTAAAACTGCCAATTACTGTATCAACAACAACAACTAGAATATACTGTAACTGGCGTTGATGGCGAACTGTTAAAACTATAATGTCAAAAGGTGGGGGGAGATGTAAAGTACAAGTGGACTTAGGGGAAATGAGGGCTCCCCATGCTGTATGAAATATTTGCTGTCCAAACTAAACTCGGACTTACAGTAGTTTAAATGGCAACGTTAGAGGAAAGTTGTTAGGACAGGCAGTACACACTTTGCATACCGTTTGGACTTAGGGGGATAAGTAAGCTTACGATGTTGTGTGATACATATGTACTCCGTCTTCAGGCCACAAGTAACCCACCGGAACAATCCCACCGCCGTGTCATCCTCAGCTGAGGATGCGGATAGGAGGGGCATGGGGTCAGCACACCGCTCTCCTGGTCGTTATGATGGTTTTCTTTGACCGGAGCCGCTACTATTCGGTCGAGTAGCTCCTCAATTGGCATCCCGAGGCTGACTGCACCCCGAAAAACGGCAACAACGCATGGCGGCCCGGTTGGTCACCCATCCAACTGCCTACCAAGCCCGACAGTACTTAACTTCGCTGATGTGACGGTAATCGGTGTATCCACTGCGGCAAGGCCGTTGCCTTGTGTGATATATATGCTGCACAGAAATAAAAAATTGCTTATATGAGAGGTGAATTGCTTAATTTAGAACAGGCAGTGCGAAATCCCGCAGTGACCCAACTGCTATAAAAAGCCCTACAGGTCCCTACACGTAATTTACGTACTTTCTGACGTCATAGATGGTTCAAATGGCTCTGAGCACTATGGGACTTAACAGCTGTGATCATCAGTCCCCTAGAACTTAGAACTACTTAAACCTAACCAACCTAACGACATCACACACATTCATGCCCGAGGCAGGATTCGAACCTGCGACCGTAGCAGTCGCACGGTTCCGGACTGTGCGCCTAGAACCGCGAGACCACCGCGGCCGGCGACGTCATAGATCTGCACCAGTATGTCCTGGTCGACATTTTGGATAGACATCTTTGAATTTCCCAACAATATACACTAGGACAACAACCGTACTTCCACAGGAGTGTGTAGTGGTTACCACACTGGACTCGCATTCGAGGCCGGCCGGATTGGCCGAGCGGCTCTAGGCGCTACAGTCTGGAACCGCGCGATTGCTACTGTCGCAGGTTCGGATCCTGCCTCGGGCATGGATGGGTGTGATGTCCTTAGGTTAGTTAGGTTTAAGTAGTTCTAAGTTCTAGGGGACTGATGAACTCAGCCGTTAAGTCCCATAGTGCTCAGAGCCATTTGAACTATTTGAACTCGCATTCGGGAGGACGACGGTTCCCGTGATTTCCCTAAATCGCTTCAGGAAAATGCCGGGATGGTTGCTTTGACAGGGCACAGCCGACCTTCTTCCCTAATCCAATGAGAGCGATGACCTCGCTGTTTCGTCTCTTCTCCCAGATCAGTCCAGCCCATAGGAGTTGGGGAAAAAACCACAAAAATTGGAATTTCAAACAAAAATTTGAATTCCCCTCTATGTCTCACATAGCGTAATTGGATTTTGTCGGACATGCAGGAGGGGTGGGGAAATCCGATGAGTCATCGATGGCCCACTTTGCGCCAGAACACCCCTTGAAACGTCCCCTTAGAAAAATTATACAAGACTGTGCTTAAACTGACACTCAGTATTTTTTAGCGCAACGCAATCTGACTTTCAAAAATCCCTACAAAAGAATGGCCCTGACTAACATTAACCTATATCTTTCACAAATCACTTACCTCACAAAAATCTTCGTTACTCGAACTACTGCAATACAGCGAGCGCCATTACTGCCAGCTAAATAAAAGATTCAAACTACGGAAGGCATTAGCTACTGATGGGCATAGTTAGCAAATGAAAGATTTTAATAGAGAACAAACAATGTATTTACCTTAATGTCATCAAAAGTCATAATATATATAGCAGTTCATGACACCAATTCTTACAAATTTCAAAACTCCGCCATCTCTCTCCCCACATCCACCACTGCTGGCGGCTCACCTCCAACTGCGCAACGCTACGCGCTGTTAACAGCCAACTGCCGCTGCCCAACACTACACTGGCAGACAATAATGCAAACCAGCCAAAGACTGCACACAGCACAGCCAGTGATTTTCAAAGCGCTACGTGGCGTTACCAGTAAAAAAACCTAAACAGCCTACTTACACCCTGTATATAAACCAATAACTTTCCTGAAATGGCATGGCGTACCCAGACCTCGACCTGAACCCCGTGGAACACGTTTGGGATGAGTTCGGACGTTCATTGCGCTCCAGACACTTGTGTCTAACATAACACTGTGGCTTCGGCGCTTAAAACAGAATGGACTGTCTGTTCCGGCATACAGTCAAGCTCTAGAACCCCAGGCACGAACGTTAGAGCAGAGAGGGCTGTGAGACGACGGCAGCCAATTGTACGCTGACCGACCCCTCTCCAGGACGACAACGCGACAGCAGGAACAGAGCACATAAGCACCGCGCCACGTGGCCGCTGCCCAGTTCCACAGAAGCGTCAAGCTCAGCGACCTGGATATAAGCGTCAACTGTATTACTTCACTTGCATTAGGAATTGTATAAACTGAAGAGTCCACAGCTCGTGGTCTCGCGTTAGCGTTCTCGCTTCCCGAGCACACCGTCCTGGGTTCGATTTTCGACGGGCTCAGGGATTTTCACCTGCCCCGAGATTTCAGGGTGTTGTTGTGTCATCATTATCATTCATTCCCAATGCGGTCGGAGGAAGGCAATGGCAAACCACCTCCATCAGGACCTTGCCTAGTACGGCAGTGCTGGTCTCCCGCATCTTTCCTTCTACATCTCAATCTACATCCATACTCCGCAAGCCACCTGACGGCCTGTGGCGGAGGGTACCCTGAGTACCTCTATCGGTCGTCCCTTCTATTCCAGTCTCGTATTGTACGTGGAAAGAAGGATTGTCGGTATGCTTCTGTGTGGGCTCTAATCTCTCTGATTTTATCCTCATGGTCTCTTCGCGAGATATACGTAGGAGGGAGCAATATACTGCTTGACTCTTCGGTGAAGGTATGTTCTCTAAACTTGAACAAAAGCCCGTACCGAGCTACTTAGCCTCTCTCCTGCAGAGTCTTCCACTGGAGTTTATCTATCTACTCCGTAACGCTTTCGCGATTACTAAATGATCCTGTAACGAAGCGCGCTGCTCTCCGTTGGATCTTCTCTATCTCTTCTATCAACCCTATCTGGTGCGGATCCCACACTGCTGAGCAGTATTCAAGCAGTGGGCGAACAAGCGTACTGTAACCTACTTCCTTTGTTTTCGGATTGCATTTCCTTAGGATTCTTCCAATGAATCTCAGTCTGGCATCTGCTTTACCGACGATCAACTTTATATGATCATTCCATTTTAAATCACTCCTAATGCGTACTCCCAGATAATTTATGGAATTAACTGCTTCCAGTTGCTGACTTGCTATTTTGTAGCTAACTGATAAGGGACCTATCTTTCTATGTATTCGCATCACATTACACTTGTCTACATTGAGATTCAATTGCCATTCCGTGCACCATGCTCAATTTGCTGCAGATCCTCCAGCATTTCAGTACAATTTTCCATTGTTGCAACCTCTCGATACAGCACAGCATCATCTGCAAAAAGCCTCAGTGAACTTCCGATGTCATCCACCAGGTCATTTATGTATATTGTGAATAGCAACGGTCCTATGACACTCCCCTGCGGCACATCTGAAATCACTCTTACTTCGGAAGACTTCTCTCCATTGAGAACGACATGCTGCGTTCTGTTATCTAGCAACTCCTCAATCCAATCACACAATTGATCTGATAGTCCGTATGCTCTTACTTTGTTCATTAAACGACTGTGGGGAACTGTGTCAAACGCCTTGCGGAAGTCAAGAAACACGGCATCTACCTGTGAACCCGTGTCTAAGGCCGTCTGAGTCTCGTGGACGAATAGAGCGAGCTGGGTTTCACACGACCGTCTTTTTCGAAACCCATGCTGATTCCTACAGAGTAGATTTCTAGTCTCCAGAAAAGACATTATACTCGAACATAATACGTGTTCCAAAATTCTACATCTGATCGACGTTAGAGATGTAGGTCTATAGTTCTGCACATCTGTTCGACGTCCCTTCTTGAAAACGGGGATGACCTGTGCCCTTTTCCAATCCTTTGGAACGCTTCGCTCTGTTAAGGAGCATGGGACTTCATTTCCATATACTCAAGAGATTTCTTATTTGCATGTCGCCCTTTCCTTACGACACTTCTGTGTTATTGTCAAAGTTAAGTGCTGTCACTGATTCATTTTGTAATAAACTCTTTAATACGATTTGCTTCAATTATTGTCTAGCGATCCGAGAAGCAGGTTTTCTAGACACCACATCTTTGACAACCAGGCATGGTACGACACTATCATTCCACCACAGTCTTTCGGACACCTCGTAGAAAGTGTCAGCTGCAAATTTAAAGCCATCGTAAAGGTAAAGGGTGGACATATTTCATCTTAATGTTCACAAATAGAGGTCCAGGTAGTTTTGACTGTATGGCATATACACTACTTTTATATTTCCTAGTATACGTGTAGGACAAGGGAACATTAATAAAGAATTTGCAATTTTTTATTGAGTCCTATATACCAAGACAATATAACATGTTGTGGAAAGTTTCTATACACTTATGGAGCTATAACAAAGTAACTACTAGAACTATCTGCCGCCAAAGGATATTGTTTTCAAAGTAAATAAAATTGTGACTAGTATCAGCGAATGATTTTTATATGTGAAATAAAACTATTGTTTTCCAACTTGATCTGTTACCTAATGTGAAACAACTGTTAAAGGCAGATATTGGTAGTTTATTTAAATAAGTTTCTCCGAACATCTTTTAAGTACGATTTACACTCAAAATAAACATTATTTTCGGTTATTATTTTATTTATCCAATTTATGGTAAACGAAAGTTCTGTATAGTTTTCATCACTAGTTCATGATATTACTATTCTAAATAACTGTACGTTCATTATTTGAAACGTCTCTCTACATCGTGAAAATTTTCTGGATTTCTGCGCTGCGTCAAGCCAACAACTAAAGTCCGTTTTTACCACGACGAAGATTAGTCTCATTTTTCATGTCTCACTGTCTAACTTGCGAGTAACGCAGATTCAACCACGGTGGGTCCACACCAGGCAGTTATAGTCACTAATGGAAGTCAATTTCCTTCGCCTGTACAATAGGCCGTCGATAAAATCAGCTGGGTACAACAGACCTCTGGAGCACCTACTTCAATTGTAATTCGACATCCTGAGTCGACACTCGTGTCAGAGGCTTACACCCGCGAAGTAGAGGATGAATAGGCGCATCGAGATGACCTGCGACCCCTGCTTCCCGTTCTCTTTTCACGGTGCCAGTGACCGTGGCTACATGCGCAGTCGCTTGCCTCGCAACTTGCTGGGCTGCTCCTGCCGGGACAGACACATCTGGTTCTTTTTTTTCCCTCGGGTACCAGTGACTCGACGTTAGTATTCGAGACTGGTCAGAGTCTTAATGAACACTGAAAGGCTATACACGCATTCCGGCCGCGCATGCTGGGCAAATAAGATTGTCAGGTCATTATAACACTGGGCCCTATCGCAGAGGCAATAAATCGGCTCGGCGAAAGGAGGGGAAACACCTCCCCCCCGCTGTGCAGCCATTACATTACAGCGTCAATGAGACTGCTATCTGGCAACCTGCCAACATCGAAACACGGTTCCACTCATCAAGTCCAACAGGAGCGTAATGTGCGCCACCGTCGACGTACATATTCTTAAAATGTTTCTACCAACACTAATCAGTCAAAACGTTATGACCACACGTGTAATAATGTGTCGGCCAATCACTCAAACGCGATAAAGCATTGGTTTTTCGTGGGATGTTTTTGACAAGTCATTGGTAGGTCTCCGAAGGTATGTGGCACCAGATGTTAACGCTGGTGCAATAACCGCAAATTGAGGGCCTGCTGTTTGTCGGCGCGGAGCTGGCGTCTGATAAGGTGCCAGATGTATTCCGTCGAGTTCGTATCTGGTGAATTTGATGGCCAGGTCATCAACGTCAGATAACTACCATGCTCCTCAAACCGCTGTAGCACAGTCCTGGCCTTGTGTCCCTGCTCGAAGATGATATCGCCGTCGAAGTAGGCACCAGGCATGAAGGGACGCAGGTACTCGACAGTATTATTCACGTATCCCGCAGTTCTCATTCTGCCTTCGATTACCACCACAGCTCCCATGGAAGCCTAGGTGATCGTCCCATAGACCTGGTGTAACAAGAAACCTCATTCATCCGACCGGGCGGCACCTTTTCATTGGCTCACGGTCCAATCTCGATGCCCCAGTGCTCACTGCAGTTGTAACTGATGATGTCGTTGTGGAACATGTGATGGTCGCCTGCTGCGAAGCCACATTCTCGACAATATGCACTGAACAGTGTTCTCTAATGGTTCAAATGGCTCAGAGCACTATGGGACTTAACATCTATGGTCATCAGTCCCCTAGAACTTAGAACTACTTAAACCTAACTAACCTAAGGACATCACACAACACCGAGTCATCACGAGGCAGAGAAAATCCCTAACCCCGCCGGTAATCGAACCCGGGCGTGGGAAGCGAGAACGCTAAGTGTTCTCTAAAACAATAGTGCCCGCGCCAGAAATGTAAACTGTCTTCAGATCTGTCACAGATCACAGATGATCACCCACCCTGCTTTAAAGAGCGGGTAAGCCTCCGACCTCCACGATGTGTAACGAGGCGTGCACATCTAACACCCTATCGCCTACTCATGGTTTTATTTTTATGACAAAGACAGTACATGGAGCGCTCAGGTTGGAGGTGAAGAACCACAAAGGTTTACACAATCCAGGTGAGTTGAGCCTGTAGCTGTGCAGCAACATGTAGAACAGCTACAGAAATTATAAAAACTATTGGAAAAAACTATTAGAAGCATAAGTGAAGAACTAATTATAGTGATGTATTTTGTATTTATATTCCATTTATAAATGTGACTGGTATAGCACAAATAATTTTTTTCTAGAATCACGGTTTGTACACTTAGCCACTATGTTCAAAATTAATAACCGAAGAACGATGTGCTGTACTTAAAATAAAAAACAAGCGTCAGTATACACTTACTACGAAGTTAGTAACAGTACACTGTATGAAGCATCCCCTTAGAAAACTCAGTGAATTACTTTGCTGGTAAAGCCCTTACGTTATTTGATTTTCAAACAGCTGAGCAAAACTGAACGTTCTCAGACATTTCTCTCTTTACTTATTCTGATCATCACTAAACTGACACAATATTTTTAGTGCAACGCATTCTGACTTTCAATAATCCCTACAAAAGAATGGCCCTGACTAACAATAACCTATACCTATTATGAATCGCTTATCTCACAAAAATCTTCGTTACTCGAACTGCTGTAATAAAACGAGCGCCAATACTGCCAGTTAAATATAAGATTCTAACTACTGAAGGCACTAACTACTGATAGGGATAGCTAGCAAATGAAAGATTTTGATATAGAACAAACAATATATATATATATATATATATATATATATATATATATATATATATATATATATATATAGCAACGCTACGCGCTGTTAACAGCCAACTGCCCAACACTACAATAGCAAATTCCAACAATGCAAACCAGCCACAGACTGCACACAGCACAGTCAGTGATTTTCACACAGAGTTCTACGTGACGTTACCAACATAAAAACCTAAAAATCCTACTGACAACTGTAAGCAATAAACTGTTAACCTGCGCGCATTTAAGGAATTTGAATTTTTCAGAAAATAATTATTCTACTCAATAGGCTTTGCCAAATTTTGAACACTAGGTACAGCAGTGTAATAGTGCCCTATGTAAATGCAGTGTGCTGCCTGATTTAGCATTTATGTATAAGAACACGTTGCAAACAGTAAACGTGTAATAAATAAATGGTTAAATTTGTTTAAATGAAACCATCCAATATTGGGACGCGTTCGGCTGTCATGTCATTGCTGGCTTCCTCTTACGCCCTTGCACGACTGACGTAATTCCCAGCCTCTAAGTATTTGAATTTCACTGCGAAGTTTAACTTCAACCTTTCATTCTCCCTTCACCCTCTGCTGTGCTTTTATACTGTCATATTTAAGACACAAGGGAAAGTATAGTAATCTGTCAACTGTAGGTTAGCTACACACTACACATACACATTCACTGTTTATAAGTCATAACAGATACTCCACTCTGGAAGCGATCACATTATGGAAATTTGGTAGCAATCACATTATTGGAATTTATTTATAATGGTCGTGGAAGCGACTTACGTATTTACTCACACTTGGGAAAATGAACAATGAAGTACGACGTAATCAATTGAGCTTGTGGTATTACTGAAGTATGGGCGTGTAATATTCTGTTTTCACGGCGAGCAAGCTGTGTGGCAACAAATGGCTGGTGAAGTGGTATACGGCCTGGGTCAAGGGTCATTCAGAGAGCGCAGCGCACACTCGTAAATCTTGCAATAGAGCCTGTTCTCTGTGCGAGGAGCAGAACTACTGGTTGAAGTAACCGGCATTAGCGTCATACCAGTAAGCGTAAAAAACCTCGCCGTTAGCCAGTGCTTTCAATTCTGCACTCCGAGCACGGCGAGGAATGTGACAAGTGCTACCTACTACTACTGTTATTACGTTTCTCTTTTGCTTAGCCAAATAATCGGCACAAAAAGTATAGCCTACATCCCATATTGATAGTGGAAATGAATTAGCCATTCTTCCAACAGAAATTTTCCGTATATTTCTGGATGAATGGAGCCTTCTGCGTGGCTGGAGAAAGGACTATGATTTTCTGATGTTTAAGAGGGGACGGAGCAAATGGGGGCTCATAGCTACACATCAATATCGCCGGCGTCAGTGTCGTGGAGAAGTATGCAACGCGTGAAGTCACCACTTTTAATGATTTTTTAGAGATTGATTATCTGCTCTGTAAGAAAGAACACGGAAAGAAGAAAGTAAGGTTATTCTCTAACGTCCCGTTGACGAAGAGCATTATGTGCGGAGCACAAGCTGTTGTTGTTGATACCAGACAGAAAAAAGCGACGAAGTTAATCCGTGTTCTCTTAGTTTTAAAGAAAGCAAAAGCGTAGCTGCATCCAATGATGCATTGCTGAGTTATTACTGAACAATTACTGTGGACGCAGAGATTAATGAATCAATGCAAATTTCTAACTAGCAAGAAAAATAAATTTAAAACATTGCAAAGTAGTTTAGGGAAGCCACAGAAAATCTATATCAGGATGGTCAATGGGATTTGGAGCGCCCACATTTCTGAACACGAGGCGACTCTAATAACAACAATGCAACCCCGTTTGGTTTGGCCATAGTATTCACTGTTATGCCAACAAAGGATTTGTGCCATTTCCTTCTGGGTTATTCAATAATCTTTCGCTGTGTACATTGCATTGCCTATGTACTGTTTTTGTTACGACCTGATGAAACTACAATCGTTACAGTTGTGGATTCTTTGATTGCTCTGGAAGATGATTGATCAGAACTACAACATGTGAAATATTAGTTTAGTTTATTGCAAGAGTGATAAGAACTACTAAACTTTCTATAGGAATGTGCCGTAAATTTACAGCAGCCCTTGAATATCAAAGCTACCGATGTTACACACATCTGTTATAGTTTTCTCTCGAAGTACACGTTCTCAATGTTCAAAAGTAGAGTTTCATCTAAGACTGAGTAACACCTGAGCCGTAACTAGGCCATGTTGCCTTTTTGAACGGACGTCACCAAACAGGGCAGAGTCTTCCTCCGCTTGGCCATAACTGGCTTCCGTGCACTGGTCCGCCTCGGGCATGGATGTGTGTGGTGTCCTTAGGCTAGTTAGGTTTAAGGACTGATGACCCCACATGTTAAATCCCATAGTGCTCAGAGCCACTTGAACCATTTTGCAGTGGCGCTGCAGTGGTGAGAACTCCGCCAGCGCCTCTCATTAGTCGCATCGGTGCGGATTACAGCGAGACATCACTAAATTCTGTTCTATTGCTGAGAGTAGCCGACTTTCGCATGGCACCACAATCCTTGGACGGTACCACAGGTTTAGTAAACTGTGTAATCTCCTTAGGCAATTTGCACCTAGGTGTCAAATTTCTTGCGAAAGAGTTACCAGTGGAGGATTAAGTGCACCAACTGACCTCTAGATTATGTCCCAAAATGTTCGATGGGTGGCAAAATCATTCGCTCGAATTGCCCAGAAAGTTATTCAAACCAATCACGAACATAACCATTTGTAGTCAATGTTTGATTCAGTTGGAACAGCCGACCCAGTCCATACCATGTAAACCCGACCCACACCACAAGCTTGCACAATCCGTTGTTGACAACTTGGGTCCATGCCTTCTTGGGGTCTGCGCGACACTTGAAACCTACCATCAGCTCTTACCAAGTAAAATCTGGACTCATCTGACCAGGCCACGGTTTCCCAGTGTTGTAGGGTCGAACCAGTATGGTCACGAGCCCAGGACAGGCGCTGCAGGCGATATGGCGCTATTAGCAAAGGCACTCGCGTCGGTCGTCTGCTGCCATAGCCCATTAACGCCATATTTCGCCGCACTGTCCTAACGGATTCGTTCGTCGCACGTCTCACATTGGTTTGTGCGGTTATTTCACTCATTGTTGCTTCTTTGTTAAAATGAGAACTCAGCGCAAACGCCTCTGCTCTCGGTCGTTGAGTGAAGGTCGTCAGCCCCAGCGCTGTCCGAGGTGAGAGGAAACGCCAGAAATCTGGTATTCTCGACAGTCTCCTGACACTGTGGATCTCGGAATACTGAATTCCCTAACGATTTCCGCAATGGAACGGTCCATGCTTCTAGCTCTAACTACCACCGACGTTCAAAGACTGTCAATTCCCTTGTGCGGCCATAATCAGGCCAGAAGTCTTTTCACATAGCGCCGGCCTCAGTGGTCGAGCGGTTCTAGGCGCTTCAGTCTGGAACCGCGCGACCGCTACAGTCACAGGTTCGAATCCTGCCTCGGGCATGGATGTGTATGATGTCCTTAGGTTAGTTAGCTTTAGGTAGCTCTAAGTTCGAGGGGACTGATGACCTCAGATGTTAAGTCCCATAGCGCTCAGAGCCATTTGATTTTCTGTTCACATAAATCACCTGAGTACAATCGATAGCTCCTTCAATGCACTGCTCTTTTCCACGTAATGTACGCGATGCCATCGGCATCTGTATATGTACATATCTATCCGCGTGGGGTAGATGCGCGGTCGGAGGCTCGAGAGGCTGCCTCCTCCCCCACCCCCACCCCCCTCCCGTCGAAGGCTCGAGTCCTCCCTCGGGCATGGGTGTGTGTTGTCCCTAGCGTAAGTTAGTTTAAGTTACCGAGTGAGTCTAGAGACCGATGACCTTAGCAGTTTGGTCCCATAGGACCTTACTACAAATTTCCATGACTTTTGCCACTTCAGTGCATTGCAGAAACGGCAAATACCCAGAAATTATTCGAAACAGAATAGGTAATAGAAATGAGTAAACAAGATTTTCTGTTTCCTTTTCAAGAACTGATATCAAACAACACAAGGGGGAGCTTAAATTAAGTGGGATCGCATGTTCATCTGCACTCTGCATGAATGCCATAGCGTTACAAAATCATTTCCGACGCTTTTTTTCTGTATCAACTGACCAATGAATGTATTATGAATTTTAACAAGATTTATTGTGTTTTAAAGCAGACGCATGCTTCTTTCGTTACTACAAAATAATTATGTTATGCTTCTTTCTCATGTAACACAATCACCGAGACAATACGTGAACCCCCACCCCCGAAGACCGAGCAGTGAAAGAACCTTGTTACCAGTTGCAAATGCTCCGATGGCCAACGCTTCTTGGGAAAGCCGTCACGTACTATACTAGAACATTCCTTTCGTTGTAAAAGGCTGGAGATGTATTACTTTTAAAGACGAAGTTTTATATTGTTGTTGATTGTAATTTGGCGATTCTTATTTCAATGAACTTACAGAATGTGTCTGCTACATAAAAAAGTATCCCGACACCCGTACGTAACGCGAAATGGGCTACCAGATGTCACCTGAGGGAGATCCGCCGTTATAAACGGATGTGGGGAGTATAGCGCTGTCAGTTGAGAAACAGCAACAGCAGAAATGGTGACTAAGAAGAGCTCACTGACTTCCAGCTAGTTATTAGGTGTCACCTGAGTAACAAATCCTTCCCTAGCTGCCCAAGAGCCGACTGTTACTGACTGTGACATGGGAATGGGAAGAACAACCACTACTAAACCAACATCAGGTAAACCTCATCTATTGACGCTTGAGGTGGTGTAAAGAATAGCCCACTGGACATGGATGACTCGAAACAAGTTAAAAAAAATGGTTGAAATGGCTCTGAGCTCTATGGGACTTAACATCTGTGGTCATCAGTCCCCTAGAACTTAGAACTACTTAAACCTAACTAACCTAAGGCCAACACACACATCCATGCCCGAGGCAGGATTCGAACCTGCGACCGTAGCAGTCGCGCGGTTCGGGACTGAGCGCCTAGAACCGCGAGACCACTGCGGCCGGCACTCGAAACAAGTGATATAAAGTGTTGACTCATACTGTACGCTGTGGCATTCGGATGAAAGCGTTTTGGTTTCGCAGATGCCTGGAAATTGGAAATTTGTGGTAAGACCTTATGGACCAAACTGCTAAGGTCATCGGTCCCAAAGCTTACACACGATTTAATCTAACTTAAACTAATTTTCGCTAAGGCAACACCCACACAAACATGCCCGAGGGAGGACTCGAACTTCCAACGTGGGAAGCCGAGCGGACCATACCAAGGCGCCTCAGAGCGCTCAGATGCCTGGAGATTTTTATCTCCAATCATGTGAAGAGCCAACAGCGAAGTTAGAAAGATTGTTGGTTGACTCAGGGACATGGGGAAGGGGGGGGGGGGAGATCTGAAGCGATTTAGGGAAGTCACGGAAAATCTAAATTAGGATGGCTGGACGTGGTTTTGAACCGCCGTCCTCCCGAATGCGAGTCCAGTCTTCTAACCACTGCGTCACCACGCTCGGTAAGTTCGAGAGGGATGGTGTTACTCGACGGGGGGTTCTTTTTCGTGGTTATGGAGCGGTCTTCTTACTGGGATTCAGAGAACGCTAACCGTGGAAGAACATGAACTCATTTTATAGCATCGTGCAGTGGGTACAGAAGGGGAACAGTTCGGAGACGATGTTTGTCAGCATGACAACGCACCCTGTCATAAAGGAGTATTTGTGAGGCCCCGCTTTGCGGACAGTAACTTTCCTGGAATGAACCGGCCTGTCCAGGTTCCGATACGGCCGCAGGTTCGAATCCTGCCTCGGGCATGGATGTTTATGCCGTCTTAGGTTAGTTAGGTTTAAGTAGTTCTAAGTTCTACGGGACTGATGACCTGAGATGTTAAGTCCGATAGTGCTCAGAGCCATTTGTCCAGGTTCCGGACCAAAAACCGAATGGAACGCCTTTCGGATGAGTCAGAACGTTGACGTCATTCCAGACTGCACCGTCCACAGACGTTCAGATACCTCACTGAAGGTCTTCCTAGTAGAATTCAAGCCGTCATAAAAGGGAAGGATGGGAGTCACACTCTATAATAATTTCCATTAATAGGCGTCTGGATGTTTTTGATCAGGTAGTGTATTACTCATGATTAATACTACGAAGAATAAGTTCAACGGAAGATTTTTTACAGTCTGTGTAGAGGATTGTTTTTTGACGAATGTAAATATAGTTCACGAGAGGATGGAATTTACTTAACATGAATTCTTATTGATAGGTGTCATCTATAATTTTGGTATATGAATTTTTGGTATCTGAATCGATTGTGAGCGAGCAGCGATGTTGTAAGCCGTATCGCAAAAGTTAAGTGAATATCTCTGAGCAGCGTGAGGGAGCAGTGCAAGCAGACAGTGTTTAGCTTTTGTAGAGAGGGCAGTCGAGTTCAACTGCGTTAGAGTTAAGGTGATAATTTTAAGCAGTGTTTGTGAGGAAGCTATGGTAATACTACGATTCAAATGTAATGTCTCAATTAACCATTTTGTTCAATCAACACGATTACGAAACTGTTTTGTGAAGGAAGAAATCTAATGGAATGTCAGGTAAATACTATTTTTTTCAGTATTGCTGCGCCATCGATCTAACTTCGTTATTGTACTGAAAGTTGTTAGATTTGAGAGATAGGGAAGTGTATTGTTTGGATGTTGATAAGTTCATTTAATGTAAAATCTGCTTCGAGAACATTTTCTCATTACACAAAAAACGTAGTGTTGTCTTTTTTGTGCATATTTCATTTTCTTACCCTCTTATCTTTTAATGGATAATCCTACCAAGTCTGTTCGAAAAACAGTTCGATTTCCAATTAACAGAGAGCTCATTGCACCGCTCTAGTTTCTCTATGTAGATACAGTATTTGGCAGTTTTAGTATAGCGGGGCGCAACACAGAGCAGTAATGCATATTTGTACAGAATAGAGGCATGGAGAAAAACATATTTTTTTATTTATTCAATCAGGGCTAACTAATGTTATTCAGAGACAGTTTTTCTGATCAAATTCTGCAAAGCCAATTACTCTAGGTTTATGTCCAAGTTATTCAGGCAGTTAATACTGTTCAAAATTCTTGCTGTCAGATTGCTAACTTCTACAATATGAAATACCTCCCTTTTCATTATGACAATTAATTACTTTTACAGTGCTGTTTGGCTTTCACCACATTACGACGGTAGAAGTTACATTACGACAGTTCATTTATTATGACAGCGCTGGCTCACAATCAGAAACAGGGTACTTCAGAATATTTTTATTTATTCAGATAACTTTCACTAACATTATATATATATATATATATATATATATATATATATATATATATATATATATATATATATATATATATATATATATTCGGCGATATAAGTCACACTTTTGAGTTAACTGACGCCAGCTTATATCGAAAGAAGTTCATGAGAGTCGCCATGCCTGCTTTTTCTCCTCATGTTGACGAAACGAATCTTCCAAGGCACCACTGGGCTATGGCTAAAAGGGAGCTGTGCCTATGATCTGAACACTTTTGGTATGCAGATTGCCCCACCCTTTTTGAATTAAAACTGTGATAAGCTAAGTAAACTGTTTGTACTTAAATGTGAACTACGCATGAGTACATTATCTTTTCAAGAATTTTGAAAATATATGTCAGTAAGGGAACTGGATGACAGTTATTTATGTCATTGTCGCCACCTTTCTTATAAACAGGCTTAACATTTGCATGTTTTAACCTATGTTGAAAAATTCCCTGTGCCAGTGATGCCTTACATATGTTACTAAGGACATTACTTACTGAGTTAGAACAACTTTTCAGAGTCTATTTGAAATTCATTATAATTCTATTAATGTCAGGACGCTGAGGGCACATCTGTCTTCCAAGACAGTACCAGCCTTGGTCACAGAGCTACATGCACACGTTCCGGTTCTGACGAACACGCATGCGCCTTATCACGCCTCTACTGGCCCGCTAAATTACCAGGTCTTATTCCGATATAAAATGTGTGGGAGTGTTTTAAAAAAATTTGTTCAAATGGTTCTGAGCACTATGGGACTCAACTGCTGAGGTCATCAGTCCCCTAGAACTTAGAACTACTTAAACCTAACTAACCTAAGGACATCACACACATCCATGCCCGAGGCAGGATTCGAACCTGCGACCGTAGCAGTCGCACGGTTCCGAACTGCGCGCCTAGAACCGCGAGACCACCGCGGCCGGAGGGAGTGTTTTCAACAGCGGATGAAACGTTGTAATCAACAGCGCCATACAGGATGTCATCTTCAATGAATGACTTCAACTGGATGTGATATACATGAAGGAACTGAGGGACACTCTTCCTCGTCGAAATGACATTATCAATTCTAGAGTCAATTTTACTCGGTATTAGAGTTGTTTCTCCTGGGTGGATGACTAATTTTTGTCCAGTGTCATTAAATACTGCCCTCGTTATGTCATAATTAAACTAGAAGTCGTCTCGACAGGTAGAACGAGTTCTTTCCGTATGTCTGATTGTGAAACAAATTCCGTTAGAACATATTGTAGCAAAAGAGATACGGCACAAGTTTCACATAGCGTCACCAGGATCGGTCTACATGGCACAAGTTCAGCGTGTGGCAAGCGACTTTTTGCGAACCAGAAACTGCTAGAGAAGATGAAGCTTTATTATGGGAAAACTTTCCTTCTGGGATTCTCAGGGCTTTCAACAAACAGCACAACAGCACATGCACCAAACAATGATTCAGTAAGTGCCACTCTTACAGCTGTCAGGGTATATGAGTTTACAAGAATGCACTGTAACACGAGACACCCATTCCTTTTTTATACCTTACCGTGTAATCTCACTTCCTTAAACCATTTTCTGATTTAAAAGCCATGGGTTCCTTGTTGGGAAATAATGTGACAAGAGAAAAGTGAGTGGCGGAAAATGGTGGACAACAAATCGTACTTCGCCGTTGTCAGGTAGATGATCTCGAAGTCTGGTCATAAAATGCGGTCACTATGAAACGTCTGCACACTACGTCAATGGTTTCATACGAGTTCAGTCTCATGACTATAGTCGCCGTCACGGAAGTAGATTGCTCAAGGTCACAACCTATGTCTAGCCCCACTCCTCCCCTAGAACTTAGAACTACTAAAACCTAACTAACCTAAGGACATCACCTTCACATCCATGCACGAGGCATTATTCGAACCTGCGACCGTAGCGGTCATGCGGTTCCAGACTGAAGCGCCTAGAACCGCACGGCCACACTGGCCGGCAGTGATAAAAAATTTTGAGATTAACTTTTGAAGAGTCAGGAAAAAATTGTTTACATACAGATACAATTTTTAAATGTAAGTGCATACACAATAAAATATTGGAATGCCACACTACACACATGAAAAAAAAAAATTTATCACCTCGGTTCCCAGAACTGCTGTAGATAGACGTTGACTGAGGATCACATTCTATACACCGATGAGTGTCGCATATGCCTTCAACCAGACAATCGTCTGAGACGTGTTTGGAGGCAACCCGGTCAGGCTGCACGCCTTAGACACACTGTCCAGCGAGTGCAGCAAGATGGAGGTTCCCTGATGTTTTGGGGTGGCGTTATGTGGGGCCGACATACGCCGTTGGTGGTCATGGAAGGCGCCGTAACGGCTGTATGATACGTGAACACCAGCCTCCAACCGATACGGCAACCATACCGGAGGCATACTGGCGAGGCATTATTCTTCATGGATGACAATTCGCGCCCCCATCGTGCACATCTTGTGAATGACTTCCTTCAGGATAACGACATCGCACGACTAGAGTGGCCAGCATGTTCTCCAGACATGATCCCTATAGAACATGCCTGGGCTAGATTGAAAAGGGCTGTTTATGGACTACGTGACCCACCAACCACTCTGAGGGATCTACGCCGAATCGCCGTTGAGGAATGGGACAATCTGGACCAACAGTGCCTTGATGAACTTGTGGATAGTATGCCACGACGAATGTACCAATGCAAGAGGAGTTGCTACTGGGTATTACAGGTACCGGTGTGTACAGCAGTCTGGACGACCACCTATGAAGGTGGTACAACATGCAATGTGTGGCTTTCGTGAGCAATAGAAAGGATGGAAATGATGTTTATGTTGATTCTATTCCATTTTCCTGTACAGATTCCGGAGCTCTCGGAACCGCGGTGGTGCAAACCTTTTTTTGATGTGTGTAGTGTCAAGCTGAAGGACTGCCCTCAACTGTTTTTCATCTCAGAAATGGAAGGGGCAGTCAAATGAAAACGAAACATACGGAAAGTCAGCTGTTTATTATTTTTAAAGTTATCGACATAACTACTAAGACATTTCATGCGAAGCATCGTGGTACTGTGATTCTTGAGTTTCTCCCGGCGTATTTGATAATCAAAATATCCCCTAGTGTACTGCCGGTCTATAGTGTCCAACGGGCGCAATATTTCGGCGATCAAACATGTAGCCATCCGTACACTATGGCCTCATCACATCCGTAATTCCGTGGATTTTGTTAAACGCCTTGATAGCTTCAGGTTGGATAAGTCAGATATCATGGTGAGTTTTGACGTCGTTTCCTTGTTTACGAGGGTACCCCTGCGAGAGTCGCTAGAATTGATTAGTCAGAAGTTTGACGAGAATACCACTGAACTTTTTAGGCATGTCTTGACTTCCACGTATTTTCTTTTTAATGGAGAATACTAAGAACAAACGGAGGGAGTCGCCATGGGTAGCCCACTCTCACCGGCGGTAGAGAATTTGTACATGGAGAACTTCGAGGAGGAAGCCCTGTCGTCATCCGAATGGAAACCTACTTGCTTTTTCCGTTACGTGGACGACACTTTCGTCATCTGGCCACATGGTATGGATAAACTCCTTGACTTCCTTCCACATTTAAACTCCATACACCCCAACATCAAATTCACTATGGCGACTGAAACGGAGGGTAAATTACCTTTCCTTGACGTCTTGGTCAAGAGAAGGGCTGACGGCACCCTAGGTCATGGAGAGTATCGGAAGACAACGCACACTGATCTGTATTTGCACGCAGACAGCTGCCACCACCCTTCACAGAGGAATGGGGTACTTAAAACTCTAGTACATAGGGCGCGCACTATCTCTGACACAGAGAGTCTACCCCAGGAACTGGAACATCTGAGAACTGTATTTCGAAAAAATGGGTACTCAGAGTGGCAGATTCAACGTGCTCTCCGCCCAACCACTGCAGCACAACCTGTTGACATGGATGAAGTCACGAGGGAGGAGGTATGCACTGCATTTACTCCATACACAGGCGCACTCTAAGGGAAAATCGCCCGCATTCTGAGGAAACACCGGGTCGGAACTGTGTTTTGTCCTCCGAATAAAACTCGTGCACTGGTGGGGAGCGCCAAAGATGACCTCGATTTGAGGAAGGCCGGCGTATACCAGATTCCGTGTCAATGTGGCAAGTCGTATATTGGTCAGACGACGCGTACCGTCGAGGATCGATGCCGTGAACACCAGAGGCACACTCGACTGATGTATCCGAGCAAGTCGGCGGTCGCTGAACATTGTTTGTCGGAAAATCACGCTATGGAATGTGACCGCACGAGGATTCTGGTACAGACGTCGAAATACTGGGACAGCGTTGTTAGAGAGGCCATCGAAATTCGCACCAATGACGACCTCATAAACCGTGAAACGTCCCCTTAGAAAATTTTACAAGACTGGTCTATGTGAAACGTCCCCTTTGAACAATTATACACGAATGTGCTTAAGCTGACACTCAATATTTTTAGCGCAACGCAATCTGACTTCCAAAAATCCCTACTAAAGAATGGCCCTGATTAACATTAACCTATACGTTTCACAAATCACTTACCTCACAAAAATCTTCGTTACTCGAACTACTGCAATACAGCGAGCACCACTACTGCCAGCTAAATAAAAGAAACAAACTACGGAAGGCACTAACTACTGATAGGCATAGTTAGCGAATGAAAGATTTTAATAGAGAACAAACAGTGTATTTACCTTAATAGTCAAAATATATATGATAGTTCATGACATCCAGTCTTACAAATTACAAAACTCCGCCATCTCTCTCCCCACGTCCACCACTGCTGGCGGCTCACCTCCAACTGCGCAACGCTATGCGCTGTTAGCATCCAGCTGCCGCTGCTCAACACTACAATGGCAGACAACAATGCACACCAGCCACAGACTGCACACGGCACAGCCAGTGAGTTTTCATACAGACTGCTACGTGGCGTTACCAATAAAAAAACCTAAACAGCCTACTTACATAGCCCCCATGCTCTCCACAAAAAAATTTACAAATTGTTTTGGGCAGTGGCCAATAATGATTTGATAAAATTTTTCATAATTACTATAACAAAGATATCAAATGCACACACTTATTGATACAATGTTGGTCAAAAGCTAAAATTTTCTCACAGTCCATAAAGACAGTCCTGATCATTCATCATAGTAAAATTGCAGTGTTTTTTTTCAAAGTCTGAGCAATAAAAGAAATTGCACTTGGAAGTAGTGGATTTCTAAGCAGTCTTGAAGAAGTAGTGTTGTCCTTCCAACGAAAGACAGTGCTGACTCTTGACATGCAGACAGGTAATGGGCCACAGCAGAGTCAGTTGACGTTGAAGACTATCGGTAGGTAGGTCATCACACAGCAGACCCACTGTAGTCCTGGTAGAGATTACTATTGGTGGGCCACCAGAGGTGCAGACCCACTGCAGTCCTTGTAGAAATAATGGTATTGGTGGGTCATCAAAGGTGTAGACCCACTGTAGTCCTTGTAGAGATGGCCAGCAGCCATCTGTTTGACTGTGCAGGCGCACAATCACCACTGAAGAGTCTTGCGGATAATATAACAAGTCCATAACCACCACTTATGCACTCAGAAAAATTGTTTTTGAAATGTCCTTAGAACCAGCAATGCTGTTATCCAGTCCCTTACTGAATTATTAACACACGTGCAAACACTATCAGTCCCTACTTTTCACATATTGTCCATATACTATGACCAACAGAAACGTGTACAGTGAAATGTAATTTACAAGTTACTTAATTTGATGAACTGGTGTCAGTTACAATTTTATAACATAAGAATGCAATAACAAGGGTACAAAATACATCATTAAAGAACATAACAACACAGATAACATTAGCAGTAGTAATGGCTTTACAAAAGAATCGAAATAGCAAATACATCAGTGTTACAAAAATTATGACATAAGTACATACATAAAGTTCAGAATAACTTTTGAAACATCAACTTCACACATGAGCATTAAAACAAAACACAATAAATAATGTCTGAACATATTTACAAAGAAAATAACATAGTATTTGAAAAATTCTACAACATAAATCTTATTAGCTAAACACATAAAGACAGGAAGAAGACAAATGCACAAGGGTACATAAACACACAGAGCGATAATACGAAAGGAAAGGACAGGGTTTGTTTTACTGCAGTATTTTGCATAGAGATCTCCCTTAGTTTATCATTATTCCCAAAAAGTCCTATCTAAACCTGCTTTCTGTATTCTGTTCACATCCTCTTTCAAAAATAGTTTTTCTCCACTGTACACTACTTTTTTGGCCAAACCATTTTCTTAAAGCTTCTCAGTGCTTTTCTTCCAATTCATCATAGTTAGTTTCTTATATAGTCTACCCCTCTTAAGCTAACTTAAATCTACTGAGCTCAGATACTAAACTGAGGGACGAGGCTATGTAGCAGCACAAAACAATTAACACAAACAGCAATGATAAAAAAATGGAAGTAAGCATAGCGAGCAGCAATAAATGTAATAATTTATATCTAAACATGACAAAGCTGAAGCAGAAAAAATATTACAGTAAAAATGTGTAATACCTATGTCACATCTTAACACTAGAGTGATGCATCACTAGAACATACGCAAATCGTAAAAAAAATTATTTTTGTAAGTCCTATGAAGGGAAATGTCTATTTGTGCTCTCTTTTCTAAGGAAGTGCATCATAAAATGATTCTTTACTGGGTCTGTAGACAGAAAATAGTGATATTAGTACATCTATTAAATTTTTATTTTAACCAATGCTGCAGTGCAGATAGAAACTGGATATTAAACAAAATGAGCAATCTCTCAGCTAGAAAGACAATCGATATAAAATGTTTCTCATCATTTCATTTCAGTAAATGTCATAAATTAAGAACTCTATAGTGTAATCATGTTTTCAAGTTTGAGGGTGCGGTATTTACGATGCTTTCTACAAAGGAATGTCAATACCGAGGATAATGGCCCTTTTTTTTTTTTTTTACCTGTGTCTCTGACAGGCACACACTGGCTTTCTTTTGTCAGGTGGTTGTCGCGCAGCTGGGTGCCCATGACGCATTACGTGCAGGTGGTCACTTAACTGTCTTATCGAAATATTTACGACACCAGTTTCCACTACGGTGGCAGTCTCATATAAAAAAAATCACAGATCAAGAATTTGCGTTACACATCTGTAGAAATAAAATCATTTAAAAATAATAGTGTTCAAAAATTTTCGACAGCATAGTGATACATTCACACATATACATAGTTTTCATAACTCTTAAAGTACGATTCCTGGTTTCCAACAACCTTTTTCACAAACCAGAGTCCCTAACCACTACTCATTATTCCTTACCTTATTCGTCGACACTTCTTCAATATTTCATCATAACAGATACGTAGCATAACCAAATAACTCATATAGCATCAGCTTAAACATACCTCAGCAGCATAATTCACATCGTCGTCGTAATAATAACATCATAACACCTCAGTCAAACCTCAAAAATGTCATAGCTTTGTGCAATAATTTCAAAGCCTAAAAAAAATTCTCTGCTCATGTCAAGTGTCATCTGCCTCAAATGTACTTTAAAAATCATGATCCCATACCAAATACATCATTCAAACCTCTCATAGTATCACAATCGTTCTGAAAAAATATGAACATTTCGCAAAGTACAGACAAAATAGAATTTCATAAGTGTGAAGTTATCTAACTGCGTAATTGCTTAAACATGTGTCACTGACGTAGTAAAAAGATGTTTGTTTCTCTGTCAAATAATCAGATAGCTGTGTAATTCTGTATTAGAGAAATATGGTACCGATGTGTAAAGTTGTATAAACAAATACCATATTAGCTAGGGCTCCTTGTGCTTGCCAAACACATGGTACACAGTGTAAGCGTGTACCCCCCTGAGGAATAATGTAATTATATCCTCAGGTGTTACAGATTACAGCAATGGAATGAAATGTATCACGGAAAACTTTCTTTCTAATTCAAATATGTTGAAAAATAAATAGTTTAATGCGTGTCCCGTAGCGCTAAATGTGCGTCTTGCTGTAAGACAATCTCTGTGGAAGTGTCGTAGTTATTGTCCTCCGAAAGCTAAGTTCTGCAGAAGTCAATGTACTTACCTCATGATAAATGAAATTGAAATGCTTTGCGTATAGATATCTTAGTTATTACGCTTATTGCCGTGATGAAGTAAGTACTGTACTGTACGTATTGTTGTGCTACAGAAAAGGCTATCTCATTGTAGCTATACCACAAACGTTACTACTAAAACATGTTTTACTTTCCAGAAAAATTCAGAAAAACTGTTCAGATATAAAACAGATAAACTGCAAAAGCAACATTGTAAATTGTCACTCATTAGTAGCGTCGTGATAAAATCGTGTAGCTGTCACATAAACTAACCACTGTATCATCTGGTATCTCACAGAAAGTACTTTAAATCCAGAATGTATTTTCAAGTAAACCAAAATGTTGCATTAAAATCTCATTAGCAGTACTGGTAAATGTTCTAAGTATGTGAGCCTTATAATCGTTACGTAATTGTGCAACTAACTAGCATGAATGTACACATGCAATAACACTGTGATGTCTGTTCACTATAACAATGCACTCGTAAATACTGTTTAAAAATGTTCCCTAGATTCTAGACTGGATAGTTAACTTCAAGACATTGTTGCATGTTAACAGTTTCTCAGTGTGACAAAGCATACTAGAAATGTGAAGTGAAAAATTTTATAGGAAAGACTAAGTTAAAATGCAGATTATCTCTCAATAAATGGTTTTAAATGTGAAATGTGGTGCAATCCTTTACTCTTCCTAGTGGACAGAGTTTAAACTGCAACGCAATTATCATGTGGTATACGTCGGTAAAGAATACTGGAATTTTTCTCAAGGTTAGCGTCTATGTTATTTTTCTCTGCGCCAGCCGGAGAACGCGGGTGCCTGCGGTGCGAGTCATTGTCTGTCTCTTTGTTGGCGGGCGCCGTTATTGGGATTAGGAGACTTAACTTCTACAAATTCACCTTGCCGAGAAGGCCCAGCTCTGTTTGAATCCCGCCAGTACAGATGAAAATCCGGTCTGTCGTTATGATTATATCGTCTGTCGTCATGTCGGTAGTTCCTGTAGTTTCTTTCCTGTCGGTTAAGTGGTGGCGAATTTCTCCCTGAGTTATCACGGCGCGGTGGACCCTTGTGTCTGAAATTATTCTGTCTCCCGTGATAATAATTATTTCTGTGATAATAATTATTTTGGTTTCCATATTGTCTGTTTCTCTGATTGTCTCTGTGATAGTCATTACCGCGGAGAGGGGACCTTTCCCTGAAATTATTACTACTCTGCCAATGGTTGTCATACGGGTGGTGTCTGTTTTGCTCACGATTTGTATTGTGAGAATAGCCTTGTCGTGTCCAGTTATTATTTCTTTCATCGCGGAATTGCGACGGATGTGACCTGTAATTGTTGTGTTCCTGTTTTCGCGTTCCGCGATTGACAGTGTCAATTTCTAATTCTTGTAAGAGTCCCTGAAAAGCTTCAATGTCGTCTTTGCAACGGCCTGCCAAAATAATATGCTGTAAATGTTCAGGCAATTTGATTAAGCATATGCGGATGAGTTCTGATGGGCTGTATGGGTTTGACAGGTACTGATTCTTGTGCAACATGTCTTCAAAATATTTCACAAGACTGGAAAATTCAGATTGTTCGAAATGTTTCATCATCATGATGCCATGTTTTACTCGGTCTTGTGTGGCTTGGGACCAATATGCTGAGAGGAAGGCATGGTAAAATTATCCTTCACTGTGGCAATCGTGAATGACCGATCGCATTCTTACAGCTGGTTCATTCTACAAGTAGCCACACATAAATTCTAATCTGTGCTCTAGTGACCAGTTGGGAGGAAAACAATGAGAGAACTGATGGAGCCACACTTGTGGATGAATGTCGTTGCCAGAATTCTTAAATGTTTTGAATTTAGGTGTAGTAATGAACAGCTTATAGTCAAAATCATCGTCTCGGCGGGTAGCATATCGGTCATTGTTACATCGTGTCGGCGGTTCCATCTCAGAATTCGGTGTACCTTGCCAATTTCTTTCATAATTTCCGAAGTGCCCTGTGTTATTATTTTGTGGCTGTTCCGTATTTCTATGTCCCTCTTCCAGTATTGGAGCGCGAGTGTCCTCTGAAATACGTAATTGTTGTATTACCTGTGTCAGCTGATCTTGTACTTCCCGGATTTCTCTTTGGTGTTGCGTACTAATTTGATTCAGACTTTGTTTGAATTTACTAATTTGTTCGCACTCTTTTGTGTCATTAAAGACTACCGGTTTTGTGTCATTCAAATTATCATCCACCTTCGTAGTTAAATTATTTAGCTGATCCGAAAGTTCAACTACTTTCTCTGATAATGAACTAATGTCCTCCATGTGTCTTTCTGAACCAATTTTCAGAGTATCTACTGTGTCCTTTTAAGTTTTCTTGAGTTTTTGCAAGTTGCGTAACCGAATCGGTAGATGCAACTGATTCAATTTTAGCTTGCAAGGTCTCATGATTTTGATGAACAATTGTTTGCAGTTCTTTTATGGCTGCTTCGTGATTCTGTAATGCATTTTCATGCCGCGAAAAAATAGCTTGGAAATGCTCACAAATTTGTGTTTTTACGTCATTACAGGCTTTTTGACATTTCGATTCGATTTTATGTAATTCAGTAGTTAAATCTTCACGTGTTTGTTCAAGCATATCTTCCACTGAGTCTAACTTTTGAAGCTTTTGCTCCATTGCGTCTAACTTTTGCTCTGTTTGTCTCTGATTTTGTTCCATTGTGTCTAACTTTTGCTGTGTTTGTCTCTGATTTTGTTCCATTGTGTCTAACTTTTGAAGATTTTGTGCCATTGTGTCTTACTTTTGCTGTGTTTGTCTCTGATTTTCTTCCATTGTGTCTAACTTTTGAAGATTTTGTTCCATTGTGTCTAACTTTTGAAGATTTTGTTCCATTGTGTCTAACTTTTGAAGCTTTTGTTCCATTTGTTGCATTAACTGTAATAACAGTGCACTGGTGTCTGAAACATGTTCCTCAGTGCTTTTCGGCAGTGCATTTGAACCGGCAATATTCGCATTTTGAAAAGCAGAAAATGTGTCTTGATTTATTTGAGAAAACGGTGAGGATGCAAAATCTGAATCTACAGTATTTGCAAGATTGTGTCCTGTCATTTCGGAATCCTGAGGCGAGCTGTTGCTGACCGATCGATCGATAACGCTTCCCTGTTCACTAATTGTTTCACTGCCTACACCATTATTTGCAACCCGCTCCATTTCCCTACACACAATTACCAAATTACTACTTTGAACATTAGTTAATTCATTACATGGTGGCGCTAACACACTGCTTTCGTCTTCACTGCCATTTCTCAGTTGACTTCGGAGCCTAGTATTACGTTTTTCACACGCCATTATTGTCACAATTTTTCACACGACAACACAAAAAAACACAATTTGAAGAACAAAAATAAGAGAACACATTAACATAGCACTGAAAATAATATCTAGTTAATTGCAAGCGCAACTGCGAAATACTTCGTGCAAAACTACATGCATGCCACAAATATTTTACTGTACAACAATGAAAGACTGGAACTACAAAGGAAATTCTCTCTATGATTACGCGCTAGCAATAAACAAAAGCTACACTAATTACACAAACTACAAAGAAAAAATCAGAAGATTCCAGTGAGGTATCCTCGGCTAAGGGTCGACATATGAAACGTCCCCTTAGAAAATTTTACAAGACTGGTCTATGTGAAACGTCCCCTTTGAACAATTATACACGAATGTGCTTAAGCTGACACTCAATATTTTTAGCGCAACGCAATCTGACTTCCAAAAATCCCTACTAAAGAATGGCCCTGATTAACATTAACCTATACGTTTCACAAATCACTTACCTCACAAAAATCTTCGTTACTCAAGCTACTGCAATACAGCGAGCACCACTACTGCCAGCTAAATAAAAGAAACAAACTACGGAAGGCACTAACTACTGATAGGCATAGTTAGCGAATGAAAGATTTTAATAGAGAACAAACAGTGTATTTACCTTAATAGTCAAAATATATATGATAGTTCATGACATCCAGTCTTACAAATTACAAAACTCCGCCATCTCTCTCCCCACGTCCACCACTGCTGGCGGCTCTCCTCCAACTGCGCAACGCTATGCGCTGTTAGCATCCAGCTGCCGCTGCCCAACACTACAATGGCAGACAACAATGCACACCAGCCACAGACTGCACACGGCACAGCCAGTGAGTTTTCATACAGACCGCTACGTGGCGTTACCAATAAAAAAACCTAAACAGCCTACTTACAACCGTGACTGTGGCTATAATCTTAGCAAGGCTTGGGAACCAGCGATTGGGTTAATGAAGAGTAAATCGAGCAAACGTATAGTTGTGACGACCACGGTGGACAGAGCCATCACACCGACGTCATCTCAGACGCCGTCGCAGTCTGTTCCACCGCAAGACAGTGGCGCGGGGCGCGGACGGCGGAGGGAGCGCGCCGCGGGCGGAGGGTATTTACATGGCCGCCGCCGCGACCGAACCCAGTTCCCTCTGAGGAGCCATAGCGTACGGATCTCCGTGCCGGAACGGTCAAAGGAGCTCAGTCCGTCAGTTCACCTGATGATGGCGACATTTTTGATCGCCGAAATATTGTGCCCGTTGGACACTATAGACCGGCAGTACACCCGTGGGTATTTTTATCATCGTGGTACTGTTTTTCAACCAGAACTATGCTCTTCCACTGGTGTCTCTATGAAGTATGTGTGCTATGTGCTTAATGTTGAGGTACTCCTGTGAACAACAAGACCCCCAGATAAGCCCCCCAAACAATATATATGGGAGTAGGGGACCAGATCGGAAGTCAACTCTGTCTCAGTGCCAGAATCCAGGATATGAAAACCAGTTACAATAGTCGAGGGCCAGCTTGGCTCAAGAGAGAACAAAGCGGCTTTCTGACACCCTTCTCAACCGATTAGGTTGAGGTGCACCCGTTAATGCCAAAGGGGCTGCAGCCTTTGAAGTTTCCTTTCTTCCTCCATTCTGGGTACTTCACTTGTTTTGTTTGTTTGACGCCGTGTATTACTCTTCTCATTTGCATAATTAAACAGCAGCATTTATTACTTTCCCCTTAAACTGCAAGCGATTTTTATATCATATGGCTTCATCTTGAAGCACCTGACACAGGAGTCTACTTACAGTACAACTTTGGATTGTCAGTGGTCGAATTATCGTTTTAGTTGAACTTAGCAGTTGGCGAGTAGCCACACCCGTTGATGAATGGATGCTGCCTTGCATTCATATGATATACTTGCGGACGCACTGTGCATCGACTCCCGAATTATACACATGAAAGTGGAGCCTCGTTGCAATTAAAGCAGAAAGCAATAAATATTCCTAGAGTGCTGACTCACCTAGGTCAGCGCCTCTCTTCCACTCTCGAAGGCGTCGGCGCAGGAATCAGCTCTGCGAGACCACGCTCGTAATGTACGCTGTAATAAAACTTTATGTGGCAGGGTACCGGTTGGCTAGGCACGATTGTGTGAGGAGAAGTGTAGTCTCCCATCTTACCAGCATGCCGTCGCCGCTCTCCGCACCTGTTTTGTTCTTGTAGTCGTTCAGGGAGATGCCGGGAAAGCTGCGTGCGGAGTGGCAGCCGTATATTTTATGCGATGCCCGCGATTCTGAGCGGTCGTTTACTGCGACGCGACGCGGAGAGGTAGGTGATCAGTTCCCAGTACCTGTACAAGCGTGGTTCATTAGTATTCACTCAACACTCGAATGCTCGCAAACCATGAAAGAGATCAGAACATGAGAAGTCCAGTTATTAACTACTCTTTCTTCTTACATACAAGTTCTTGCAAGTAGAACGTATCTTCATCATTTCTAATTAAATAGAGTGATGAAAATTAAACAAACGTGCCCTTAACAACGAAATACTTTTTTCTCACACCATGCAACCTGAGATAACGTGGTGCTAACAACGGGCAAAGTTTAACACACACTACTGGCCATTAAAATTGCTACACCAAGAAGCAATGCAGATGATAAACGGGTATTCATTGGACAAATATATTATACCACAACTGACATGTGATTACATTATCACGAAATTTGGATGCATAGATCGTGAGAAATCAGTACCCAGGACAACCACCTCTGGCCGTAACAACGGCCTTGATACGCCTGGCCATTGAATCAATCAGAACTTGAATGGCGTGTACAGGTACAGCTGCCCATGCAACTTCAACACGATACCACAGTTCAAGAGTAGCGACTGGCGTATTGAGACGAGCCAGTTACTCGACCACCATTGACCAGACGTTTTCAGTTGGTGGGAGATATGGAGAATGTGTTGGCCAGGGCAGCAGTCGAACATTTTCTGTATCCAGAAAGTCCCGTACAGGACCTCCAACATGTGGTCGTGCATTATCCTGCTGAAATGTAGGGTTTAGCAGGGATCTGTAATGTAACGTCCACTGTTCAAAGTGCCAACAATGCTAACAAGATGTGATTGAGACGTGTAACCAATGGGACCCCATACCATCACGCCAGTATGTTGATAACGAACACACGCTTCCAATGTGCGTTCACCGCGATGTCGCCAAACACGGATGCGACCATCATGATGCTGTAAACAGAACCTCGATTCATCCGAAAAAATGACGTTTTGCCATTCGTGCACCCAGGTTCGTCGTTGAGTACACCATCGCAGGCACTCCTGTCTGTGATGCAGCGACAAGGGTAACGACAGCCATGGTCTTCGAGCTGATAGTCCACGCTACTGCAAACGTCGTCGAACTGTTCGTGCAAAGGGTTGTTGTCTTGAAAACTTCCCCATGTGTTGACTCAGGGATTAAGACGTGGCTACACATTCCGTTACAGGCATGTGGATAAGGTGCCTGTCATTCCGACTGCTAGTGATACGAGGCCGTTGGGATCCAGAACGGCGTTCCGTATTACCCTCCTGAACCCACCGATTCCATATTCTGCTAACAGTCATTGGATCTCGACCATCGCGAGCAGCAATGTCGCGATACGATAAACCGCAATCGCGATAGGCTACCATCCGACCTTTATCAAAGTCGGAAACGTGATGGTACGCATTTCTCCTCCTTACACGAGGCATCACAACGTTTCTCCAGGCAACGCCGGTCAAGTGCTGTTTGTGTATGAGAAATCAGTTGGAAACTTTCCTCATGTCAACACGTTGTAGGTGTCGCCACCAGCGCCAACCTAGTGTGAATGCTCTGAAAAGCTGATCATTTACATATCACAGCATCTTCTTCCTGTCGGTTAAATTTCGTGTCTGTAGCACGTCATCTTGGTGGTGTAGCAATTTTAATGGCCAGTAGTGTATAATCGCAGCCATCTGAAATAGGATTTTTAGTATACAAACTTGTTATGTCTTGCAGAAAAAAAAGAAATCTTCCAAAAATATCGACTGCTGGGATTAATTCTCTGCCAGTATACGATCAATTCAGTCACGTAAGTTCAAAATAGTTCACGCTCTTAAACCTTCTATCTACTTGCCGTCTATTTGAACGCTGGGCCATCTCTGAACAGCTTGAGAGAGCTGAAAATGTTTGTCAGACATTTACATATATTATGAACTGCATTTTCATACGCTCATGAATAAGACTGAACATTACACAATGATTAAATCTCTGAACTAATACTGCAAGTATTTATAGGGTTTACGCAGTCCTGCTACATATGAATCAGACGTACCTTATGTTTCGTTATATTAATGTTAGGTTTGGAGTGTAAGAACTAGCTAAAGTTATTCATTGCTTCAAAAAATGACTGTTCTTGGCAGCGATCATCGCTTGACGAAACCTATTCTCGCAAGTGTGCAGGACACTAAACCCCAATTGTCTGTCAGTTTTCCTTCACCTGAGGCAGCTACTATAATGTTTAGACCCACCGAGACTGTCACGTTATGTTTATATCCGAGGTTTAATTCGCTTTACAACTCTACAGAAGAAATTTCTGCGTTCCTGCGTAGTGTGTAAGGCGAGAATATATCAACAAACACCCTCTGTTGGTGAAATTGCCACACTGCTCCATGGTAATGCGACATGGGCAAGTGACTAAAGGATCACGCTTTCTAGACTTCTATTGTCCTTGAGATAAAGAAAATACTGGAACTATATTCAGAACCATGGTACTATTAGAACTAAACTTGCTTTCAAGCTACAGATTTATGGCACTAACCCTTCCTATCGAAGATTTGTAATGTTTAACTACTGTCAGACAACAGAAATAAGAAATATAGAAATGCAGAAAAAGTGCGCATATACATATAAGCACGATGACATTCATAATTTTTTAAGCGGCTTCAGTATTTTACAGTGTGTCCAGAAAGTCCAGTTATCATTTCAAAAAATTATAACTTGGAAACTATTAGAGATAATCATTCGCATTTTCTTGTAAAATGTTTACAGCTTTCAAAGTTTTTTCTGTTATGTCAGTATTTCAGTGAGTGCTACATATACGTGTTAATATTGTAGAGTCGAAAATGTTCAAATGTGCGTAAAATCTTATGGGACTTAACTGCCAAGGTCATCAGTTCCTAAGCTTACACACTGCTTAACCTAAATTATCCTAAGGACAAACACACACACCCATGCCCGAGGGAGGACTCGAACCTCCGCCGGGACCAGGCGCACAGTCCATGACTGCAGCGCCTTAGATCGCTCGGATAATATTGTAGAGTCAGCAGGTCTGATTACTTCATTGATTTTTTTGTACAAAGGGTAGGAATGCCATTGACTGGTGCTGTGCTCACGGGATCTGTGTCGTTCAGCATATCCCTCGCATATGAGAGTGCACCATCA
The DNA here is from genome assembly GCF_023897955.1 of Schistocerca gregaria. Taxonomy (NCBI): domain Eukaryota; kingdom Metazoa; phylum Arthropoda; class Insecta; order Orthoptera; family Acrididae; genus Schistocerca; species Schistocerca gregaria. The sequence continues at coordinate 131,700,978 of NC_064926.1, forward strand.
TGCTGGTAAATGATGGATGCTTGCAGCTGTTAGTTCTGTGATAGACAGAAACTGTTCAGTGTTGATTTTACATCCGAGACGTAATTTTTGTGAGGTGGCTGGAATTTATCAACATGAGCAGGCACTGATGGAATCATGTATATTGTTAATGGAATAGAGATCTTTATGCTAGATCTCCTTCGAATAGTATTTTCTGGAGTTGAGAACAAGCAGGCAGTTTCGTCATTCAACAGTAAATCTTGCAGTGGACGTTTGAGGTTTGGAAGCCACATCAGCTATTTGGGAAAGGAAATCTCGAAGTACTTTCCGGAGACAGAACGCTGGTCCCCAAGAATTTGCGCAGACAATGCTTTCGGCCATAGAGGAGAAGAAACTGCCTGTGTGGATCTACTTGTTAGGCGTCTCTGTCGGTGGCAAGAGAAATTTAGGTCTCGTAGCCAAGGCGTTTTGACTATGTCGTAAATTCCCTTCGTGAACTGGGATGGCAACCATAAAAATTTGCGAGTTTCCATGTTCATCATCGACTGGGCGCTATCAAGGGAGCCATCGTGAGCTGTCGTCCCCCTGACTGCTGAATTTTTGGAAAGCCTCAGTACTTCGAAAGAATTATAGAAATGAATGCAATGGCTCTGAAATGGTCTATGTTGGGGCCCAAAAGCACTCCTGTTAGTGAATAAAAATTTTCTGGGTTTGTGACAGCAGTGTCAATATGTAGAACTACCGTCGTTTCGGTCACTGTTGCAAGTGACCTTCTTCAGCGTGTTTTTGTTTACATCTCTTAGTTTAGCCGAGGCCCCTGGTCAGACACACAATAATGTTGTCCCCGCCAGATAATGAGCTCTCTGATAAACATGTTGTTAACTTCAGGGCTAAATGGAAACTCAAAGCATTATGTCTAAAGTGACTGTGAGAAAAACAATTAGGGAACGCCATATTTCCTCCTCTCCTGAATAGAGAAGAATATTGTTAACTTTGATGACAGGTAGAGCAGACGATTTAGTGGGTAGACATGGAGTTCGTGGAGAAACACTGTGGGGACGGTTGCGTGAGTGCTGTTGTGGAGTTTACTGAGGCTTGGTGAAAAGTGAGGGTGGAGAAACTTGGTATTCTGATTAAGACTGCCGTCTGGAGAGGATTCTGGTCTTGACTCTTGTTATGAGTGGGTTGCACTTGGGAGACTCGTCCCGTGTGTGACTTCACACTGGCATTGGTCTTCACTGGGGAGCCTGTAGTGAGGACTTAGCTGTACCGACAATTTAGACCTCAGTCATCTCGAACAACTCGCTGTGCCGAGGGAAATCTTCTTCGTGACACGTCTGCCGCCTTGACGTTTGATCTCCTTGGTTACACATCCGTGTAATTGAGTCATTTGGTCCATGGTATGACCAGCAAACGGGAGTCACACACGCTGGAATCTGCCAAGATTTCATGTTTCTATTAGAGAGTAATTGCGATCCCCCTAACATATCGCCAGCAGCGACTTTGCATATTTCGTGCCCGCAATAACGAAATACAGGCGCAGCACATTAATGCTCTACGAACGCTTTTACCACGACTGTCACCTGAGACAGAGCTGCACATCAAGAAATGAGTATAGTATTTCTGTTCCAGCTTATTAGGGCAAACAGAGCCACAGTCTGCCACTTGTTCTCAGCTGCACAAACGTAGTATAGCTCCTGTGTAGAAGTAATCCATCAAAGTCTACTCAGCATTAGAAAATTTCAGGTTGCGTTATCCATGTTTTGAGCCAGAATAAATAGTTTAATCAGACAAACGTTAGCCTTTGCCAACCAATCCAACCAATCGCCACCAAGTGGTGTGTTAACTTATTTGTTGCGCCTATTTGTGTTGCCAACAGTCCATAATTTATTTGTCACCACACTTAACTTAAATTGTTTGTCCTATTTTATGATCAATAAACTTTTGTCATAATCGTTTGTAAAAGATATGTTAATCATCCATCAACAACTGGCTAGAACAATGAAAGGATCACCATTTAATTAAATTATTTCAGCATTTCAGTTCATTCATATTATGATGAAAGTGATCACCTCTAATGCAGTCTAACAACAACAACCACTGTCAAAGTGCAAATTCAATTTAGCAGTCACATGGACCAGATAGACAAGTGGAAGGCTTGCGAGTTGAAGTGATTGCTATCAGGGCATAAGCTCATAATCTCCTCTAACCTTTAAAATCATATCGCAAGACCAGTGTAGTCGTGCAAACTTTTTCAGGTAGTCAGCATCTCTGGAGGCCAGTACAGCACACATGACATATACGATGGAGGAAGATCGTTTGGTTGCAATGTTTGAAGCATTTGGGCTTTGTACAGAGAAAAGTGTAACCGCTTATGTAACATTTTATAGACAGTTGATCGCGCTTCTTGCAATTCACGTGATGCACGATGAATTGATTTCTGGGGACTATTGACATGCAGCTTGCACTCTGTCAACACGAGTAATAGAGCAAAGCCAGCATCACACCTCTCTGCATTGTTGCCAGGTTTATTCAAGATGCCACATCTAAGATTGCAGTCACAGATGTCATGATAGGAGTTCAAATTTTGGCAAGAAAATAGGTCAATTTAGCTACCTCACTCCACGCTACTCCTCTCCCTCCCCTCCTCTCCTCTCCCCACCCTATTCCTCCCTTCCCCCACCTGGAAATTGGCGGTAAAAGGCCTCAGTTGTATTGAATTGCACGATAGGATGGATGTAAGTATTTTATATGCATTGTGCTATATTGTTTATTTAATCAATTTGAGTTGTCATAGACAGTAGCTCCATCACGAGACTTCACCTTGAGGTCTGCAGTCCAACTGACATAGTTCACAACACCACCACCAGAGGGGGCCATTGATCATACCACCTCCCCACCTGTGACATGATCCAAAATGGTGCATCAGGGAAAAATGACGGGAAATTGGCTCAGTCTGTGCTGATCTTTCCAAGAGGATGGATGTAATTGTTTACTGGGTACTATGTTTTCAATGGATGAGATGTCTGTGCTGAAGAAGCAGGAGTTTAACAGCTATATTAGCTGTACTGAAGACAACAGACAAGGCATTCACCCACTCCAGCACAAGCATCCACGTGCACAATTGAGGGAATGCTGGTGTTGACCAGGAATGAATTTAATGACTGTACTTCATGCAAGCACACAGCTGAGGATTGTACCCATACCCTCCTACACAATGAATGGAAAGAAAAGATAATGGATGCGCATCTAGTAAATACTTTTCGACAAATTGTGGCAAAGCAGCAGGATGGCTTGAAGATGCATTTGAGAAGTCATGCAGGTAGATGTTTGTGCTGGAACTGCCTACCTTTCTTTGAAATAGCCTACCACCCCACATCGACTTCACCCTATTCGAAAATGAACCACAAACCTTGAGGTTTGGAGACCTACTGGTTCTCAACACCATCACCACCAGCGGGCACTGTCGGCTCTCTCCCATTCCCCTCCCATGACGTAACCCTAGATGGCGGTTCAGAAACAAAGGGTGTGAACTAATAGGAACACTGAGTCCAGGCTTCAGCCATTGGGATATATAGGGATGGCTCATCAGCTCCGCAACCTCAGTCTCATTCTTCAGCTAGCAGCAGGAGAAGAATCATGACGCATCAGCAGCAGCTGTAGAGATACAGCACAGCCCTGCAGAACAGGATGAAACGAAACGGTAAGTATCCCGCATCACATCTTTGTCTGTAGTTAGCGTTATTATTGTTGATTGTTTTGTGTCTTGGTCTCTATGTAACGCTTCCTCCACCTCCTTGTAGCTTTCAACAGTCGAGGCCTGCAGGGACGAGCATCAACATAGCTACCCCTGCTGTGTCCTGACCTGGAGCAATCTTAGCCGCCATCTTGTCGAGACACGCAACGACCCCTGGACCTGTAGCAGCAATAACATCCAGCATGTCTCAACCTGTAACGATCACATAATCTACTTGATTGAGCACGACGAGAAACTGTTATTCTCAATTCCACCCATCAATTTGGCCGATGAGGTCAGCCGGTCTGTTCCTAATGTTTTGAATGCTGCTGTCGGTCCTAAACAACAGCCAAGATGGAGATCAGTACTGGTCACTGAAATCCATTCCATCAGAGCACCTCTGAGGCATTGCAGGAACAGAGTACATATGCTGTGGATATGAAGGTATCAAGTGTGCCAATATTTTTTAGTTATACATTCAATTTCGCTCATAGTGCAACAAAATGTGTAAGGCTGGCAACAGAAGCACGTTATGACTGCGGCTTGCATCTGAGGATAAAAATTGAAAATGCCTTGAAGTGTGTTAAAGAGCCTGCTTATGAGTTTGAACGGGGCGAAATATATCATTCTGGGGACTACATCAATCAGGAGATGACAACAGAGTATTATCCAACTCGTACCCCACCGGACATTCGCGTTACTGGTGTGACACAAGCTATTACAACAATGTATACAACTTATACTATGTGGACCTTGTGCTACGCCTTGCACAGCAGAGACTGTGTCGTTGGTTGACAAACATAGACTCCACATACGGTGATGTAAATTTTCTACATGTGCATAGTGTACATGTTGATGATTTGGAGCAGTACCGTCGTCTGCACATGGACCCAGGGCCAAAAGAGAAACAGGTCAAATGTGCATGTGAAAATCGAAGGTATTGTGAGGTAACCATCAGTTGGAAGGAGATACACATTGAATTCATTGCATATCAAAAAGCTTAATTTGGGAAATATTGTACAGGTGCAAAGAAGATAAAGAAAGAGTCTGATTATTTCCTTGAAATACTACATCCGATGTACGATACTTAAATAAATAATGTGTAAATATAATCTCAATCTGTGTTTGTGTTTTATTTCATCCCCACTCGTTATAGTCCAAGTATTACATTTATTAACATCATTATTTTCAATCTTGCAGCTACACTGAAGAGCCAAAGAATCTGGTACTCCTGCCCAATATCGTGTAGAGGCACCGCAAGCAAGCAGAAGCGCCGCAACACAACATGGCATGAACTCGAATGTCTGAAGTAGTGCTGGAGGGAACTGAATCCTGCAGGGCTGTCCACAACTCCGTAAGAGTTCGAGGGGGTGGAGATCTCTCCTGAACAGCTTGTTTCAAGGCATCCCGGATATGCCCAATAATGTTCAGGTCTGGGGAGTTTGGTGGATAGTGGAAGAATTTAAACTCAGAAGAGTCACTCTGTGGCAATTACGGATGTGTGAGTTGTCGCTTTGTCCTGCTGGAATAGCCCGTCGGAGCTCACGATGGACATGAATGGATGCAGGTGATCAGACAGGATGCTTAGGTACGTGTCACCTGTCAGAGTCGTATCTAAACGTATCAAGGGTCCCATTACATTCTAACTGCACACGTCCCACACCATTACAGAGCCTGTAAGAGCTTGAATAGCTCCTGGCTGACATGCACGATCCATGGATTCATGAGGTTGTCTCCATACCCGTACACGTCCATCCGCTCGATATAATTTGAAACGTGACTAGTCCGACCAGGCAACATGTTCCCAGTCAGTGTTGAGAGGCCCAGGCGAGGCGTAAAGCTTTGTGTCGTGCACTCATCAAGGGTATACGAGTGGCCATTCGGATCCAAAAGCCCATATCGATGGGGATTGAAACCTGCAGCAATTTGCGCAAGGGCTGCACTTCTGTCCCGGTGAATGATTCTCTTCAGTCGTCGTTGGTCCCCTTCTTGCAGAATCTTTCTCCGGCTGCAGCGATGTCAGAGATTTGTTGTTTTACCGGATTCCTGATATTCACGCTGCACTCAGGAAATGATCGTATGGGAAAATCCCATGGGAGATGTTGTGTCCCATCGCTCGTGGGCCGACTATAACACCATGTTCCAACTCACATAAATCTGTTATTTTAGCAATATTAACCGATCTGTGCCTGACACTTGTTGTCTTATATAGACGCTGCCGACCGCGGCGCCGTATTCTGTTGCTGCTACTTTCACTAATATTTGGCCTCATGTTTTAGAGCCGGTGTTTACATATCTCTATATTTGAGTACGCATACCGATACCAGTTTCTTTGGCGCTCAGGTGTATAGTCAAGCAGCAGCAGATAATTCCCTCAAACACGAGGTACTGGTAGAAGTAAAGCTGTGAGGACGGGGTGTGAGTCGTGCTTGGGTGGCTCAGATGGTAGATCACTTGCCCGCGAAAGGCAAAGGTCCCGAGTTCGAGTCTCAGTCTGGCACACAGTTTAAATCTGCTGGGAAGTTTCATATCAGCGCACACTCCGCTGCAGAGTGAAAATCTCATTCTGGAAACCTCTTCATCAATCATTGTCAAAATGAATGATGAAGTTACTTTTCATGAGATATATGTATACACCATCCTCACAAGTGTGTCTTTCTGTATATGCCTACTAGTTGCCGGTACCTGATGTGGTCGGTGGCACGGTGAGTGAAATATCCTTGCCACAAGAAGTTTGTTGTTGGTGACTGGTCCGCTGAAGTTGCAAAAGAAGACACGAAGAAGAAGAAAAGTGGAATACTTCTTCCTGATAATTTACTTGCAGTTATTGTGGGTCCATCCAGTTGTGGTAAGACTAGTCTTCAAGGCGTTGCTAACACATGTGGAAGAAGTCCAATTTGAACATGTCTGTGTATTTTCGATAACACTGTTTCAGCTCAAGTATTAGCCATTACAGGAGATATTGCGTGGTGTAAAAGCTGTTACACACACGACTTTCAGTGCAAACGGTGATATCCCACCACCTGAAAAAGTAAAGCCAGACACTGTGTTAATATTAGACGATGTTATTGTGAAAAACCAAGACTAGATTCGAAAACATTTGTCTTTCAGTCGTCATATGAGTGCTGATGTATTTCATTTAAGTCAAACATATTCTAGAAACCCAAAACAGTTGGTTAGGGATAATGCTAACCTCATTATAGCCTTCAAACACTTTTACCAAGCACATGTAGGAACTGACATGTCGTTCCATGTTTTTGAAAAGATATGTGCCTGTTGCTGGATATGTTCAATGAATGGGTTTCTTGTTATTCATAAAAGAAGAAAACTGAATGATGGTAGTGCAGGTGAAACTTCTAAGAGTTTCTGTATATATAGCCCGCTAACAGAGGTGAGTACATCAGTACACGCTTCATCACGGACAAATTCGCTCGCAAGTCTTGCTCTAAACCCGAGAGAATGGTTGTACATAGAACATTCGTTTGTGCATGGAAGCGAAAATTCAGATTATCGTGCATAAAGTTCTAGGTACTCGGAGTGAGCTAGAGACGAGTTACCGGATTCTCCTGAGAGTGATCGTTAAATGAGTTAGTTAATTAAATCGGTAAGGTAGCAATCGACTTAACTGAAAAGGTTGAGATTAATGAGGGGAAAACAGACGTAGAGGCCCTTGTTATTGACAAGGGGAAGCAGGCACATAATAAGAGGAAAAAGAGATGATGTATAAAGCCTAACGCTGCAGTAACGTATGATTAGTATACATCGAGATGTCAATAAACCAGAAAGTCGTTGAGCTGAGGAAAGCCGTTCGAGAGAAATTAGGATTGCTAAGGTTAGAGTATATGGATCGACAGCAAACACTAAAAGAGACCTTTAAGCCGGTTACTGAATCTCTCAGGTAGCTCTCAGCAAAAACAAAACCACACGATAACGATGGTATTGCCATTGACGAATCCATTGTTCGTCACGCCCCTGGCCAGATAGATAGAACATTTGGCGTCAGAAGGGGAAGACCGTACAGCCTGTAAATGTAACTGGTGACACAATACAGATTGGTGACAGGCCAGTTTGAGAGAACACCTGGCTTAATGCATATAATTTTCCCAACACCCACGAAAATACCCACAAAGTATTCGGTTAATGATAGGGAAATGTAACGTGAAATAGTACATTTGACTGATGTACATAAGAAAGCAAAAAGCCAGAACAACAAGAAATATAAAACCATGATAAAACCAATACTTGATGGTGAAAACGACAACAGCCACAGTGATGGTATTGACTTTGAGCATAAAGCAGTGAACAATCGAATCCCGCTATATATATATATATATATATATATATATATATATATATATATATATATTATGACGACCCAAACGAGCTAATAGATCGACTACATCATGTGTGTTACTTTGGATCAGAAGAGATTCTCTCTGGTTTCGAGCGGCTAACAGAAGTGGTAAAGGCTGCCAGTCTTGCTTGCGAGATGAAGCAGAGCTGACCATTTGTAGCGTAGTCGACAGGACCGATTGCGGACCTCTGGTACAGAGCCGAGTCGAGAGTCTGAAAGATCTGTTCCCAAAGACTGGAAAGTTACACAGGTCACAATAATATTGAAGATAGGCAGTAGAAGTAATCCACTAAATTACAGGTCCATATCACCAACGTCGATATGCAGCATGATTTTGGAACATATATTGTGTTCGAACATTGTGAATGACCTCGAAGAAAACGGTCTATTGACACACAGTCAACATGGATTTAGAAAACATCGTTCTTGTGAAACACAGTTAGCTCTTTACTCGGATGAAGTGTTGAGTTCAATTGACAAGAGATTTCAGATTGATTCCTTATTTTTGGATTTCTGGAAGACTTTTGACACTGTACCACACAAGCGGCTTGTAGTGAAAGTGCGTACTTACGGAATATCGTCTCAGTTATGTGACTGGATTCGTGATTTCCTGTCACAGAGGTCACAGTTCTAATTAATTGACGGAACGTCATCGAGAAAAACAGAAGTGATATCTAGTGTTCTCCAAGGTAGTGTTATAAGCCCTTTGCCGTTCCTTATCTATTTAACGATTTGGGAGACAATCGGAGCTTACGTCTTAGGTTGTTAGCAGATGACGCTGTCGTTTATTGACTAATAAAGTCATCATAAGATCAAAACAAATTCCAATACTATTTAGAAAAGATATATTTATAGTGCGAAAATTGGCAGTTGACTCTAAATAACGAGAAGTGTGAGGTCATTCACATGAATGCTAAAGGAATCCGTTAAACTTTGGTTACAAGATAAATAAGTCAAATCTAAAGGCCGTAAATTCCACTAAATACCTACGAATTACAATTACGAACAACTTGAATTGAAAGGAACACACAGAAAATGTTGTGGGGAAGGCTAACCAAAGACTGCGTTTTATTGGCAGAATACTTAGAAAATGTTACAGATATACTAAGGAGGCATCGAACCCTTACCAGATAGGATTGACGGAGTACATCGAAAAAGTTCAAAGAAGGGCACAACGTTTTGTCTTACCACGAGATAGGGGACAGAGTGTCATAAGATTTGGGGTGGACATAATTAAAACAAAGGCGTTTTTCGTTACGGCGAAATCTTTTCATGAAATTTCAATCACCAACTTTTGCCTCCAAATGCGAAAATATTTTGTTGGCACCGACCTACGTAAGGAGAAACGATCACCGTAAGAAAGTAAGGGAATTCAGATCTCGTACGGAAAGATACAGGTGTCCGTTCTTTTCGCGCAGTATACGAGCTTGGAATAATAGAGAATTGTGAAGATGATTCAATGAGTCCTCTGCCAGGAACTTAAATGTGATTTTCAGAGTATCCATGTAGATGTAGATCCATCAGCATCAGCATCAGCTGCTGCAGGTAATACAGTTCATTCCAGTAGTTCGAGAAGTGCACGAAACTGCATGCTAAACATACCCTGTAGGTATGTTATGATTAAAGGTTTGGATGAATTATGGTAGACAGATCTTTTAGACATGAGGAAATATTCACATGAGAATAACGCAGTCAAATACATTTTAGTGGTTATTGGTATATACTCCAAAATTGCCTGAGCATTACCTGTTAAAATAAAAATGGGGTGAAATGTTATGGATGTGTTTGAACGTTTGTTGCAGACGGGGACGAATCGATGCCCAGACAACCTCTAAACCGATCACGGTGGAGAGTTTTACAATAGGAATTTCAAGACTGTGATGCAGCGGTATGGAATCTACATCACAACTCAACATTCACTCACCTGATGGCAAGTATTGTGGAATATCTGAAGAGAACAATAATAGGTCAAATGTGGATGTGACTTAGTCTTTGCGACTCATACAAATCGACGGATATACTCCCAGAAATAATTGCTCCGCATACTCGATCTAAACATGCCACAATAAAAGTAATATTAAGGGATGTTCCTGGTAATAAACCGATGGATACGGCGTTCTATCGAATTAAAATGCTGGATCCACGCAAACAGATATTCAATGTAGGTGATTTGGTACGTATCTCAAAACACAAGACAGCATTTGAGCAATCATACCTGCCAAACTGATCAACAGAGATATTTACAGTTCCAAAGTTGCAAAGAACGAATCCTAGAACTTATACAGGGTGTTACAAAATAGTAAGGACAAACTTTCAGGAAACGTCCCTCACACACAAATAAGGAAAAGATGTTATGTGGACATGTGTCCGAAAAGGCTTAATTTCCATGTTAGAGCTCATTTTAGTTTCGTCAGTATGTACTGTACTTCCTCGATTCACCGCCATGATTTGATACGGGATACTCTACCTGTGCTGCTAGAACATGTGCCTTTACAAGTACGACACAACATGTGATTCACGCACGATGGAGCTCCTGCACATTTCAGTCGAAGTGTTTGTACGCTTCTCAACAACAGATTCGGGGACCGATGGATTGGTGGAGGCGGACCAATTCCATGGCCTCCACGCTCTCCTGACCTCAACCCTCTTGACTTTCATTTATGAGGGCATTTGAAAGCTCTTGTCTACGCAACCCCGGTACCAAATGTAGAGACCCTTCGTGCTCGTATTGTGGACGACTGTGATACAATACGCCATTCTCCAGGATGCATCAGCGCATCAAGGATTCCATGGGACGGAGGATGGATGCATGTATCCTCGCTAACGGAAGACATTTTGAACATTTGCTGTAACAAAGTGTTTGAAGTCACGCTGCTACGTTCTGTTGCTGTGTGTTTCCATTCCATTATTAATGTGATTTGAAGAGAAGTAATAAAATGAGCTCTAACATGGAAAGTAAGCGTTTCCGGACACATGTCCACATAACATATTTTCTTTCTTTGTGTGTGAGGAATGTTTCCTGAAAGTTTGGCGGTACCTTTTTGTAACAACCTGTATATTGAAGGATAGTAAAAGTGAAGAAATTGCAGGTTGCTTCTACACCGAGGAGTGCAGAAAAACTCAGAACCCGATGTGTCTTTCGTGGAGAGAGTCAAAAACGTCGGGGAAATAGAGCGCTAATCAAATGGCTTGGTTTCCTTACAATAGAAAATAGATGGATTGATGCTAACGATTTGCTATATAACAGGGTGCACAGTCCACAACCACTGTATTAGCATAAGAAGTGTGCTACGAGACGCATTAGAGGAGTTGGTTGTATTCTAGAGAAACTGCCAGTAGAATTAGACATTCCGATATATAACTACTGTGGACATGGAACAAGGCTTCAAACGAGCTTTTAACGAGGGGAATTAATATGCTCGATGAAGCATGTGTGGAACACGACATTGCATATGCTGCAAATAAATATCTCCATAGTTGTTATATGGCAGATAGGATTTTAGCTGATAAGACTAACGCGATACGCAGAAGAAAGGATACTGCTATAGGTCAACGCATTCCAGCAGATAAAACTAAGCGTCAAAAAATTAAGTTGGGTGTAGGTGTGATGAATTTCAAGCGAGTTATATGAGCTGCACGCTGTGCACTTAACAAGAAGAAAAAGAAGACTGGGAAGCAAAGATGTTTGAAGAACTATATCCTGACAGCGACGTATGTAGCTAAAGACGCTCTGCAGCAGAAGGGTGCGGGAAGAAGAAGAGGATCAGTTAAAGCACATAGAGTTCTACCAATACCCCAGACGTCTGGTGGTTTTCTTCCATTCCTCATTCCTGCCCTCACCGCCGTAGGGTCCCTGGCAGGTGGTTCTGCAACTATTGCTCGAACAGTCAAGAACGCCCAGAACTCCCAAGTGCAGGTCGAAGAATCAAGAAGACATAACCGCATGATGGAAGCCGCAGCCATTGGAAAAGGACTATATTTGAAACTGTAAAGGAAAGGGCTTGGTCTATTCATAAATAAATAAAAAATAGCCCATTACCAGTCCTACCAGGTAAGGCACTCACAAATACTTATCCTGTTAAGATTGTTAGAAAGAAATTCAACATTCCAAGATGTGCATGCGGGATACATAACCGAAAACTGTGTGAAAAACTGGTGAATGTGGTACTGTGAATTTAGATGTTACTGGTGGCAACATTTATATGAAATATACGGATGCCATCTACTATTTCGACTCATTTGGTGACCTGCAACCGCCAGAAGAGTTAAAGCGATACTTCACTCACAGATGACGTGTGTTCTACAATTATTGGCGCTATCAGGACTTGACATCCGTGCATGATGCTTCTCTTGACATTTACAAAAAAGAAGAAGCATGTTATACAAGGAGAAGCTTTAAACATTCATTCATCAGTTGAGGTTCAGATGCAGTGTCGTACATTTTGATGTTAAAAGAACGATCAGCGTGCAAATTACTTGCTGCCAATTGATTTGAGCATTAGTGAATAGAATATTGCATTGATTGCACTGGAGACGTACAACAGCATCACTGAGACTAACAACGAACTGCATCTGGATATTAATGGTGAAAAAGATATTGAGGAAATAGGATTGCATACGATATATATGATTTAAACGAAGCCTTAGTCTGGAAAAAGCATTGGGCTACGTGCAAACATCAATACCCTTAAAACTGAAATAAGTACTGTAATTGGCACGATTGTCTTTAACCAGAAAGGCAATAGGGCGCCTTCTAGGTTTCGCAGAAGGACAGGTTTGAAGAAGGATCCAAATAAATTTTTCAATTATATCAGATTGTGGACTTACTTCCTGTTAGCACAATCCGAGTGTAACACTGCAACGAACTCCTATCTCAACGACAGTCTGATTCATACTATCTACGAAATCTTGCCCTCAGTTGCAACGGGGTGTAAGATTGTTGAGACCCCTGCCAATGCAATATACCTCTTCCAGTGACAACTCAGACATTGGACTATTTGGAGCGCCGTATTGAGAACGAGAAAAATCAACTTGTTGACTTTCATGGTGAGGAAATTATTGTACGATTACATCAAATGTAGGATGGGCGTACGATATAAAACAGTGCACGCAATCCACAGCATGTCACGTCGCTATCGAACCACAAAGTGATAACATTTGCGAACTACGAGTTTCTTAAATCAGTTGGCTTGAAATTTCGCAATGACATACTCACTCAATATAACCAGTCCAGTAGAGTATGATGAGAGAATTATACTTCAGGAATACTTCTCTCATAAATTTTACGCTTCAACCACATTTAACAAGAACGATGAAATTAGTATTGTCATCCAACACCAAGACGCACTGTCCCGTCCATTCTGTAGTTTCACAAATCTACAGGGGTTATTCAAGAAAACCAACGGCAGCAATACAGTGGGATCCAAGCTTACACGTAACGCTTTAGCATTCCTGTTCCAGGAGATACGCTATGAAATCAGTGGGTCTGAGATCGACCATACACGCAATGTCGGCATAGAATCAACCCTTAAAACATACGTCTCTGCATCACTCGCAGATTTGCATAGTTTAGAAAATGCAGGATGGTTCATAGACGATCCATAGGATAGAAAAGTTGCAGAGTGCAAGCGATTTACTGCATGTATACCTCTAAAAATGCTTATGGGCTACTTCGAGGACATGAGACATTATTATGAACGCTAAAGAAGAACTCATTCTGGTACGCAGTGTGATGGATAATACCTCATACATTCAAGGAGATCAAGAAGATAATGTGATCACAATCAGCAAGATAATATTGAAAATGCCTCACATCAGTATATCAGACGAGGAGCGTTTGAAGCTTTTAAAAGTCCTGAATTCCGGTAGATTTCTATCACTGACATTTCGCTCGTGGGAGGTTTTCGAGTACCCAGTGTTATCGACTGTGAGCAAACATGGGCTACTAAAACTTCCTGGCAGCTAGAGACACCTAGATACATCATACTTGCGTTTCAGACTGATAGAAGAGGTAACATAGGAAATGATTCCAGCATGTTCGACAAGTTAACTGATGGCAAAGTCTACCTGAATTCAAAATTCTACCCATATGACTATTTACTCCTGCAGTGGAATGAAAATGTATACAGTCTAGTATGCGACATGTATGCAAGGTTTCGTGTTTCTTACTATGAAACCGCTGAAGGAGAGAGAGTGTCTACCCAGTCCACGGAAATTCAAGGGGCTTTCACCGATCATTGTAATAGACTGCTCGAAACAGTACGAGATAATGAAGTCTGGATCTATAGAGGTGCAAATTGGAAATGAATCTTCATCAAACTGCCCAGAACACACTGCTGCGTATGCTCTAGTTCTACATAACCGTGTGATCAACTACTGCCCGCTAACTGGTATTCTGCAATGAGCTGTATAAATGAACGGGTGCTGCACCATTCCTAGAGCATTTCACAATGGCATCTCAAGGCTTGAACATCATTGCAGACGCTCAGGGTTTCTATCATGGTGAGCATAGACAGTTCATATTTAAAGATGTTGCATTTGTAGTGCACACACACAATATTCGGGAATGATAGGGACATTTTCAGCAAACATTGCATCACCGAGGTCTTTCAAGTATGTGAAGTGTGCTAAGACATGGAAGAATGTAAAGTGGTTAACACATTTCTATCATGGAATTCACTGGGATGATCCTGGCATACCTTATAAAGATATGGTGACTGTGCTTAAAATGTTCGATCAAGTTGATACCATCATCTACGTGAAGGAGAAGGAGAAAATCTCATAGATGCATCGAATCTTTAAGTGTGCTGCTATTCAAGACCTGGAATTCTACGGGTGTCCTTCTTTCCATCAACTCAAGAAGAAGAAGTGTGAAAACAGTGTTGCTGTGTCTGCTTATAAAAATGTAAAATTACTTTTAGGTTGGATAAGAAATAAATGAACTTTTACCTCACAACCTCTGTGTTCTTTTTTTTTTTTTTTTTCAACCCTGTTCCCACTTTGACAGTGAACAGTTTTAACCACATGCTATGACTGTCGTTTTCTTCAAGCACAGGAAGTATAATTTTAGACATGTCTGCTATATATCTTTGGAAGCATGGAAGCAGACATGGTCACGTGCCTCCTGCTTCCATAACACAAGTTGTGCTGCACGATAGGCGTAATTCCATGCAACCATTCTATATATTTTGTTATCTTCCATCTTAAACTTCACCTCCTTAGTAGCACTCATCTTCAGCAAAAATAATGTTATTTGAGACATGCACAGCATTTGTATACATGTGCATACATAATGCAATAGGGGACAGGATTTTTCGTAAATAACAACAAGAAATATGTATGGTGACTAACTTTTTTCTTGGTTTATTAAATTCATACAAATACAATATAGTTCGTGAGGTACAATTTTTTTTCTTGGTTTATTCAGTTCACACAAAAACAATATAGTTCTTGAGGTACAATATAATTCTTGAGATACAGTGTAGTTTTTGAGGTACAATATAGTATTCTTGAGGTATCAATTAAGCTCTGCTATTTAAATGAAGAAATAGTTTTAACTTACAAGCTACAACAGTAACACTGGTAGGAATTTTTCTTTTTATGAATCTAAGCTGCAAACTTATGCAGAGATACTTTCTTCACTACTACTACATTCAACAGCTCCAAAAGCATAGTTTTCTCAATAATTCTGATGGATTGTGCACGCTTAGAAGCTAATTTCAACAGTCCCGAGTAGTTTTTACAATAACAATTCTGATGGACTGTGAGCTATATAGGTATATATACACTTAAAAACTATTCTGACTTGGATGGCCAGCAACAGATGAAAATCTTAAAAGCTATTCTACTTACAAGATGCACATGGTATATATATATATGCTACACATATCTTGTATTGCAACAAATATATCAATGAATAAATTTATATTCTGCTTTTTTAAGTTTTTAGTTGATGCTTTTTCTTTCTTTCACAAACGTGGTGTGCATATACCGGGTGAACAAAAAGTCAGTATAAATTTGAAAACTTAATAAGCCACGTAATAATGTAGATACAGAGGTAAAAATTGACACACATGCTTGGAATGACATGGGGTTTTAGTAGAACAAAAAAAAACAAAAAAAGTTCACAAAAGTCCGACAGATGGCGCTGGACAGCAAAACGTCAGTGACTGTGCATGACAATCGCGTATAAAAGGAGTTGTAATGAGAGAGAGAATCAGATGCGCCAGCAGTCATCTGAAAAGGCGCGTTTAGTGAAGCTGTATTATCAGAATGGGGAATGTGCTAGTTCAGCGTGAAACGTCCCCTTAGAAAAATTTATACAAGACTGTGCTTAAACTGACACACAATAGTTTTTAGCGCAACGCAATCTGACTTCCAAAATTCCCTACGAAAGAATGGCCCTGATTAACATTAACCTATACTTTTCACAAATCATTTACCTCACAAAAATCTTCGTTACTCGAACTACTGCAATACAGCGAGCGCCACTACTGCCAGCTAACTAAAAGATTCAAACTATGGAAGTCACTAACTACTGATAGGCACAGTTAGCAAATGAAAGATTTTAATAGAGAACAAACAATGTATTTACCTTTACAGTCATAATATATATATATATATATATATATATATATATATATATATATATATATATATATATATATCAGTTCATGACACCAATTCTTACAAATTTCAAAACTGCGCCATCTGTCTCCCCACGTCCACCACTGCTGGCGGCTCACCTCCAACTGCGCAACGCTACGCGCTGTTAGCATCCAGCTGCTGCAGCTCAACACTACAATGGCAGACAACAACGCAAACTAAACACAGACTGCACACGGCACAGCCAGTGATTTTTATACAGAGCGCTACGTGGCGGCGGCGTTACCAATAAAAAAACCTAAACAGCCTACTTACATAGCCCTCATGCTCCCCACAAAAAAATTTACAAATTGTTTTGGGCTGTGGCCAATACAAATTTGAAAAAATTTTTCATAATTACAATGACAAAGAAATGAAATGCACACACTTATCGATACAATGTTGATCAAAAGCTAAAATTTTCTCACAGTCCATAAAGACAGTCCTGATCATTCATCAAAGTAAAATTGCAGTTTTTTTCTCAAAGTCTGAGTAGTAAAAGAAAATGCACACGGAAATAGTGGATTTCCATGCAGTCTTGAAGAAGTAGTGTTGTCCTTCCAACGGAAAGACAGTGCTGACTCTTGACATGCAGACAGGTAATGGGCCACAACAGAGCAAACCCACAGCAGAGTCAGTCGAAGTTTTGAAGAATACTGGTAGGTAGGTCATCACAGAGCAGACCCACTGTAGTCCTGGTAGAGATTACGGTATTGGTGGACCACCAGAGATGCAGACCCACTGTAGACCTTGTAGAAATAATGGTATTGGTGGGTCATCAAAGGTGTAGACCCACTGTAGTCCTTGTAGAGATGGCCAGCAGCCATCTGTTTGACTGTGCTTGCGCACAGTCACCGCAAGTCCATAACCACCACTTGAGCACCCACAAAAATTGTTTTTGAAATGTCCTTAGAACCAGCAATGGTGTTATCCAGTCCCTTACTGAATTATTAACACACGTGCAAACACTATCAGTCCCTACTTCTCACATATTGTCCATATACTATGACCAACAGAAACGTGTGCAGTGAAATGTAATTTACAAGTTACTTAATTTGTCAATTACAATTTTATAACATGAGAATACAATAACAAAGGTACACAATATATCATTGAAGAACATAATAGTACAGATAACATTTGCAGTAATACAGGCTTTACAAAAGAATCGAAATAACATATACATCAGTGTTACAGGAATTGTGACAGGAGCACATACATAAAAAATCAGAATAAATTTCGAAACATCAACTTCCCACATGAGCATTAAAACAAAATAGAATAAGTAATGTCTAAACATTTTTACAAAGTAGATAACATATTATTACAAAAATTCTACTACGTAACTCTCATCAGATAAACACATAAACACAGGAAGAACACAAATACCCAAGGGTACACAAACACATAGTGGGTTAACACAAGAGGAAAGGGGAGGATTTGTTTTCAGTGTAACATTTGGTACTGCAGTCCAACCCAAAACTTCATTCCTTAGATCTTTCGCCTTGTTTCAACATTTGTTTCCACCAAAAAAATCCTATCCAAGCATGCTTTCTGTATTTATATGTTCACATATTTCTTACTTCATCATTTATTTTCCAGTATCTTAACTCATCATTTACTTCCAAGAAAATCCTACCTATACCTGCTTTCTGTACTTTTCTCATATAATCTCTCAGTGCATTTCTTCAAATCCATCGCAACTCATTCTCTTATATAGTCTACCCCCTCTTAAGCTAACTTAAATCTACTGAGCTCAGATGCTTAACTAAGGGACGAGGCAATGCAGCAGATCAAAACAATTAATACAAACAGCAATAAAAAAAAAGGTGCAGGTAAGCAAAGCAAGCAGCAATAAATGTAATAACTTATATCGAAACATGACAAACCCACAAGCAGAAAAAATAGTACACTGAAGACAACAACGCAGATAAGGGAAATGTATATTCACATCTTAATGTCTATGCAATTAAAGTGGTGCACCACAAAAACTAATGCCACAACAAATTACCAACTACTTGAAAAGGAAATTATATATACAGTTACTGTTATTAGTCGCTTCTTATTGCTCTTTCCATTCCAAGAGCTCCTTTTTCGAAGAATGTGGATCATAAAATAATTATTTAATACACTCCTGGAAATTGAAATAAGAACACCGTGAATTCATTGTCCCAGGAAGGGGAAACTTTATTGACACATTCTTGGGGTCAGATACATCACATGATCACACTGACAGAACCACAGGCACATAGACACAGGCAACAGAGCATGTACAATATCGGCACCAGTACTGTGTATATCCACCTTTCGCAGCAATGCAGGCTGCTATTCTCCCATGGAGACGATCGTAGAGATGCTGGATGTAGTCCTGTGGAACGGCTTGCCATGCCATTTCCATCTGGCGCCTCAGTTGGACCAGCGTTCGTGCTGGACGTGCAGAGCGCGTGAGACGACGCTTCATCCAGTCCCAAACATGCTCAATGGGGGACAGATCCGGAGATCTTGCTGGCAAGGGTAGTTGACTTACACCTTCTAGAGCACATTGGGTGGCACGGGATACATGCGGACGTGCATTGTCCTGTTGGAACAGCAAGTTCCCTTGCCGGTCTAGGAATGGTAGAACGATGGGTTCGATGACGGTTTGGATGTACCGTGCACTATTCAGTGTCCCCTCGACGATCACCAGAGGCGTACAGCCAGTGTAGGAGATCGCTCCCCACACCATGATGCCGGGTGTTGGCCCTGTGTGCCTCGGTCGTATGCAGTCCTGATTGTGGCGCTCTCCTGCACGGCACCAAACACGCATACGACCATCATTGGCACCAAGGCAGAAGCGACTCTCATTGCTGAAGACGACACGTTTCCATTCGTCCCCCCATTCACGCCTGTCGCGACACCACTGGAGGCGGGCTGCACGATGTTGGGGCGTGAGCGGAAGACGGCCTAACGGTGTGCGGGACCGTAGCCCAGCTTCATGGAGACGGCTGCGAATGGTCCTCGCCGATACCCCAGGAGCAACAATGTCCCTAATTTGCTGGGAAGTGGCGGTGCGGTCCCCTACGGAACTGCGTAGGATCCTACGGTCTTGGCGTGCATCCGTGCGTCGCTGCGGTCTGGTCCCAGGTCGACGGGCACGTGCACTTTCCGCCGACCACTGGCGACAACATCGATGTACTGTGGAGACCTCACGCCCCACGTGTTGAGCAATTCGGCGGTATGTCCACCCGGTCTCCCGTATGCCCACTATACGCCCTCGCCCAAAGTCCATCAACTGCACATACGGTTCACGTCCACGCTGTCGCGGCATGCTACCAGTGTTAAAGACTGCGATGGAGCTCCGTATGCCACGGCAAACTGGCTGACGCTGACGGCGGCGGTGCACAAATGCTGCGCAGCTAGCGCCATTCGACGGCCAACACCGCGGTTCCTGGTGTGTCCGCTGTGCCGTGCGTGTGATCATTGCTTGTACAGCTCTCTCGCAGTGTCCAGAGCAAGTATGGTGGGTCTGACACACCGGTGTCAATGTGTTCTTTTTTCCATTTCCAGGAGTGTAGATCTGTCGACAGAAAGTGTTCACATTAGCAAATGCATTTAATTTTATAAAACCAATGCTGCAACACAGCTGGAAAACAGATATCAAATGAAATAAGCAACTATGGACAAAGCATAAAAATATCATTCAATAGTCATGTGACATTTCATAAGTTAGTAGAATTCTCTCAACTCTTTTAGAAAGACGTTTGTTATAATCAGGTGTCAGATGTAAGTATCTTTCTCAGTAATGAGCGTGTCGTATTTGCGGTGCTTTCTACAAACGAATGTCAATAGCGAGGATAATGGCCTCCTTTTTTTATCCACCTGTGCCTCTAAAAGACACACAGTAATGGCTTTTTTTTGTCAGGTGGTTGTCGCGCAGCTGGGTGCCCACGACGCATTACGTGCAGGTGGTCACTTAACTGTCTTATCGAAATATTTACGACACCAGTGTCCGCTACAGTGGCAGTCTCATATAAAAAAATTCACAGTTCAAGAATTTGCTTTAAAATTCTGTAGAAATAAAATCATTTAAATATAATAGAGTCCAAAAAATTTTCACCAGCATAGTGAACCATTCACGCATATACACACATTTCATAACTCTTAAAGTACGATTCTCGGTTTCCAACATCCTTTTTCACAAATCAGAGTCCCTAACCACTACTCTTTATTCCTTACCTTATTCGTCGACACTTCTTCAATATTTCATCATAACAGATACATAGCATAGTCAAATAATTCATATAGCATCAGCTTATTGACCATAAACATACCACAACAGCATAATACACATAGTCATCGTAATAATATCATAACATCTCAGTCAAATCTCAAAAACGTTGTAGCTTCCTCCAATAATTTAAAAACCTAAAAAAAATTCTCTGCTCATGTCAAGTGTCATCTGCCTCAAATGTACTTTAAAAATCATGATCCCATACCAAATACATCACTCAAACCTCTCATAGTATCACAATGGTTCTGAAAAAATATGAACATTTCACAAAGTACAGACAAAATAGAATTTCATAAGTGTGAAGTTATCCAACTGCGTAATTGCTTAAACATGTGTCACTGACGTAGTAAAAAGATGTTTGTTTCTCTGTCAAATAATCAGATAGCTGTGTAATTCTATATTAGAGAAATATGGTACCGATGTGTAAAGTTGTATAAACAAATACCATATTACCTAGGGCTCCTTGTGCTTGCCAAACACATGGTACACAAAGTAAGCGTGTAGCCCCCTGAGGATTAATGTAATTATATCCTCAGGTGTTACAGATTACAGCAATGGAATGAAATGTATCACGGAAAACTTTCTTTGTAATTCAAATATGTTGAAAAATAAATAGTTTAATGCGTGTCCTGTAGCGCTAAATGTGCGTCTTGCTGTAAGACAATCTCTGTGGAAGTGTCGTAGTTATTGTCCTCCGAAAGCTAAGTTCTGCAGAAGTCAATGTACTTACCTCATGATAAACGAAATTGAAATGCTTTGCGTATAGATATCTTAGTTATTACGCTTATTGCCGTGATGAAGTAAGTACTGTACTGTACGTATTGTTGTGCTACAGAAAAGGCTGTCTCATTGTAGCTATACCACAAACGTTACTACTAAAACATGTATTACTTTCCAGAAAAATTCAGAAAAACTGTGCAGATATAAAACAGATAAACTTCAAAAGCAACATTGTAAATTGTCACTCATTAGTAGCGTCGTGATAAAATCGTGTAGCTGTCACATAAACTAACCACTGCATCATCTGGTATCTCACAGAAAGTACTTTAAAACCAGAATGTATTTTCAAGTAAACCAAAATATTGCATTAAAATCTCATTAGCAATACTGGTAAATGTTCTAAGTATGTGAGCCTTATAGTCGTTACGTAATCGTGCAACTAACAAGCAGGAATGTACACACGCAATAACACAGTGATGTCTGTTCACTATAACAATGCACTCGTAAATACTGTCTAAATAAGTTCTCTATGTTCTAGACTGGATAGTTAACTTCAAAACATTGTTGCATGTTAACAGATTCTTAGTGTGACAAAGTATACTAGTGACGTGATGTGAACAGCTTTATGGCAAACACAAAGTTAAAAAGCAGATTATCTTTCAATAAATGGTTTAACATGTGAAATGTGGTGTAAACCTTAACTCTTCCTAGTACGAAGAGTTTCAACTGAAAAGCAATTATCATGTGATTACGTCGGTGAGGAACACAGGAATTTTGCTCAAGGTTAGCTTATGTTATTTTTCTCTGAGCCAGCCGGCGCACGCGGCTGCCTGCGGTGCGAGTCATTGTATGTTTCTTTGTTGGCGCGAGTCGTTAATGGGATTTGGAGACCTAACTTCTACAAATTCACCTTGTCGAGAGGGCCCTGCTCTGTTCGATTCCCGCCAGTTCTGCTGTAATTCAGGTCTGTCGTTACGATTATATCGTCTGTCGTCATGAAGGTAGATTCCATAGTTTCTTTCTTGTCGGTCACGTGGTGGAGAATTTCTCTCTGAATCGTAACTGCGGGCTGGACCGTTGCGTCTAAAGTTATTCTGTCTCCCTTGATAGTAATTATTTTAGTTCCCATATTGTCTGTTTCTCTGATTGTCTCTGTGATAGTCATTACCACGGAGAGGTGACCTTTCCCTGTAATTATTACTACTCTGCCAACGGTTGTCATACGGGTGGTGTCTGTTTTGGTCACGATTTGTATTGTGAGAATAGCCTTGTCGTGTCCAGTTATTATTTCTTTCATCGTGGAATTGCGACGGATGTGACCTGTAATTGTTGTGTTCCTGTTTTCGCGTTCCGCGATTGTCAGTGTCAATTTCTAATTCTTGTAAGAGTCCCTGAAAAGCTTCAATGTCGTCTTTGCAACGGCCTGCCAAAATAATATGCCGTAAATGTTCAGGCAATTTGATTAAGCAAATGCGGATGAGTTCTGACAGGCTGTATGGGTTTGACAAGTACTGATTCTTGTGCAACATGTCTTCAAAATATTTCACAAGACTGGAAAATTCAGATTGTTCGAAATGTTTCATCATCATGATGCCATGTTTTACTCGGTCTTGTGTGGCTTGGGACCAATATGCTGAGAGGAAGGCATGGTAAAATTCTCCTTCACTGTGGCAATCGTGAATGACCGATCGCATTCTTACAGCTTGTTCATTCTCTAAGTAGCCACATATAAATTCTAATCTGTGCTCTAGTGACCAGTTGGGAGGAAAACAATGAGAGAATTGATGGAGCCACGCTTGTGGATGAATGTCGTTGCCAGAATTCTTAAATGTTTTGAATTTACGTGTAGTAATGAACAGCTTATAGTCAAAATCATCGTGTCGGCGGGTCGCATATCGGTCATTGTTACGTCGTTTCGGCGGTTCCATCTCAAAATTCGGAGTACTTTGCCAATTTCTTTCATAATCTCCAAAGTGCCCTGCGTTGTTATTTTGTGGCAGTTCCGTATTTTTATGTCCCTCTTCCCGTATTGGAGTGCGAGTGTCCTCTGAAATACGTAATTCTTGTATTACCTGTGTCAACTGATCTTGTACTTCCCGGATTTCAATTTGGTGTTGCGTATTAATTTGATTTTGATTTTGTTTGAATTTCCTAATTTGTTCGAACTCTTCTGTGTCATTAAAGACTACCGGTTTTGTGTCATTCAGATTATCATCTACCTTCGTAGATAAATTAGTGAACTGACCCGAAAGTTCGGCTACTTTCTCCGATAGTGAACACATTTCCTCAGAGTGTTTTTCTGAACCAAGTTTCAGAGTGTCCATTTGTGTTGAAATCGAATCTACTGTGTTTTCCCGAGTTCTTGCAAGTTGCGTAACCGAATCGGTGGATGCAACTGAGTCCATTTTGGCTTGCAAGGTGTCGTGATTTTCACGAACAACAGTTTGCAATTCTTTTATGGCTGCTTCGTGATTCTGTAATGAGTTTTCATGCCGTTGAAAATGCTCACAAATATGTGTTTTTACGTCATTACAGATTTTTTGACATTTCGATTCAATGTTATGTAACTCAGTAGTTAAATCTTCACGTGTTTGTTCAAGTGTGGTGTCTAACTTCCGGAGATTATGTTCCATTGTATCCAACTGTAGCTGTTTGTCTCTGATTATGTTCCATTGTGTCCAACTGTTGCTGTGTTTGTCTCTGATTTTGTTCAAGCGTTGTGTCTAACTTTTGTAGCCTTTGTCCCATTTGTTGCATTAACTGTAATAACAGTGCACTGGTGTCTGAAACATGTTCCTCAGTGCTTTTCGGCAGTGCATTTGAACCGGCAATATTCGCATTTTGAAAAGCAGAAAATGTGTCTTGATTTATTTGAGAAAACGGTGAGGACGCAAAATCTGAATCTACAGTATTTGCAAAATTGTGTCCTGTCATTTCGGAATCCTGAGGCCAGATGTTGCCGACCGATCGATCGATAACGCTTCCCTGTTCACTAATTGTTTCACTGCCTACACCATCATTTGCAACCCGCTCCATTTCCCTATGCGCTATTACCAAATTACTACTTTGAACGTTAGTGAATTCATTACATGGTGACGCTAACACACTGCTTTCGTCTTCACTGTCATTTCTCAGTTTACTTTGGAGCCTAGTGTTACGTTTTTCACACGACATTATTGTCACAATTTTTCACACGACAACACAGAAAAACACAATTTGAAGAACAAAAATAAGAGAACACATTAGCATAGCACTGAAAATAATATCTAGTTAATTGCAAGCGCAGCTGCGAAATACTTGGTGCAAATCTACATGCATGCCACAACTGTTTTACTGTACAACAATGAAAGACTACAACTACAAAGGAAATTCTCTCTATGATTACGCGCTAGCAATTAAAAAAATCTACATTAATTACACAAACTACAAGAAAAATTCAGAAGATTCCAGTGAGGTATCCTCGGCTAAGGGTCGACATATGAAACGTCCCCTTAGAAAAATTTATACAAGACTGTGCTTAAACTGACACACAATAGTTTTTAGCGCAACGCAATCTGACTTCCAAAATTCCCTACGAAAGAATGGCTCTGATTAACATTAACCTATACTTTTCACAAATCACTTACCTCACAAAAATCTTCGTTACTCGAACTACTGCAATACAGCGAGCGCCACTACTGCCAGCTAACTAAAAGATTCAAACTACGGAAGTCACTAACTACTGATAGGCACAGTTAGTAAATGAAAGATTTTAATAGAGAACAAACAATGTATTTACCTTTATAGTCACAAATTTCAAAACTCCGCCATCTCTCTCCCCACATCCACCACTGCTGGCGGCTCACCTCCACCTGCGCAACGCTACGCGCTGTTAGCATCCAGCTGCCGCAGCTCAACACTACAATGGCAGACAACAATGCAAACTAAACACAGACTGCACATGGCACAGCCAGTGATTTTTATACAAAGCGCTACGTGGCGGCGGCGTTACCAATAAAAAAACCTAAACAGCCTACTTACAAGCGTTACGATCCTATCGCCATAGGAAGGGGATTTGAACGGGTAAAGGTCCGTTGACAAATGCAGCTGTGGCGAGAATGATTTCGAAGTTCGAAGTCACGGGTTGTTTACACGATTGACCCAGTAGTGGCCGACCGAGCACAAGGCGTAATGCTGCTGAGACAGTTCAGGAAGAAATGGAGACTGTAGCAGGTTCATCTATCCACGGGGACGTCAGCGCTCGTGCAGTCGCACGTCGCACCGGCATTCCATACACTACTGTTTGGTTGGCACTTAGGCGTACCCTCCGATGATATCCATACAAAATCCATCGGAATCATGAACTGTTACCGGCGATTTAGTGAAGCGGAGGGCATTTACGGTGTGGGCGTTTCAAAAGATGGCGGATGATGACGATTGGTTGAGTAACGTATTGTGGACCGACGAAGCTCATTTCACGCTCCGAGGGTCTGTCAACGCCCACAACTTCAAAATTTGGGCTACCACATCTAGAACTGTCGTGGAAACTTCATTGCACGACGAGTAAGTCACAGTATGGGTTGGATTTACCACATCTACCGTTATCGGGCCTTTTTTTTCGAGGAAATGTGTGATTCTGGTTTTGTAACTGCTACCGTGACGGGTGAAAGGTACACCGATATGTTACAGAATCGCATCATCCCCAGCCTGGCTGATAGACACCAGCTGGAATGTACGATGTTTATGCAGGATGGCCGCTCTACCCCATATTGTTAGACGCGTGAATGATCTCTTGCGCGCGTCGTTTGGTGATGATCGTGTGCTCAGCTGCCACTTTCGTAATGCTTGGCTTCCCAGGTCCCCAGACCTCAGTCCATGCCAGTATTGGCTTTGGGGTTACCTCAAGTCGCAAGTGTATCGTGATTGACTGACATCTCTAAGGAAGCTGAAAGACAACATCCGACGCCAATGCCTCACTGTGACTCCGGACATGCTTTACAGTGCTGTTCACAACATTATTCCTCGACTACAGCTATTGTTGAGGAATGATGGTGCACATATTAAAGTAGTTCCTGTAAAGAAAATCTTTTTGCTTTGTCTTACTTTGTTATGCTATTTATTGCTATTCTGTCCAGATGAAGCGCCATCTGTTGGACATTTTTTGAACTTTTGTATTTTTTTGGTTAATAAAACCCCATGTCTTTCCAAGCATGTGTGTCAATTTGTACCACTCTATCTACATTATTCCATGATTTATTCAGTTTTCAAATTTATATTGACTTTTTCATCACCCAGTATATACAAATTTTGTTCTATTTCTTTTTATCCTTTCTTTTCCGCACATTCTCTCTGTATGTATATACACGTGCACATAGTACACAAAAATATATACACACACACACACACACACACGCAAAATTACTTACACTATGATAAAAGGGTCATACTACTCTCTCTCTCTCTCTCTCTCTCTCTCTCTCTCTCTCTCTCTCTCTCTCTCTCTCTCTCTTCTCTCGCTACACGTATGTGTGAGTATGGGAGAGTTTCAATCCCGTCATCACAAATGACCTTTTTATCATCATAAGGCGACAGACTGATTATAGACTGGAGCACACTCTGCTGTGCTACATGCGGTGGCTGCAGTGCATCACTGGAAACACCGCTGCACAGCTACCACAAATAGTCTTTGATAGAGAGGGCTCTCGATTCCATATGATGCACACCCTTAGCCCATCTTT
Source organism: Schistocerca gregaria (assembly GCF_023897955.1). Taxonomy (NCBI): domain Eukaryota; kingdom Metazoa; phylum Arthropoda; class Insecta; order Orthoptera; family Acrididae; genus Schistocerca; species Schistocerca gregaria. The sequence continues at coordinate 131,728,397 of NC_064926.1, forward strand.
GGGTGGACCTTCCAATGTGCGATTTGAGTGTAGGTCTACATACTCCACAATTGGCAACCCATTCGCCTCGTCCTTCATAAGACCAATAACCTTGTAATTCGGTGGAATAATACCATAAGGATTATCGATCGTGTATGAGGACATATTGAATTCATTACCGTGACACCTCCTTACTTTATATGGGTCGCAGTTTTTCACCAAATAGATGAAGCTATCTGTATCCATATAATTTAGGATCTCCGAAATGAGTTTTCACAAACTCATAATGAAAGTGGTACATGTGGAGTTTTGATAGGTCTAGTATGCACATCCCAACACAAATAGGTTTCGTAAACTCTAGTGCAGTGTTCGCCATCTCCACAGCAACGTTCTTATTGAATATGGTGACTCACTTAAAATTGGGTCAGGCAATGCATTTCCATACACCATAGCACCTGTCCCATTCGGTTCAAATAAAAATTTCACGTTGTTCCCCCAAATTCTCCATAAAAATCTTTCTCAAAGTCACACGTCATGGAAGCTCTCTGTCTCGTATTCAAATCAATATACTCCTTCAACCAGGGGAACTGCTTCGAGGAAACAGCCTGGGTGATTCTGATCAGCCCAACACCCAAGCTAAGACACTGCTGGAGGTTATGCTAGTGAATAATGCATCTCTGATTATCCCCCAGCGTTGTCATCAGTTTTGGCATGGAGCCTTCTCATGGACTAGTTGCTCAGGACACAGCGGCAAATCGGTATGCGCATCATGAAAGCTAATAGAGTATGTGAGTTCTGCCTCTACCACATACCGTACATCAGAATCAGCTGTCATACACTCCATGATTTTTCAACCTAATCCCTTGCATTCGTCTTCGGGCCCCATCGAAACTCACCAATAGGCTATGATTGCTGCATGGCATACCCATATAACTTATTTACGTCCAGGTACATTATGTAACACGAACCAAGGGATGTGTTGAACTTTTCACCCATCTGTGGGTTATTTACCTTTGCATGCCTATGGACACATTGTTAATGTCCCCATGGATCCATCGCTCAAAGAAAAGAAGCATTTCAGCATCGGTCAATAATTCAATGCTACACTTCGTTTTCTTGAGCATTGCGTCCCAAGACCATCCAAGTGCCGTGTAACAAAAGGTGGGATCTGGAGAATATGTAGCCATGCATAGACTCTGGAATTTCTCAAAACGTCTGGAAGTAAGCGCACGTCTGTGTCCATGTAAAGCTGTGCGTATGTCCTAAAGTTGAAATACTGAATTCCCACCAGATATCATGGCATGCTCATATTCTGCATCCGTTACGGCATTGCATGTAAGGTTGCTGGAGAATGCAGTTATGTCGCGTAGCCTGGTTTCATTACGTTTCGCCATACTATCCACATACTCATATGGGAAAATCCCCTTCCTAGTCACAAGCTGAAACTTTTCCTTGTCAGGAAATGCAGCTCTAGTTTCAACGAGTTTCTGGAGTGGCGCTTGCATAAAACGTAGCGTATCAACCAAGCGCAGCGTAATTCTTGGCATCATTCATTTGGAGAATGAAATGTATTTCTCGACGCTCTCAGGTAGGACACTGACCTGATTGTTGTCCAAACTGAAGTCAGCCAAGTGCTCAACTAGAAAGTGAGCGTCATACCCGCTTAAATTATGAAAGAAAACGGGTATGTGTCTTGGTAGCTGGTACTTCAAATTGCACGCATTGTGAGCTGCACCACGGAACATCCCTATGAGGAATTTCAGCTTTTCTCTCTAGCGGCAGTCGGCAAATATGACAATCAAACGTGTTAATATACAAATCTTCATTCTCCTTCCATTTAGTCATGGGCACGTTGTTGCTGTAAAGTTTATCAACCTCTCTTGAAAATTTTTCGAGCTCAGTGAGCAGCCAAACCGCAGGATTATGCCCGATATAAGATTTGTAGTGATTAAGACTGGAATCATATGATGGTACAATATGATACGCTGCTACGTATGGTATGGGTCACCTTCACAGCAGATTACAGGAGCGAGGAGGCATTCAGAATTGGCATACTGTACAAACAGGCATCGCTCCTGGTGGTGAGCATTCTTGAACTTTATGAATTTGTTGTCCTCAGTAGTCCTAATAACATGTACCGGATCCTTGGAAGCACAGTCAACTACATGCATTGTTAATAACTTGTCTGAGGAGAAATAATTGAGGCACCTTAAGCAAATACGTTTTACGCGATGATCAGACGATAGTTGGGAGGAAAGGAGTTGGGACATCTCTTTGATCCAGTGATAATTATCACATTCAGAGAAGAGCAGCACGTTTACATGCACCTCAGGCACACCAGCAACTTTTGAGAAGTGGAGGGGCCGAAGACAATATGCTTGTCTTGTTCATCTGCCTTGCTCTTCTTCTCCAGCTCATAAACATAAACCAATATGCCCCTATTCTGCGACTCAAATTTTGGAATGTCCTCGATCTTGACAGGGAAATCGATACCATCAAAGTTATAACACCCACGAATATTATCACCTACGTGGTATGTACCGGGATGCTCTGGATAATCTCTGTAATCATACTTTCTTTCGGAAGCCAGGATTGACCAGGTAAAACAAGCCTGATGCTTTCTATTTTCGACATTAATGGATGCCTGCTTATTAACTATATCTTTAGGGAGCTTGATATAGCTAGACCCTCCATTTACTGGATCGTAGACATGTGTATGTATGTCCAGGTGTAGTAATCGGCTGATGCTTTACCTAACCCTCTGACTTCCATCTAGTAAAACTGTGCCAGTATTGCACTCCAAGTGGATTTATGAAACCATTCAGAGATTGACGTGCTCCATGTTATCACGCCATTTCACGCCAAAGATAATGAAGAGTTGTCTCTTCAACACCAGACTCAACTTTGTTGAGAGGGAAGGGGTGAGGGGGTAATCAGTAATTCGATGCAAAGCACCACACTGCAATTAATGGTGGGATACCATGGATCATTGACTACCTCGACGAGCTCCGTTTTCACGACAGGAAGGCACGCCCTTAGAAATCCAGCAGGGTCGTGGTACCCTCCTGCAGGGTTCGATCCTCGTGAACGTGATTCGCTCCTCAAAAGCGTCTGCAATTACAAAGTATTCTCACTACATTATGGTATCACTGCCCTGATGTTCTTCACTTAAAGGACAGTAGAGATAGCTGCCACTGTCCACAGGATCATCTATATTAGTATTAATACTATTTTGAGTCCAGCCCATTGATGGTGGTGTTGGGGAGGGGCAAGTCAGTATGAGACAAGGTGCACGTACCTTGCGACAAGGCTCAAGCGATAATGATGGAGAAGGATGATGCGGTGTTATCTGGGTCAGCACAACGGAAAACAGCCAGGCTTCAGTGATGGCTCCTGATGCTGCTGTAGACCCAACCTGGTAACTTGAGAGGCGGTGGTTCGTCGCTCAGCCCAAAAACGCCAGAGTGGCTATGCCGGGTCTGCGTTGGCTTCCCGCGCAGCGAGTAGCTGCGCCCTTATAGGCGAGTCTTTGTTGAGGAAGACAGTTTAGTCGCCACTGGTATGCACGCCACACCGTGTTGCCGAGACATGGCCGCTGTAGAAGAAAAAGAAATAAATTAAATAAATAATAGTTAAGTATAATGCTTACCGCTGCTGGCATAGTGAAAGGAAGAACTCTGGCGATCACATGGTTATAAGTTAAGTGAGTAATTAGTTTTTTCGCGCTGGCTCCAGGGCATTAACACTTGATCAGGCGACTCCACTGCACCCTCAATAAAGTCATCATAATCATCATCTAGTAGAGCCAGATCAGAGCCCCTTTTGCTGTCCTCATATGTCTCACCTACAACAACAACAACAAACAAGATATATAAACCGATATGTTACAGAAAAAAACTTCCTATGCTGCTACCACCTCTACTAGAGGCACGTAATCTGCTTGGGCATCTCATTATTTGCTAGAGGCTGTTCCTGCATCTGCTGAATAGCCTCCAGCTGCCTGTGGAACAAATCGAAGTCCTCTAGAGCTGTTCCTTTAACAAGACGAGACATAATTTTATTTATTTTGAGTGTCAAGTTAAACAGAAAGATTGATCATGGATATTTTTTTCTATACTTACATGAGTGTTGTTGTCGGTTATCCACAGCTGGAGGCTGTTCCATGTAGTGTTGCTGCTGCTGCAGTAAATAATTGTTATCAGCCTCCAGCTCAATTTGCATTTGCTTCAAGTGAGCTAGAGGGAAAAAAAATTATGAAATAAGATAATTTGAATCGTTACTATACAAGAACAAATTACAATGGAAATTATATTCACAAGGCAATTCTGGCTGTGAACCCAACACAGGAGGCTAGAATTCCAGAGTATGTTGCGGTTCTGCTCCCTTCTGTCTCTTCTCACACTACACGACAAAATTCTGCAGCTGTACTATAACAAGAAGACATAATTAATAAAGCGAATTTTACATACACAGGAAAAATTACACTCAAAATAGAAATTATTTACTCACTTGGTAATCCTATCTCCAGAACTCTAAGCCTCTTGCCGCTACCCTGTGAAAAATTGCTGCAGCTAACTCTCTTCATACTGCAGAGGGAAAAGAAGAAGCAAACACACACACACACACACACACACACACACACACACACACACACACACATGCAAGTACACACACACACTATGGAGTGCACAACAAGGTGGACAGAAGTGAACTGAGGATGATAGAGGTTTGTTGTGGGTCTATATATAGGCCGAGGTGACCAATGAGAGAGCTTCATTTTACTGTACAGCCAATAAGAAGCTTTTACCGAATGTCACTATTTCTGGAAGGGCCTGATTCGACCATCGTCTGTCTGTCTATCCGTCTCTCTCTCTCTCTCTCTCTCTCTCACAAGAATGGTTTTATGACTAATTGTTTTTTCACAAGCATGCACATACATGATGAAGGCTTTTAGCCGTGAGAAGTTTACCGTTTCTGAGAAATGAAAGCATGATATTACGGTTTCTGAGAAGGGTAACATGTGATGTCTCGTTAGGACTATCAGGAAGAATGCAGTCGGTGTTATTCTGGGCTATTTTCGTGAACAGGTCCTGTTGGGATCGCGAGGGAGAGAAAGCAGTTGATGTTATTCTGGAACATATTTCTACAGCGCGAGCTGTGGCGTCAGTATCCACAGGTTTCACGTGCATGGGCTAGACACGTCACGCATGTCCCGTTAGGGATCGTGAGGGGGGAAAGCAGTCGATGTTATTCTGAAACATATTTCTATAGTGCAGCCTGTGACGTCAATATCCACAGGTAGAGAGAAGTTTCGATTGAGCAATGGTAAACATGCACGTGCACGGCCCAGAGGATGACTTGACGCTTATTTAGATACACATGTGACATCAGTATAACACTCGAAGAACTCTAACTGTAAACGAGACTTTCATATGCGGTCGGCAACGGCGTGACCCGCCATTTTTCCCCCTCCAGACCGCCATCTTGGATTATGTCATGGGAGGGATGACAGCACCCTCTGGTAGCAGCACTGTGTACTTGGTCAGTTGGATTCCAGACACACTTGATAGCAGTACTGCATCAAATTGTTTAAACAAAGACTGAAAATAAATATTTACATCCATCCTATCCAGCACAGGCTGAGTCCTTTTCCCCGCCAGTTCCCAGGAAGAGAGGGTGGTCAGATGACTTAAGTTAGTGGAGGTAGCCCAAGTGCCCTTTTTTCCACCATTTTCTTAGGTTAGTGGAGGTAGCTGTGGTGTGTTGCGTTGTCCTGATGGAATTTGTACTTCCTGCCATTTCTTGGTGGGGAGGGGAGGGGGTTAGCATAGTGGAGGTTGTCCAATTGACCTACCAAAATTTCAACTTCCTGCCATGATGTCATTGTGACATTGCCATATCTATCACCGCCATCTTGGACCCGCCATCTTGAATAAATTTGGAAAAAATGCAACATTGAGTGGTACACAGGTTGCCCCACTACTCTTCTCACCAGATGCTAGTGCAACTTTGGCATCTTGGATCCGCCATCATGAATAACTTTGGCAACAATGCAGAATGGGGTGACACTAGCTTTGTCCAACTACTAACATTTACGTGAGACACAGGGGGACGATGGTTCAGACCCCAACCCACATTTAGGTTTCTCATAATTTTCCTAAACCGCTTCAGGCAAATGCCAGGATAGTTCCTTTGAAACGGCATGGCCAACTTGCTTCCCCATCCTTCCCTAATCCTGTAGGACTGATGACCTTGCTGTTTGGTACCTTCCCCCAAATCCCAAATCTACCAAGCAACCACGCCCGACACAACAGGTGGACGTCAATGTCGAAGGAGTTTAATGTGGCTGGCTCTTAAAAGTTTTTGAAGCATTATGCTTGTTTTTGCCGGTGGTAATAAGCAATGCCATTATAAAAGATTTCAGTTCTGCATAACAGATGACGTGTTGCGCCTTCTTTTGTCTCTTGTCATTTTGATGCATTAAGAATCAGATATGCACTGAAGGACGAAGGAGAAAATTCTTTTCCAGCAGCTAAACGTGTCACAAAACAAACTTCTGTTCTTTGTCTTCGATACTCCCCAACTAATAACTGACTGAAGTCTCACTGGGACTTTATTGACACCCTGTGTGAGCCTGAGGAACTTGTGTGACAGCAAAATTTTTGCTTCTCAAATGCTTCGAATGGTTTCTTTCTGCATGTGGCTCAATGGTCTTTCTATTGGACGCCGCTTCGGCGACTTGGCATACCCTGAACTCACCCCAGTAATAAAACGGGAGGAAATGGACCTTCTACTTATCATGGAATCCAAACCGCGTGTCGTTCCTGACGAATCTTCACATCACTGGAAGGTGAAATCTAGGTTCAAGGCAGACTGAAAATCCCATGATGCGATCGAGATTGATTTCCGCGCTCTTTCGATCTTCTAGAAATGCACTCTTATGCTACATCACCAAGTCCGACTCTGCAGGGGAAGGGCTTAACATTCATTCCACCTTCACTTGCCCTTGACTTACTCCTGTGGATTTCTTGATGAAATGTGGTAATGGGGTAATTAAGGAGGGAACATTAGCCTTTAATCCCTAGGCTGCAATGACGTAATTAGAGACAGAGCACAAGGTCAGGCAGCGCGAAGAATGAGAAAGGCAACGAGCAATGTCCTTTTCAAAGGAACCATACCGGCATTTGCCTTAAATGATTTAGGCAAATTATGGACGGGCTGACGAGGATTTGAACGTACACACGCTCGAATTCGAGTCCAATACCTTACCTGTGCTCATATGGAATGAACTATTCATTTGAAACCTTTGTGGTAAATACGTTTCTTTTAGTGCTATAAGACAGATCAATTACTTTCACTTGTTAGTTTCCAATGAATTACTAACGTTTTAAATTGGCATTCGCAAAGGATAGGCAACTTATCCACTTTTCCGCTAAACATTTCACAGAGCACTGAATGAAGAATTTAGGTTGGTATTATTTGTCTCTCTTCCTCTCTCCCTCTCTCCCTTTCCCTGTTTGTTTTTTTCTTGGATTCAATATTGTAAATTTCTGATGTGCTTACAGCTCAAAAATTTACTGTCCAGGCGATGAATCGACACCTCAGGTGGCACAGTAAGGTGTGCTCTTACCTTCACTAGCAGATATGCACAGCTCCAGCCGGCCGATGAGGCCGAGCGGTTCTAGGTGCTTCAGTGTGGAACCGCGCGACCGCTGCGGTCGCAGGTTCGAATCCTGCCTATGGCATGAATGTGAGTGATGTCCTTAGGTTAGTTAGGTTTAAGTACTACGTTCTGGAGGACTGTGACGTCAGATGTTAAGTCCCATAGTGCTCAGAGCCATTTGAACCATTTGAGCAGAGCTCTCTCAGCACCGGATCTGCCCAACAAGCGATACAGTCACACACCCAAGGCGATCACCACTGCTCGACGTAACACTGTCCTTTACGACCAAGAAATACATACCGACTTAACGACCGCAGGTTTCAAACCGAACACTGTTGTACATCAGACAGAGGAAAGAACGATATGTCAGACTCGTGTAATGATATTACACCTCAGAAGAAACGGAAATACAAGAATTTGAGCTTGGAGGTCAGTCGAATGTGGAATGTGAAAACTAATGTCAAACGCGTCGTCATTGGTGCCCTGGGATCTATACGACATAACCTGAACACCACTCTTTCTAGAATCCCAAGATACTGGTTGTTTTGAGTCATTAGTCTAATGACTGGTTTGACGCGACCTGTTACGAATTCGTCTCCTGTACCAACCGCTTTATCTCAGAGTAATACTTGCATCCTGAGTCCGCAATTATTTGTCGACTGTATTCCAATCTCTGCCGTGCCCTACAGAGTAATCCTCTCACAACTCCCTGTAGCGCCGTGGTAGTCATTTCCTGATTCCGTAAATCACGTTTTATCATCGTGTCGCTTTTCTTGTCAGAACTTTCCTATGCTGCTTTTTTCGTCTATTCTGCGAAAAACCATTCCTAATACGAGGGGCGTTTGAAAAGTCCGTGCAAAAATAAAAACTGCTTTCGTGTTTGGGGTAAACCTTTTTTTATTTTTCGACGTAGTCTCCTATTAGACTTATACACTTTGTTCAACGCTGTTCTAATTTGTTAATCCCTTCCGAATAATAGGAATTGTCCAAGTCTGCAAAATAGCTACTAGTTGCTGCAATCACCTCCTCGTTTGAATAATATCTTTGTACTGCCAGTTTCTTCAAATTGGGGAACAAATAGTTGTCTGAAGGAGCCAAGTCTGGAGAATAGGGGGGATGTGAAACCAGTTGGAATTCTATTTCCATTAATTTTGCGACCACAACTGCTAAGGTTTTTGCTGGTGCATTATCGTGATGGGAAAGGAGTTTTTTGCGGTGCAGTAGCCGGCGTTTTTCTTGCAGCTCGGTTTTCAAACGGTCCAATAACAATAAATAATATTCACCAGTAATTGTTTTACCCTTTTCCAGATAGCCGATGAGGATTATCGTTTGAAAACCCCAAAAGACAGTGGCCATAAACTTTCCGGCCGGAGGAATGGTCTTCGCCTTATTTGGTGCAGATTCCCCCTTGGTAACCCACTGTTTAGGTTGTTGTTTGGTCTCAGGAGTATAGTAATGTATCCATGTTTCATCCACAGCGATGAAACGACGCTTAAAGTACTGAGAATTCTTCCTGAACAGCTGAAAACCATCCTTGCAACACTTCACACGATTCCGTTTTTGGTCAAGCATGAGCAATCGCGGAACCCATCTTTCGGATAGCTTTCTCATGTCCAAATGTTTATGCAAAATATTATGTACCCGTTCATTCTAGATGCCCGCAGAACTAGCAATCTCACGCACCTTAAATCTTCTGTCATCCATCATGGACTTTATCAATGATTTCTGGAGTCGTAACCTCCACAGGACATTGCAGAACATACAGCATCACTTGTGCCCAATTTTGAAACCACTTATCAACTGTTCTAATTGAAGGTGCAGAGTCACCGTATTGTTTACCAAGCTTCTCTTTAGTCTCTTGAGGTGTTTTGCCTTTCATAAAGTAATGTTTAATCACCACATGAAATTTTTTGACCATCATTCGACTTCCTTGACTCACACGAATGCCAAACACAAAGAAGTAAACCAATATGGCTGAAACTTGGTGTGCGTTCTTTCCAAAGATTCTACTAACTAAACATGACCTCAATAAGCACCGGTCGCGCCATCTCTCGGGCTTTGCACGGACTTTTCAAACTCCCCTCGTAAGTCCACCAATTTACAACATCCCTCCATACTATCATATCTCAAGCTCTTCGATTCTCTTCTCTTCCTATTTTCACACAGACCATCAATGACTTCATCTACATCTTCATTGAACTGATTACTTCAAAATTTACAATTAAATGCCTGGCAGAGAGCTAATCGAACAACGTTCAAGCTACTTTTCTACCGTTGCTATCCCAAACAGCATGCGGAACAAAAGAAAAAAAAATCGTTTCGTGTGAGCTCACCGCTATGAAAAACGCCTTTGTTTTAACGATAGCCACCACAAGTCACTTGTCATATCCGTGGCTTTCTCTCCCCTATTTCGAGATAGTAAAAAAAGGACTTCCTTCCTTAAGCATTTTCGATATCCTACGCCAGAGTCATCAGATGCGAATCCCACACTGCACAGCAATACAAAAGAAGAGAATGAACAGACGTGGTGTAGACAGTCTCTTTAGTAGACTTGTTGCATCTTCTAAGTATTCTGCCAATAAAACGTAGTTTTTGGTTCGATTTTCCCCACAACATTATCTACGATATTTGATCGTTCCATTTTAGGTTGTTCATAGTGCAATACCCAGGTATTTAGTTGAATTTACTGCCTTTATATTCGTGTGATTTATCTTCTAACTGAAAGTTAACGAATTCTTTTTAGTATTCATATGGACGACATCTCACTTTCATCTAGGGTCAACTTTTAGCACCAAACAGATGAGTTATGATCCCCTGATGAATTTACTACACGGTAAATGACAGCATAATCTGCAAACAATCTAAGATGCTGCTTTGTCTCCTGCTACATTTATACTGTATGGAAGAGGAAAAGCAGAAGGCCTATACAACTTGCTTGGGGAACGCCAGATATTACTTGTATTTTACATGATGTCACTACATCAATTACTACTGACTGTGTTCTTTCCGACGGGAAATCACGATAGCAGTCGCAGTCGATACTCCATAGGCACGCATCTTGATTGTGAACCACTTGTGAGGGACGGTATCAAAAGTCTTCAGGAAATCTAGAAATCTGGAATCAATTTGAGATCCCCTGTCAATAGCACTAATTGCTTCATGAGGACAGAGAGGTAGTTGTGTTTCACAATAGCAGTATTTAGTGAATCCGTATTGACTGTGCTTCAACAGATAGTTTTCTTCGAGGTAATTTATAATCTTCGACCACAAAATGCTACTGCAAACAGGCGTTAGTTATATGGCTCTGTAAAGCAGCGGATTAGTCCTACTGCGTTTCTTGAATACTGGTGTGACTTACGCAACTTTCCAATCTTTAGGTATGAATCTTCCCATGAGCGATGGCTGTATATGATTGCTAAGTACGGAGCTAATGTATAAGCATACTCTGAAAGGAACCTAACTGGCATACAGTCTGGACTAGAGGGATTGACTATTATTGAAACTGCTTCGCCACTCAGACGATATATACTGCATTACTCCTATTGGTAGTTGTTCTGCATTCTTAAAATTCGTGATGAAACCTTCAGCTGTAATTTAGTTTGGACAGTTCGCTACTAGTTTCGGTCAAAGACTTACCAAGCTTAGCCGGCGGAGAAGGCATGAAAGTTATATGATAATTTGAACAAAAGTAATTTGCTCCTTTAAGCCCAACATAGTGTGTAAATTTCTCACAATAATAACTCTGTACGATAACGTTCGTCAAGAAGCAAGTCCACATCGACAGCTAGTAAAACACTGACCCATTCTTGATTGGGATTTTATTATTTTTACTTCGTCTTCGTTTTTGAAAGAATTACGGACAACCGTGTTTAGTAACTTTGCTTAAGTGGCACTATCATCAGTAACTTTGTAGTTGCTATCGTGCAGTGGAGGTATTGATTGTCTCTTGCCACTTATGTACTTTGCGTTAGATCAGATCCTGTTTGGGTTTTCTGCCAGATATCGAGACACGGTTTCATTGTGAAAATTATTAAAAGCATCTCGCGTTGAAGATAGCGCTATACTTCCAGTTTCTGCAAAATTTGTTCAATCTTGGGAATTTCGAGTTCTTTTAAACTGGCGTGTTTTTCCCGTTGCTTCTAACAGTGTTTAGGCTTGTTTTGTATAACATAGGGATCAGTACCATCTCTTACTAATTTATTTGGTACATACCACTCAACTGCCGTCGATACCATTTCTTCGAATTTAATCCACGCCTGGTCTAAGCAAACACAGTCAGACTGGAAGGAGTAGAGACTGTCTCTTAAGAAGGCGTCAAGTGAAATTTTATCTGATTCGTTAAACAGATATAAGGTGTGTTTATTTTTGGTGGATTTCGATGTTACAGTATTCTACGAAATACTGTGCATCAAACTTACAATCTCAGAAACTTCTTCCCCAAATTATGTCCTATGTTTGCTACCAGCCGACTTCCCCTGGCCACGAATGCCCTCTTTACATTTGCTAGTCTGCTTTTTGCACTCTCCTTGCTTCATCCGTTGCGTGTTCCTTTGCTTCCAAGGCAGCAGAATCCCTAAAATTCGTCCACTTCGTCGTCACCAGTCTGCAGTAAAGACAGTGAAATTCAAGACATAATAGTGCTCGGAACTCCCCGTATCTTATGTAAAGTATTGAAAAATCGCTCTAGTCACCAGACCTACTCATGGGTGTATCTCGAAGTATACTGTATCCATGAATATAATCACTATTGTGAGAAATAAGAATGACAGAAATAATAATAACAATAACAATATGTTACTCTCAATAGCGAAGAGGAAGAAGAAGAAGAAGAAGAAGAAGTCCCTGTGAGGGTAACTAACCTCCAGTTCACATGGAGACTTCTGAAGAAGGCCTACGTCTCTGTAAGTTAGGTAACGTCGCGATGCAAGTGAATGGAGGCAGATGAATACAGATATCAAAGCATTATCCTGCAGGAGCGTTGGGACCTGCGGACCGTGCAGGGTAGCTGGGCCTGTCACGGAGCAACAGCTTCAGAGCCCCTGGTGGATGATAAAGCGTCCGCGAGTGACTGGCGTAGAGAGCGGGTAACAAATTACCTGTCAGCGCGGAGGTCTCTCACACAGGGAGGTCGTGGAGAGAGATCCCGGCCGCATCCCGTGTGAAGAGAGCCGTCTGATTTCTCCCCAGAGCGACACTGCGAGGAATAACGCATATGTGGGCTTCCAGCTATCGGAATATGCTTAGACACTTACTGGTGTAGCTACTGACCAACGTGTAGAACTTTCGCAATTTTCTCCTCACCATCAACATACAGCCAGGTGAACTATCTGGTCGTTCACTCGGACCGTCTCATGACCTCACGCTCCTTCCTTCCCAAAGTAAGGCTGCGTTGAAGCCAGTGCCTCTGAATCATATGCACCCCTTGGACGAGTCATGGGAAAACCATTGTAGAATTTGGAATCAATGGAGAGCAATCAGTGGCAAGCAGCAAGCTGTATGTGCGGATATTCGCGTGGCGAAATGCAGGAAAAGCTGCAGAGAAAGGACGACTGGAGCAGGGATTGTCATCTGATCCTCAGCATAAAGTATTGTAACGTATTGAGCATGAATAGGCGAAAACGCCCGTTATTATACGATTACACTATTGCTGAACATCCACGGAAGCAGTCACATCCGTTAAATGCCTGGTTGTAGGTGCGATTTCAAGTGGAACGACCACATACTCAGAGGTGACAAGAATCATGGGCCAGCGATATACATATGCACATATACGGATGACTGTAGTATCGCGTAAACGTGGTATAAAACGGCAGTGCATTGGCGGAGCTGTTGTTTGTACTCAGGCGATTCATGTGGAAAGGTTTACGACGTGATTATGACCGCACAACGGAACTTAACAGCCGGCCGCGGTGGTCTAACGGTTCTAGGCGCTCAGTCCGAAACCACGCGACTGCTACGGTCGCAGGTTCGAATCCTGCCTTGGGCATGGATGTGCGTGATGTCCTTAGGTTAGTTAGGTTTAAGTAGTTCTAAGTTCTAGGGGACTGATGACCACAGCAGTTGAGTCCCATAGTGCTCAGAGCCATTTGAACCATTTGGAATTTAACAGCCTTTGAATGCGGAATGATAGTTGGAGCTAGGCGCATGGGACATTTGATTTCGGAAAAAGGGAATTCAATATTTCGAGCTACACAACGTAAAGAGTGTGTTGAGAATACCAAATTTCAGGCATTACTCTTGTCATGTATAACGCAGTGGATAACGGTCTTCACCTAACGACAGAGAGCAGCGGCGTTTCCGTAGAGTTGTCAGTGCTAAGAGACAAGCAACATTGCGTGAAATAACTGCAGAAATCAATGTGGGACTTAACTATGAATGTACCCTTTAGGACAGTGCGATGAAATTTGGCTTTAATTGGCTACAGCATCAGTCGATCGACGTAGGTGCTTTTGCTTACAGCACATCACTGCAGCGCCTCTCTTGGGTTCGTGGCCAATAGGTTAGACCCTAGACGGTTGGAAAACTGTGGCCTGGTCAGATGAGTCCCGATTTGACGTGGTAAGAGCTGTTGGTATGGTTGGACCCAAGTCGTCATCAAGACACTGTGAAAATTGGTGGTGGCTCCATAATGGTGTGGGCTGTATTTACATGGATGGACTGGTTTCAAATGGCTCTAAGCAGTATGGGAGTTAACATCTGAGGTTCAAAAAATGGTTCAAATGGCTCTGAGCACTATGGAACTTCTAAGGCCATCAGTCCCCTAGACTTAGAACTACTTAAACCTAACTAACCTAAGGACATCACACACATCCATGCCCAAGGCAGGAATCGAACCTGCGACCGTAGCAGCTGCGCGGTTCCGAACTGAAGCGCCTAGTACCGCTCGGCCACAGCGGCCCGCGAATGGACTGGGTTCTCTGGTCAACCTGCGCCGATCAGTGACTGGAAATAGTTACGTTCGGCTACTTGTAGACTATCTGCAGCCATTCATGGACTTTAATTTTGTAGATGTCAGTGCACCATAGAAATGGACCACAGTTGTTCGTGACTGGTTTCAAGAACATTCTGGAGAGCTAGAGCTAATGATTTGTCCACACAGATTACTTGACGTGAATTCTATCTAACATCTATGGGCCATAATCGAGAGATCAATTCGTGCACAAAATCCTGTATCGTAACAGTTTCGCAATTATGGTCGGCTACAGAGGCAGTACGGCTCAGTATTTCTGCAGGGGCTTCCAAAGACTTGAGTCCATGCCACGTTGAGTTGCTGCAGTAACAGGTCGGACTCGATATTAGAAAGTATATCATGACTTTTGTCACCTCAGTATAATACTAATCACAGGAAGTCCAGTTTGAGGTTCATAGTAGGAATCCCTAGGAAATGTAGTCCACCCCCCAGGACGTAACTTACAAAACTTCGTTCGACTAACACTTGAATACGGCTCGCCAGTCTGGGTCCTGTACTAGACGGAATAATTGTGGATTAAGAGAACATTCAAATATGAGCAGTGCGTCAAGTAAGCACGAAAGCGCCACGAAGATATACATCCGGCCCCAGCAGCATTCCTGTATCAAAGTCATTGAGTATCATGGTGTGGTTTATTGTCAAAATTCCGAGAGCGACACTCGATAAATACACGATAGGCAAACTAAAACTGGGCCGGAAAATATTTCACGCACCTTAAGAAAAGCAACTCGTCTTGCTTCGTCTACTTCACCAGTAATACATCATGTGTCACTGCCAAGTAGTATAATTTGATGAAACTTAGACCATACGTAGGAAGAATTGCTACAATATACTGTATTTACCAAAATGCAAGCCAATCGTTCCTCCAATTTTCATGGTCCAAGAATGCGCCTGTGGCTCAGATTCAGGTCCAAAACCTAGGGACCATTCGGAAAATGCCGCTAGAAGCTGCCATAATTAGTTATTTTGTTGCAGAAGCTGTTGTGTTAGTCGTTTCGAGTATTGAATCTTAATTTTTGTTGATCGTGGGAGAAATTAAACTTCAATATTGCTCATCTTTCAATTTAGCAGTTTTTCAGGTATTCATAGTAATAAAAATAAATCGCTTTACATAAACGTCATCACAATGCACTTTTTTAAGAAACTTGCGGAAGTTAGCAAGCGTGGTAAGCAGTGGTTTAAGTTTCGACAGCTCCAGCTCCGTTCAGAGGCTATAGGCCCACGTCGATGTACATGAGACCACTTCTCAACTCTGCCAGTATTGGCGAGGTAACAGTAAATTCCGACTGTGTACAGGTGTGCAGTGCAGCGGGACTCGCCTGTGACGTCGCCGCTCACGGCGCAACTGCCACTGCCAGTATTTGCTAATTATGGCCGCCTGTGTTATAGGTGGCCGTGCCGTAGCTTGTCTGTCAAACAATGCCCACACACGTAGGAGAAAGATTTTCCGCATTGACGAAAAAGTTCATAGTTCGTGTGGATCACTTGTGCTGGAGATAATTCTGTGTAGACGAATTATATTTTATAGAATGTTAAGAAACTAATCTAATGAAGTACGATGTCTAACCTCTGCCAGAGGCGATACAAATCAGTGTCTTAATACGTAGATTGATCCTCGCCTAGTTTAGATCCTTCAAATCAAGTGCGATAGTCTGCGAAGACTAAATGTAATTTTCTTGGATGAAAAAACTAAATTTCATTGAAAGAAAAAAATTGTATTGTATCGAACTGGGGATCTAGAAACGACGTAGAGGCTTCGTCCCTACCGTAGCTTCAGTGGTACACAAACCCACAACAGGCTACAACAGTTGACTCACCCCCCCCCCCCCCCTTCCCCCCAACACACACACACACACACCGGACCCAGGGTTATTGTGTGGTTCGGCCCCCATTCGCCAAATATCCTCTCGCTCAAAGAACTACTCCACCTGCGCTTTTCGGAGTGGTCGCGCACTGTTCTCGATAAAAATGACGTCACGATCGAACGTACCGCCGAGAAGACGCGCAAGGGCAAGGAATGCAGTGTCACTGTAACACTGACCGATGAGCGTACGGTGTGAAAGATTTAGAGGCCGTTACGTCCGTGCACCATTGTTGTTGTTGTTGTTGTTGTGGTCTTCTGTCCTGAGACTGGTTTGATACACCTCTCCATGCTACTCTATCCTGTCCAAGCTTCATCTCCCAGTACCTACTGCAACCTACATCCTTCTGAATCTGTTTGGTGTATTCATCTCTTGGTCTCCCTCTACGATTTTTACTCTCCACACTGCCCTCCAATACTAAATTGGTGATCCCTTGATGCCTCAGAACATGTCCTACCAACCGATCCCTTCTTCTAGTCAACTTGTGCCACAAACTTCTCTTCTCTCCAATTCTATTCAATACCTCCTCTTAGTTATGCGATCTACCCATCTAATCTTCAGCACTCTCCTGTAGCACCACACTTCGAAACTTTCTATTCTCTTCTTGTCTAAACTATTTATCGTCCATGTTTCATTTCCATACATGGCTACACTCCATATAAACACTTTCAGAAATGTCTTCCTGACACTTAAATCTATACTCGATGTTAACAAATTTCTCTTCTTGAGAAACGCTTTCCTTGCCATTGCCAGTCTACATTTTATATCCTCTCTACGTCGACCATCATCAGTTATTTTGCTTCCCAAATAGCAGAACTCCTGTACTACTTTAAGTGTCTCAGTTCCTAATCTAATACCCTCAGCATCACCCGACTTAATTCCACTACATTCCATTATCCTCGTTTTGCTTTTGTTGATGCTCATCTTATATCCTACTTTCAAGACACTATCCATTCCGTTCAACTGCTCTCCCAAGTTCTTTGCTGTCTCTGACAGAATTTCAATGTCATCGGCGAATCTCCAAGTTTTTATTTCTTCTCCATGGAATTTAATGCCTACTCCAGATTTTTCTATTGTTTCCTTCACTGCTTGCTCAATCTACAGATTGAATAACATCGGGGAGAGGCTTCAAACCCTGTCTCACTCCCTTCCCAACCACTGCTTCTCTTTCATGCCCCTCGACTCTTATAACTGCCATTTGATTTCTGTACAAATTGTAAATAGCCTTTCGCTCTCTATATTTTACCCCTGCCACCTTCAGAATTTGAAAGACAGTATTCCACTCAACACTGTCTACAAATGCTAGAAACGTAGGTTTCCCTTTCCTTAATCTAGCTTCTAAGATAAGTCGTAAGGCAGTATTGCCTCACGTGTTACAATATTTCTACGGAATCCAAACTGATCTTCCCCAAGGTCGACTTCTACTAGTTTTTTCATTCGTCGGTAAAGAATTCGTGTTAGTATTTTGCAGCCCTGACTTATTAAACTGATAGTTCGGTAATTTTCACATCTGTCAACATCTGCTTTCTGTGGAATTGGAATTATTATATTCTTCTTGAAGTCTGAGGGTATTTCGCCTGTCTCATGCATCTTGCACACCAGATGGTAGAGTTTTGTCAGGACTGGCTCTCCCAAGGCCGTAAGTAGTTCTAATGGAATGTTGTCTACTCCCAGGGCTTTGTTTCGACTCAGGTCCTTCAGTGCTCAGTCAAACTCTTCACGCAGTATCATATCTCCCATTTCACCTTCATCTACATCCTCATCCATTTCCATAATATTGTCCTCAAGTACATTGCCCTTGTATAGACCCTCTATATACTCCTTCCATCTTTCTGCTTTCCCTTCTTTGCTGGGTTTCCATCTGAGCTCTTGATAATTATACAAGCGGTTCTCCTCTCTCCAAAGGTCTCTTTAATTTTCCTGTGGGCAGTATCTATCTAACCCCTAGTGAGATAAGCCTCTACATCCTTACATTTATCCTCTAGCCATCCCTGCTTAGCTATTTTGCACTTCCTGTCGATCTCATTTTTGAGACGTTGGTATTCCTTTTTGCCTGCTTCATTTACTGCATTTTTATATTTTCTCCTTTCATCACTTAAATTCAAGACTTCTTCTGTTACCCAAGGATACTAGCCCTCGTCTTTTTACCTACTTGATCCTCTGCTGCCTTCACTACTTCATCCTTCAACGCTACCCATTCTTCTTCTACTGTATTTCTTTCCCCCATTCCTGCCATTTGTTCCCTTACGCTCTCCCTGAAACTCTGTACAACCTCTGGTTCTTTCAGTTTATCCAGGTCCCATCTCCTTAAATTCCCTTCTTTTTGCAGTTTCTTCAGTTTCAATCTACTGTTCATAACCAACAGATTGTGGTCAGAGTCCACATCTGCCCCTGGAAATGTCTTACAATTAAACCTCGCTCCTAAATCTCTGTCTTACCATTATATAATTTACCTGAAACCTGTCAGTATCTCCAGGCTTCTTCCATGTATGCAGCGTTCTTTTATGATTCTTGAACCAAGTGTTCGCTATAATTAAGTTGTGCTATGTGCAAAATTCTACCAGGGGGCTTCCTCTTTTATTTCTTAGCCCCAATCCATATTCACCTGCTAAGTTTCCTTCTCTCCTTTTTCCTACTCTCGAATTCCAGTTACCCATGACTATTAAATTTTCGTCTCCCTTCACTACCTGAATAATTTCTTTTATTTCATCATGCATTTCTTCAATTTCTTCGTCATCTGCAGAGCTAGTTGGCATATAAACTTGCACTACTGTAGTAGGCTTGGGCTTTGTGTCTATCTTGGCCACAATAATGCGTTCACTATTCTGTTTGTAGTAGCTCACCCGCATTCCTATTTTTTTTATTCATGATTAAACCTACTCCTGCATTACCCCTATTTGACTTTGTATTTATAACCCTGTATTCGCCTGACCAAAAGTCTTGTTCCTACTGCCACCGAACTTCACTAATTCCCACTATAGCTAACTGTAACCTATCCTTTTCCCTTTTTAAATTTTCTAACCTACATGCCCGATTAAGGGATCTGACATTCCACGCTCCGATCCATAGAACGCTAGTTTTCTTTCTCCTGATAACGGCTTCCTCTTGAGTATTCCCCGCCCGGAGATCCGAATGGGGGACTATTTTACCTCCGGAATATTTTACCCAAGAGGACGCCATCATCATTAACCATATAGTAAAGCTGGATGCCCTCGGGAAAAATTACGGCTGTAGTTTCCCCTTGCTTTCAACCGTTCGCAGTACCAGCACAGCAAGGCCGTTTTAGTTATTGTTACAAGGCCAGATCAGTCAATCATCCAGACTGTTGCCCCTGCAACTGCTGAAAAGGCATCTGCCCTGCTTCAGGAACCAGACGTTTGTCTGGCCTCTCAACAGATACCCCTCCGGTACGGCTATCTGTATCGCTGAGGCACGCAAGCTTCCCCACCAACGGCAAGGTCCATGGTTCATGGGGAGGGGGGGGGGGGGGGGGGGCGTGCAGCATTATGCTTCCAAAATTGTAGAACCTGGACCACCAAACCATGTTCGACAATGTCCCTGGCTACATCACGTGTCCCCGACTCTTGCCAAATGACGGAACGTCCAGCGTTGTGTGGTCATGATGGTAGCACACTGCAGAGCATTCATCGCCGGTCGTGGTGATCACACACCATATTATGAACCATATCTCCGCCTTTTGTAACGTCCAGGGAACCATCATGAATCGAAGTGAAATCAGTGTAATCATCGTGTTTAAATACAAGTGTAATTTCTGTTCGTCTCATGGTGTATGTTTTTCAGTTAAATTCTGTAGTAGTCGCTCATAGCGTGGCAGTGATACATCATGCGAGAGTTGCTTTCGTCCTTAAGTTCTGCGCACAAGTAAATTTTCTGGTTCAGTTTTATTTTGTTCAGGGGACTGATGATCTCTCATGTTAAGTTCCATAGTGCTCAGTTCCATTTATTTTGTCCATCCCGTAGACGGGTTCCTCCTACATATATACTGCTAAAGGTCTATGACTGTAAAATAATAAGACTCCACCTAACACTTACCAACAATCGATCTTTTTTCCGCACAGTATTCGTGAGTAGGACAGGAAAGGTGAGACGTGACGGGTACATAACCCTCCGCCACACATCAGAAATTAGCTTGAGGGCTGTAGATGTCGATGCAGGTGTCAGAAGAGAGAAGTTCAGGTCTCGAATCCTAGTCTCGGACACAGTTGTATCTCGTCGCACCAAAGTAAGCGAAACATAAGCTTCCTTCCGCAGCCTCCGTAATGAACACTTCATGTTCTTAATCAGATAATTAACCACATGTGTTTATTATCTTGAAGCTACGTACGGTTTACGGTTCGACATTGTCCCTAGACTCTATCCCTGCTTCCCTAGCGAAGGTCGTTAATGCACACTCGAGTGGTTGTAGCTCGTTTATATCCTGGTGGTACGAAATATTCTTTGGTCGACTAAGGAAGGAGAGAATGTGATGCAAAGTTCCTGATCTTCCGACTTTACGCTAATGACGTGATTATAGCAATGCGTCCTAGAACCAGCGGAATGTCCCTTGCACGAAGGGACCACAGGAGAAAAAAGTGCGGTAATGGACAAGGACTTTTTCACGGCGTATTTAGCAATCTGTGTAATGAAAGATACCGTCATTCCAGTTATACTGCTCGAAGGAACGTAATAGTCTTTAGCAATGTCTGCAGAACTGGTAGCGCTTCTAAAGACAGGTGTGCCACTGAGTGACTCTGAGGAACCTCTGCTGTAAATTCTGTTTATTACCTGGTAGTGAGAAGCTTTGTATGATAGGGATAGCCAGTTTTCTGCTATTATCCGTATCAGGGGCGTTGCCCTGCGTACCTAGGACTTGGGGCTCTTTGGACTCACAAGAAAGAAATAAGGAAAAATTCAAATGAAAGAAAAAGTGGAAAAGTAGAAAATATGACTTCCATAAAAGTATTTCCACAAAAATCCACAATCCGTTGATGAGCAACATACGTGTTTTATGGCTAATAATTTCAGACCGAGCTAAGTGGAGTTCGGTCCGGTCAACCTGTACTGACAGTTCTAAAGTAGCTGACAAGTATACCATCAGTCTCGGCTTCCTCCAGGAGAAAACAAGTACTCCTTTGCGTGGAAGAAAAAGGAAGGTCTTCGACTAACAGAATGGCTTTATCCACTTTCTTGGTAGTCAGTGCGAAAGACTTCAAACTGATTTCATTCGTACGTTGCTGCTTAAAGCTCGTGAGCTTACTGGTACGTAAACTGCGTTTCATGACACTGTTTGTCCTATGAGAATTACGCAGTTGACAATGGAAATGAATTTAACTACTATGTTAGAGAACAAACTCTAGCCGTTGTCGACGATTTGGTGCGGTGGCAAAGGGCGAAAGAACAGTCGTGGAGAAACGGCAGGGCAATCCACTTCAAGTATTTTTCGTGGGGACCATATGGCTGTACTTACGCCCCCTGTGATAACTGCAGAAAAAGTAATAATAACGGATGGTAGACACAGTAGCCGTAGCAGTATAAACAACGATGATGACGGCGGCAGATAAAGAAGTAATAACTGTAATATGTTGCTTCATTTATACCCTTATTATAATACTCGTCTCAGTAACTTGCTCGTAATAGATACCACGGCGCAACAGCATCGTTTCGCGAAGGAACGGAGCCATAGTGCACGAAGAGACAAAACCACACAAATGCGTAGCTAATTATATTATTCCAGTTCTTCCAGCCAAATGTACTATAGTACCTTATTTTACTTTATTGCTTCTGAAGCAACGTTTCGCATATATGATTAATACTGTCTCCGTTACGAAGGAGAACCTCTAGAATAACCTCTTCAACGTGAGTAACTTGATCCTTCTGAATCTGCTTAGTGTACTCATCTCTACGATTTTTACCCTCCACGCTGCCCTCCAATACTAAATTGGTGATCCCTTGATGCCTCAGAACATGTCCTACAAACCGATCCCTTCTTCTGGTCAAGTTGTGCCACAAACTTCTCTTCTCCCCAATCCTATTCAATACTTCCTCATTAGTTATGTGATCTACCCATCTAATCTTCAGCATTCTTCTGTAGCACCACATTTCGAAAGCTTCTATTCTCTTCTTGTCCAAACTATTTATCGTCCATGTTTCACTTCCATACATGGCTACACTCCATACAAATACTTTCAGAAACGACTTCCTAACACTTAAATCTGTACTCGATGTCAACAAATTTCTCTTCTTCAGAAACGCTTTCCTTCCCATTGCCAGTCTACATTTTATGTCCTCTCTAATTCGACCATCATCAGTTATTTTGCTCCCCAAATAGCAAAACTCCTTTACTATTTTAAGTGTCTCATTTCCTAATCTAATTCCCTCAGCATCACCCGACGTAATTCGACTACATTCCATTATCCTCGTTTTGCTTTTGTTGATGTTCATCTCATATCCTCCTTTCAAGTCACTGTCAATTCAGTTCAACTGCTTTTCCAGGTCCTTTGCTGTCTCCGACAGAATTATAGTCTCATCGGGGAACCTCAAAGCTTTTATCTCTAGCCCATGGATTTTAATTCCTACTCTGAATTTTTCTTTTGTTTCCTTTACTACTTGCTCAATATACAGAATGAATAACATCGGGGATAGGCTACAACCCTGCCTCACTCCCTTCCCAACCACTGCTTCCCTTTCATGCAGATCGACTCATATAACTGCCATCTGGTTTCTGTACAAATTGTAAATGGCCTTTCGATTCCTGTATTTTACTCCTGGCACCTTCAGAATTTGAAATAGTGTATTCCAGTCAACATTGTCAAAAGCTTTCTCTAAGTCTACAAATGGTAGAAACGTAGGATTGCCTCTCCTTAATCTATCTTCTAAGATAAGTAATATGACACATAAAATTGCATCATATCCAAGTAATACTGCCAGATTTGTTTATGAGTGAAACACTACGGAATTGCAATAGAACAGTAGCATACAGCTTGACTGTTTCTGCATAGCTATTCTTTGTTCGTGGATGCTTTAGAACAGCTTAAGTTTCAGTCAACGCCCTTAGATATCGAGCAGTAATTAGTTAATCAAAAGTGCAAATGAAAATACCGACTGGTCTTGGTAAAGAAACCAGCCAGTATTCACCTCAAGTTTTAAGGAAACATCCGTAAACTTAAATAGCAAGGCTAGACAAATTTTTTATGTTAAAAGTGGCTTATTTCCCTCCAAGCTTCTGTAGCACATACGAGGATTATAAACTTCTGTGCCTGTCACATCGCGTAAGTTTGGGGAGGGGGGAGGTTATTTTATATGTCAGCTACTTAATTTCCATATAAAAAAATGATAAGTTACCATACTATAATGCTTCTATTTCTCTTGTGGCAAAGTTTTGGAGAACGAGTGATGGAATATAAATTAAAGTTCCATCGAAGGTGAGACTCATTCTGCGTCATTGTGTTGTTTTTCGTCTCGTCATATAGCAGCATAGTCTACAGCACGTTATTCAGCTGAAAGGCGATCAATATCTACCATGACATAACGATTTCAGTGACCTCTAGACGAGACGTTAAAATGTAAATTACAGGTTTTACAAGTAACTTTTACAAGATTTTTAAGAGAAACGAAGACATTGGTGGCAGTTAGGCACTGAAATAAATTCAGCGATGACAAACCGAAACGTGCTGGCGCGGGGCTGGAACCCAGATTTACCAGTTTTTGTGAGCGGTCTCCTTAACCGCCTTGGCCATCCGGACACGCTTAACACTTGGCACATGCTAATAGCATCCGTTGTCCATTAACCCCTTTTAACACAGCTTTTGGCTGATTCCCGTCATAATTCTGACTCAGTGAGAAGGAGATTAATGTTTAACGTCCCATCGACAACGAGGTAATTAGAGGCGAAGCACCAGTTCGGATTAGAGATGGATGGAGAAGGAAAGTGGTCGTAGCGTTTCGAAGGAACCATCCCGGCGTTTCTCTTAAGTGATTCAGGGAAATAAAAGGAAGCCTAAATCAGAATGGCTGGAAACGGATTTCAACCGTCGTCCTGCCGAATGCGAGCCCAGTGTGTTGGACGTACTGCGCATACACAATGAAAGTACCATGTGCTGTCCGTCTGTGCTCACGCACTATGTGGTCAAAAGTATCCGGACACCCCCAAAAACATACGTTTTTCATATTAGGTGCATCGTGCTGCCACCTACTGCCAGGTACTCCATACCAGCGACCTCAGTAGTCATTAGATATCTTGAGAGAGCAGAATGGGGCGCTCCGAGGAACGTGGTCAGGTGACTGGGTGTCACAAATGTCATACGTCTGTACACGAAATTTCCACACTCCTAAACATCCCTAGGTCCACTGTTTCCGATGTGATAGGGAACTGGAAACGTGAAGGGACACGTACAGCACAAAAGCATACAGGCCGATCTCGTCTGTTGACTGACAGAGACCGCTGACAGTTGAAGAGTGTCGTAGTATGTAATAGGCAGACATCTATCCAGACCATCACACAGGAATTCCAAACTGCGTCAGGGCCCACTGCAAGTACGATGACAGTTAGGTGGGAGGTGAGAAAACTTGGATTTCACGGTCGAGCGGTTCCTCATAAGCCACATATCACGCCGGTAAATGCCATACGACGCCTAGCTTGGCGTAAGGAGCGTGAACATCGGACGATTGAACAGTGGAAAAACGTTGTGTCGAGTGATGAATCACGATAAACAGTGTGGCGAATCGATAGCAGAGTGTAGGTATGGCGTCATCTGCCAGCGTATGTAGTGCCAACAATAAAATTCGGAGGTGGTAGTGTTATGGTGTGGTCGTGTTTTTCATGGAGGGTGCTTGCACCCCTTGTTGTTTTGCATGGCAGTATCACAGCACAGACCTACACTGATGTTTGAAGCACCTTCTGGCTTCCCACTGTTGAAGAACAATAAGGGGAAGGCGACTGCATCTTTCCACACGATCGAGCACCTGTTTATAACGCACGGCCTGTGGCGGAGTCGTTACACAACAATAACATCCCTGTATTGGACTGGCCTGCACAGAGTCCTGACCTGAATCCTATAGAACACCTCTGGGAAGTTTAGGAACTCCAATTACGTGAGAGACCTCACCGACCGACATCGATACTCCTCCTCAGTGCAGCAACCCGTGAAGAATGGGCTGCCATTCCCCAAGAAACCTACCAGCAGCTGTTTGAACGTATGCATGCGGGAGTGAGAGTTGTCATTAAGGCTAAGAGTGGGGCAACACCATATTGAATTCCAGCATTACCGATGGAGGGCGCCACGAACATGTAAATTTTCAGCCAGGTGTCCGGATACTTTTGATCACATAGTGTATGTACGGGAATCGATACCTCTCCCCAGTCCAGCACTTCGTGAAGAATGGGCTGTCATTCTCCAAGAAATATTCCAGCACCTGACTGAACGTATGCTTGTGAGGGTGGAATCTGGCATCAAGGCTAAGGGTGGGCCAACACCATATCGAATTCCATCATTATCGATGGAGGGCGCCACGATCTTGTTAGTCATTTTCAGCCAGGTGTCCGGATACTTTTGTTCACATAGTGTAGATATTACGGTATACAGGGTGTATCAAAAAGTATCATGCGATTTGGAACGTCTATGTTTCTGAAACTAATAAAAATTTACAATGAATTTTGTTTTTTGATTAACGGGAAACTCGAATAATTGCTTTTCATACCTTTTTATAGGTGTTGCTACCTTTAAGATGCACGGTATATGCCCATGCGGTATTCAAATTGTTCTCACACTACAGCGGGCATGTGTTGAGTTACAGCTTCCACTGCTGCTGTTATGCAATGTCTCAGTTTATTCATTGTGTTGGTAACGGAGGCACATAAACAGAGTCTTTTATACAGGGTGTTTCAAAAATGACCGGTATATTTGAAACGGCAATACAAACTAAACGAGCAGCGATAGAAATACACAGTTTGTTGCAATATGCTTGGGACAACAGTACATTTTCAGACAGACAAGCTTTCGAAATTACAGTAGTTACTGTTGTCAACAAGAGATGGCGCTACAGTCTGGGAAACTCTATAGTATACGATATTTTCCACATATCCACCATGCGTAGCAATAATATGGCGTAGTCTCTGAATGAAATTACCCGAAACCTTTGACAATGTGTCTGGCGGAATGGCTTCACATGCAGATGAGATGTACTGCTTCAGCTGTTCAATTGTTTCTGGATTCTGGCGGTCTTTCAAGTGTCCCCACAGAAAGTAGTCACAGGGGTTCATGTCTGACGAATAGGGAGGCCAATGCACGCCGCCTCCTGTATGTTTCGGATAGCCCAAAGCAATCACACGATCATCGAAATATTCATTCAGGAAATTAAAGACGACGGCCGTGCGATGTGGCCGAGCACCATCTTGCATAAACCACGAGGTGTTCGCAGTGTCGTCTAAGGCAGTTTGTACCGCCACAAATTCACGAAGAATGTCCAGATAGCGTGATGCAGTAATCGTTTCGGATCTGAAAAATGGGCCAATGATTCCTTTGGAAGAAATGGCGGCCCAGACCAGTACTTTTTGAGGATGCAGGGACGATGGGACTGCAACATGGGGCTCTTCGGTTCCCCATATGCGCCAGTTCTGTTAATTGACGAAGCCGTCGAGGTAAAAATAAGCTTCGTCAGTAAACCAAATGCTGCCCACATGCATATCAAATGGTTCAAATGGCTCTGAGCACTATGGGACTCAACTGCTGTGGTCATTAGTCCCCTAGAACTTAGAACTACTTAAACCTAACTAACCTAAGGACATCACACACATCCATGCCCGAGGCAGGATTCGAACCTGCGACCGTAGCAGTCGCACGGTTCCGGACTGCGCGCCTAGAACCGCGAGACCACCGCGGCCGGCACATGCATATCGCCGTCATCAATCCTGTGCACTATATCGTTAGCGAATGTCTCTCGTGCAGCAATGGTACCGGCGCTGAGGGGTTGCCGCGTTTTAATTTTGTATGGATAGAGGTGTAAACTCTGGCGCATGAGACGATAGGTGGACGTTGGCGTCATTTGGACCGCAGCTGCAACACGGCGAACGGAAACCCGAGGCCGCTGTTGGATCACCTGCTGCACTAGCTGTGCGTTGCCCTCTGTGGTTGCTGTACGCGGTCGCCCTACCTTTCCAGCACGTTCCCAGTCCGTTGAAATTTTTCAAACAGATCCTTTATTGTATCGCTTTTCGGTCCTTTGGTTACATTAAACCTCCGTTGAAAACTTCGTTTTGTTGCAACAACACTGTGTTCTAGGCGGTGGAATTCCAACACCAGAAAAATCCTCTGTTCTAAGGAATAAACCATGTTGTCCACAGCACACTTGCACGTTGTGAACAGCACACGCTTACAGCAGAAAGACGACGTACAGAATGGCGCACCCACAGACTGCGTTGTCTTCTATATCTTTCACATCACTTGCAGCGCCATCTGTTGTTGAAAATTGTAACTATTGTAATTTCGAAAGTTTGTCCGCCTGAAAATGTACTGTTGTCCCAAGCATATTGCAACAAACGGTGTATTTCTATCGCTGCTCGTTTAGTTTTTATTGCCGTTTCAAATATACCGGTCATTTCTGAAACACCCTGTAAACTCCCGCAGGAAATAATCACATCCAATCAGGTCCGGTGACCTTGGAGGCCAGTAATGTAAGGTTGAATAATTTGGTCCAGTGCTACCGATCCACCTTTCACTAATCCCTTGATTCAAAAATTTACGAACTTTTAGCTGCCAGTGTGGCTGTGCTCCATCCTATTGGTTAATGAAGTCGTTCGAATCAGTCTCCAACTGTGGGAAAAGAAAGTCCTCAAGCATATCGATATATGTGCTTCCTGTTATAGTGTTTTCGGCAGACAAAAATGGATCTTATACCTTTTCCCGTGAAACTGCACAAAACACATTAAAGTTTGAAGAGTACCTCTTATGGTGTACAACTTCATGTTGTTGCTCCGTACCCCATATTTTCACATTATGACGGTTCACTTTTCCATTTAAATGGAATGTTGCCTCGTCACTAAACGTGGAAGAAAACTGTCATCCTTTATCTTGCCAAGAACGAAATTGTAGAACTCCACACGTTGTTGTCTGTCACCTTCAGGAAGAGCTTGCAGTAAATGAATTTCTTATGGTTTCATGTGTAAACGTCGATGCAGCACACTACAGACGGACATCGGAGGGCATGTCGAGCTGTCGAGCTGCATGGAGAACGGATTTATGCAGACTAATTGTGAAACTATGACGGATGCGTTTAACGTCTGTGTCACGGAGATTTGCTTTTACACAAACGACCTATTTCTCGGAATCGTTCATGCCACCGTCTGATGTTCTGTGCTGTAGGAGGATCCACACCATCCTGTTGTCCCGATACCATTTTCAACCAGAACTGAAGTGGGCGCACTCCGCTGCTACCTAGCGGGAACTATGTAAGACTCGATAGTATGCTCTTTACAACAGTTCACGTTCTTATCACAAATAATATAATAGCTACGATTATTTTAAATCGGATGATTATTTTTGATACATCCCGTATATGTGTGGTGTTTGTTCCGTTGGTCATGTGCAACGGAACAGACACCACACATACAAGGTGGTCCATTGATCGTGACCGGGCCAAATATCTCACGAAATATGCGTCAAACGAAAAAGCTACAAAGAACGAGACTCGTCTAGCTTGAAGGGGGGAACCAGATGGCGCTGTGGTTGGACCGCTAGATGGCGCTGCCATAGATCAAACGGATATCAAATGCGTTTTTGCAAATAGGAACCCATATTTGTTATTACATATTCGTGTAGTACGTAAAGAAATATGAATGTTTTAGTTGGACCACTTTTTTCGCTTTGTGATAGATGACGCTGTAATAGTCACAAACATATGGCTCACAATTTTTGACGAACAGTTGGTAACAGATATGTTTATTAAATTAAAATACAGAACGTAGGTACGTTTGAACATTTTATTTCGGTTGTTCCAATGTGATACATGTACCTTTGCGAACTTATCATTTCTGAGAATGCATGTTGTTACAGCGTGATTACCTGTAAATACCACATTAATGCAATAAATGGTCAAAATGATGTCCGTCAACCTCAATGCATTTGGCAATACGTGTAACGACATTCCTCTCAACAGCGAGTAGTTCGCCTTCCGTAATGTTCGCACATGTATTGAAATGCGCTGACGCATGTTGTCAGGCGTTGTCGGTGGATCACGATAGGAAATATCCTTCAACTTTCCACACAGAAAGAAATCCGGGGGCGTCAGATCCGGTGAACTTGCGGGCCATAGTATGGAGCTTCGACGACCAATCCACCTGTCATGAAATATGCTATTCAATACCGCTTCAACCGGACGCGAGCTATGTGCCGGACGTCCATCATGTTGGAAGTACATCGCCATTCTGTCATGCACTGAAACATCTTGTAGTAACATCGGTAGAGCATTACGTAGGAAATCAGCATACATTGCACCATTTCGATTGTCATCGATAAAATGGGGCCAGTTATCCTTCCTCCCATAATGCTGCACCATACATTAACCCGCCAAGGTTGCTGATGTTCCACTTGTGGCAGCCATGGTGTTTGACGTTTCACATGTGGCTGAACACTTCCTGTTTCATTAACCTAAGTATCCGGCGAACAGTCCGGACGGATGATGTCCAGGATAGCGAGCAGCATACATAGCACACACCCGTTGGGCATTGTGATCACAATAGCTATACATCAACACGATATCGACCATTTCCGCAATTGGTAAACGGTCCATTTTAACACGGGTAACAATAAGCAAATACCGTCCGCATTGGCGGAATGTTACGTGATACCACGTACTTATACGTTTGTGACTATTACAGCGCCATCTATCACAAAGAGAAAAAAGTGGTCCAACTAAAACATTCATATTTCTTTGCGTACTACACGAATATGTAATAAGAATGAGGGTTCTTATTTCAAAAAACGCAGTTGATATCCGTTTGACGTATGGCAGTGCCATCTAGCGGGCCAACCATAGCGCCATCTGGTTTCCCCCTTCATGCTAAACGAGTTTCGTTCTTTGTAGTTTTTTCGTTTGATGCTTATTTCGTGAGATATTTGGCCCGGTCACTATCAGTGGACCACCCTGTATAAACAAGTAACTTCTATTCAGTGCTGCATTGCACCACAAAGTCAGACAGATACATGACACTATTTTTCAGTGTAGTTACCAAGTCGCTGGAAACCACGGTCAGAACGTCCTACCAATCGTCCAGTTTCTCGATTATAGAAACCCGCTCCATGGTCACGGAGTCATTCGATTATCGCTGGGTGTACGTCTTCGTATCTGGAAAATGTCTTTGCCTCCAGTTTTTTTTTTTTTTTTTATCTTGCCCAAAAGTTGGAAATCGCATGGCGCAAGATATGGACTGTTTGGCCGATGCTTCCAAACCTTGAAACATTCAAGCAAAGCTTATGTTGCGCGCGCTCTGACGATTGTTGCACAGCCGGCAGCAGTAAAACGCCTATGCTTAACTTCCACACCGCTTGCTCTTTATGACGTCACAGCGATGAGAGCGTTGCACAGTGCGAATCGGCGTTGATGGTTGTGCTCTTCGCCGTAAACTCTGCGTGCACTACTCATTTTAGGTCGCAGAAACCGATGTCCATGACCTTTCCTCTTGATGGTGCAACTTCGTATTTCTTTCGTGGAGGCGAGATGTGCTCCGTTCCGTAGGCGCTCTCTATGTTGCAGGTATGAAATGATGATGTCTCATCACCTGTAATGACGCAGCCTAGGAAATCAGTACTTTGCTCGAAGTACCGCTCAAAAAAGTCCAGAGACGGCATATAACTTGCTCCGTTGCGTGCAGATAACAGTGATCTCGGAGCCCAGCGAGAGCCTAATTTCCAATACCACCTACTGAGATGAGAACCTGCAAAGCGGTGTCCGCTGTAGTAACTCTGTGACGGTTGCGAATGAGATTCTCGACTGCCCAGACATTGTCATCAGTGCTCCTTGTCGATGGCTTTCGTTCCTGATCACCGTCATCTGTGCAACCTTGGTCAAATTCTGCCAGGATTTAACGGTGAATCTGTGTGCGATTTAAACCTTCTGCCCAAAAGAATCTTTCTGTCCTGTGTACTTAGGAGTACTTTTCCAGTTGCCGCGTTGTTCCACTCCTATACTGTGATGCATCTGTTATCCATACATCTACTCTCTTCCGACAATGAACCATTCTTGTTGTAACTTAGTTTCTGAAGCCCCTACGTATTTTCATGGGACACTCAAGTTCTGCAGTTAGTCTTTGACAAAATCAATGTCGTTACAGGTGCGGTACTAACTTCGTGGACAAGCTTAGAGAAAGTAACACAGTTAATCTCACAGTCTGAAATGCAGTGTGCACCGCTCCAGAACTTCCTTGCAGATTATGAATGTATGCTGGAAAGGCACTCTAACCGAGACCTTTCACATTCGTAAGAAGCGTTCGTTCCACATCAGCAACTAAGGCACGACTGACGAAGTACCTCCACGGCTACAATGCAGCCAGTTCCCTCTGTAACTTTCCAAACGCCACAGAAACTCTCTTACATACATAGACTAGAGCTTTTAGTAGAGGAAAGCGTAGCGTGGAGTATGGCGTAGCCACAGCCTAGGGGCTGTTGCGAGATTGAATCTCTCAATCAGAAGGGAATGTACGTAATAGTCAAACTCCCTGGTAAATCAAAATCGTGCAGACGAAGAAATCGGCCTTATATTTTTCAAAGGAATGATTTAGGATATCTAAATCAGGATGAAAATCTCTATGTACACGACAGCACAAGGAAGGAATGTTACTGTTTACCTCCACGTCAGTGTCGCCGCGGTATCATCCTCCATAACTGCACTCCTGGAAATTGAAATAAGAACACCGTGAATTCATTGTCCCAGGAAGGGGAAACTTTATTGACACATTCCTGGGGTCAGATACATCACATGATCACACTGACAGAACCACAGGCACATAGACACAGGCAACAGAGCCTGCACAATGACGGCACTAGTACAGTGTATATCCACCTTTCGCAGCAATGCAGGCTGCTATTCTACCATGGAGACGATCGTAGAGATGCTGGGTGTAGTCCTGTGGAACGGCTTGCCATGCCATTTCCACCTGGCGCCTCAGTTGGACCAGCGTTCGTACTGGACGTGCAGACCGCGTGAGACGACGCTTCATCCAGTCCCAAACATGCTCAATGGGGGACAGATCCGGAGATCTTGCTGGCCAGGGTAGTTGACTTACACCTTCTAGAGCACGTTGGGTGGCACGGGATACATGCGGACGTGCATTGTCCTGTTGGAACAGCAAGTTCCCTTGCCGGTCTAGGAATGGTAGAACGATGGGTTCGATGACGGTTTTGATGTACCGTGCACTATTCAGTGTCCCCTCGACGATCACTAGAGGTGTACGGCCAGTGTAGGAGATCGCTCCCCACACCATGATGCCGGGTGTTGGCCCTGTGTGCCTCGGTCGTATGCAGTCCTGATTGTGGCGCTCACCTGCACGGCGCCAAACACGCATACGACCATCATTGGCACCAAGGCAGAAGCGACTCTCATCGCTGAAGACGACACGTCTCCATTCGTCCCTTCATTCACGCCTGTCGCGACACCACTGGAGGCGGGCTGCACGATGTTGGGGCGTGAGCGGAAGACAGCCTAACGGTGTGCGGGACCGTAGCCCAGCTTCATGGAGACGGTTGCGAATGGTCCTCGCCGATACCTCAGGAGCAACAGTGTCCCTAATTTGCTGGCAAGTGGCGGTGCGGTCCCCTATGGCACTGCGTAGGATCCTACGGTCTTGGCGTGCATCCGTGCGTCGCTGCGGTCCGGTCCCAGGTCGACGGGCACGTGCACCTTCCGCCGACCACTGGCGACAACATCGATGTACTGTGGAGACCTCACGCCCCACGTGTTGAGCAATTCGGCGGTACGTCCACCCGGCCTCCCGCATGCCCACTATACGCCCTCGCTCAAAGTCCGTCAACTGCACATACGGTTCACGTCCACGCTGTCGCGGCGTACTACCAGTGTTAAAGACTGCGATGGAGCTCCGTATGCCACGGCAAACTGGCTGACACTGACGGCGGCGGTGCACAAATGCTGCGCACCTAGCGCCATTCGACGGCCATCACCGCGGTTCCTGGTGTGTCCGCTGTGCCGTGCGTGTGATCATTGCTTGTACAGCCCTCTCGCAGTGTCCGGAGCAAGTATGGTGGGTCTGACACACCGGTGTCAATGTGTTCTTTTTTCCATTTCCAGGAGTGTATATGATGAGCGTGTATATCAACTACGCAACGGTCCGCGTTCGATTCGCTGTACTGCAGGTAGGAATGGAACGGGGTGGATTCAGACCCGTGATGCCAGTTGAGGAGGGACTTACGCGAGAACAGCGGCTCCAAAGCCAGCGAAACTGACAACGGGCGGGAGAGCGGCGTGCTGGCCTAGTGCTGCTCCTATACCGGTCGTGAATCGCCCGACAGACCGGAAGTTTAGTTTCAGGTTACAAAGTCATCGGAGCCGTAGCCGAAGCTCGGTTTCAGGGAGGAACCATCCCGCCAGCACCTTAAGCGATTGAGAAAAGCCGGCCGCGGTGGTCTCGCGGTTCTAGGCGCTCAGTCCGGAACCGCGCGGCTGCTTTGGTCGCAGGTTCGAATCCTGCCTCGGGCATGGATGTGTGTGATGTCCTTAGGTTAGTTAGGTTTAAGTAGTTCTAAGTTCTAGGGGACTGATGACCACAGATGTTAAGTCCCATAGTGCTCAGAGCCATTTGAACCATTTTTGATTGAGAAAAACCGCAGAAAACTTCAGTCCAGATCTCTGCAGTGCCACTTCCACTTGATTGCAAGTCCATCGAGCCGCCTTCCGTGTATGACAAAAGACAAATATTTTGCAGTGAACACATGATGTATCGTGGGCCTATCACTCTATATTTAAAATAATTGAAAAGCCACGATCGCTTCAATTGTTTACTAGATGAACGGTTTCAGAACTCTGAAACCATCCGATGACGGCACCTTCAGAGTGCTGAAACCGATCATCTAGCAAACGATATTGAAGCGATAGTGGCTTCTCAATCATTAAAAAAAAAGATAAATACTTCAGTCGGTTTATGTTTTTGTGCGATATTCAGTGACAACACTATACGTATTCAGAGACTTGAAGAGTGATTTTTGCTAGAACTTATACGATATCAAGAGTAAAGCCGATTATTACGCTGCAGCCAGGAAACAAAATACGTATTTCATCTACTGATCCATCTGACGATGAGGTCGAATGCGCTCAAAACGCTTTGAAGGAAGTGAAAGCAGCTAACACGGCACTGGGTTTAAATTTATCTTTCAGTGGTTCCTTATACCTAACCGTGAGATTTGTCTCTCTTCACCAAAACCAGGATGCCCGATAAAGACAGACAAATCATGCATTGCTCTGCAAGGTTGGTCCAAGCAACACTACTGGCTAATAAAAATTGCTACACCACGAAGAAATGCAATTGATAAACGGGTATTCATTGGACAAATATATTATACTAGAACTGACATGAGGTTACATTTTCGCGCATTTTGGGTGCATAGAGCCTGAGAAATCAGTACCCAGAACAACCACCTCTGGCCGTAATAACGGCCTTGATACGCCTGGGCATTGAGTGAAACAGAGCTTGGATGGCGTGTACAGGTACAGCTGCCCATGCAGCTACAACACAATACCACAGTTCAAGAGTAGTGACTGGCGCATTGTGACGAGCGACTTGCTGAGCCACCATTGATCAGACGTTTTCAGTTGGTGAGAGATCTGGAGAATGTGCTGGCCAAGGCAGCAGTCGAACATTTTCTGTATCCAGAAAGGCCCGCACAGGACCTACAACATGCGGTTGTGCATTATCCTGCTGAGATGTAGGGTTTCGCAGGGATCGAATTAAGGGTAGAGCCACGGTTCGTAACACATCTGAAATGTAACGTCCACTGTTCAAAGTGCCGTCAATGCGAACAAGAGGTGACCGAGACGTGTAACCAATGGCACCCCATACCATCACGCCAGTATGGCGATGACGAACACACGCTTACAATGTGCGTTCACCGCGATGTCGCCAAACACGGATGCGACCATCATGATGCTGTAAACAGAACCTGGATTCATCCGAAAAAATGACGTTTTGCCATTCATGCACCCAGGTTCTTCGTTGAGTACACCATCGCAGGCGCTCCTGACTGTGATGCAGCGTCAAGGGTAACCGTAACCAAGGTCTCCGAGCTGATAGAACTGTTCGTGCAGATGGTTGTTGTCTTGCAAACGTCCCCATCTTTTGACTCAGGGATCGAGACATGGCTGCACGATCCGTTACAGCCATGTGGATAAGATGCCTGTCATCTCGACTGCTAGTGATACGAGGCCGTTGGGGTCCAGCACGGCGTTCCGTATTACCCTTCTGAACCCACCGGTTCCATATTCTCCTAACAGTCATTGGATCTCGACCAAAGCGAGCAGCAATGTCGCGATACGATAAACGGCAATCGCGATAGGTTACAATCCGACCTGTATCGAAGTCGGAAACGTGATGGTAAGCATTTCTCCTCCTTACACGAGGCATCACAACAACGTTTCACCAGGCAACGCCGGCCAACTGCTGTTTATGTATGAGAAATCGGTTGGAAGCTTTCCTCATGGCAGCACGTTGTAGGTGACGCCACCGGCACCTACCTTGTGTGAATGCTCTGAAAAGCTAATCATTTGCATATAACAGCATCTTCCTGTCGGTTAAATTTCGCGTCTGTAGCATGTCATCTTCATGGTGTAGCAATTTTAATGGCCAATAGTGTATAACCTAGGGCTATGATCGTTATCTTGCCGTGTGTGCCCAAAGTAATTAAGGCAACGAAGTATCATCCCTCGCTAGACATCTAACGGCAATCTGTAGCTCGTAAAATTCCTCCAGAATGTATGCATTTGGACCCGCTACATGCGCTCCTCCCTGCACAAAGACAATACACGATTCGAAAAGTGTAGTCTCATAACGTGACGTATGGCCGTCTCCTTATTGGACACAAATCCCTCATTGCCGAAACTGTAAGAATACAGAAAAGAATTCTGCGTGCAATGAACAAGATTAATCCTAGAGAGGACTTTCACTTTCAGTTAATTCACTTTCAGTTAATAAATCTTAATCTATTGGCTGTTGCACATCTGTAAACTTACTTTGCACTGTTTGATAGAACGAGTGATATGAAGTTTGTGATGTAAAAATTTGTATATTTGTGGTAAGATCTTATGGGACCAAACTACTTAGGTCAACGGTCCCTAAGCTTACACACTAAATAATCTAACTTCAATGAACTTACACTATGGACAACGCACACCTCCATGCACGAGGGAGGACTCGAACCTCCGATGGGGGATAAAATGATGGCTACAACACGAAGAACGAGAACGAAGGCAGATTACGAAATTCCTAAGAACAGGCAAACAAATAAATAGACAAATAAAAAATCCAAATTTACAATAAATCAATTCAGATACTTTAATACTATAGGATAAGCACCTGGTGACAAGGTAAGCCAGTGTAACTGTTTGAAAGATAATATATTCATACAGTACAAGAGTTCTTTGCTCTGGACAATGCTGATATTAGTTTATAAGATAATAAGAGTCGATAAAGTCTTACACAATCTCAAAAAAGGTACACATCTTAATATACACTACCTGACAAAAAACATCCGGACACACCTATGTAATGCGAAATTAACTACTAAATGTTCGTAGTAATTGACTGAAAGTTATCGAGTAGAACATCAGTGATTTCTGGTGTTCCCCAAGATAGTATTATTGGCCCATTGCTGTTCTATATAAACAATTTGGGAGACAATCTGAGCAATCGTCTTGGGTTGTTTTCAGATAATGTGAAGTTTATCGACTGATAAAGTCATCAGAAGATCAAAACAAATTGCAAAACGATTTAGGAAAGATATCTGTATGGTGCGAAAAGTGGCGGTTGAGCCTCAATAACGAAAAGTGTGAGGTCATCCACATGAGTGCTGAAAGGAATCCGTTAAACTTCGGTTACACGATAAATCAGTCAAATATAAAGGCCGTAAATTCAGCTAAACACCTAGGAATTACAATTACGAACAACTTAAAGTGGAAGTAGCACACAGAAAATGTTGTGGGGAAGGCTAACCAAAGACTGTTTTATTGGCGAGTCGCTTAGAAAATGTAACAGATCTACCGAGGAGACTGCCTACACTACGCTTGTCCGTCCTCTTTTAGAATACTGCTGCGCGGTGTGCGATTCTCACCAGATAGGATTGACGAAGTACATCGATAAAAATCAGAGAAGGGCAGCACGTTTTGTATTATCGCGAAATAGCGGAGAGAGTGTCACTCAAATGATACAGGATTTGGGGGTGTACATCATTAAAGAAAGACGTTTTTCGTTGCGGCGGAATCTTCTCAAGAAATCCCAATCACGAACTGTCTCCTCCGAATGCGAAAATATTTTGTTGACACCGACCTACACAGGGAGGAACGATCACGATGATAAAATAAGGGGAATCTGAGCTCGTACGGAAAGATATAGGTATTCATTCTTTCCGCGTGCTATATGAGATAGGAATAACAGAGAATTGCGAAGGTGGTTCGACGAAACCTCTGCCTGGTACTCAAATGTGATTTGCAGAGTATCCATGTAGATGTAGATGTAGAATGTCACGAGAGACGGACTCGCTAGTATAAAAGGGCGCGGCGACTATTGTGTAGCCAGTAGCGACGCAGTAACAGCAGTATAGATCGGTCTGAAGAGCCCAGTCGCTTCCATCGTGGACTAGTAACTGGATTTAATCTGCCCAAAAAATTGTGACCGACATTTCAACTACTCTAAGGCTGCCCACGCCGAACTAAGAAGAATTGGGTACAATGGTAGGGCAGCTCATCACGAGCCATAAATCTCTGTAGTCATCGCTAAGCAGCGCTTGAGGTGGTCTAAAGCGCGATCTCACTAAACGGTGATTGACTGGAAAGGAGTGATTTGTAGTGATGAATCACGCCGTACCCTGTGGCAATCCGCTGGTAGCCCTGCACAATGCCGCACGTACGGAGACAGAGCTCTCGTGAAAGATAAGTAATTTAGGTTGTAATTAATTGTAATTGAACACTTTTAACTGATTGAATATGTTCTTTAGTGCACTCTCCAAGCTCACCATTAAAGTTTTTCTTTTATTTGCGTAGTGTTCTAGTAATTGAGAAAAGTTCGTTTGTTTACTTATTGCTGCTTAGGCCTAGTTTTTCGAGTGTGCATATTTAGCGCTATACCGCAATTATAGGTGCATTTGCTGTAGTTTAACTGATTAAATACGTTCATTAGGGTGCTTTTGAAGCTCACCAGTAAAGGTTTTCCTTTTATTTGCGTATTGTTCTAGTAATTGCGAAAAGTACGTTTTGTTTATATTTCGTGGCTTTGCTTCACTTTCCGAGTGTGTATACTTAGCGTTATACCGCAATCTAAAGTGCATTTGCTATAGATTAACTAATTAAATACGTTCATTAGTGTACTCTTCAAGCTTGCCATTAAAGGTTTTTTCTTTTATTTGCGTATTTTTCCAGTAATCGCAAAAAGTTCGTTTTGGTTACATTCGGCTGTTAAAGCCTAATTTTTTATTGTGTATATGTAGTGTTATACCACAAATTTAAGTTCATTTGGTAATAGTTTACTTACATATTAGTTCCCAACACATACTTAGTATCCTTTTGCTTCTGTATTTAATATATTATCGTTATCACTTACTAAACCTCTTAACTAATTTCCAAACTACCATGGATACTAAGTGCGTGAGCTACAGTAGGAAAGTTAGTTCAGGGGTCTTGTGCAGCTGTTGTGACAGGTGGTTTCATTGGGGAAATTGTAGCGGCCTGGGAATTGGGGAAGCAAACGAACTCTTACATTCTTATGCAGGGTTTGCTCAAGAGATAGAATTATAGCTGAACAGGAGCAGAAAATTAGAGCCCTTCAACCTGATTTGGACAGAGCGAGGGAGGAACTGTTGACGTTAAGGGGGGAGGGGGTAAACAGCGGTGGGAAGTGGTAACTGGGAACAGGGGCCACAGCCGGCCGCGGTGGTCTCGCGGTTCTAGGCGCGCAGCCCGGAACCATGCGGCTGCTACGGTCGCAGGTTCGAATCCTGCCTCGGGCATGGATGTGTGTGATGTCCTTAGGTTAGTTAGGTTTAAGTAGTTCTAAGTTCTAGGGGACTAATGACCACAGCAGTGGAGTCCCATAGTGCTCAGAGCCATTTTTTTTTTAACAGGGGCCACAGAAAGAGGACAGTGTCTGACAGATTCCCAATTGACACAACCAATAGATTTGCCTTGCTGCCACAGTTAAGAAAGGAAGAGGCTCCAGTAGAAGTAGTTGTAGTTAAGATGCAACAAAATCTCATTAGGAAACCAACTGTTTCAAAAAACGAGAAAGTAAAATGAAAGTTCTGTTGCTAGGTAGCTGCTACGGAAGAGGTGTGGGCCAGATTTTGCAGGAAAAATTAGCTGACAGGTACCAGGTCACAAACTTTTTCAAGCAAAGTGCATGTCTTACCCAAGTGGTAGAGGATATAGGTTCCTTGTGCAAGGGTTTCTCAAAGCAGGATCATGTGATGATAGTGGATGGGGTGGGAAAGAGTATTGATAGGGATCAGGGCTACAGTATTGAGTGTGACCTGGTGAAAGTAGCCTCTGAAATGACCCATACCAATGTTGGGCTGGTGCCTGCTTTCATACAGGATGATCAGCCCCAGCTGAGCCGCTTTGTCAGGAGGGTAAATATGAAGTTGGATCAGTTGCGTAGGGCGGCCACTCTGGCCGACATTGGATTGGTTCCTGTCGAGGCTATTGATAGGGGGGATTTCACAAGGCATGGCCCATACCTCAATAGGAAAGGGAAGGGTAAACTGGCAGGGTTGTTAGCGAAATCCAGAAGGGGGACACTAGTACTCATGGATGTACCTCTTTTTTAGACTAATATCAGTGTCCAATGAGAAGTTCAGGCAGGCAGGTGCTAAAGAAGTCGAAAACTCAGAAGATTCTCACAACAGCAAAGTAAATAATACTGTTACCATATTTAACCAAAATATTTGTGGATAAAAGAAAAATGTAGAATCTCACAAAAGTAAAGTAAAAAATAATGTTACCATTTTTCACCAAAATATTCCAGGATTGAAGAATAAAGTGGATGAGCTCCTGGTTTGTTTAGATGACATTGAATCTGATAATGTAATAGATGTACTATGCCTGTTTGAGCATCACATTTTGTCCGATACTGAAAAGGTAAGTATTAGTGTTAATAAACTAGCTGCACATATGAGTAGTGAGAATAAGGTGAGAGGAGGAGTTGCCATATATGTCAAAAGTTATCACTGTGTAAAAAGCTTAGATCCAAAAATTTTTTGTCTAGAGCAACATATAGAAGCATGTGACTCTCAACTTAAACTGAAGGAGGGCTCTTTTATAACTGTAACAGTATATAGGTCCCCTTCAGGAAACTTTCATTCATTCCTGGGCAACGTGGATGCCTTGTTGTGCTATATGTCAGATAGGGGAAAGGAAATTATTATTTGTGGCGACTTCATTGTTGATTCACTGAAAGGGTGTTATAGGAAGAATGACCTGGAAGTCTTGCTCAGGCTTTCAATTTGACATCTGTCATTAATTTTCCTACTCTGGTTGTAAAGAACAGCAGCACATTCATAGATAACACTTTTATAGACAAAGATAAGTTTAAAAACATAAATTCTTGTCCTGTTGAGAATGGCCTTTCTGATCATGGTGATCAGCTAGTTACAGTATATGACATAGCTCATTTCAGTAATTCAAAACTACCCTCCAAAGTTGTGCATTCAATTAAGGACTCAACAATTAGAAATATCAGAGAAAATCTTCAGCAGTTAGACTGGGATGAGGTGTACACGAAACCCGATGCTAATATAAAATATTACTTACTTCTTGATACACTTGTAAGAGAATTTGAAAACTGTTTCCCCAAGAAAGTACTTAAATCTACTTACAAGAAACCATGCAAAAAACCTTGGCTCACTAAAGGAATAAAAATATCTTGAAACCACAAAAGGGAACTGTATCTAACAACAAGAAAGAGTAAAGACCCAGAAACAGCCAAATATTATAAAAACTACTGTGCTACATTAAGAAAAGTTATTAAAAAGTCCAGAAGCATTGCATCATGTTTGACATTAATACCTCTGATAACAAAGTCAAAACAATTTGGAATATTATTACAAGGGAGACAGGGCAACCAAGAGTACAGGACGACGGCGTTACCATCAAAGCGAATGGAAACTTGACAATCAACAAGTCGGAAGTCGAAAACATTTTGAATAATCATTTTTTAAATATTGTAGAGAAAATAGGATCTAAATGTTCATTAGAAGAAGCAAGGCAGTTAATTGAAGAATCCTTACCCACACCATTTGATACAATTGAAATTCCACGCACCTCTCCTTCTGAAATCAGGAAAATAATAAACTCTCTCGAGAATAAAAGCTCACATTGAATTGATGGCATTTCCAGCAGGATAATAAAGGCTTAGTCCCAAGAGATAAGTGGGGTTCTTAGCCCCATATGTAATAGCTCTGTGAAGCAGGGTGTTTCCCAGATAGACTGAAGTATGCGATTGTTAAACCACTGCATAAAAAAGGGGATACGTCTGATGTCCAAAATTCTGGAAAAAAGTAATGTATTGTAGAGTAGCTTCACAC
This sequence comes from Schistocerca gregaria, assembly GCF_023897955.1. NCBI lineage: Eukaryota > Metazoa > Arthropoda > Insecta > Orthoptera > Acrididae > Schistocerca > Schistocerca gregaria. Next base: position 131,770,652 of record NC_064926.1, read on the forward strand.
CTTTGTGAAAATAAAGTTTTAACAAAATGTCAATTTGGTTTCCAGAAAGGGTTTTCAACGGAAAATGTTGTATATACTTTCAGTAATGAAATATTAAGTACTCTGAGTAACCGGAAGTCACCCATTGGGATTTTTTGTGATCTCTCAAAGGCTTTTGATTGTGTAAATCATGGAATACTTCCAGATAGGTTCAAGTACTGTGGTATAAATGGGACAGACCTCAAATTGTTTAAATTATACCTAACTGGAAGAGTGCAGAAAGTTGAAATAAGCAGTTCACATAATATGCAAGAAACTGGTGATTTCTCAAACTGGGGAACAATCAAGAATGGGGTGCCACAAGGTATGGTCTTGGGTCCCCTGCTGTTCTTAATATATATATTAATGACTTGCCATTCTATATTCACGAAGATGCAAAGCTGGTACTTTTGCCGACGATACAAGTATAGCTATCACACCCAACAGACAAGAATTAACTGGTGAAATTGTAAACGATGTTCTTCCGAAAATCATCAAGTGGTTCTCTGCAATTGGGCTCTCATTAAACTTTGACAAAACAAAGTATATATAGTTCCACACAGTAAATGGAATGACACCATTAATAAATACAGACTTCGATCATAAATCGGTAGCTAAGGTAGAATATTCAAAATTTTTAGGTGTATGCATTGATGAAGGGTTGAACTGGAAAAAACACACTGAAGATCTGCTCAAACGTTTGAGCTATTATGCTATTAGGGTCATCGAAAATTTTGGCGATGTACATCTCAGTAAATTAGCTTACCACGTCTATTTTCATTCTCTGCTTTCGTATGGCATCATATTCTTGGGTAACTCATCATTGAGTAAAAGAGTGTTCGTTGCACAAAAGCGTGTAATCAGAATAATTGCTGGACCTCATCCAACATCATCCTGCAGACACTTATTTAAAGCGCTAGAAATCTTCACTGTAGTCTCACAATATATGTATTCACTTACGAAATTTGTTATTAACAATCCGAACGAATTCAAAAGTAATAGAAGTGTACATGGCTACAACTCTAGGAGAAAGGATGATCTTCACTACTCAAGGTTAAATCTAACTTTAGCTCAGAAGGGGGTAAATTATGCTGCCACAAAAGTCTTTGGTCACTTACCTAATAGCATCAAAAGTCTGACAGATAGCCATGTAGCATTTAAAAGGAAATTAAAAGAATTTCTTAATAGCAACTCTTTCTACTCATTAGATGAATTATTGGATATAGTAAGTGGATAATTTCCCCAATCCCCACACAAAAAAATTAAAAATATTAAGTGTCAGTTAATATTATGTGTGATGTAATATCTTGTATAGACACCTTTTATTAACCTGACACGTTCCACATCATTACAAAGTGTCGTATTCATGATGTATCGAACAAGTACTAATCTAATCTAATCTAATCCGATGGGAGGTTTTGGGGTGATGGAACGCCTGGAGAACGTTACCTGCCATCATGTGTAACGCCAGTAGTGATGTACGGAGGAGGTCATGGTATGCTATGGGGATGTTTTTCGCAGTTATGGTGGTCTCCTTATAGCGCTTATGAAAACGCTAAATATCGAAGGATGTGGAGATATTTTACAGCGTATAGGAGAGGAACATTTCGGAGACAATGACTGTTTGTGTCAGCGTGGCAATGGGCCGTGCCGTAAAGCAGCATCCGCGAGGCAATGATTTGTGGACTTTCAACATTCCTGAAATCGCCTGTCCTTTCCAGAGTCCCGACCTGAGCACAATGGAACATATTTGGGGTGAGTCAGAACGTCGACTGCTCTGCAGAACCCGGCGTCCAGTATTACTACCCTCTCAGGTTTCGGCTCTTGAGGTAAAACGGGCCGTCATTCTCCCACAGACATTTACATACCTATTCTAAAGTGCCGCTAGCAGAGTCCAGAACGCCGTAAATATCTACTAACAGGCGTCTGTATTCTTTTGATCAGACAGTATATGTTTACAGCTTAAAATTTAAGGATGCTTAAGTTGACGTGTACTCTTTTGTTTAGCGAATAAGTTGTTAAATAATATACTGCTCGCCATTAAGCAACATTATGGATACGGAAAGCAACAAATTTCATATTGGCAAGATGTACTAGAGTGACATAGAATAACGGGGATGTTTGAAATGGGTAGTGGCACCCATGGGCAGTTGGCAGCACTGTGGGTTCGTGACAGTTAACGAGTAAACAGTCCGCCATTTCAGTAATCGTGGATCAGTGGAACGCACAACAGTGTACGTTAGCCATAAAAATGTTTTATAAGAACAATGATAGTTTGGTAGCGGCGCATAGGCAGTTTCGACGTTTTTATAATTTAGGACGTTATGATGCCGTTGCGTCGAATCATGCGATAAAATGTTGGATTAATTACTTTGAAGAGACTGGATCTGCCCTCAAAAAGAAACAAACAGGACAATCAAGAAGTGTGCGTCCTCCAGCGAACATTGGGTGCTGCATGCGAGTCTCTCTTGCGGAGCTCAGGGCGTTCAATTAGTAATCAAGCAGAAGTGATTGGAATGTCCCGGGAGAGTGTTTGCAGAATTCTTCATCTTGATTTAAAATTTCATCCGTACAAACTACACAGCTGGTGCAATAATTGGAGGGCAACAATTACCGGTTACAATTAGGATTCTACCAACAAATGACAACAAAAATAAACAATGACGATGAATTTCTAAACAAGTTGTGGCTGTCAGATGAGGCACATTTTCATCTCACAATTTATGTGAATACACAGAAGTTCCATTACTGGGCAAACACAAATCCTAAGGACGTTCATGAGCGCCCTTCATACGCTAGTAAAGTGGACAGTCCCATGTTTCATCACATGGGATTATCAGACCGTATTTTTTCGCAAATGAACAGGGAAACACAATAACTCTGAATGTGTGCTGTTACTTTTTAGAGCTCTCATATGTTCTGTGTACCCTATGTAGTGTGCCTGACAGGAGTTGCAAGTGAGTTGTCTGAGGTTTTTCTGACTGGTCTTAGTCTTTTCTGAATTGTATTGTTTGTTCTGAATGTTACTGGGATCCCTTGCTTTTTCAAAATGTTTACTATTCTATGTGATATATTGTTATTGTATGTTAGTGTGTAACATCTCTCTCTTTATTCTGAAGTGGTGTGTTCTGCTGTGTTGTCTGTGTGTACTGCATGTTCATTTTTTACGTTGTTGTTGAGTTTGTTTGTGATGTCTGTTTTGTAGTCGTTCTCAACAGCAATTTGTTTGATTATATTTAGTTCCTGTGTGTAGTTTTCTGGTTTAAGAGACGTTCTGTTTATCCTGTGGAGCATGTGTGTGAAACTGGCATATTTATGCGCTGTCGGGTAGTTGGATGAGATGTGGATAACAGTGCTTGTGGATGTGGGTTTTCTGTAGATGGAGAATTCATGTTGGTAGTTGTTTCTTGTCATTGTAAGATCCAAGAAATTTAGTTTCTAGTTCTTTCTGTTTCCATTGTGAAGTGGATTTATGGGTGTACTGAGAATCTCAATGTAGACAAGTGCAATGTGCTGCGAATACATAGAAAGGAAGATCCCTTATCATTTAGCTACAATATAGCAGGTCAGCAACTGGAAGCAGTTAATTCCATAAATTATCTGGGAGTACGCATTAGAAGTGATTTAAAATGGAATGATCATACAAAGTTGATCGTTGGTAAAGCAGATGCCAGACTGAGATTCATTGGAAGAATCCTAAGGAAATGCAATCCGAAAACAAAGGAAGTAGGTTACAGTACGCATGTTCGCCCACTTCTTGAATATTGCCCACCAGTGTGGGATCTGTAGCAGATAGGGTTGATAGAAGAGATAGAGAAGATCCAACGGAGAGCAGCGCGCTTCGTTACACGATCATTTAGTAATCGCGAAAGCGTTACGGAGATGATAAACTCCAGTGGAAGACTCTGCAGGAGAGACGCTCAGTAGCTCGGTACGGGCTTTTGTTGACGTTTCGTAAACATACCTTCACCGAAGATCAAGCAGTATATTGCTCCCTCCTATGTATGTCTCGCGAAGAGACCATGAGGAAAAAATCAGAGATTAGAGCCCAGACAGAGGCATACCGACAATCCTTCTTTCCACGAACAATACGAGACTGGAATAGAAGGGAGAACCGATAGAGGTACTCAAGGTACCCTCCACCACACACCGTTAGGTGGCTTGCGGAGTATGGAAGTAGGTGTAGATGTAAATGTTGATGTTACTGCGTAGCTCTTCTATCCTATTATGTGTTTCCTCTATAAGAGAGATTAGTCATCCACGTATTGGTACCAGTAGATTATTTTGTACCCTCCTTGTTGTACAATGTTATTGAATATTATGTTCTCTATATGGTCCAAGAAAATGTTGGCTAAGACTCCACTGATGGGGGACCCGATGGGTATACCCGCTTGTTACAAGTAGAAGTTGTTGTTGAAAGTTACGTTCTTACGAATGATGCTTCTCAGAATTCCAGCCCAGTTTGCAGAGAGTAGGTCGGCCCCTGGTTGCAGGTGGGTCACTGCGTCTCAGAGGAGGTGACCGAGCGACGGCGGCCGCGGCTTCTGACGCGAGTAGCGGTCTGCTTTCTCCGCGGAGTCTGTTTACGCCGCTTTCCTGCGGACGCCACCGCAGCGCCGCCGGTGCTGCGCTCTCGCGCGCGACCACAAAAATCTCCGCACGGGAGCGCGCCGGGGGCAGAGGGCGGGCGTCGCCTGCGCGTGCGTCGGCCGCGCCGATAGGTGGCAGTGACGCGTGGAGGCGGGGGGCGGGGCGGAGGCGGAGGCAGCGCCGGCGCCGGCGGGCTGCGGCTTTCCTCGCGGAGAAAGCAGCCGGCGACACTCGGGGACGCAGAGGTGCCGGCCGATAACGGCTGGGCTGCGACCACCGAGGAAAGCGCGTGTGCGGCGGGCGCAGGTGAAAGCACGCGACACCCCACCGAAACTGTCCGAGCGTCTCGTACCACGCAGCTTGTTACAGGGACCAGGAAACTGATCCTTGTTCTGAAACTTCTTCAGAGATGCTGACATTCTACACTGCCATTTCACTTGGTTCAAATGCACTATAGGACTTAACATCTGAGGTCATCAGTCCCCTAGAACTTAGAACTACTTAAACCTAACTAACCTAAGGACATCACATACATCCATTCCCGAAGCAGGATTCGAACCTGCGACCGTAGTGCCTAGAACCGCTCGGCCACATCGGCCGGCGATCCAGTTTATTGATGCAACAGTGCATATGAGGTACACCAAGTGATTACACTTACAGATCAATAGCACGACCGGTTCTGAGATATCAGGCATAATGGAAGACACACATTAGTAAGTGGTGTTGCCTCCAAGGGTGGCATTCTAGGCGCTGACTCTGGCATTCAGTCGATCGTACAGTTGGCGAATACTGTCCTGGGATACGCTATGCCGCGCCTGCTCGACATGCTCACATACACTCAAACTCCGCTTTCAGGCCACGAGTGGCCTACCGGGACCATTCGACTGCCGTGTCATTCTCAGTGGAGGATGAGGATAGGAGGGGCGTGGCGTCAGCACACCGCTCTCCCGGTCTTTATGATGGTATTCTTGACCGAAGCCGCTACTATTCGGTCGAGTAGCTCCTCAGTTGGCATCACGAGGCTGAGTGCACCCCGAAAAATGGCAACAGCACATGGCAGCCTGGATGTTCACCCATCCAAGTGCCGACCACGCCCAACAGCGCTTAACTTCGGTGATCTCAGGGGAACCTGCACATACACTACTGGCCATTGAAATTGCTACACCACGAAGATGACGTGCTACAGACGGGAAATTTAACCGACAGGAAGAAGATGCTGTCATATACAAATGATTAGCTTTTCAGAGCATTCACACAAGGCTGGCGCCGGTGGTGACACCTACAACATACTGACGTAAGGAAAGTTTCCAACCGATTTCTCATACACAAACAGCAGTTGACGGGCGTTGCCTGATGAATCGTTGTTGTGATGCCTCGTGTAAGGAGGAGAAATGCCTACCATCACGTTTCCGACTTTGATGAAGCTCGGATTATAGCGTTGGTCGAGATCCAATGACTGTTATCAGAATATGGAATTGGTTGGTTCAAGAGGGTAATACGGAACTCCGTGCTGGATCCCAACGGCCTCGTATCACTAGCAGTCGAGATGACAGGCATCTTATCCTCATGGCTGTAACGGATCGTGCTGCTACGTCTCGATCCCTGAGTCAACAGATGGGGACATTTGCAAGACAACAAACATCTGCACGAACAGTTCGACGACGTTTGCAGCAGCATGTACTATCAGCTGCGGTTACCCTTGATACTGTATCACACTGAACGACGAACCTGGGTGCACGAATGGCAAAACGTCATGTTTTCGGGTGAATCCAGGTTCTGCTTACAGTATCATGATGGTCACATCCGTATTTGGCGACATCAAGGCCGTTATTACGGCCAGAGGTGGTTCTTTTGGATACTGATTTCTCGGATCTATGGACCGAAATTGCATGAAAATGTAATCGCATGTCAGTTCTGGTATAATATATTTGTCGAATGAATAGTCGTTTATCATCTGCATTTCTGCTTGGTGTAGCAATTTTAATGACCAGTAGTGTATTTCCGTAAGAGCTATTGGTAGACGAGTCGCACGAGTCAGTTCTTGTCCCATTGGAGACAAGTCTGTAGACCATGCTGGCCAGGGAAGTTGTTGCACGTGTTGCACAGCACGTTGAATTTTACGTGCAGCGTTTGGGGCCAATGTGTCTTGTACTAATGCATTCTACGAGACAGTGCTCACCAGGTCTACATCGTACAGGTAAACGACCATCACTTGCGTGACGGCTGAATCATCGCTGAAGACTACAGGGCGCCATTCCATCCTCCAAGTGATCCTCTGACGGCAGTAGTCGAGCTGTCACATCGGTGGTGTGGCGTAAGTGGAAGACGGGTAAATCCCAGGTAGTCCCAGGGCTAACAGCCGGTTTGCAACAGTTCGCATTGAAACGTCTGAGCTACAAGCCCTCTTATCTGTGCTGTGGTAGCTGTACGATATGATACTACTGTGCATACAATATGACGATCCCAGTAGGCGTCTGTGCTGCGTGGTGTCCAGAACGTCATTTATGAGTGTGAGAATGTTCACTTGACCACTGACACCAGCATCGTTGCACAACTGACGCAACACGACCAACTTGTGTGGAATCTCTCGGAAAGGACCACCCCCCCCCCCCCCCCCCCCCCCCGACAATTTCGCCCCTTTCAAACTCGCTCGCTTGGCTGTGGCGAAAGCAAGTGCGTTATCGTGGCATGGTTGCCTGTTTCCTTCACATGTTTGCACCACACTAAGCCATCTGGCGGTGAGCATTCCCTATTAAAGGGTAGACACAGATGGCGCTTTGGTAGCTATAGCACTACCAAATCTGTTTGCGGACGACTCTGAGACCATCACCACTACATATACTATGCCCTAGGTGACATATGCCGTCTTCGGATCAAAATCGACGTCATCTTTCCAGATCTACTTTTTTTTCGGCAGCGTATGTTACTAAATAGCTAAAACAACCACCCGATTCCAGTTGAAGATTGCCTGTCTAACTACGTCCATGGGGAAATAAAAATTTCGTTTTGTGTATTCGATATAATTATTGACGGGATATAAAAATTTATGGTGCCACAGAAGAATGTCGACAATTCAGTGGACTGATAAAAAAAAAAGGAATGAGGACGTTCTCTGGAAAATCTGTGAGGAAACGAATACATGGAAAATACTGAAAATAAGAAGGGACGGGATGGTAGAGCATCTGGTAAGACACCAGGGAACAACTTCCGTAGTACTAGAGGGAGCCGTAGAGGGTTAAAACCGTCAAAGAAAAATTCCAACAAATAATTGAGGATGTAAGTTTCAAGTGCTACTCTGAGATGAAGAGGTTGGCACAGGAGAGGAATTCGTAGCAGGCCGCACAACACCAGTCAGAAGACTGATGACAAAAAATTTAAAATGCTGTCGTTACCTACTCATTAAGGAGCATAAGTGCACGCCAAAGATCTGGCGCTGTAACTCAATTATTAAATTTATGTACTGTGTGTAAGTGTTGAGGCAGCAAACATAGCTCACGGCGCGTAAATTACACAGATAGTATTCACCCAGTATTTGAGAATGCGAGCACCTAGTGACTGCCAATAATATTTATACATATGTTCATATCTTTCCGAAACTTTTTGTCATTGACGCCCGCGACAAAATAGTGTAATGAAAAAAGTTTATCGATCACCCGATTCCAGCTGAAGATTGCCTATCTAACTACATCCATGGGGAAGAAAACGAGGAATCAAAACACCCCCAAAGAAAGAGAAACAACATCAGACTAAGGAGAAAAGACCATGTATGGGAACCTCTAAACGAAGAAGATGTAAAAGAAGTAATAAAAGCACCGAAGAACAAGAAAGCAGCAGGACCCGGTAATATATATAATGAACATATAAAAGATGTGAAAGAGGCCCTCCAACACGTATGGATCAAACTATTCGACAAATGCCTGGAACTTGGAAGTATTCCAACCCAATGCAGACACTCGACAATAAAAGTTCTCTACAGAGGTAGAGGAAACCCAACGGACCCAAACAAGTACAGAGGAATAGCCCTGGAAAATACTCACAAGATGTTTTCAAAGATAATTACACAAAAAATCGAAGCCTCTGTGGACAGTCATCTCCCAGAATGACAAATGGGTTTCAGATCTGGAAGATCAACACTTGCGGCAGTCAGACTTCTTGTAAACAACATTGACGAAACGCTTCAAAAGAAACAAATGTTCTACAAAAGTGTTCATAGACTTTACCAAAGCCTTTGACCTACTGGAAAGAGATCTCATAGTCCGAAAACTGGAAAACACAATGGGAGAAGATAACGTATGCGCAAGAATAATAAAGTCAATCCTCGAATACAACTTAATCACAATATCAGAAACGTCTCTTTTGTGAACCTCATTCTGCAATCGAACGGAGTCTTACAGGGTGACCCAATGACCCCTTTGCTGTACATTCTTGCCACTGAAGTACTGCGAATAGGAGAAAATGAAGGTGATGTATGCGTATATGCATACTCTGACGACATAGCCGTGGGTTCAACAGATATACATAAGCTGCAGAAAACCATTGAGAAAATAGACAAATGGTGCAGTGACACAAACTATACATAAACATAACAAAGACAGAAATGGTGAATTTCATAAAATGAGGCAAAACACCCAAGAATGCGGAAATCAACATCAGAGGACAAAAAATAAAAATCTCGTCAGGCTTTAAATACCTAAGGGTGACATTGCAACCAACAGCCAGATGCTTCACAAAACATACAACAGAACGTGAAGCCCAAGCAATAATAGCAACAGAGGACATCAAAAACATTCGCCTACTCAGTCTAGAAACAGCCATAAAATTATGCAACGCAAAAATCCTGCCAGTCCTAGCCTATGGGATGGAGGTTATATGGGACCACCTGACAGAAAAAAACGTAGAAATACTAGAAAAGGTAAAATCGACTTATCTAAAAAGAGCACTACGTATTTCAAAGACAACAAGATCCAGACTAGTGTACCTGCTAGCGAGAAAGACATTCCTAATTGAAGATATCAAACTTCGATATATGATGCCACACACCAGGACTTCCAGAAATCAACTGAAGATCATAGAGGACAAACGAGAAAAAGTATGGCCGGAGTTTTATGGCACCGAAGCAATGACGAACCGCTCAAGGGCAGCATCAAACTTCGAGCTGCGACATGTCGTAACTAGATTTTCTATGGCTTTCATCATCTAATTTGCAAAAACAAAACTTATCACGACCCAATTACAACATGTGTATGTGAACTGTGTAACGACGCGTGTGAACGATATCACATAGAACTGTGCAGTAAAAGAGTGAAATCGATAAATGAATATTCAAAAATGTAAAATGTTAAGCAAAGTAATTGTATATGGCTATTTGGCTGTAATTTAATTAAATAAAGAAGTTTATCGGCCTACACTTTAGCTCTTAATGCACAAAAAGTAAAGATTCGGCATGCCGTTCTAATTTATTAATTATTTATTACTAATTTGATTTGCAACACATTTTGCAGACAGTATACACAACCGCTACGGTCGCAGGCTCGAATCCTGCCTCGGGCATGGATGTGTGTGATGTCCTTAGGTTAGTTAGGTTTAAGTAGTTCTAAGTTCTAGGGGACTGATGACCTCGGAAGTTAAGTCCCATAGTGCTCAGAGCCATTTGAACCATTTTTCGGTGAATGATCTCCGAAAATAAAGGAAACGAGAGTTAAAAATTAAACATAGTTACTGTCTTTTAAAGTAATCTCGATTAGCTACAACACACTTCTGACGTCAGTTGCAACGCTGTTGGAAACTGTCAACAAACGCTCCTTGTGGAATCGCTGGAAGCACCTTGATAACGCCAGGCGTCTGCGAAGCCAAAGCCTTTCAGACTAATTTAAGGCGAGGAAGAAAAAGAGATCTACGGGTGCCATCTGGAGAATAAGGAGGGTGCTGACGAACAATGAGCTCGCTTTGAGCGAGATAGTTGAGCATGGAGACGTCGCAGATATACAAAGATATACAAAGCGAGGCTTCAAGTGATTGCACAAGAAGCTTTTACTGACAATTTCGAACCAGTTTTTGGTGTTGCTGAGGAACAGTCATACAGTAAGTTTTAAATTAACACACCGCCATTTGACTGTACTGTTGTTTATTTAATTTTCAATTAAAAAAAAGGCTTCGAACAGCTTTACAACCGATGCCAGTAGTGTGTTGTAGCTAAAGGTGATTACTTGAAAGACCAGTAAAAGTAATTATTTTCTGAGATTATTCACCGAACGTTTCCAGCGTTACTTGTAGTTCAGCAATTATGATGTCATAAACATTGAGATGTGTGAAAAAAAATAGCTTTTAGTAAAACGGGGTGCCAATTACTCGTTCAGTGTGGAGTGTTACTTACATCCCACAAACCTTATCTAGATTTATTCTTGCTTCCAGTCCCACGAAATAAATGAAAGGAAAACAGTTTACTGATTACTAAATATTCGTTGTTCCTAGAGTAAAACTTTGGTATCAATCATGAGTTTTAGTTTATTTCTTTATTAATATTTTTCCCTTATCTATTTCTCAGACAGCATCCACATATACCACAAGAGTCGTAAAAAGTTATATCACTGATATTCTGATCAGACGGAACAATAATCGTCCGGCCATAACTACGATTTCTTCGATTGCTTTTGGAAATGGCTCATCTGAACTACAACAAATGAAATATTGGTTCACTGTATTACATGAATGATAAAAATACTTACTTAACTCGATACAATCCTATGCCACAGAAGTGCTTGATAATATACAACTCTCATTGACTATCAAGGAATCACTTGATTGTTCTCTTGAAGTACGAGGAAAATGTTTAATGTTTAATGTTTACAGAAGTACATTTCCATCTGAGACACGACCAACTCTTCAGTCCCACTAGATGATATTAACTGCTTCAGCTGATATCATGAATTGGGCAGAGCGCTTCCGTGCTCGGCTCCATGTTGACCTCCGTGCTGCGCTGAGAGAGGGACCGTGTCTTCCTCAGCCTCTCCCATTCCTCACTGTAGATGCAGCGAGACATAGCTGATAACCGTGGTATCGACACATATTGCTGACTGTGGTGTGGCACCACATTCTTTAGACGATACCACAGATGACACACTGATTAGGACAAAAACCAGTTTCATAGAAAAAATGTTTATAGAATTTAAAAAGAGCTGCGATGTGAGATATTTCTCATGTGAGTACTGTATATGGCCTATGATTACCCAATAAAAAAATAAACGTGGCAGTCATTAAAACTGACATTGTACTCTGTTCAGGAATATGAGCAACTATGGATACATTTAACGAAGAGTTAACCAATTTATTGATGGTAAAACGATTATTGTTAGAGATTCAGAATAATTTAGCGTCAAGGTTAATCAATTGTTTGTAACAGAATTGTTGTTATTTCCTTCCCAACATCGATAGTGAGTAACCGTAATCAGTAACATCAGCATCGGCTTCTCGCGATTACGAAAATTGTATTTGAGTTTTAGAGTTGAATTGTTCATTAGTCTGCAATAATCCTAAACCAATAAAACCTTAAAAGTTTCACATGTTTAACTTCAAATATTTATCTCATTAACACATTTGTGAGGTAATCAAACGCTTGAAGCTGTTTTATGCGTGGGAGTACGACGCTTTAAAAAATCGGGAAGGGAAAAAGTTGGTGTTGCTGGTAACCCCCAAGTTGGTACTAACAGGAGTAGTGTCTACCAATAGGATCACTGATTTTGCTCGTCTTTCGCACGATTATAGTACGAGATACTGTGAGGATCCAAAACGATTGTGATTTCCCGCCTATTAGTATCTTCGGAACACAATACAGGGGTAGTTCTGCGTGGCATGATTCTGAAAGTCCCTGGTAGTTTTCCGGACGACATATCTGCACGAGAATGCGCATTTCCCGCGAATTACAGACCGATGTTGTGGACCTCAAGGCCGGTGGCGACCCAGGTATACACTGCTACGCCAGAACATTATACCACCTACGTAACAGCCAGTATATCCACCTTCGACACGGATAACAGCGGTGACGCGTAATTTCATGGAACCAATGAGGCCTTGGTAGGTCGCTGGAGGGAGCTAGCACCGCAACTGCGCACACAAGTCACCTAATTTTCGTAAATTCTGGAAAAGGGGGCGATGAGCTCTGACGCCACATTCACATGCCAGGTGCGTTTGACCAGGTTCACATCTGTTGAGCTGAGAGACCAGCTCATCTATTGGAACTCATCACTGTGTTCCTCGAACTACCCCTTTACACGTATGGTCTTGTGACAAGCCGCGTTATCTTCTTGAAAAATGTCACTGCCGACAGGAAACATGATAGTCAATGAAACAGGAAAGAAGAGAAAAAGGGGGGAGGGGAGAGATAAGTAGCGGTATAGTGGCACCTGAAGTAGCCTTTGCCACACACCAAAGCTGGTTTCTGGAGTATACTTCCTCCTGAAGTGATAGTTCAGCCAGCTATGCAGAGAAGTTTCTGTGAAGTTTGGTAAGGAAGAGAGAGGTACTCTCTGAGGGAGGACTGTGCCCGGATAGCGCAGCTGGCAAGAGCATTACCACAAAGGACAAGGTTACAGGTTGAAATCTCAGTTCGTCCCACCTTAAACCTGTCAGAAAGCACCGTATTTACAAAAAAACAAACCCCTGAAGTCCATAACGCCATCTGCGCATGCGAATTTACAGTAAAGAGTTTTCTGACTGGTACTGGAAGTGTGTGTTACTTAGATTAAAAAATCCATTAATGTGTCGATGTCTTCTCGTTTCCAACGAGTATAACATATCTCTAATTCGTGCTCTGACAGATACAAAAAAATTTCAAATATACCTTCATTTTCATTGAGCTGCCATTAATCAAATGAATGCATACCTTCATATTGCTTTCACTTACAGAAGTAACTTTCAGATCATACACGATTAATTCATTAATTCTCGTATTCAGCTTTAACAACTTTCGCGTGCTCTACATGTACTCTTTTAAGTGATTTATTGAATTTCGCATTAATAAAAATGATGTGTGGAGTATATACAGGGTGGTCCATTGATCATGACCGGGCCAAATTTCTCGCGAAATAAGCATCAAACAAAAAACTACAAAGAACGAAACTCGTCTAGCTTGAAGGGGGAAACCAAATGGCGCTATGGTTGGCCCGCTAGATGGCGCTGCAATAGATCAAACAGATATCAACTGCGTTTTTTTAAATAGGAACCTCCATTTTTTATTACATAAGAAATATGAATGTTTTAGTTGGACCGCTTTTGTCGCTTTGTGATTGATGGCGCTGTAATAGTCACAAACATATGGGTCACGATTTTAGACCAAAAGTTGCTAACAGGTAGGTTTTTTTAAATTAAAATAAAGAACGTAAGTGCGTTTGAACGTTTTATTTCGTTTGTTCCAAAAGTGATACATGTACCTTTGTGAAATTATCATTTCTGAGGACGAATGCTGTTACAGCGTGATTACCTGTAAATGCCACATTAATGCAATAAATGCTCAAAATGATGTCCATCAACTTCAATGCATTTGGCAATACGTGTAACGACATTCCTCTCAACAGCGAGTAGCTCGCTGTGGTGTCACCGCCAGACACCACGCTTGCTAGGTGGTAGCCTTTAAATCGGCCGCGGTCCGGTAGTATACGTCGGACCCGCGTGTCGCCACTATCAGTGATTGCAGACCGAGCGCCGCCAAACGGCAGATCTAGAGAGACTTCCTAGCACTCGCCCCAGTTGTACAGCCGACTTTGCTAGCAATGGTTCACTGACTAAATACGCTCTCATTTGCCGAGACGATAGTTAGCATAGCCTTCAGCTATGTTATTTGCTACGACCTAGCAAGGCGCCATTATTGGTTACTATTGATATTGTAAATCATGTACCGTCAAGAGCGACGTTCGTCATTAATGGATTGAAGTTAAGTATTCTACCAGCTACGTCCGTTTTTCTGAAGTCTAATGTCCTTGTCCTGTCCAGACCTCACGCCAGCCTGCGTGAGCTAAAACGCGTGCCTTACGGCCTCCTCTAGTAACACGGTGTTGGCTCTCCTGCCAACCACAACATTGGCGACGAGGCAAAACTGCGTTCTTATCGATATTCCCTTGATTTACTTGTGTAATGGATTCGCCACGCTCTCCAGATGTACTGTCCGAATTTTATCGCTTACAGAATCAGCAGACGCAGGCATTACTGGATGCCCTTGGACAGCTCGTCCAGAGTCAACGTGCAATGCAAAACGATGCGGCAGCCGCCGCTCCACCGCTAGCGCAGCCACAAAACGCTGTTGCACCAACTTTTCGCCCTTTTGTTGCTGTACTGGAAACCTGGACGGAGTGGTCACGCCAATTTGGATTCCATCTCGCCGCCTACAGAATTCAAGGTAACGAGCGGCAGCCTTTTTTGTTATCTTCCGTTGGGGTGACCACGTACCGTGTGATAGTCAATTTATTCCCCGCCGCGACGTAGCAACTCTGTCCTATGAAGAAATTTTGTCTGCATTAGATGCATATTTCAAAGAATCAGTCAATGTAGTTGCGAAAGGGTATACCTTCTTTCGTACAAAAGGTACGGCAGGTCAGACTAATCGGGAGTGGGTGGCAACCTTGCAAGTCCTTACTAGGGATTGTGCTTTTGAGTGTCAATGTGGACTCCCTTATTCAGATACTATGATACGTGATGCAATTGCACAGAACGTTTCTGTTGTTCGTATAAGGGAACAGATTTTGAAACTAGTCAATCCCTCCCTTCAACAAGTGATGGACATATTGGATCGGCAGGACACACTTGACTTTGCTCAGGAATCATTTGAAACTTCGCCAGCAGTATGTCAGGTTAACCGGCCCGCCGGCGCGAGCTGCACGGAACAGTAAACAGCCCTCGCGCCCGGCCGCGCCGCTGCCGCCAGGCTCTCAGCCACGTGGGCCGCGCAGGCAAACAAATGCAGTGATCAAATCATGCTGCCGTGTGCTACTAAACATTCGCGTGAGAATTGCTCGTCACGCCAAGCTATTTGCTTTTATTGTAATAAAAAAAGGACATGTTCAGAGTGTTTGTCAGCAAAAGCTCAGATCGGAAGCTCAAAACCCTTCCAGGCCCTCTGCTTCGCGCCGGAATCGGAATCGAACCAAGGATACTCAGGCTCGCGAAACTTCGCCCATGGAAATTCATGTAGTTCATTCCACTCCGCCCAGTGCCACTCTCTCTAACAGTGACTGTGTTCGTCCCAAAAATAGTATGCGTCGGCATCGCCGGAACTCCCGTCAAGTCGCAAGTGATTATGTACCAGTGTCAGTTCACATTGCACGAGACAGTCGCTCTTGTCGTCAGCAGGACAATAAACTTTTTGTAGACTTGGACATTAACGGCAAAGTGATACCATTCCAGCTCGATACAGGAGCTGCAGTTTCACTGATCAATCAAGACACTTACAAACTGCTGGGCACACCTCCGTTGCGTGCCGCAAATGTTAAGTTAACTAGCTATTCAAGTCAAGAGATCCCTGTGTTAGGAGAATGCAGCCTTCTTGCAACATACAAAGGACAAACAAAACTTGTGTCGTTTTACGTCCTTCGTTCTTCTTCTGCAGTGAACTTATTTGGTTTCGATTTATTTCAGTTGTTTCACTTGTCTATAGTAAATCAGGTCCTATCAGTGAACCAGACTGTGCCTTCAGACAGTGTTTCTCGTCTATGTGAAGAATTTGCAGACATTTTTGCACCGGGTCTCGGTTGCGCTAAGAACTATAAAGCACATTTGGAACTGAAAGTAAACGCGAACCGAAATTTTTCAGAGCGCGCAATGTTCCCCACGCATTGCGTGATGAGCTTGAAAAAACATTACACGATTTGGAATCACAAGGTGTAATTGAACGTGCGCAGGCTTTTCCCTGGGCATCACCCTTAGTAATTTTGCCAAAACCTTTCGGAAAGCTGAGACTTTGTGTGGACTTCAAGGCAACAGTGAATCCACAACTAGTGATTGCACCTTTTCCTTTACCCCGCCCGGAAGACGTTTTTGACAAACTGTGCCCGGGTAAATATTTTTGGAAGTTGGACCTAGCAGATGCGTACTTGAAAATACCGGTGGACGAAGAATCCCAGCGCGTTTTGGTGGTTAACACGCATCTTGGCTTGTATCGATTCAAACGACTGCCATTCGGGTGTGCATCCGCCCCTGCATTGTTTCAGCAATATCTACAAACTGTTTGTGCCTCGGTCCCTACTGCAGCAAATTATCTGGACGATATTGTGATCTCTGGAAAGACGGAAGAAGAACATTTGGCCAATCTCAGAACATTATTTCAGGTCTTGCGACAAAATGGTCTTCCAATGCGAAAGGACATATGTGTGTTTTTTGCTCGGGACTTACCATACTTGGGACATGTACTCAATGCCCAAGGCATACATCCCAGTCCCACGCACCTTCGTTCCATACAAGACTTGCCTTCGCCGCAGAATTTGAAGCAGCTACAGAGTGTGCTTGGACAAATCAACTATTATCATAAATATGTGCCGCATGCCCCTTCCATTTCAGCTCCGCTTCATCGCTTACGCCGTAAGGGTGTTCCGTTCGTCTGGACGACGGAATGCGAACGCACCTTTCGCCAGTTGAAATTGGCTTTGCTTTCCAATACTTGCCTTACGCCGTTCGATCTCCAGAAGCCCCTTTTGTTGATGGTGGGTGCATCGGATTTCGGGATCGATGCTGTGCTTGCCCACAAAGATGGATCGCACGATCGTCCTATTGCTTTTGCGTCCAAATTGCACTCGTCTGCGCAAAGAAACTATTCACAGATCGAGAAAGAAGCATTGGCTCTCGTAATTGGTGTTACAAAGTTTCATGATTTCTTGTATGGTCGTCACTTTACCATAATCACAGATCACAAACCTTTGACATCGCTTTTTCATCCGACCAAGCCTGTACCTCAACGTACAGCGCATAAATTCGTTCGCTGGTCTATTTTCCTCCCGCAGTACCGCTACGATATCTTGTATCGGTCCACTGCTAATAACGGAAACGCCGATGCGTTGTCCCGCTTCCCTGTTGCTGAGGATAGGGCATTCGATTCCTCCGAACGTGCTTGCATGTTCATTGATGCGGAAACCGATGACGTGGTCGAATCGTTTCCGATTGATTTTCGTCGTGTAGCTACAGCTACAGCTGCCGACCCTGTCCTTGCTCCCGTTCTGCGTTTTGTTGCTACGCAATGGCCCTTGTCAAAGTCACGGATCGGGGACCCGTTGGTTCGCCGATTTTTTGCTCACAAGGCGAGACTTTTTGTACGACGTGGTGTTTTGCTGTTGCGTTCTGATAATGATCAGTCCAGGGTCGTGGTACCACGTTCGTTACAGTCCTCTGTCTTACAGCTTCTCCACCAAGGACATTGGGGTATAGTGAGAACGAAACAACTTGCTCGTCAGCACTGTACTTGGTTCGGAATCGATGCCGCGATTACGAATATGTGCTCTTCTTGCATGGTGTGTGCCGAACAACAATCAGCACCACCGCGGAAATTCTTTGCATGACCAAAAGCCACTTCCCATTGGCAACGCTTACACACCGATTTTGCTGGTCCATTCTGGAATGCTCGATGGTTAGTTGTGGTAGATTCATTCAGTAATTTTCCTTTTGTTGTCCGGATGTCTTCCACGACGTCATCTGCCACCATCCAAGCGTTATCGGCTATCTTTTGCATTGAAGGTCTTCCATAGACTATTGTTTCCGACAATGGCCCACAATTCATGTCCGCAGAATTTCAGTCATTCTGCAAGGCCAATGGTATTCAACATCTGACGTCCGCGCCGTTTTCGCCACAGTCAAACGGTGCCGTTGAACGATTGGTCAGGACTTTCAAGTCACAGATGTTGAAGTTGAAAGAGTAGCATTCTCGGGAGGACGCGTTGTTGCTCTTTTTGTCCTCGTATCGCTCTCAGCCCCGAGATGGTCGCACGCCGGCTGAGTTGCTCCACGGTCGTCATCATCGAACCTTGCTACATCCGTCGCATCAGGTTCCTGTGCAGCGGCAGACACCTGCTTTTGCTCCAGGCGACGTTGTCTACTATCGCCACTATCGAGGTTCACGCCGTTGGTTCGAAGGGCGCATTCTTCGCTGCCTCGGCAGCGATATGTATCTGGTTTTGGGGGCCTCTGGTGAGGTGCGTCGGCATCTCAATCTGCTGCGCCTCTGTCGTCGCACGGGATCTGCCGCTCGCCGTCTGCTTTCAGCGACGGTGCCGTCCGCTCAGCGCCCCGGGGACCCATCTACTGGCTCGCCTCAGCCCCAGGTGTTACCAACGCTGCCTTCCATTTTGCCCCATGGCGACGCGCCGCCCTCGCCACCGCCGCCGCCACCGCCGCCTGTTCTCCCGCCGGCGACGCCCGCAGTGGACGCGTCGCTGCAACCGCCGGGCGCCTCCCTGGGTCACGCGCCGCCGATCGCTTTCCGTGACCAGTTGTCCTCCGACATGGAACTCTTGCCCGCTCCGGACCATATGTCGTCTTCGCCCGTCGGGTGCCCCGGTCGACCCTTCGGCCCTTCTGTCTCTCTACGGGCGCATACACCGCATGTTGGCGTGCACCCTGGAGCAGGTTTTCAGGCGTTTCCTAGTCCCCCGCGGTCCGAATGGCAGGGTGCGGGTGACACAGTCTCACCTGTTGTTAGGTTCCCCACCTCGTCGCATACGTCAACATGGGGTCCTCCCCACGGCGGGCAGAAGCCTCATGCCACAACCGTACGCCGATTTGCGGAGGAGGAATGTGGTGTCACCGCCAGACACTACACTTGCTAGGTGGTAGGCTTTAAATCGGCCGCGGTCCGGTAGTATACGTCGGACTCGGGTGTCGCCACTATCAGTGATTGCAGACCGAGGGCCGCCACACGGCAGGTCTAGAGAGACTTCCTAGCACTCGCCCCAGTTGTACAGCCGACTTTGCTAGCAATGGTTCACTGACTAAATACGCTCTCATTTGCCGAGACGATAGTTAGCATAGCCTTCAGCTACATTATGTGCTACGACCTAGCAAGGCGCCATTATCAGTTAATATTGATATTTTGTAAATCATGTACAGTCAAGAGCGATGTTCGTCATTAATGGATTAAAGTTAAATATTCCAACAGCAACGTCCGTTGTTTCTAAATTCTATTTTCCTTGTCCTGTTGCAGACCTCACGCCAGCCTGCGTGATCTAAAACGCGTGCCTTTCGGCCTCCTCTAGTAACACTCGCTTTCCGTAATGTTCGCACATGCATTGACAATGTGCTGACGCATGTTGTCAGGCGTTGTCGGTGGATCACGATAGAAAATATCCTTCAACTTTGCCCACACAAAGAAATCCGGGGACGTCAGATACGGTGAACGTGCGGGCCACGGTATGGTGCTTCGACGACCAGTCCACTTGTCATGAAATATGCTATTCAATACCGCTTCAACCGCACGCGAGCTATGTGCCGGACATCCATAATGTTGGAAGTACATCGCCATTCTGTCATGCAGTGAAACATCTTGTAGTAACATCGGTAGAACATTACGTAGGAATTCAGCATACATTGCACCGTTTAGATTGCCATCGATAAAATGGGGGCCAATTATCCTTCCTCCCATAAGCCGCACCATACATTAACCCGCCAAGGTCGCTGATGTTCCACTTGTCGCAGCCATCGTGGATTTTCCGTTGCCCAATAGTGCGTATTATGCCGGTTTACGTTACCGTTGTTGGTGAATGACGCTTCGTCGCTAAATAGAACGCGTGCAAAATATCTGTCATCGTCCCGTAATTTCTCTTGTGCCTAGTGGCAGAACTGTGCACGACGTTCAAAGTTGTCGCCATGCAATTTCTGGTGCATAGAAATATGGTACCGGTGCAATCGATGTTGATGTAGCATTCTCAACACCGACGTTTTTGAGATTCCCAATTCTCGTGCAGTTTGTCTGCTACTGATGTGCGGATTAGCCGCGACAGCAGCTACAATACCTATTTGGGCATCATCATTTGTTGCAGGTCGTGGTTGACGTTTCACATGTGACTGTAATACAGGGTTCCCTTATCAGTGTGGTAAAATAAAATAACTCAGAAACACACTTAGTTTCCTAATCAATACAATGTAAAATGCTCATAGATCCCAGCACTTAAGACAACAATTACAAAACACAAACATTACAAGTCAACCAACCAAAGATAAAAATTCGTGTACAAATTTGTTATCAAAAAGCTATTTCCTACATTCGGGAGTACAAACTTTCCTCCATATTCTAAATGAGTTCATTAAGTAGGTTACTGCTCTGAAGCCTGCAAAAACCCAGTAACTTCGAGCAAGACGTTGTAATGAAATCGTGATATACTAGTGTTGACGATGATAGGTACTTCCAATAACATCCAGCAAGTAAAAGAATACATGCAATGAATTTAATAAATAGTAGCTCGTCGTTGAAGGAAAAATCTAAGTATTCGTGACAGATCCGTAATGAACGACTATTAATAATTTGAGAGATGGACAAACCAGCCTCTACGTCACAGTTGTTGTAGAACGTCACGTTCTGTATGAACCATGATATCCCGCAGAAATAGCTCAGTGCAATATGTTTCAGAAAGTAAAAACATGTTTCCGTCACTGTCTAGCTGTCACATTCAAATTAACTGCGCTATCTTAACCTTCGACCTATGAGATGCGGCGCGCTTTGTTCTGACTGGCAAGAGCCTAGCCTTCTAATGGTCGAAACGAAAGCTCGTAGTATATTTCAGAGCCTGCAACACAAAGATATACAAATTTCGCTAATGCAATAGCTAACACACTCCTCGTAAGAGCACATGCCCCACGAGAAGTAAGCCGGCCGGTGTGGCCGAGCGGTTCTAGGCGCTTCAGCCTGGAACGGCGCGACCGCTACGGTCGCAGGTTCGAATCCTGCCTCGGGCATGGCAGTGTGTGATGTCTTCACGTTAGTTAGTTTTAAGTAGTTCTAAGTTCTAGCGAACTGATGACCTCAGATGTTAAGTCCCATAGTGCTCAGAGCCATTTGAGCTATTCGAACCACTAGATGTAAGAAAACGGATATAATGACAAACACGAGAAAGAAGTGGCATAAATTAGAAATCGTCTGCGGCTGGTAATGACTCGAAAATGTGCCTCATTTGTACATTTGCAACAAAGCGAAAGTTCAAACAGCCAGATATATCGCTCTGGATACAAAATGAAAAACATTTTTCAATTATCATGTTTTGAAATAAAATTATATTGAAATTACTGGGAACAGAATCTTCAAGTTTTTGTAAAACTAAACTTCTGCGACCAACAAAAATACATTCAAAAAGAAAATGAAATCCTTCATATGTCTTGCCGATGGAGAGCTTTCAGACATTACGGACTTCCAAGTCACTTAACTATACGTGTTGCATATCGTCTTCCAGCGATGTCTGCTGCTAGGTGACGGTGTGGTACGCCCATAAATATCCAAGTACAATCATTATATTCCTCGTGATGTGAGAATTTTCGAGTTGGTGACTGATACTCGTGTTTCCGTTCCCGCTGGCTATACGCATGTTGGAAGCAATCATTATCGTCAGCCGGCCGGAGTGGCCGAGCGGTTTTAAGCGCTACAGTGTGGAACCGAGCGACCGCTACAGTTGCAGGTTCGAATCCTGCCTCGGGCATGGATGTGTGTGATTTCCTTAGGTTGGTTAGGTTTAAGTAGCTCTAAGTTCTAGGCGACTGATGACCTCAGAAGTTAAGTCCCATAGTGCTCATAGCCATTATCGTCATCCGTTTAGAAATATGCAAAACACAGTATTTCCAACATACAAAACTGTTACTTTAGTCGGAATCACACTAACCAGAGGAATAATACACAGAACAGACTGGAATTTAAAAAAATTATAACGTATATAAGTAAGCGAGATATTCGCATGTAACGAAATCTGAAATACTAAATACTTTGACTGTGACTCAGCAAATTATTGCTTGAAAGTTAAAACCTTCCGTTATTATTCAATTTAAGATGGAAGTAGATCCTACTATTCTTGGTAGGTGGATGAGTATCTCGAGCAGTGCTATGCGTGGTACCGTTGCTCGGCTAATAGTCAGCGATAAGTTAATTTTTATTTCTTTCTTAATACTGCAAAACAGCTACCACCAAGTTCAAAGTTGCACATCCTAACGCGACTGATCATGAGCCGGCAACTAAGTCCACAAGTTATCAAAGTGTTGTATTTGAAAGATTGCGCTATTCACTGCGAAAAGAGGCTGAAGGCAGTGTCAGGATGTGAGGCAACCATTTGTATTACTGTCTGTAGTGTCTACTTCTACTAACAAACAGATGGGAGCGAGACGCCAGATTGGCCCATATCTCAACAAGCATTAGTTTTTGGATTTATCATTCCGGGAACTTGTCTTCTAATTTTGGCCAATACTACCTCCCTCAGGAATATGTGAACCATTTTTATACTCTGTGTTTATTGGATTATAAGGACAGTTTAAAAAGTTTAGAGGACACTGTCAATCTTGCATCTGTTTTCAAGGTTTTTGTTTTCGTGACCGTTTTCCGTTTCAGTTACTGACCTGCAAGGTAATTCTAGTTTTAATGACAAATCTTTTTATGTTAAAAGTGTCCAGGACGTGTACCTTTCTTTCCTCAGGCAGTTTCCATATTGACGATGAAAAAGTGCTGCAATGTTTCGGTCGACATGTATATGTGAAAGATCTTGTTCCGATTATGAAACTAAATAAGTCACGATTAAGAGGCAATTGAGTGCGAAACTCAGTGAAATTTTCTGTGTCTCTCTCTGTATGCCGACAGTTTGTACCAAATAAAATTTTTATTTTGTCTTCAGAGCGTGAAAAATAATTAAAGAACACTGAAAATCTGTTTTGTTTGTGATCTGTGTTGTTAAGAAATGTGGAATATAACAGAAAGTCGTACGTAGTGCGAATGCACTGCCATTTAAATGCGGAGTGTTCGCACCTTTTCGCGTCTTCGCCTCCACCCGCAATGGCACCGTGACCACGGCAATGGAGAAAACGTAATAGACAGGCTGAGTGTTTCGGCACTCAGGTATGGGCACGCCACGCGAGCCGAAATCTTGGCCGCCCCTCATCTACATCTACATAACTACTCTGCAATTTACACTTCAATGCCTGGCAGAGGCTTCATTGAACCACCTTCGGACTCTTTCTCTGCCGGTACACTCTGAAACAGCACAGGGGAAAAAAATCAATACTTAAATCTTTCTGTACGAGCTCTGATTTCTCTTATTCTATTATCATGATCATTTCTCCCTTTGTCATCGATAAAACATTTTCTCATTCAGAGTAGAAATTTTGTCATTGAATTTTCGCGGAAAAAGACTCGCCGCAACGGAAAACACCTACGTTCTAATGACTTCCATCCCAACCCACTTAACATATTCGTGACACTCTCCGAGCTGTCACTTTTGCAATTTTTCAGTATCCTCCTTAAACCATCTGGTGAGGATCCCATACCACACTGCATACTCTTGCAGAGAACGGACAAACGTAGTGTAACAAGTCTGCATCTTCTAAGTGTTCTGTCAATAAAACACAGTCTGTGGTTTGCCACACAGAATACTATGTGTGTCATCGTTCCATTTTAAATTGTTTGTAATTATAATTCCTAGGCACTTAGTTCAAGTAATACCTTTAGATTTGTGCGATTTACGTGCTTTACAAATTTGACGGATTCATTTAGTACTCTTATGGATGACCTCACACTCTTCAGTATTTGGAGTCAGCTGCCACTTGTCGCACCATGCAGATCTGGTGTCTGAGTAATTTTGCAATTGGTTTTTCTATACGGTAAACCACAGCATCATCCGCAAAGAATATAAGAGGACTGCTCAGATTGCCCCCGAAATCGTTTATAGGAGTTAGGAATAGCACAGGGCATATAGCCCTTCCCTGTGCATCGCCAGATATCACTTCTGTTTTACGCGATAACTTTCTGTCGATTACTATGAACTGTGACCTTGCCGATAAGGAATCATGACTCCAGTCGTACAAATGAATCGATACTCTATAGACACGTTATTTGATGTGAGGAACGGTAAAAGCATTCTGGAAATCTAGTGATATGAAATCAATTTCACATCCCCTGTAGGTAGCATTCATTACTTCGTGCAAATAAAGAGCTAGTTGTATTTCACAAGAACAATATATTCTGAATCCATGCTGGCTATATGTTTATGCTACCGCAGTATTGCTCCTGTGTAGGAGAAATGGTAGTTTCGTCTTGACACCGTGTCCCTAAAATGTTTCTTCTTTCCTCTAGTAAATTACAAGTTAAATAGATCAACCCTATAAATTCATAGTGTGCCACGTAACAAGGATGTACTCTGTTTCTAAAACACTGCTACACACACGTACGCTTAAAAGATGCGATGTGTTACATCGAACCAAAATAATTTAAATAAATAGAGCATAGAATGTACAGCTGTCAAATAAGTTACTTTCTAAAGTTCCTTTTTAAATTTTTCACTTAACACGGAACTGCTGATTTTTACTTTTTAAGGTTTCTTTTGAAATAACTGATGATTTGTGTGACCAGCAGAGTGCTTTTAGCATATTGCTGCTGCGGACACACACCTGCGAGGATTCCAGAAACGTTCTTAAATGTTTAAATAAAAATAAATTCAAGCAGTCTTACAGAGGGTAAATGACTGCAGCACTGTGGAAATTGGAACATATATTTTGGACTGGAAGGGAGATTTACATATATGACATATTGGGCAGCCACATTCGATAGTGATGTCATAGTTCCATCATAAGGTCTCATAAATTATAGTAATTGGGTAATTAATATCAGTTATAAGGACAATAAATTATAGTGGTAAGGAAAAAGGGAGACCTATCATCATTTACAAATATAAAAATAGATTTGTGTGTGCGTCCATGTGTGTATGTATGTGTGTGTGTGTGTGTGTGTGTGTGTGTGTGTGTGTGTGTGAGAGTGAGTGAGTGAGTGAGCGAGTGTCTGACACCTCCCAAAGCAATGGAGCGATTTCAACTGAATTTGGTACACCAAGTACTTATTATCTTGGTAGAAGTGCTTTGGGGGTAACAGCCACCTACCTTCCTCAGGGGTTGGGATAAAGGTGAAAAAGGTAGGTAACTCCTGTCTTCTAGACTGTCTGGCGTGACAGGTATCTTATACGAAATGCGTTCCAGGTGATGTACACAGATCAAAAAATGTTTTGCGTCACCTCAGTTCCGGGACTTCCAGAACCTGTAAAAAAACTGGAATAGAGATCAATATAAACATTATTTCCGCCTTTTTCTGTTGCTCATGAAAACCACAGATTGCATGTTGTACCACCATACAGCGAGACCTTCAGAGGTGGTGGTACAGATTGCTGTACACACCACTACCTCTGATACCTAGTAGCATGTCCTCTTGCATTGATGCATGCCTGGATTCATCGTGGCATACTATCCATATGTTCGTCAAAGCATTGTTGGTTCAGATTCTCCCACCTCTCAACGGCGATTCGGCGTGGATCCCTCAGAGTCGTTGGTGGGTCACGCCGACCATAAGCAGCGCTTTTTAATTTGTCCAAGGCCTGTTCGATAGGGTTCATATCTGGAGAACACGCTGACCACTCTAGTCATGCGATGTCGTTATCCCGAAGGAAGTCATTGACAATATTTGCACGATGGGGGTGCGAATTGTCGTCCATGAAAACGAATGCAACGATATGCTGCCGATATGTTTGCATTATCGGTCGGAGGATGGCATTCACGTAATGTACAGGCATTATGGCGCCTTCCCTGACCACTAGCGGCGTAAGTCGGCCCCACATTATGATGCACCAAAACAGCAAGGGCCTCCACCTTGCTCCACTCGCTGGACAGTGTGTCTAAAGCGTTTCGCCTGACCAGGTTGCCACCAAACACGTCCCCGATATGCGACACTCATTGGTGAAGATAAAGTGATGCCGATCCTGACCGGTCCATTCGGTTGTTGGAGCCATCTGCACCGTGCTGCATGATGTCATGGTTGCAAAGATGGACCTCGCCATGGACGTCGGGAGTGAAGTTGCGCATCATGCAGCCTATTGCGCACAGTTTGATACGTAACACGACGTCCTGGGTGAAAAGTATCATTCAACATGGTGGCGTTGCTGTCAGCGTTCCTCCGAGCCATAATTCGTAGGCAGCAGTCGTCCACTGAAGTAGTAGCCCTTGGGCGGCCTGAGCGAGGCATGTCATCGACAGTTCCTGTCTCTCAGCATTTCCTCCATGTCCAATCAGCAGCTGTGCAGTGATAGAGCGGTAGGAAGAGTTGGATAATGAGAGGGCAGAGAATGTCATGGACAGAGAAAGCGATCATGAGGTGATGGGCAGACAAAGGTTGGAGATGGGTATATATAGAGAGAGAGAGTAGATGGAACTTTACAGACAGAAATGGGAAAGTAGGGAGGCCGGAGGAGGAGATGTACAAAAAGAGGGAAGGAGGAGAAGGTCAGAGTGAGGCAGGAGGAAGAGGTGGACACAGACACCAGGAGGGCAAGATGGAGAGAGAGTGGGGGAGGATGCGAGTAACAGACACAGGTGGACATACATGGGGGAAGGTTCAAATGGCTCTGAGCACTATGGGACAACTTCTGATGTAAGGACATCACACATATCCATGCTCGAGTCAGGATTCGAACCCGCGACCGTAGTGGTCGCGCAGTTCCAGACTGTAGCACCTAGAACCGCTCGGCCACTACGGCTGGACGGGGGGGGGGAGGGGAATTAGAATGTGGACAAAGATAGTGGGAGAAGGGGGGGCATGGACAATAGAGGGAGGGAGGCAAGTACAGGGAGAGGAGGAATTGGAATTAGAGAGAGAAGGAGATGGCCAGAGAATTGGATAACAGGAGGTGGACAGAGAGGTGGGAGAAGTTAGAGAGGGGGGAAAAAGAGATGCACAGAGCTGTAAGGAGGAGATGTACAGAGAGATGGAAGGGATGAGAGAGAGGAGAGGAGGAGATGGATACAGAGGGAGGGGAGGAGGAGATGGACAGAGTGGGGAGAGAAGTATAGGGAGATGTGGAGGAGGAAATGGACTAAGAAAGGAGGGTGGAAGCGATGGGCAATGAGAAGAGTACAAGGAGATGGACAGGGTTAGGAGAACGACAGAGTGGGCAGGGAAAGAGGAGAGTGACTGGGAGATGGGGAAGGTGGAATGACAGGTAGGGAAGAGTAAGATAGACAGAGGAGGTGAAGGAGGAGGTAGAGACAGGGGAGACGCATAGATAGAGGAAGTAGGTGGTGCATAGAGAGAAAAAGGCGAGATGGAGATAGACAGGAAAGTGAGGTAGGAAAAGATGGGCAGAGAGACGTAGCAGAGATATGGAGGGGGATAATACTAAATGTGTAAAATATTTTGTGGAACACGTGGGCAGCATTTAAGAATGTTGAGATAAACCAAGTGCAAAAACGAAATACTCAGGAATTTTTCTTTTTTCTTTTTTCTTTTACAAAATCGAAAGCAAACAATTTTCTACCTCTATTTGTTAGTGGACAGTGGCAAGATTTACTGGACTTAAATGGAACTCGAAAAGCATTTATCCTACACAGTTACCTTGCAAAGACTGCAACAATGAAAAATGAGTAGTACAAAACTATTCTAAGCCAACTGGATAAAAAGTTGTAGGTAGAGAGTGTGATTGCAAAATAATATATGGCCGAGCGGTTCTAGGCGCCTCAGTGACCGCTACGGTCGCAGGTTCGAATCCTGCTTCGGGCATGGATGTGTGTGATGTCCTTAGGTTAGTTAGGTTTAAGTAGTTCTGAGTTCGAGGGGACTGATGACCTCAGATATTAAGTCCCATAGTGCTCAGAGCCATTTAAACCTTTTTTTTTTTTTTTTTTGCAAAATAATAATAACATCTCTCTTCAGCACTATGTATACTAAATGTACGCAAAGGTGTTTTGACAATGGTGAAACTGAGGAATGTAACATTTAAACTGTTGAAACCCTCATTCTGTTTTCGAGCTTGTGACACCCTGGTTTCTAATGCAATCTGTCGCTGGAAACCGTTTTAAATTCAGTGAAGACGACAGTCGTTTATTGTTTATATACCTTCTATATTTAAAATTCAAGAACTGAATCTGGTCACAATCATAACGTTGGACCAAGAATATTGGCCTAAAATGAGAGTACGTCCAAAATTAAGTGCAGCTGCTATGTAAATTGCAGTATTTCAGCGCTGGGCGTGGAAATTTTATACTTTTTCTCCTGGAGTGTGATATACAGAACACACGTTTTATTCCATGGAGCACAACTTGTTTGTCATACCAGTAGTGATCTTGAACGAAGGATGTACGTACACATGGCCATCGGAAATGCTGAAGAGCAACATCGTCTTTATGGGTGGAGCTTCTGCAGCAGAAAGCGCTCTAATGGCAGAACGCATTACGCTGTCTGGTGATGGGCGCCGAGGCAGAACAGGATGCGTACGATATGTAGCAACGGGGCAAGCTGTGAACCAGGAAATTTGAGCAAGCAAGACCCCGAGTTACGTGTGGCGGAGGAAGATCCCCCGACAAACATCTGGCGGGGTACACATGTCTGTCTCTCCTGTTTAGTAGGTAGTGAAGGAAACAGGGTACATCCGTTTCACATGAAATGTGGTCAAACGCAAGGGCCTTTCCTACGGTCATAAACATGTCAACCTCCGTCCCAAAGTTTTTGTGGAGAATGTTCAGTTCATGATCAAGAAATGTTTTTCACGCTTCGATAACCAAAAAAAACAGTCGACCTTGTTGACAACCAACAGGGCTTCTGAAAACATCGAGCATGCGAAACTGAACACTCTGCCATCTTCATGTGATGTATTAAGAACCGTAATGGGAGGGAGTTGTTAGTTCTGAAGTTCCTAAGCTTTTCTACTCCGTGCTGTGTCGGAATCTACCGAAGAACGTACGTTCCTATGGGTTACCTCATGAAAAACTACGATTGGATCAAGTAGCGCTTCCTGTTATTCAGCCCAAAGAGAGATTTCACGCAGCTGACCGCATTACTTTGTCCCCTGCAGGCCTCTCCACCTCTGCGTAGCTTCTGCAACCTGCATCCATTTGAATTTACTTAGTGTAGTCGGGCGACGGTCTCCCGCCACAATTTTTAGCCCCCACCTCCATTCACACTTATCCCCGTTACCAAATTATCTATTCCTTGATCCTAGGGATGTGTTCTACCAATTTTTAGTTTCTTTTAGTCAGGTTGTGCAACAATTTTCTTTCTACGCCAGTTCAGTTCAGCACCTCGTCACTAATTATCCGATCCACCTGTCTAATCTTCAGTATTCTTGTCTAACATCATATTTTAAAAGCCTGTATCCGCTTGATGTCTTCTGTTTATTGCCCGCATCTCGTTTTATATAAGACTACCTTCCACACAAATACTTCCAGATGATATTTCCTAACACTTCACCTTATATAGTATATAACATGTTTCTTTTTCAGAAAAACGTTTATCACTGTTAACAGGGTGGATTTCATATTCTATTTACTTCTGCCATCGTTAGTTTTTCTCCTTCCCAGATAACAAAATTCTTCTACAGTTTCGATACTTAACTTAGTAATCTACTTTCCTCAGTGCCATCAGATTTAATTCGGCTACAGTCCTTTAACCTTGTTTCACTTTTGTTGATGTCGATGTGGTAGCCTCTTTTCAAGACAGTATCCATTCCTCTCATCTGATACTTTACGCCGTTTGCTATCATTGGCAGAATGACAGTATCATCATGAAACCTTAAAGTTTTTGTTTGTTCTTGTTGAACTACAATTAATTTTCAAAATTTCCCCTTGGTTTTCTTCGTTGCTTTCTCTAAATACAAATTGAGTAACATAGGAGACAAACTGCAACCCTCGCTCACTCAGTTCTTAATTAATGCCCTCTTTTTTTATCCTTTGACTTTTATACCTAACTCTGGTTTTTGTATAAACTGTAGGTAACCCTTCACACCCTGTATTTTAAACATCGTGACCAGTCTTATATAACGAGTTACTGTGTATAGAGGAAAATTTGTAGAAATTCGTCTCAAATGTGTTCGTGTTATACATTCATAAACATCGGGTTATACTAGTTGTACTTGCGTATGAGGTATTAAGCAAGAAAAAAGTGTTACCCAGTAATAAGTGAAGGATTTTTTCCAATATTTCTGGGCAGAAAATCAGTTAAGATGAAAGACTGGCAACGTGCTTTAAATGTAAGGAAATGTAATGTTGTGAATTTCACTAAACTGATTTCCATTGACAATACCATTAATATGTCGTAAGTAGGTTGTTTAGGTTTTTTATATTGGTAACGCCACGTAGCGCTCTGTATGAAAATCACTGGCTGTGCTGTGTGCAGTCAGTGGCTGGTTGGCATTGTTGTAATAATCGCCATTGTAGTGTTGGGCAGCTGGATGTTAACAGCGCGTAGCATAGCGCAGTTGGAGGTGAGCCGCCAGCAGTGGTGGATGTGGAGAAGTGAGATGGCGGATTTTTGAGAATGGATAATCTGGAGGTGTGACCATCAGAAACAGTAGATTTGTAAGACTGGATGTCATGAACTGCTATATATATTATCACTTTTGAACATTATTGAGGTAAATACATTGTTTGTTCTTTATTAAAATCTTTCATTTGCTAACTATGCCTATCAGTAGTTAGTGCCTTCAGTAGTTTGAATCTTTTATTTAGCTGGCAGTAGTGGCGCTCGCTGTATTGCAGTAGTTCGAGTAACGAAGATTTTTGTGAGGTAAGTGATTTGTGAAACGTATAGGTTAATGTTAGTCAGGGCCATTCTTTGTAGCGATTACTGAAAGTCAGATTGCGTTGCGCTAAAATTATTGTGTGTCAGATTAAGCACAATCTTGTAAAATTGTTCAAAGGGGACGTTTCAATGTGACTCAGACTCGTAAGAGATAACATTTTTTTATTTATTTTTCAGTGTTGGTCACTTCTGGCAAAGTTTTCAGGGAAGGTAATTCTTCCTGAGAGTATTGGATCTCACTCTACATAAACGTTTGTGTGAACAAAGTAATAACTATTTTCCAAGTAGCTCACCAAACTGAAGTATGAGAGCAGATCACTGATACTATTATTTATACTGATACTCTGTCATGGCGAATTACTTCATTGCACAGAAAAAGAAGATAATGCAGTTTTCTTTTTACAAGCTGTCTACTGAAGCCTTGTAAAGGCGTTCGTGTGTGTGTGTATGTGTGCGTGCGTGCGTGTGTCTGTGCTGAGAAAGGTGGAAATACACTCCTGGAAATGGAAAAAAGAACACATTGACACCGGTGTGTCAGACCCACCATACTTGCTCCGGACACTGCGAGAGAGCTGTACAAGCAATGATCACACGCACGGCACAGCGGCCACACCAGGAACCGCGGTGTTGGCCGTCGAATGGCGCTAGCTGCGCAGCATTTGTGCACCGCCGCCGTCAGAGTCAGCCAGTTTGCCGTGGCATACGGAGCTCCATCGCAGTCTTTAACACTGGTAGCATGCCGCGACAGCGTGGACGTGAACCGTATGTGCAGTTGACGGACTTTGAGCGAGGGCGTATAGTGGGCATGCGGGAGGCCGGGTGGACATACCGCCGAATTGCTCAACACGTGGGGCGTGAGGTCTCCACAGTACATCGATGTTGTCGCCAGTGGTCGGCGGAAGGTGCACATGCCCGTCGACCTGGGACCAGACCGCAGCGACGCACGGATGCACGCCAAGACCGTAGGATCCTACGCAGTGCCGTAGGGGACCGCACCGCCACTTCCCACCAAATTAGGGACACTGTTGCTCCTGGGGTATCGGCGAGGACCATTCGCAACCGTCTCCATGAAGCTGGGCTACGGTCCCGCACACCGTTAGGCCGTCTTCCGCTCACGCCCCAACATCGTGCAGAAAGCCTCCAGTGGTGTCGCGACAGGCGTGAATGGAGGGACGAATGGAGACGTGTCGTCTTCAGCGATGAGAGTCGCTTCTGCCTTGGTGCCAATGATGGTCGTATGCGTGTTTGGCGCCGTGCAGGTGAGCACCACAATCAGGACTGCATACGACCGAGGCACACATGGCCAACACCCGGCATCATGGTGTGGGGAGCGATCTCCTACACTGGCTGTACGCCTCTGGTGATCGTCGAGGGGACACTGAATAGTGCACGGTACATTCAAACCGTCATCGAACCCATCGTTCTACCATTCCTAGACCGGCAAGGGAACTTGCTGTTCCAACAGAACAATGCACGTCCGCATGTATCCCGTGCCACCCAACGTGCTCTAGAAGGTGTAAGTCAACTACCCTGGCCAGCAAGATCTCCGGATCTGTCCCCCATTGAGCATGTTTGGGACTGGATGAAGCGTCGTCTCACGCGGTCTGCACGTCCAGCACGAACGCTGGTCCAACTGAGGCGCCAGATGGAAATGGCATGGCAAGCCGTTCCACAGGACTACATCCAGCATCTCTACGATCGTCTCCATGGGAGAATAGCAGCCTGCATTGCGGCGAAAGGTGGATATACACTGTACTGGTGCCGACATTGTGCATGCTCTGTTGCCTGTGTCTATGTGCCTGTGGCTCTGTCAGTGTGATCATGTGATGTATCTGACCCCAGGAATGTGTCAATAAAGTTTCCCCTTCCTGGGACAATGAATTCACGGTGTTCTTATTTCAATTTCCAGGAGTGTAGGTAGCTGGTACCCTAACTTTCAGTCAGAGTCTTTTCAATACGAGCACGTTCACCTTTCTTTTGCTTCGATAGGTACATTTTTCCGCTCGTTCCCTACTTTTCCTTACTATAGCAGACTATGTCACTCATATGAAAACAATTGCATGGATCAGGAAAATTTTAATAGTTTGCTTATGTGAAGCTGAAATTACGAAAAATTAATTTTACACCTCCGATCGGCATCTGTGCACATAAAAATTTTGCATTTGCTTCAGTACTACAACACGGAGTTTCCAGAACCATTCCAATGGTAACGGAGACACTGTACAGCATATTTCTCCGTGCTACGCCATTTTATAAACTACATTTTCACCATACCATTGGTTTTATGTGCGTATTTTACATGTACAAGTAGGGTAATTTTGAACCTCTGTGTCGCGAAAATGGATAAAGACATTAATACAATTTTCAAGGTTGTTCGAGATCTGTATCTTAGGAAAATATCTCAGACATTTGAACCATCTGCTGTACATAACTGTCTTGGAATCCGCGGCTCGATTTTGGTAAGAAGAAATGGGAAAAACGCTTTGTTGAGGTTTTTCTAAGGAATCTCCCATGAACTAATGATGCCTCCATTAGCCCCTTTAACGCCCACCGTAGACCGTACCAGTGCGAAAAGAACCAACCGATTTTCTCGACTTGCCTAAGCAGAAGGAAATGTGTCATTTTTCATACTTTGACTCTCTACTGCAGGATAGTGACACTAAGACGACCCTTCTGTTGGGTGAACAATTGGTCCCTAGCCAAAGGGCTATCGAAAACACTTGACGCTACCTCTGTATTACCTACAGAACTCGAGGTACGAGCCCCGGAAGAATCCCGTTTTTATGAGCGGCGTTTTGGAACTTACCAGTAGTGCATGCTGTCGCAAGCATGCCGACTCACGTTCTACATCTTTATCCTTCGTGTCTACATATTTATTTCTCAACATAGTCGCCCTATCGGCGTACACTTTTCTCTGAACGAGGGGCCAATTTGTTGATGCCGTAACTGTAGAAAGTTTGAGTTTGTTGACCAAGCCACAACCTTATTTCCTCTTGGACCGCTTCAGCGTTATCAGAGTGAAGTCCTCGAAGATATTCCTTAAGTTTTGGTAACATATGAAAATTGGGTGGGGCAGGCTCGGGACTGTATGGAGGATGATCGATGACATTGAGTCCAAGGTGCTCGTGTATGGTCTGGTATGGTCAAACTGAAGGACAGGATCCTCCACGTGTGAAAGAACTCTTAGAATTCATGCTTTCAGTTTTGTGAGGGCCTCTCAGTATCTTGCACGGTTTTGGTGCCATCTTTAGGCATGGATTCATAATTCACAACACGTTAAACATCTCAGATCCCTGTGGGCGTGACTTTGTACGTTGATGTCATGGTCTTGAAGGTATATGGCGTCACTGATCCTTCGTGGTAGAAATTCATTAATGCTCTTTGTTTCCAGGGTAAAAATGATGAATCCAGGTCTCATCACCAGTCACAGTGTTGTTAAGGAAGCTATCACCCTCACGATCAAAACGCAAAGGAAATTGCTGGCAGACGCGTGTCCCCTGTTCCATGTCAGGAGTGAGCATACGAGGCACCCACTGAACAAACGGTTGTCTCTATCGCAGATTTGCAATGATGGCGTTTACACGCTCTTATGGTATGCCACACTTACATGAGAGTTTTGTGTGTGTTATCCGAGGATTTCCTCTGATGAGCTCATCAACCTGATTCTGATGAGTCTCGTCGGTTGCCTAACGCGGTTGTCACACATGTTCTGGTAAGCACCACTGTTTCCTTCATTATGAGAGAGGTCGGCGAGCTGGCAGCAGCTTAATATGCCGCTCTTCAACCTACAGAACAATAAAAACAGGCGATAAAACGGCGACTTTACAAAACTGTAAAATGGTGAACAGTTTTGGAAGTGAAAACACTAAAACAAAGGGTTGGTGATGTTAATTACAACATGCAGTAATTAGATAGGCACAACGAAAAAAACACGGCGACAGTCTGGTATTTGTTTGCAAGAGACAAAAAACACATCTAGTGACAGTATAGTGTCCATTCACAATACTTAAAAAAGGGACACACAACACTGAACACACAAACACTGCACTACAGACGAGATAGGAAGAAAACACAGCACAGCCTAAGGCAGGTGGGAGGGGGGGGGAGGGGGACCTACACAGATGAGAGAGGAAAAGCAAAAGGTGGGACACATAAAAGGGGGGGGGGGCAGGTGAACACGAGAGAAAGAGTAGGGAAGGCAGAGGGGAAAGCAAAAGGACTCGGGGGGGGGGGAGGGGGAGAGAATGGAGGTAAAGTGAGAGTAGGCAGGGAAAAACACTGTGGAAGGAGGGTTGGAGGGAGCCTGGGAAAAGGACAGAGGTTGGGAGGGGGAGCGCGAGGATCAGAGTTGATAGGAGGGATAAAAGAGAGGGCATCATCTGGGAGAGGGAGCTGACAGAAGCTACCTTGGGAAAGGAGATGAAGGGTGTAGAGATGGAGGGTAGGGGGGCACAACAGTGAAGGTGCACTGCAGCAGTGGGTGAGGGTTGGAGAGGAGAGGAGCAACCAGGAGATGGCGGAGATCAAGTCTGCAGGAAGTGTAGAGGACTCGGTTATGTTCGAGGAAATGGAGCAGATCAGAGAATGCAATCAGGTCATAGGGGATCTGCGTGGGGAGCTGAAGGTGGATATGGAAGTCGTGGTCGAGTGCTTGGCACTCGAAGATCTCGAGGGACTTACAGAATTTGTGGTCAGGGGGGGAGCGAATATCCAGGCAGGACTGGCATAACTGAGGATGGGATGGATCATGGATTTGTAGGTGTGGAGGACGGTAGAGGAGTCCAGTCCCCATGTCTGGCCAGAGAGTAGTTTAAGGAGATGGAGGCGATTGTCGGCTTTGGATTGGACAGAGTGGAGATGAGGGATCCAGTTGAGGTGATGGTCAATGGTGAGTCATAGGTAGGTGAGGGTGGGGTAGAGGCGGACAGGACGGGCGCAGATGGTAAGGGAAAAATGGTAATTTCGATGGAGTAATATACATGACATGTAAAACCTGAACCGATAGTGAGAATAGAACTTTTCAGCATGCCCTCGTAGTTTACTCAACTAACGAAGCCTGGAACTTCAGGCACATCACAACCTTAACTCAGAAATAAGCCATCTAGAATTAATGAGGCACCTTAGTTAGGCTACATCTGAGTTACATATGTATGCTGGGACATTTGCTTTAAAAATGAAGAGACTAGTATATTGTGCATACTTCCCTTCGCTAATGATTTATGGAATTAGTTTTCGGAAAATTCAAATATTATTGTGTTACAGTGGCAATTTCTACATATAAAATAATTTAAAATATTTATTTGAGAGTTTCTAAAGGATGCTCTCACATGGAATTAAAGAAGTTGTTTACTATAGCTAAACAATTTGTCCACTATATCCTTTCTTCCACTTGTGGGAGTCCCAAAAGGTATGAAGGAAAACTACTGTGCACTTTGGAAGGTTGGAGAGAGATACTGGTGGAAGTAAAGTTGTGGGAGCGTATCGTGAGTAGTGCTTGGCAACCTCAATGGTCAAAAAATAAAAAATAAAAGTGCAAGTGGGACTCGCGCTCCAAGGGTTCCCCAAAAACTTAATATTGTCTAAATACACAGATCATCCATCCCACGGATCGAGAATGCCGACGATTTTTTCTCTTATCGGTATCCATACTAACAAGGTATCAGTCTACGGAATTCCAATTTTAAGTCTATCATTCATCAGTCGACGTCGTTTACACACAGGCAATTGACTAATTCTTCATAGTCCAGCGAATTTGCCATGAAATATTTGTATATTACATAAGGTAAGTTTCCTCGTGCATCAGTCATTTCAAAACATCTACAGTATTCGTAGTTACGGAGACCAGCTCTGACATACAACCAAAAGTGAGCAGGAGACTTCGGTTTACATATGCAGAGAAAGAAGATTGTTAATAACTCACTGAAAGTCGACTACGACTAGCATTTTCTGTTGGCATGCAGTAATATATTTACATTATGCTTTTGATGATGAATGCACTGTAAGCTATAATTGGTAAAAGATGTATTCTTGCGACATAGTTACGATATGACAGTTTTCGCATTTTCTCTTTACTTATAGTGTGAAACTTGGTTTCTTGCCAAATTTCGTGATTCTAGGTCAACGGGAGTTACCCTATATATTTCGATGAGTGAGTTTGCGAGTATCGAAATATGTGAAATAAATAGCCGTATCTTTCGACTGCATTCGTTTAGAAGCTTAAATATTTTACACTGCAAAGGGACTACAGATCTCAGTGTGCGACATAAATTTCAACTTGACATGTCTACCCATTCCTGAGAGAAAGAGTTCTCAACAGTCGGACAGATAGATAAACGAATAGAAGTGGGGCTACAGACACATCATAACCTTAACTGGAGAAAAGCGATCCTATGAAGGTTCCGTTTTTACAGATTCAAATGCTGAACCCCAAAAAAACGTCGATTGAGCACATGCCCATGAAAGGAAAAGGTCGCAGGATCACCTACGGATCCGACACACATTTTGAATCAGCTAGGAAGTTAGAAAATGGCTGCCCGCTCCAAAGATGGTTTTATGATGTACCTGAATGCACTTGTTTCGAAACTTCTACCCATCATAGCTTTTTCTTATTTTCAAGAGCTTCACAACATAAAAAAATTGTCTGAAAAAAATTCTTACATTGCCGGACATCAGCAAACTGGAAATTCCTCCCATCGGACAGCTATCTACATCTACATCCACATGGTTACTTTGCAATTCATACTTAAGTGCCTAGCAGAAGGTTCATCGAACCATTTTCATACTACTTCTGTACCATTGCACTCTCGAATGACGCATGGGAAAAAGGAACACCCAAATCTATCCGATCGACCTCTGATTTCTGTTATTGTATTATGATTATCATTTTTGCCTACGTAGGTGGGTGTCAACAAAATATTCTCGCATCGCCTTTGTTTCAGTGACTGCCACCCAACCTCGCGTATCATATCAGTGACACTATCATCCCTAATGCGCGATAACACTAAACGAGATGCCCTTCTTTACACTTTTTCGATGTCCTCCGTCAATCCCGCCTGATAACGATCCCACACCGCGCAGAAATATTCCAGCAGAGGACGGAAAAATGTAATGTAGGCTGTCTCTTTTAGGGTTTGTCGCAACTTCTAAGTGTTCTGCCAACAAAGCGCAGTCTTTCTTTCGGCTTCTACACAATATTTTTTATCTATGTGGTCTTTCCAATTTAAGCTGCTCGTAATTATAATTCCTAGGTATTTAGTCGAATTGACAGTCCTTAGATTTGTGCGTTTCATCGTGTACCCAAATCTAATCGGATTTCTTTTCGTACCCATGTAGATGACCTCGCACTTTTCTTTGTTTAGTGACAATTGCCACTTTTCCCACCATACAGAAATTCTCTCTAGATCATTTTGTAATTGGAATTGATCGGCTGATGATTTTACTAGTCGGTAAATTACAGCGCCAACTGCAAACAATCCAAGGGGGCTGCTCAGATTATCACCTAGATCATTTATGTAAATCAGGAAGAGCAGACGGCCTATGACACTACCTTGCGGAACGCCAGATATCACTTCTGTCCTACTCGATGATTTACCGTCTATCACTAGGAACTGTGACCTCTCTGAGAAGAAATCACGAATCCAGTCACACAACTGAGATGATACTCCATATGCATGCAATTTGATTAATAGTCGCTTGTGAGGAACGTTATCAAAAGCCTTCTGGCAATCTAGGAATATGGAATCGATCTGAGATCCCGTGTCGACAGCACTCATTACTTCATGGGAATAAAGAGCTAGCTGCGTTGCACAAAGACGATCTCTTCTGAATCCGTGTTGGTTATGTATCAATAAGTCATTTTCTTGAAGGTAATTCATAACGTTCGAATACAGCATAGTATATGTTCCAAAATCATACTGCAAATTGAGGTCAGTGATATGGGTCTGTAATTCAATGGGTTAC
This sequence comes from Schistocerca gregaria, assembly GCF_023897955.1. Classification (NCBI taxonomy): domain Eukaryota; kingdom Metazoa; phylum Arthropoda; class Insecta; order Orthoptera; family Acrididae; genus Schistocerca; species Schistocerca gregaria. Next base: position 131,809,977 of record NC_064926.1, read on the forward strand.
TCCTATTTCCTTTCTTGCCTATTGGTGTGACCTGTGCTACTTTCCCGTCTTTAGGAAAAGACCTTTCTTCAAGTGAGCGGTTGTCTATGACTGCTAAGAAAGGCGCTATTGTGTCTGCATACTCTGAAAAGACCTGATTGGTATATCATATGGACCGGAATACTTGCCTTTCTTAAGTGATTTGTTTCACGATACCTAAGATATCTACTTTCATGTCACTCATGCTAACAGATGTTCTGGTTTCGAATTCTGGAATATTTACTTCGCCTTCTTTCTTGAAGTAATTATGAAAAACTGTTGATGAACTGAATCTACAATGGAAGGCCAAAGTCTGTTTCATTGTGGCGCTTAAGCAGTGGACGTGCAGAGCTGTGGGTCAGCTTAACCTATATGCCAACTAGCCGCTGTTTCCCATGAACTACCCATAATTAACGATCTTAGCGTGACTTTCGCGGGGCAGAAATCGTTTCCGTTGATATCACTGTCTAATGTTCATTCAGTTCTGGCTTGCTAATCCCATGCACATTACACAGTCACTGTGCAGATGCCTATTATAAAGTCACTGTTTACGTCCCACATGTACGTCTTGTGTTGTTTTGCATTGACGGACGAAGACGCATCGATAGTAGAGACCATGGAGCTTAGAGGCTGCGCAAATAGTTAAGAGCATGCCACGCAAGTAGGCCGTCTTGGGAGATATGAATACGGCAAAATAACTGGTTATAGAGCTGGCAGAAGTGAGAAGGTGAAAAGAAATCCTAACAAGAGCCAAGCAATTCTTTTCACAATCAGCTCAAGCTGTCTGATCGCCAACTCACAATTGTTGGCAGGGCCTTTGCTTGGTGCGATTAAAATACCTTGGTCTCACTATAGTAAGAGATTACTGACTTGGAGGTCATACATAAACAGTGCAACTAAGAAGGGCTGTGGCCATTTTACCACTGTACCCACTCTTAAAGAGTGACGCTCCTTCTGATAACGTGAAACTGTCTATTGGACGCGCCATCATCCGCTCTGCCTTTTTGTATGGTTCGGAAGTGAGGTCATTGGACGCCAACACACACTTGAAGCAACAGAAGACTCTTCAGATCAAGGTTTTGAGGGCTATAGCGGCTACTCTCCGCTACAGTCTCAACACAAACATCTAGCTATCAAATCATCAAGAAGCCATCTATCAAATACACGAAATCTGCTGCTTTGCCCCACGATATCATCATTATATCAAGGGCCCTCACATTCACTTTATAAACGTCCAAAGACGATTCTCACACGGCACTGTCAGGACTACACTGAGGTGACAAAAGCCATCGGACGCATTATAATATCGCATCGGACCTCCTTTTGCCCGGCGTAGTACAGCACCTGGACGTGGCGTAGCCTCGACAATTCGATGGAAGTCTCCCAGAGAATATTGAGCCATGCTGCCTCTACAGCGTCCATAAATATTAAAGCGTTGCCGGTGCTGGATTTCGTGCACCACCTGACCTCTCGATTATGTCTCATAAATGTTAGCTCGGATTCACGTCGAGCAATGTGGACGACCAAATCAATCGCTCTAATTTTCCATAACGTGCTTCACATCAGCCACAAACAATTTTGGCCCGTTGACACGGCGCACTGTCACCCATAAAAATTCCAGTGGCTCATCTGGCCTGGCCATGTTTTCCAGTAGTCTAGGGCCAACTGATATGATGTCGTGCTATTAGCAGAGGCACTCACGTCGGTCGTCCGCTACCGTAGCCCATTAACGTCCTAACGGATACGTTTGTCTTATGTATCACATTGATTTGTACGGTTATTTCACGCATTGCTGCTTGTCTGTAAGCACTGACATTTCTACACAAACGCCGCTGCTCTCGGTCGTTAAGTGAAGGATGTCGGCCACATTGTTGTCTGTGGTGAGACGTAATGCGTGGAACATTGTAATATCGACACACTCTTGACACTGTGGATCTCGGATTATTGAATTGCTCGGCGATTACGAAATGGCATGTCCCATTCGTCTAACTGCAACTGCCATTGCGCGTTCAAAGACTGTTAATTCCTCTCAGGCGGACAAAACGACATCGGAAACCATTTCATACGAATCATCTAAGTACAAATGACAGCTGCGCCAATCCACTGCCGTTTTATACCTTGTGTACGTGATACTACCGCCATCTGCTTACGTGCATATCATTACCCCGTGACTTTTGTCGCCTCAGTATAGCATACATTTATAGAGTACATAAACATTTAAATTCTACACAGTCATATCACTATTCACCCACAACATGGACTGAAATGGAACTGGCATGATGCATTGCGGACTTACACTTCGTTATATCTGACAGTTGCAAGTGGTGAACGCGAATTCTCCTCCGGAAGTAACCTCAAGAAAATCTTCGACATGTTTACTTAGTCGCCACCTCTTCATCTCCACTGAGTATCCCACCGCTCCACTCCACTGGACTAATCTGAACTCATCTTCTTCCGCTGCTGTACTGCTGCTGGACTTTCACCGGCAGTAGTGATCGATTACCGGAGATAGACTTGAAAATATATGCTCACTACATCTCCGTTGCTGTGGCGTTCAGTACCTCATCAAAAGTGTCCTGACACTCGTATGTAATGCGGAACTCAACATTAGATGCCACGAGAGGAGAATCCGTCAGTATAAAAGGAGGAGGAAAGTATTCTGTAGTCAGTAGAGAAGTAGTAACAGCCGAATTGGTCAGCGAGGACGGCTAGGCGACTTCGAACGTGGACTATTCATTGGATGTCACCTGAGTAATGAATCCGGGTCATTTCAACCCAACCCATATGAATCCGCCCATGTCTATCACCGGGGATGTGATTGTGAAGTGTGTTGCGACCAGACAAAGCTACTTTCATCCAGCCATAACTGTGGTTTCTTTGATTGTTCTGGAAGAAGGCTCATCAGACTAGAACGCACGAAACATTTGTTCACTTCATTACATTAATGAACAACATATTTACTATAAATTGCCACTACTCTTTGGCACAGGATTTCTTGATAATTTACAACTGTCGTTGACTATGAAAGCATCTCTTGATGCACTGTGTAACAAACTGTTCTCTTGGGGTGCAATGTTCGACATTTACTACAGGTTCATCAAAAACTTTAATAGCTTGTTGGTTCTACACTATGATGCTGACTCCTTCAAATGAGGTCACAAATTGGGCTGAGCTATTGCATATTGGAGGCTCTAGTAATCTCTGCATAAGGACGCAACTAGCCTGAGTGGGCTGGTTTAACTTTTGGAGTGTCGCCCGTTGGTTGCTGCGGATTGAAGCGAATCCTCGCTAATGTCTCTGGTATCGAGTCTTGTTACCGATTATGGTGTGTCTCAGCGATCTCTGGACGATACCACAGAGTGGAAACAAGAAGGACCAGTCGTAGCTAACCCGAGACAAGGTAGATCTCATGTGTTTATGGACAGGGACAGACGAGCATTTCGGAGGGTGCCGTAAAAATCACATGAAATAAGCGGAAGAAATTACATGTGAGTCGCAAAGTGCTACCAGCAGTCCAGTTCCGACAATGACTGCGCGTCTGGAATTAAAAATAATCTGGCGCAGAAGTCGAGTAGCTCCTCATAAATCATTCGTTTCTGCTGTCCATGCTCAGTGACGCTTAGCAAGATGCTATAGGGAGCGATTCCGCTGGAGAGTGGGTGACTGCTGGAAGCGAGTGATTTGGAGTAACGAATCATGCTATACCCTGTGACAAGGCCTTAGAAGAGTTTGAGATTGGCAGATGCCTGGGGAACGTTCCCTGACATCTGTAGTGTCAACAGAAAAATGCGGTGGCGGTGTTACGGTATGGGAGTGTTTTCGTTGGGTAGAGTGCTTTGCCCTAATTGCTGTTAAGAAAACGCTCAATGCAGAAGATATGAACTCATTTTAAGCATTTTGCACTGCATATAGTTGAGGAATAGTTCGGAGAAGATAGCTGTAGCAGCACGTCAGAGCGCCCTGTCGTATAGCCGCAGCTGTTAGGAAATTGTTGACAATAACTTTGCTGACATGGACTAGCTTGCCCCGAGCACTTACCTGAGTCAGAATGTCGACTTCGTCGAATTCATATAATAATATTTGGAGGCTAGTTATCTAGATGACGGCAGAGCTATAAAACTGAGCTGCAGTCTTCGGTGTAAAACCTGGGCACCGCAGGGACTAATTACGAGTCGTTCACTTAAGGCAGTAATTAACATCTCTGCCCCTCACAATCCTAAGCCCAGTTTAATGTCATCTCTTTCCAAATGATGTCTCCTTCCAACCGGTGTAGAATTTATTTCAATTTTTAAATAGCAAGGTAAAACGTTGACAAAGGCAAGATGCATCACATTGACGATGAAAAATATGCAGGGTGATTCAAAAAAAAATTTACAAACTGTCACGGCACATCGGCCATACAAGAAGGACCACATAGGAACCAGGGCCGCAAATTCTATCCTGAGCTACTAAACAGCATTGCGGTTATTTAGTCACATGCTACAAATCGACACCCACTACATGATGTGATCAACGTTTTGTCATGCATCGAGACACACCTGACATCGACGCTCCATTGAACGGCGCACCCTCTCAAAGATATCTGGTATTTCTGGAAGACATCCTGCTACTGCAACAATCCTGCCCCTAAGTCCTCCGGCGACCTAACAGGTGTTTCATACACAAGGCCCTTCAGATACTCCCTCACGAAAAAATCGATTGGGCACACAACGGGTTATCGTGGTGGCCATACGACTAGCACGCCGCGACCAATCCAACGGCCCGCAGATGTGTGGTCGCGTGTCTCCTCAAATTCGTCGGGGCTTCGTCGTGCTAAAATCAAATTCGACGATGAACAGGCATCGGAACATCATCAACATGTCCGGCAGGACCACCCACAAGAATACGAAATGCGTACAACCATAAAGTTGGTCCGAGAGAATGTACTGCTCCGACGATGCCAATCCACACAGTAAGAGTAAGTGCGCGTTGTGAAGAATGCGTACGTGTAGCATGCGGGATCACATCCAGCCATCTATGTTTGCTGTGAACGATCATAACATCCTCGCTTGAGAACTAAGCCTCATCGGTGAATGATGACGATGATGTTTGGTTTGTGAGGCGCTCAACTGCGAGGTTGTCAGCCCCGTAAAAACCCAATCTTTACACAGTCCAGTCGCCACTTCCGCGAATGATGATGAAATGATGAGGACAACACAACACCCAGTCCTCGGGCAGAGAAAATCCCCAATCCGGCCGGGAATCGAAACCGGAACCCCGCGATCCAGAGGTACCAATGCTAGCCATTAGGCCACGAGCTGCAGACCCTCATCCGTGAAGAGGACACCGCTGTAAAGCTTTGATCTCATGACCGTAGCGCCCTCTCGTGCTGTTTGAGACTCACGATTCCTATGTGATTACTGAATCTTGCTGTAAGCCCGACAACATTTTTTAAAATCACCTTGTGTAGCTGTTTGACCTGTAAATTATTCGTTCAATTATGTGAGCCAGTTTTTCTAGCTTTTACTTGCATCATAGCCAGAGGTCATCATTGGTAAGTGGTAAGCTTCGTGACACAAGGGCTTGTTATAGCTAACTTTCAGTGAAAAGAAATGATTTGCATAATTGTAACAATGGTGATCGGATTGCGATAAAGGCTCATTTGTAGGTTCGAATTACAAATATTAACATGTGTCCCCTAACTGACCATTTCAACGTATTTAAAAGGCTGAAAAATATACAGGGAGATGAATCATTGGTAAAGAGTAGGAATGGACTCAGTACTACTGAATAAGGACATACTTAAAATAAAATTAATTATTATTTCACAGTAAAACACAGAGATCGAGACCGAGGCTCAAGCATTAATAAGGAAGAAGACGACTATGCGCTGTTCGTAGTTTATAAATATAAGGCAATTAAAATCAACACAGATAATAATTTTAGCGTTGAATTAAAGTTCGTATGATGAGACAAAATTGCATCAATGACATCTTTGGAACACAAGGTTCCCCTTTAATGACGGAGACGATGCTTACTACGGAACTTGGATCTTGCTTAGAACGTTCAAAGGTGGCTCCCCGGAAGATGCTCCATCATGCTCTAATTTTTCTGATCGGCATTACGAGTTTTAAGAAGGCAATGTAACGACTTCATGGTTTCAAGCAGTGAGATACTAAAGGGCTCACTAAAGCTACATCAATCTTGGAGTTGTTGATTCTAACGCCTCGCCTCTAATGTTACGTAACAAGCTGTTTCCTAATAGTTTCATGGTACCTGCTAAGATGCACAGACATTCAGAAACTATTCACCCCGGTTGCAAAGACCAGAGTGAGGAATTTTTTTTATTAAAAAGAGAGAACAATCATTAACAAGTCAAAAAACTATGAAACATTCGATTCTAATTGTGAATGAAAAAGTCACGGAGACATCATATTTGGTCAGCTATCACACTGCAAAAGTAGACGAATCGCACACTACCGCTGAGAATTTAATAAAACCATGTGAGGCAGACATAAAACAATTTATGCCCGGTGAAAAATCTGCGAAGTCAAGTGGATAGCCATTTCTACTTTCAATTGTAGGGTTTGATTCTTTACTTGTTCACTGACTTGCTCCACTTGTTGTTCCAAAGTCTAAAAATCGTTAGGTGTAGTGTCTTACTTATGATCTATGTTATTTACTTTTTGTTTCATAGAGCTCGGGTTACTATTCAAGGTTTCTTGTTTTTGATTTAGTGTCGATAAGTCGGTAGACATGCTTTTTAATTTTTTCAAAATCAGTGCAAGAGAATCCTGCGCTGTAGTAACAGATTTAGTGGCGCGAGCTGATGTTACAATAACTATTCCGATAATGGTGCTAGAAATCGATGAATCTGGATCAATTACTGGATTAAAATTCAGGGTATTGACATCAGCAATAGAACTAGAAGTCATAACATTAGATTCTATGCACACGCCAGTTTCAGCTGGCGATGTAACACTACTCCCCAGCAGTTACGCTTACCTGCTTCTGCGAACTCGCCGCTCATTGTTTGAATTCTCATACATCCATGCCCGAGGCAGGATTTGAAGCTGCGACCGTAGTGGTCGCGCTGTTCCAGACTGAAGCGCCTAGAACCGCTCTGCCACATTAGCCGGCCTGAATTCTCATCTATACTATTATTAGTCTGTGCCCTTTGCTGAAATTAGTGGCGAGTTGACACCATAACTTTCTAAAACGTTTTCATTTTTCCGTAGTTCAACTAAAGATGTTATAGGGATAAAGCTCGTCACTCGTTAACGCACGTAGCAAAATGCATCTTTGGTAACAGATGCCGATCACATTAATTAATGGAACGCGCTTCAATACAGTTATCCTCCATCATGCATAATTTGGACTGATTGTAATTTTAATTACAAAAAATTACAAAAATCTAAGTAAAGGCAAAAAACAAGTCACAACGCCCATAAAAATTTATTTCTAAGTGATTTTGTTCTTTTTACGTGCTGCTCCATACACCAACAGTCATTATGATAGTAAAATCATAACTCTTTCTCTTTACATTCTTTTCCTTCCAGATTTTCTTGCTTTTTACAGAGATCTGTATACTTTATCGTCCCTTTCAAATCATGTCTCAGTTTCTCAGTATTACTGATTCGTAGATATCATTCTCCTCGTGGAACACTGCACGTAAAACAAAACAAGAAAATTATTAAAATGTATGTAGCATAAAAATAAAATTCTGCTCACGATGTCGGCAGTATAACTCTCCTTCTACGACTGAGAAGAAGAATTAAATTGACTATGAAACTTATTTACGTTTTTGAGAAGAAGAGTATTTAGCGTAGTACACTGTTGCTGGAGTAACAGTCTCGGAATTCCTAATTCGAGACAGCGTGAGTATTATAACAGGCGTGCCAGTTTTATTCGTACTTGAGACTTCGAATGCCGTAATAAAATAATAACTGCAGGGTCTGGAAAAGTTTTGCTACCGTTAGTAGCTGTCTGCCTGAGATGTAGAAAATGGCAACTATTTTTTCATCGGCAAGCCGTTATTCCGAAAAGCGTTACAAGTACTTTCAGGATTCCAAACATCCAGTCTGTCAGCTGTAAAAATGGTGGTAGTTTTACAATAAATACACATACACCGTTTACAGTTAAATCAATTATTTATTGTTATCTAATAACCTCAAATCTACAATACGTGAAAACTCTGAACAAACTCAAAAACAATGAAGGCTTTCCCGGCTTAATAATTGATAACATTCTTCTCGGTTGTGCACCCGGATCATAACGTCACCTTGACACAATATTTCCGCGGTCCAACCGGCTGCCATCTTCAGGTGAGAGTGCTGGTACACGATCTCGCGGGAACTGACTTCTCAGCGCAAACGGCGGCCCCTATATAGGCCGCAGAAGGCCCAAAATGCGTGCGCGAGTAGGTGCCGTAACTGCCCTCTAGCGCAAGTAAACATACCGCGACGCCAGTGGTGGAAACAGGCGAAATCGAGATATCACTATCAAAAATTAAAAATTTATTCCGACGATCCAAACACAGACCGTTGTTTCTTAATGTCTGATAACACCGGGTTCCAAGTCTTACTTAAAAGATAATCCTTGTCTCGATTAATGAGATTATCAGATAAGATTATCAGATAAGATTATCAGATATGGATTCTTTTAAAACACAGTCCCAATAGCGAGATGCAGGGGCAACCATTTGTGTCTCGTCATACAGCATTCTACGTCCCTCGGTGAGACAGTGCTCCACCACTGCAGATTTCTCAGGCTGAAGCAACCGTGTGTGCCGCTGGTGCTCAACACATCGGTCCTGAATTGTTCGGATTGTCTGACCAGTATAAGCCTTCCCACAGTGGCAAGGGATCTTGTACACACCGCGCTTCCTCAAACCCAAGTCATCCTTAACAGAGCCAAGAGGCGCTCTAATCTTGGCTGGCGGAGGAAAAATGCTTTTGATATGATATCTTTTTAGAATTATTCCTATCTTCGAGGAAATGCTCCCAGCAAAAGGCACAAAAGCCACCGATTTGCAGGTATCTTCTGGTGGTTCAGGCGAAGGCCCTAACTAGAAAGCACGATGGATCTGTTTATCTGTATAGCCATTCTGGTTAAACACAACCTTAAGATGGTCCAATTCTTGTGTCAAGCTTTCTCCATCTGAAATAGCATTAAGCGCTGAGAAGTCAGTTCCGGTGAGATCCTGTACCAGCACTCTCACCTGAAGATGGCGGCCGGTTGCACCGCTGAAATATTGTGTCAAGATGACGTTATGATCCGGGTGCACACCCGAGAAGAATATTATCAAACCCAAAAACAGTTTGCAGTGTGTTGAGTGTAAAAAGAATGCAAGAGAAATCTTTTTCCTGTACGACAATGCACGACCACAGACGTCTCAGAACCCGGGCACACATTGACAAATTGTTTGGACGTCATTGCTAGATCCAGTCTATAGCCCAGACCTGGCGTCCTCGGTCTTCCATCTGTTTGGACCATTTATAGATATTCTACGCGAGACACACTTTGAAGATGATGGGAGCGTACTTTATGCGGTGAAAACATGACTATAAGCACAGTAGAAGACCTTTCGCCAACGCAGCTCTGGGGCAAGATCACAGAACGTGATGGAGATTATGTGAAAAAAAGCCGTATGTGTAAAAGAAATATTGATTGATATTGTCACCTAACTCTAACACGTAACAATAAATATTCCTGAGAAAAAACTGTAGTGCATTTTTATAGAACTGAAGAAGAATGCTGCTGAGATGTTCCATCTCACCAAGGGAGCACGTTCACTAGAAATTAGTACTCAGAAAATGTAGACACGGATGCGACGCGTAAATGTGCCGGATGGGTGCAACGGAATGCAGATCTGCGCCTGAAACTGGAAACGGGCGACCAGAGCTGAGTGTCGTTATAGACAGCCACGTGAGGCGCAGATGCTGTGAGAACTTGTAATGGTTCTTCATTTACGTGACCATTACAGCACTCCAACACCAGTTCTCGTCACCAGTAATACCGTACTACCTTTCTGCGAAGTAACAGACATTTTTGTGACTTTTGTGGTTGGCAGGAGAGCCAACACCGTGTTACTAGAGGAGGCCGAAAGGCATGCGATTTAGCTCACGCAGGCTGACGTGAGGTCTGGAACAGGACAAGGAAATTAGAATTTAGAAACAACGGACGTAGCTGGTGGAATACTTAACTTTAAGCCATTAATGATGAACGTTGGTTTTGACGGTACATAGTGCACAATATCAATAGTAACTGATAAGGGCGCCTTGCTAGGTCGTAGCAAATGACGTAGCTGAAGGCTATGCTAAACTATCTTCTCGGCAATTGAGAACGTAAGTAGGCAGTGAACTGTCGCTAGCAAAGTCGGCTGTACAACTGGGGCGAGTGCTAGGAAGTCTCTCTAGACCTGACGTGTGGCGGCGCTCGGTCTGCAATCACTGATAGTGGCGACATGCGGGTCCGACGTATACTAACGGACCGCGGCCGATTTAAAGGCTACCACCTAGCAACTGTGGCGTCTGGCGGTAACACCACAGTGACAATAATCACGTTTGGTTTTATTAATGTATAGGTACTCCGATGTAACGATATATTACAGTGATATGGTTCCTCTGTGTATTCATTTCTGTGAGACCGTCATAATCTTTGACTTATTTTTAACCGGTTTGGCGCGAATGTGCACAGAGCAGCCTTTGTTTCACTTTGGAGAAGTTAAGTTGTTATTTCGCTTTGTAAAAGAACAGTCAAGTCTTGTGTTTGGTTAAAGTGGAAATTAAATACATGAAGATTGATACCAAACTGTTTTCTTGATGATGTGACAATCAAGAAGAAGTATATGTGAATGTACAAGAAGTTTAACAAAGATGTGGATCGTGAACACCAAGTCAAAAATTATCTCTACCATACCATTGTTCTGATCTGGGATTGTTTGATCATTAAGAATTTCCTGAAAAACGCATTTGTTAGGTCTTCAAATATTGCTAAAATTGGACCTTCTAGCAGTCAAAGTGGAATCACCCTAGAATCAACAAGATGAGCCATAACTACTTCGACGAAACCTACGTGTGTCATCCATTCAAGATAAGTGCCAAAATTAATGACTTTTTTACAGTGACTTCATTATTTCCATTCTGACGATACCACCCACAGTCAATAACTTCGTTGTTGCCCGATAAAGCGAACATATGCTGCGTGACCAACATTATTAATCTGATTTCTAACGTACTTCGCAAGTGGTGGTATTGTTAGAAACTGCAGGGAGGCGTGGCCGATGGACGGTCAACCGGAAACTCGTAACGGCCGTCGGCCACTCTCACCAACAGCTTTCGTTTGTGTACGTTTCACGTTTCCCCGCCTGTAGCGTTTGCCTCGACCTTCACTCCGATTGGCAACGCTTACTTTTTTTTAGTATACGCTTCAGCGACTAACCCTCCTCTTCGCTCTCCACACCTATAATACCCTCACGCCCACCTTAAGACATGGACCTCCGCCCAACGTGAGAAACTACACAAATGTGTGTATTAAAAGGTGCCTGGTAGCCCAGTAACACGGATACAGGATAAAGCAGAAAACCGAATGCTCCATCGCCACCATCTCTGTGTGTAACTAATGGAGCACAGGAAAGTGCTGTCTACCGCTGAATCAGTTTCAGAATGTGTGCTACTGATACATTTTTCTAGAGTTGCTGACTCTAAGTGCGTATTTCTGATTAATCTGTAACTACTCATCTCTTGAAAATGGCCCCAGAGCACGAAATCTATAAGCTTTCCTCTGATAAGCACAGCCAAATAGAGGGGAAAATGACGTCACTCAATAATCTTCAGATGTGATTACCATACCGATTAACTGCTTCCTTCTCTATAATTTATTTGCTGTTGTGTACGATAGACCTTGATAGAGGTGATGTTTCATAAATAAGCGAATAGTGGAGTGGTTGTAGAATATCAATGAAAAGAATCGCTGACGGCTTTGCTACCCTCAGTCAATGTTAGGAGGAACTACAGGACCTGCTGAGGCGTATGAATAGCTTACTTAGAAAATAATGTGGTTTCAAAGTATACCAAAGGCTGACTATAGTAATTAAGAGTAGCAGAAATCAGATTAACGATAAAATTAACATAAAATTGTGTACCTTTCCATAATAGTTGTTGTAAAGGAATTATGCTACTTTGGATGTTGTAAGCCGCTCATCTTCCTTGTGAAACTGCAAGTAGTCATACAACATGCTACTCTGAAATCTACCCCCAGAAACTGATTTTGGCCCACGGGTAACACGATCTGACCCGTTTATTAACGATGGGTGGAAGCAGCCACATGCAAAGCACAAGAATGGTGATGGAGGGGCTGGTGGGAGGAGGATAATCGAAAGCAACATAGCTGAAAGTTGAACACATGCATGCCGGCCGGGGTGGCCGAGCGGTTCTAGGCGCTACAGTCGGGAGCCGCGCGACCGCTACGGTCCTAGGTTCGAATCCCGCCTCGGGCATGGAAGTGTGTGATGTCCTTAGGTTAGTTAGGTTTAAGTAGTCCTAAGTTCTAGGGGACTGATGACCACAGCAGTTAAGTCTCATATTGCTCAGAGCCATTTGAACTACACTCCTGGAAATTGAAATAAGAACACCGTGAATTCATTATCCCAGGAAGGGGAAACTTTATTGACACATTCCTGGGGTCAGATACATCACATGATCACACTGACAGAACCACAGGCACATAGACACAGCCAACAGAGCATGCACAATGTCGGCACTAGTACAGTGTATAGCCACCTTTCGCAGCAATGCAGGCTGCTATTCTCCCATGGAGACGATCGTAGAGATGCTGGATGTAGTCCTGTGGAACGGCTTGCCATGCCATTTCCACCTGGCGCCTCAGTTGGACCAGCGTTCGTGCTGGACGTTCAGACCGCGTGAGACGACGCTTCATCCAGTCCCAAACATGCTCAAAGGGGGACAGATCCGGAGATCTTGCTGGCCAGGGTAGTTGACTTACACCTTCTAGAACACGTTGGGTGGCACGGGATACATGCGGACGTGTATTGTCCTGTTGGAACAGCAAGTTCCCTTGCCGGTCTAGGAATGGATTCGATGACGGTTTGGATGTACCGTGCACTATTCAGTGTCCCCTCGACGATCACCAGAGGTGTACGGCCAGTGTAGGAGATCGCTCCCCACACCATGATACCGGGTGTTGGCCCTGTGTGCCTCGGTCGTATGCAGTCCTGATTGTGGCGCTCACCTGCACGGCGCCAAACGCGCATACGACCATCATTGGCACCAAGGCAGAAGCGACTCTCATCGCTGAAGACGACACGTCTCCATTCGTCCCTCCATTCACGCCTGTCGCGACACCACTGGAGGCGGGCTGCACGATGATGGGGCGTGAGCGGAAGACGGCCTAACGGTGTGCGGGACCGTAGCCCAGCTTCATGGAGACGGTTGCGAATGGTCCTCGCCGATACCCTAGGAGCAACAGTGTCCCTAATTTGCTGGGAAGTGGCGGTGCAGTCCCCTACGGCACTGCGTAGGATCCTACGGTCTTGGCGTGCATCCGTGCGTCGCTGCGGTCCGGTCCCAGGTCGACGGGCACGTGCACCTTCCGCCGACCACTGGCGACAACATCGATATACTGTGGAGACCTCACGCCCCACGTGTTGAGCAATTCGGCGGTACGTCCACCTGGCCTCCCGTGTGCCCACTATACGCCCTCGCTCAAAGTTCGTCAACTGCACATACGGTTCACGTCCACGCTGTCGCGGCATGCTACCAGTGTTAAAGACTGCGATGGAGCTCCGTATGCCACGGAAAACTGGCTGACACTGACGGCGGCGGTGCACAAATGCTGCGCAGCTAGCGCCATTCGACGGCCGTGCGTGTGATCATTGCTTGTACAGCCCTCTCGCAGTGCCCGGAGCAAGTATGGTGGGTCTGACACACCGGTGTCAATGTGTTCTTTTTTCCATTTCCAGGAGTGTATTTTGAACACATGCATGAAATTATTAATCACCTGCGACACAACCTACAAATGTCGGAACCGTAGTTTATTGGTCAAATACGTGCTTGAGAAAACGCCTTTGCGAACTGCTACCTATTTTGCCTAATGACCTATAATACTTGGCCTGTGTGGTGAACGCAGTGCTCTGTAGTCTCTGAGTCTCATCAATCGAAGAGCATCAGCGAGCGCTTACCTTATTTACTGAAAACTGATTGCCACATAAAGGCTTAACAGGGAATGCGTATGCAGTGTAACTCTGGGTGAAAGTTCAAGCACTAGCAACAGGTGTACCAACCCATGAAAGCGGATAAAAATTTCATTATAAATGCGAATACACGTGACTGAAATCGGTGCTACTGGGATAGACGAGTTAAGGAATCCGCGAAACCTATATGCAAGACATAAATTATATAGTTTTCCAATAGACAAACTAAACATTTTTTTCTTGCCATAGAGGCGATGGATACACGTCGTGTAAGAACACTTGACACACGCTGTGACTAAATATCACAGATTCAGGACAGAAATATTCTTATAAATCCTCTGTAAATTACAGAACGAGTATAAACTGCTACTCGTAAGTTGCCTGAGTTTACGGATGCCTAATCAGGAGACAGATGCAGGTAACCGCATGTTCCGAATCAAGCAGAATGTGAACGATGACACGCTATACTACATGTGACATTTTCTCACAAAAGCTCACGAAAGTGGTACTACGTAGCTCCCAATCAACTGAACGTGAATACAAGGCGTGTGACAAGCTGACATCTTAGCAAGGTTCTAATGCTTTCCGCTCAAGTGGTGTCATATTCGCAGCAGACAAGGACGCAAGAGTACTTGCTATAACATACTGCTCTGCCTCAGATGACGATCTCGGAAGAAATAAATTTATCTCGCGAACACGTGTCGGAGACAGAATGAAATTCAGCCACTTTGTATTCTCAGTTCCAAGACCTGAGATCGTGCTAACAGGCTCCGGTAGGTTCTCGTTTACGGCAACGATACCTTGTGCAACCAAGAAGAGGCGACTCGCGACTGAACATCTGTGGTCGAAACAAGTAATATTGGCGAGTGTCGAGCGTATGAAAGCTGCTGGTTCTAAACGGTCAACTTCTTGTGCTAAACAATGCAATACCGGCGATGCATAGGAGGACATAACATTCAGACTAGCGTAGGCACAGACGGCGTTCCTTGCTGAAAGAAATCTACCGCTATCAATTGTTGTTGTTGTTGTTGTCTTCAATACAGAGACTGGTTTGGCACTGGACTGGCAGCTCTCGATGCTACTCAATCCTGTGCAAGCTTCTTTATCTCCAAGTACCTACTGCAACCTACATCCTTCTGAAACTGCTTAGTGTATTCATCTCTTGATCTCCCTCTACGATTTTTACCCTCCACGTTGCCCTCCATTACTAAAATGGTGATCCCTTGAAGCCTCAGAACATGCCCTCCTAACCGATCCCTTCTTCTAGTCAATTTGTGCCACAAATTAGTCTTCTCCCCAATTCTGTTCAGTACCTCCTCATTAGCTACGTGATCTACCTATCTAATCTTCAGTATTCTTCTGTAGCACCACATTTCTAAAGCTTCTATTCTCCTCTTATCTAAACTATTTATCGTCCGTGTTTCACTTCCATACATGGCCACACTCCATACAAATACTTTCAGAAGACACTTCTTGACACTTAAATCTATACTCGATGTTAACAAACTTCTCTTCTTCAGAAACGCATTCATTGAAATTGCCTGTCTACTTCTTATACCCTCTCTACTTCGACCATCATCAGTTATTTTTCTCCCCAAATTGCAAAACTCATTTACTACTTTAAGAGCCTCATTTCCTAACCTAATTCCCTTAGCATCACCTGACTTAATTCGACTACATTCCATTATCCTCGGTTTGCTTTTGTTGATGTTCACCTTATATACGCCTTTCAAGATACTGTCCATACCGTTCAACTGCTCTTCGAAGTTCTTTGCTGTCTCTGACAGAATTACAATGTCATCGACGAACCGCAAAGTTTTTATTTCTTCTCCATGGATTTTAATTCCTATTCCAAAATTTTCTTTTGTTTCCTTTACTAATTGCTCAGTATATAGATTGAATAACATCGGGGATAGCCTACAACCCTGTCTCATTCCCCTCCCAACCATTGCTTCCCTTTCATGCCCCTCGACTCATAACTACCATCTGGTTTCTGTACAAATTGTAAATAGCCTTTCGCTCCCTGTATTTTACCGCTGACACATTCAGAATTTGAAAGAGATTATTCCAGTCAACATTGTCGAAAATTTTCTCTAAATCTACAAACGCCAGAAACATAGATTTGCCTTTCCTTAATCTATCTTCTGAGACAAGTCGTAGGGTCAATATAGCCTCACGTGTTTCAACATTTCTACGAGATCCAAACTGATCTTCCCCGAGGTCGGCTTTTCCAGTTTTTCCATTCGTCTATAAGGAATTCGTGTTAGTATTTTGCAGCCGTGACTTATTAAACTGATAGTTCGGTAATTTTCACACCTGTCAATACCTGCTTTCATTGGGATTGGAATTATTATATTCTTCTTGAAGTCTGAGGGTGTTTTGCCTCTGTCAATTATAGATCATAATTTTAGGAAAAAATTCCGGTAATGTATTTCTGGAGCATAGCACTTTAAGCACGTAAATTATGGGCTGTGGGAAAATGGAAACAGAAGGGCGTCAAAGCGTTCGAGATTTGGCGTTTCAGAAGGATGCTGGATAATGTAGTGGGCTGATAAGAAATGAGGAAAGACCTCCGCGTGGATATTGAGCTAGGGGAAAACAATGACTACATGTAGGAACAGGACAATAGTATATTTGGCAAGATATCGAGAAACAATTTACATGGTACTAGATGGAACAAATGCGGACAAAAAGTGCGGGAGAAGACTGAGGTGTTTGTGATTGTTACTGTAATAAGGGAAGCCTACGGCCGGGGAGACTCCAGTTTTGCTCACCTTTCACAAGACTGTAGTGCATACTAATATGTTACGAATTCTGCTCTTGTACAACGCGCTACGGAAGCAAGTGTTTTGAAGAAGTCGAGGTTCAATGCTTTACGAGCCTGTTGAACAACGTGCGACAGCGCCAGGTGTCGAGCAGCGCCAGTGGCTAAAAAGTAAGATCATAAGTCCGCGTTGCCTTCGATTCGTATAATTTTCTAACTTATTTGCAGTATCTTCCACCAAACTCTTGTATCGCTACAACAAATAATATTTGTGTGGAGAGTTACAATAATAATAATAATGAGCTGAACGCGAAACACTCTTCCAAATATTTTAGAGCAACGTCTAGGTACGAAAACGCTTGCAGTCATAAAACAGACACTGACTGAGGAGAACGCCGGCCTCGGTGACCGAGCGGTTCTAGGCGCTTCAGTCCGGAACCGCGCGATTGCTACGGTCACAGGCTCGAATCCTGCCTCGGGCATGTATGTGTGTGATGTCCTTAGGTTAGTTAGGTTTAAGTAGTTCTACGTCTAGGGGACTGATGACTTCAGATGTTAAGTCCCATAGTGCTCAGAGCCATTTGAACCATTTGAACAGACATGAAGAACCAGGTTAAATTTATGGAGGTTGTCTCAGATCCTTTCGGAATAAAAACAGGAATAAGACAAGGATATGCTCTATCGCGCAGTGTTTGGCACACTGGACTCGCATTCGGGAGGACGACAATTCAAAGCAGCGTCCGCCAATACTGATTTAGGCTTTCCTTGAGTTCCTTATATGGCTTCAAGCAAATGCTAGGATGGTTCCACTGAAAGGGCACGGCCGATTTCTTTCTCGTCCTTAATCTGAGCTTGTGCTCCGCCTCTTATGACCTCGTTGTCGGCTGGACGTTAAACACTAATCTCTTCCTCCTCACCTCCCATCTAAACTTTCTCAACTGGGGATGGATGTGGCCACTTCGCTGGCCAATGTAGGGTTTGGCAAGCACGTAGACAAACAATTCAAAGAAAGTCAGCTCTCGGTCACTATTTTTAACACACTGCTAGGAGTGTCGAAACCAGGTTATTTTGTTAAAAATAGTGACCGAGGGCTGATTTTCTTTCAATTGTAACTACTCACGGTCTCTGAACGTGCAGCCATGTACAAGATTTCACGTAGACAAACAGTAAAAACTGACGCAGTCTGCGGTCGGATATTATCTTGCTGAAATGTAAGCTCAGGATGGCTCGCCGTAAAGAAAACAAAACAGGGCGCAGAATATCGTCGACGTACCGCTGTGTCGCAAGGGGGCTACGGATGACAAGCAAATGGGTCCTGCTGTGAAAAGAAATGGCACCCGGAGCATCACTTCTGGTTGGCGTGCGTTTCCAGACATAGCTCCTCACAGAAGACGATTCTACTCCAGTCAATGAGACTCCTGGCCACGTATGTCGCACATAAGCCATGAAGACGAAATTATAAAGATTACTGTGGCTTACTAACAGTTGTTCTTCTCATGCAACTTTCAGGGCTGGAAGGCGGCATGTGACACGGTACAGTAAGTACCCTCACCACACGCCGTAAAGTGGCTTCTAGAGTATAGATACAGATCAGCAGGAGTAAATTTTGTGTGTGTGTGTGTGTGTGTGTGTGTGTGTGTGTGTGTGTGTGTGTGCGTGTATACACAGCCGTTCGCGTGACCGTGAGTTTGTGTGTGTGAGACACGCGCGCACACACACACACACACACACACACACACACACACACACACACACACACACACACAGAGAGAGAGAGAGAGAGAGAGAGAGAGAGAGAGAGAGAGAGAGAGAGAGAGATGAATGAAAATGACAGTTGTGATTATCTCTGATAAATAAATATAAAAAAACTGCTAAATTCGTGTCATTACTTGGTAGCCAATAGTTCGTTATTAGCAATGACTCGACGTGTTACACACGCTGTTGCTGCCTTCAGTCTGAAGACAGATTTGAGGCAGTTCTCCACGCTAGTCCATCCTGTCACAGCCTCTCCGTCTCTACAATTTCTGCTCCCAGAGGATCCCTCGATTACGAAATTAACAAATTTTTTATATTTTATTTCACTTTTTATGCTTTAGGATCGGTCATGTCAGCCCGTTTTTAGTTTAGTGAAGCTGTGACATAAATTTCTTTTCTCCTCCACACGATTCGGAATTTCCTGATTGGTAACCCGATCTACTTCTCTTTCAATGTTCAGCGTTCTTCTATACTACTAGATTTCAAGAGCTTCAGTTATCTGTTTGTCTGGGTTCTATACAGGGTGGCCCATGGATCGTGACCGGGCAAAATATCTCACGAAATAAGCGTCAAACGAAAAAACTACAAAGAGCGAAACTTGTCTAACTTGAAGGGAGAAACAAGATGGCGCTATGGTTGGCCCGCTAGATGGCGCTGCCATAGGTCAAACGGATATCAACTGCGTTTTTTTAAAATAGGAACCCACATTTTTATTACATATTCGTGTAGTACGTATAGAAATAAGAATGTTTTAGTTGGACCACTTTTTTCGCTTTGTGATTGATGGCGCTGTAATAGTCACAGACATATGGCTCACAATTTTAGACGAACAGTTGGTAACACGTAGGTTTTTTAAATTAAAATACAGAATGTAGGTACGTTTGAACATTCTATTTCAGTTGTTCCAATGTGATACATACACCTTTGTGAACTAATCATTTCTGAGAACGCATGCCGTTACAGCGTGATTACCTGTAAATACCACATTAATGCAATAAATTCTCAAAATGATGTCCGTCAACCTCAATGCAATTGGCAATACGTGTAACGACATTCCTATCAACAGCGAGTAGTCCGCATTCCGTAATGTTCGCACATGCATTGACAATGCGCTCACGCATGTTGTCAGGCGTAGTCGGTGGATCACGATAGCAAATATCCTTCAAGTTTCCGCACAGAAAGAAATCTGGGTACGTCAGATCTGGTATCCGTGCGGGCCAGTCCACCTGTCATGAAGTATGCTATTCAATACCGCTTCAACCGCACGCGAGCTATGTGTCGGACATCCATCTTGTTGGAAGTGCATCGCCATTCTGTCATGCAGTGAAACAACTTGTAGTAACATCGGCAGAACATTACGTAGGAAATCAACATACATTGCACCGTTTAGATTGCTATCGATAAAATGGGGGCCAATTATCCTTCCTCCCATAATGCCGCACCATACATTAACCCGCCGAATTCGCTGATGTTCCACTTGTCGCAGTCAAAAAAATGGTTCAAATAGCTCTGAGCACTATGGGACTTAACATATGTGGTCATCAGTCCCCTAGAACTCAGAACTACTTAAACCTAACTAACCTAAGGACCTCACACACATCCATGCCCGAGGCAGGATTCGAACCTGCGACCGTAGCAGTCGCGCGCTTCCGGACAGAGCGCCTAGAACCGCTAGACCACCGCGTCGCAGTCATCGTTGATTTTCCGTTGCCCAGTAGTGCTTATTATGCCGGTTTACGTTAGCGCTGTTGGTGAATGACGGCTCGTCGCTAAACAGAACGCGTGCAAAAAATCTGTCGTCGTCCCGTAATTTCTCTTGTGCTCAGTGGCAGAACTGTTCACGACGTTCAAAGTCGTCTCCATGCAATTCCTGGTGCATAGAAATATGGTACGGGTGCAATCGATGTTGATGTAGCATTCTCAACACCGAAGTTTTTGAGATTAACGATTCTCGTGCAATTTGTCTGGTACTGATGTGTGAATTAGCCACGACAGCAGCTAAAACACCGACTTGGGCATCATCATTTGATGCAGGTCGTGGTTGACGTTTCACGTGTGTCTGAACACTTTCTGTTTCCTTAAATAACGTAACTATCCGGCGAACGGTCCGGACGCTTGGATGATGTCGTCCAGGATACCGAGCAGCATACATAGCACACACCCGTTGGACATTTTGATCACAATAGCCATACATCACCACGATATAGACCTTTTCGCAATTGATAAACGGTCCATTTTAACAAGGGTAATGTATCACGAAGCAAATACCGTCCGCACTGGCGGAATGTTACGGGATACCACGTATTTATACGTTTGTGACTATTACAGCGCCATCTATCACAAAGCGAAAGAAATGGTCCAACTAAAACATTCGTATTTCCTTACGTACTACACGAATATGTCATAAAAAATGGGGGTTCCTATTTTTTAAAAAACGCCGTTGGTACCCGTTTGACCTATGGCAGCGCCATCTAGCGGGCCAACCATAGCGCCATCTGATTTGCCCCTTCAAGCTAGACGAGTTTCGTTCTAGGTAGTTTTTTCGTTTGATGCTTATTTCGTGAGATATTTGGCCCGGTCACTATGAAGGACCACCCTGTATATTCCATACCTACTTATGCTTTGAGAAATATTTGCGGAAAAGACTTCCTAACACATAATTTTTATTCCTCGCCTCAGTTGCCGAAGTCGCCAACACATTGCTGCGGTGGCACTCGACGCGGGCATTTAAACACCAAACCTCTTCGCAGTGTCTCATGAAGTGAATAGGCTATGTGCCAGTACCAGGTTTCACTCTGTTCCTCCTCTCATCATCATCGTCATACAACACAAACATTGAAATTTCCTGGCAGATTCAAACTGGGTGCCGAACCGAGACCCGAACTAGGGACCTTTGCCTTTCGTCGGCGAGTGCTCTACCATCTGAGCTACCCAAGCACGACTAGCATCCAGTCCTCACAGCTTTACTTCCGCCAGTACCTCGCTTCCTACCTTCCAAACTTTACAGAAGCTTTCCTGCGAAAGGCAAAGTTCCCGAGTTCGAGTCTCGGTCCGGCACACAGTTTTAATCTGCCAGGAAGTTTCATATCAGCGCACACTTCGCTGCAGAGTGAAAATCTCATTCTCGAAACATCCCCAAGGCTGTGGCTAAGCCACGTCTCCGCAATATCCTTTCTTTCAGAAGTGCTAGTCCTGCAAGGTTCGCAGGAGAGCTTCTGTAAAGTCTGGAAGGTAGGAGACGAGGTACTGAAGGAAGTGCAGCTTGAGGACGGGGCGTTAGTCGTGCATGGGTAGCTCAGTTGGTAGAGCACGTGCCCACGATAGCCAAAGGTTCCGAGTTCGAGTCTCGGCCCGGCACACAGTTTTAATCTACCAGGACGCTTCATTATCAGTGCACACTCCGCTGCAGAGTGAATATCTCACTCAGGAAACACAAACATTACATAGCGCACACACACACACACACACACACACACACACACACACACACACACGAAATACATACATGTAGTATTAGAAATATTGTGTAATGGCGTAAGTTGCAAAAAAAAAATCTATTTATATTTGATTTTTACGTATATCTCTTTTCTAGAAATGCTCTTTCCTATTGCTATTGTACGTTTAATATCCTCTCGACATCTGCCATCATCAGTTACTTTGCTACCAAAGTAGAAAAACTCATCTACTACTTTTAGCACTTCATTTCCTAACGTAATTCTTTTAGTATCGTCTGATGTAATCCGAATATATTCTGTTAACCACGTTCTACGTTCTTGCAACCTCTTTTTCAACACAGTATCGTGCATTTCCATCTGATGATGTTGTTATTGTCAGGTCTTACAATAACAACGTCATCGGTAAACCTCACACTTTTATTTTTTTCCCTCTCTATTTTCTTGGTTTTCTTTAATGCTTGTTGAAAGGACAGGCTCGTAGCACTGCGTCACCCATTTCTTAGCTGTTACCTCCCTTCCACGTCATCCGACCCTCAGAAATGCAGTCAGGTTTCTGTTCTACAAATATAAAAGGAACTGCTGTAAAGTTGTAGATAGAAGAAGCGATAATATTTTTCTACAGCTCCCCTACATCTATACTCTTCAAAAATTGTGTACTTGTAATTCAAAGAGAAATTCTCGTTGTACCATTTCCTAGTGCCTCTTCCCATTCCACTCATGATCCTACGACAGATGGATGTCAAACTAAAGCGGAGTTACTAAACGCGGTTTTCTGAAAATTTTCACCGTATAAGATTCGATAAATATTCCACAGTTTGAATCAAGAGCAGCTCCCAATGTGAGTAACTGGAAAGTTGAATCCCTCGGTGTAACAAAACAACTTAATTCACTTAGCAAAGGAAAGTCTTCCGGTCGATAATTGAATGCCAGTTAGTTTTCATTCAGAGTATTCTGATGAAACTGCTCTATTTGTAGTTTGCATACACAAGCACTCGTTCAACCAAAGATCCGCACCGAAGAAATTTCACAGCTCATACATGATATAGAAGTAATCATCTGAATTATCTCACAGACATCCATCTATAGAAGGATTTTGAGGCATATGTCAAGTGACACATAACGAACATGGATTCAGAAAATATCGTTCTTAAGAAATGTAACAGGCTCTTTCTTCACATGAAGTAAAGAGTGCTATTTGATAGGGATATCATATTGACACCATATTCCTAGAGTTCCCTAAGACTTTTGACACCGTTCCTCACACACGCCCTTTAATCATATTGCGCACGTAAGGAGAACCGTGACTGGATTCGTGACTTCCTATAAGAAAGGTCAGAGTTTCTAATTTAGCGAAACTGAACTTATATTTGGGCCTCTCCAGGAAAGCATTGTCGGCCCTCCTCTGTTCCTAATCCATATAAACGGTTTAGGAAACAATCTGAGCAGTCCTGAGCAGTCGTCAACTGCAAGTTGCAAAAAGCGGCAAACGGTCCTCAACACTAAAGCGCATGAGATCCTCCACGTGAGTACTAAAAGAATTCAGTTAAATTTAGTATACGACAAATAACAAAAATTAAAAGTTAATAGACTGAACTAAATACATGGGAATTGCTAATTCGAGAAACTACATTTAATCTGTCCTTTTCTGGAGTGCTGCGCGGTGTGAGATCCTTACCAGACAGGATATACGGAGAACATCGAAAGAGTTTAAAGAAGGGCAGCTTGTTTTTTGTTATCACGAAGTAGTGGAGATATGTTCATGAATGTTATGCACAAGATGGAGCTGCAATCATTGAGCCAAATGCGGTTTTCGTTAAGGCGAGATATTTTCAAGCAATTTCAGTCATTCCTTTCTCCTTCGAATGTGTAAATACACACATCAAAAGAAGTTTTGCATCACCGCGGTTCCCAGAACTCCTGAAGAGAGACGTTGACTGTCGATGTTGTATCACACAGTCCCTTTGATTGTTCAAGGATGTCACTAAACCCATCCGAAGATGTAAACAACAATGCATGAACAGCGCCTATTAGATGGAGGGGGTGCGACAACCGATCAGTTTGTCATTCCACCGGGAAGGAGGTACACAGCTCGTGTTGTCTGTTGTTCAACCGCGCCTAGAGAGTCAATACCGCGGTTCGATCGCGTGCGCCTTGTTACTTCGTGCCAGGTAGGGCTCTCAACAAGAGAATTGTTCAGGCGTCTCGGAGTGAACCAAAGCGATGTTGTTCGGACATGGAGGAGATGCAGAGAGACAGCAACTGTCGATGACATGCCTCGCTCAGGCCGCCCAAGGACAACTACTGCAGTGGATGACCGCTGCCTACTGATTATGGCTCGAATGCCTGAAAGCAACACCACCAAGTTAAATAACGCTTTTCGTGCAGCCACAGGAAGACGTGTTACGACTCAAACTGCGCAATAGGCTGCATGACGTCCATGGCGAGGTCTGTATTTGCAGCCACGACACCATGCAGCGCGGAACAGACATGCCGGATGGACCGCTCAAGATTGGCATCACGTCCTCTTCACCGGTGAGTGTCGCATGTGCCTTCAACCAGACAATCGTCGGAGATGTGTTTGGAGGCAATCCAGTCTGACTGAACGCCTTAGACACACGGCCCAGCGAGTGCAGCAAGTTGGAGTTTCCCTGCTGTTTTGGGATGGCATTATGTGGGACAAACATATTCCGCTGGTGGTTGGTCATGGAAGGCGCCGTAACGAGTGTACGATACGTGAATAACATGCTCCGACCGATAGTGCAACCATATCGGCAGCATATTGGCGATGCTTTCGTCTTCATGGACAATTCGCGCCTCCATCGTGCACATCTTGTGAATGACTTCCTTCAGTATAACGACATCACTCGACTATAGTGGCCAGCATGTTGTCCAGACATGAACCCTATCGGACATGCCTGGGATAGATTGAAAAGGGCTGTTTATGGACGACGTGACCCACCAACCACCCTGAGAAATCTAAGCCGAATCACAGTTGAGGAATGGCACAATCTGGACCAACAGTGCCTTGATGAACTTCTGGATAGTATGGCACGACGAATACAGGCATGCATCGTGTAAAAGGACGTGCTACTGAGTATTAGAGGTACCGTGTGTACAGCAATCTGGAGCAACATCTCTGAAGGTCTCGCTGTATTGTGGTACTACATGCCTTGTGTGGTTTTCATGAGCAATAAAAAGGCGGAAATGATGTTTATGCTGATCTCTGTTCCGATTTTCTGTACAGGTTCCGTAGCTCTCGGATCCGAGGTGATGCAAAACTCGTTTTGATGTGTATCTTTCATTGAAGAATCACAGACACGCATCCAACTGGAAAGTCAGCCAGTAAATGTTATTATGCGTGCCTGTCGGCTGAGTAACTTGGAAGTGACATGGTGTGCATGGTATCACTAAGAAGGCAAGAGCAATGTAGGTTGGCGAGGCAGCTCAAGGAAATGCAGCGCCTTTTGATTTGGTGAGCTAGTGAATGTAAATGGAAATATTGCCCCGTAGGTTTTCTTCAACATATTCTGTGGAATCTGAACTTTTGGCCATCGATCGTTGTGCTAAGTAGGAGCGCACGCAGGTACTCACAAAGACCTCTCTGCAGCCTGTAAGCACACGCAGTGAGTCGTCGTCTGTAGTCCTATCTCGTCGTCCATTCATTTCAGTATGCAAATAACTTGTGGGACGAGACAAACCTGTTTGAAATGCCCGAGAGCAACTTAGTGGCGAGATGCTGACTGAACAGGAAGCAGTGCATAATTGGGTTGAGGAACTGCGGCCCTATGTGAAAGCCTATCAAAGAGCTACAGCCATCCCTTTTGCACTTAAAGGTATATTTTTTTAGTTGAACAATCCTTATCAGTCATAAAATTTTAATGCATGTAATTATCCAGACGAAGGCTAAACATACTGGTCGATATGAGTCAGTAATAAAGTGTCTTAGTGGATCCTGGATTTGTTTCAAATAAAGATAGCATTACGTGAAGCCATTTCAGTGTCACTTTTTTTTTTTCGCAGGATGGGGCCCCTCCACGCCCGCACCAACGTGGTGACCAAACCAAAAGTTCTACTGTCACCTCCGTATAACACGTTAGTTTTATAATCAGGAGTCACAGGATGCAGGCTGTGATGTTATCCATGCGTCTGGTTAAGATTACTCATTTACATGGTCCATCAGGAGATAGAAGTGGTCGAAAACGATCGAAGGGTAGCGGTTGTAAGGGCAGAGGGAAAAAAGTGCCAAGGCAAGCGCCAAGGGAAAAAACCTCTGCGACAGTAGGACGGGTAGTAAGGGCAGTAGCGGATTGCTAGCTGCGACAGCGCATGCAAGGTGTGGTTATGTTAGTGCGAGGTATCGTGCATCGTTACCGTTGTCGTTGCTGGCGCTCGTTCCAGGATCTGCTGCTGCTGCGTCCCTGAAACATTTCATTGTCGTCATATATTAGTGGGCGATCGGTCATAGATCAGCTCACAGTGTGGGGGGTGTGTGTGGCTGGTTTGCGTGCTGTGTGCAGTACGGTTTCCCTGCGATTGCCGGTATTTCGGCGGGTTAAGCATCTGGTGTTGCCAGTAGTAGCTGAGTTGCAGGGGCTCGCCAGTACTGTCATGTTAGCGTGCTATGGACCATAGATGTTCAGTTTCGTGCTAATAGTGTTTTTGGTCTATTATGTTTCCATCTATGGTTGTGGTCGTAGTTACCCAGAGAAAGGATAAACGGGTTACGCGAGTGTCTCGTGTTTCTGTATAGTCGTGTGGAGAGTTTTTGGAATACCTGCAAGATGGTATCTAGTCGATATTCCCGGCGAAGGTCCGCGGTGCGCGTGTAACGCGGAGCGTTGCTTATGATTCTGAGTACTGCGAAAGTTTCTTCCGCCATGTCCACTGATATCTAATATTCACTGTAAACACATTTTTCGAAAACAGTAACTGAAATAGCGTGTCTGGTACTGTTTAAGCTATGGTGCACCATCCGTGAGCATGCCGGCAAGTGGTGTCACATGTCTTTGATCGGCTGGCACTAGGAGAGACGGCAACATTGCACGGGCGTACCTTGGGAGACGTAGCTACTGGCTATCGAATGGCTTACGGAATTGCATGGAGGCTCGGATGCGGTAACTTTATCGCTGCTGGGCCGCTTCGGTGACGCCGCTCAGCGGGTCGTGACGCCGCGGGCAGCAGTCGAGAAGTCAGATGAAGGAGGCGAAACACTGCCGGCTCCCAGGTCGCTGCACACCAGTGCACGGTCAAGGCCGGCCGGCGCAGAGGCGTATGAGCGGCTAAGGAAGCAGCCGACACCGCGACCGCTACAGACGGAACCGAAAGTGAACGTAACCTGGTCTAGTGGATAGCATCGCAGCGTGAACAAGGGGCATTCATAAAATTTTGATCACCACAGTTAAAAAGGAAAGTTAAATAATTATTTTTCTGGACCTTTGCTGAAACAAGTCCGCAGCCCTGGTACACACTGAAATCCCTGCTCGCCCGTGCTGTAGTTCGTCGCTAGAGAGGTGAGAGGAAAATGGCGCAGCTCACCGTTAGGGTTGGATTTTTTTCGAATCATCTGTCTTCTGACTGGTGTGAAACCGCCCGCCACGAATTCCTCTCCTGTGCCAAGTTTTTCCTGAGAGAGTAGCAATTGCAATCAATTGCCTCAACTATTTGTTGCGTTTATTCCAGTCAGGGAGATACGATACTGCGTGAAGAGATTGACAGAGCACTGAAAGACCTGAGTCGAAACAAGGCCCCGGGAGTAGACAACATTCCAGTAGGACTACTGACGGCCTTGGGAGAGCCAGTCGTGACAAAACTCATCTGGTGAGCAAGATGTATGAAACAGGCGAAATACCCTCAGACTTCAAGAAGAATATAATAATTCCAATCCCAAAGAAATCAGGTGTTGACAGATGTGATAATAACCGAACAATCAGTTTAATAAGCCACAGCTGCAAAATACTAACACGAATTCTTTACAGACGAATGGAAAAACTAGTAGAAGCCGACCTCGGGGAAGATGAGTTTGGATTCCGTAGAAACACTGGAACACGTGAGGCAATACTGACCTTACGACTTATCTTAGAAGAAAGATTAAGGAAAGGCAAACTTCCGTTGCTAGGATTTGCCCCCTTTCAAATTCTAAAGGTGGCAGCGCTAAAATACAGGGAGCGATAGGCTATTTACAATTTGTACAGAAACCAGATGGCAGTTATAAGAGTCGAAGGGCATGAAAGGGAAGTAGTGGTTGGGAAGGGAGTGAGACTGGGTTGTAGCCTCTACCGGATGTTATTCAACCTGTCTATTGAGCAAGCAGTAAAGGAAACAAAAGAAATATTCGGAGTAGGTATTAAAATCCGTGGAAAAGAAATAAAAACTTTAAGGTTCGCCGATGACCTTGTAATTCTGTCAGAGACAGCAAAGAACTTGGGAGAGCAGTTGAACGGAATGGATAGTGTCTTGAAAGGAGGATATAAGATGAACATCAACAAAAGCAAAACGAGGATAATGGGATGTAGTTGAATTAAGTCGGGTGATGCTGAGGGAATTAGATTAGGATATGAGACACTTAAGGTAGTAAAGGAGTTTTGCTATTTGGGGAGCAAAATAACTGACGATGGTCGAAGTAGAGAGGATATAAAATGTAGACTGGCAATGGCAAGGAAAGCGTTTCTGAAGAAGAGAAATTTGTTAACATCGAGTATAGATTTAAGTGTCAGGAAATCGTTTCTGAAAGTATTTGTATGGAGTATAGCCATGTATGGAAGTGAAACATGGACGATAAATAGTTTAGACATGAAGGGAATAGAAGCTTTTGAAATGTGCTGCTACAGAAGAATGCTGAAGATTAGGAGCCCGCATCTCGTGGTCGTGCGGTAGCGTTCTCGCTTCCCTCGCCCGGGTTCCCGGGTTCGATTCCCGGCGGGGTCAGGGATTTTCTCTGCCTCATGATGGCTGGGTGTTGTGTGATGTCCTTAGGTTAGTTAGGTTTACGTAGTTCTAAGTTCTAGGGGACTAATGACTATAGTGCTCAGAGCCATTTGAACCATTTTTTTTTTTTTTTTATTAGATGTGTAGAATTGGGGAGAAGAGGTGTTTCTGGCACAACTTGACAAGAAGAAAGGACCGGTTGGTAGGACTCGTTCTGAGGCATCAGGGGATCACAAATTTAGCATTGGAGGGCAGCGTGGAGGGTAAAATCATAGAGGGAGACCAAGGGATGAATACACTAAGCAGTTTCAGAAGGATGTAGCTTGCAGTAAGTACTGGGAGATGAAGAAGCTTGCTCAGGATAGAGTAGCATGGAGAGCTGCATCAAACCAGTCTCAAGACATAAGACCACAGCCGGTCGCGGTGGTCGAGCGGTTCTAGGCGCTGCAGTCCAGCATCGCTGGACTGCTATGGTCGTAGGTTCGAATCCTGCCTCGGGCATGGATGTGTGTGATCTTAGATTAGTTAGGTTTCAGTTGTTCTACGTTCTAGAGGACTGATGACCTAAGATGTTAATTCCCATAGTGCTCAGAGCCATTGGAACCATTTTTTTGAAGTCCACCACAACAATTCCAGTCTCTGTCTTCCGTTACCGTTTTTACCTTCAATAGCTACGTCTAGCGCCACCAAAGCTACTGCCTGATGTGTGAGCACATGTCCTATCATCCTATCCCTTCTCCTTTTCAGTATTCTCCGCATATTCCTTTCTTCGCCGATTCTACAGAGAACATACTCATTCAACATATAGCTAGTCAACCTAATTTACAACATGTCAAATGCTTCGATTCTCTTCATTTCCTGTTTTCCTACAGCCCACAATTCACTTCCATAGCCGAGCGATTCTAGGCGCTACAGTCTGGATCCGCGCCACCGCTACGCTCGAAGGTTCGAATCCTGCCGGGCATGGATTTGTGTGATGTACTTAGGTTAGTTAGGTTTAAGTAGTTCTACGTTCTAGGGGACTGATGACCTCGTTAAGTCCCATAGTGCTCAGAGCCATTTTTTTGACATCCATACAGTGTTGTGCTCCAAACTGTAATATTATTGGATTTAAGATACTTTGCATATGAGGTATTTGTCATAATATAAAAGGACAATCAACGAGCTGTAGTTCGTAAAGATGCTAATCATCACAGCGCGAGAGTGAAGAGATGAAATATTTTTTTAAATATGCGCCTATACCAAGACGTGCGTCCAGCGTTTAAATACTCTAAATAAACACTATGACCAGCTGGGCGCAGATACTTAAAATCATTGCCGCACCGCTTGATAGCAAGAAGTTGCGAAACCGAAGAAAGAGCAAGCTATCTGTTGTTAAGAAATATTTTGAGACTTCATTATCCCTTGCACTTTTGGTCGTCGACATGTTAAGACGTACTACATAGCATTGCTACAAGTTGTATTTTTATTTTGTGTAAAAACTATGTGAAACGACGAAAAAACATTTCGGTAACTCAGGTGAAGATACAATGTACTTACGCCCATGCAAGGACATTTAATTTTACGACGGAACGGACTGACAAAGCAGCGGTTATTGGACTGCGCCATGTACAAAAGAAATATCAGATGTAGTCATGTATTTAATGTTTATTTGTCAATGTCTAGAAGTTTAAAGCCAATTTCTTCAAAATATATTAATATTTCACGATGCAGTAATTTTCTTCTTATTCTTTTCTTTCAGTAACCAAAAATGATGTTCAAATTGTATATGAGCTTTGTTACAGGTTCGCTCTTTATCGCGGTGTCTCTACTGTATTTAGGAGACCACTAATGTGTTCAACTTCCGATCTGTTAATGTTTCTCTTACAAAAATCCACTAATTTGCTTGATTTCCATTTTTATATTCAAATAGGTCCCTTAGGTATTTTCATCGATTATTCTGATTGCGTGAAGGCAATCCGGGTCAAAAGGTTCTAACAACCCTACCACAACAAAGGTCAAAAATTAATTACGATTGTAGTGTTGCTCACGCTGCTAAATATTGCATTTTCGGGCAACAATAAAGTTATATTATGTGGCAGATGTCATTAGAGCACAGTTAATGAAGTCATTTCTTGAAATAATGGATAAACTAGGCACTCATCTTTTCGTGTTTCCCACGCTGGTCTCGTTGTGAACTCATGGCTCAATCGTCGAAAATCTAGGTGGTGATGATTCCAAGCTCGGATGCAAAGAGGTCTAGGTGTTATTCGGCGATATTCAAAAGTTTTATAGATGTGTTTCATAAACCATTCTTGAAGATTAAACTTTTGCAAGTGAGGACAATGGTGGTGTAAAAAAGTAACCAGCACTCCGAATTTAAGTTACACTTCTTTTTTATTACTTTTGTTGTAATATCACGTAACTCGTTCCAAAACATCACTTCACAATATAAAACATACTTGAAAATATCTTCCTCACTGTTAAAGTTCACATTTCATAAACTGACTACAATTTGCGTCTTTTTAACATGACGACCAAAGCTTGACTCTCTAATAACTGCTTAAGCGCCCAAAAATCAGAGTTACAAGCACGTCAATGATCATGGTGCCAAAAGAAAGAATACACATGAGAATAACATCATTGCAATATATACATATGGATGTATCGAGGTACCTCTACATTAATGAAATCAAATCTGAATGTTGCCACAGAAATATGTTCAGTATTTTACAGAAACAAAGTAGAATATTGCTGGTGTCGAGAGGTTGAGGTGAGGTGCCGTAATGGTTACGTAATTCAAGTACCATTACAAGGTCAATTAAGAAAACCCCTTCGCGTAATCAATCGGTACGTCTCCTGAACAGAATCGAGAACCGACACATCGGTGATCAATTAATAATCTCCCTCTCCTTTTATGTCGTACTAAAAATCGGCCACACAGGATAGTCGTAAGTACGCAATCTAGCGTTAGGTTGCATTTTGTCAGTAAATATTGCCAACCAGCAGTTACAGACTCTCTTATTATTTACTACTATTCGTTATACAGAATAAGCAAGTTCCTAAGGCCAGAAAACGTACATTATCAGAAATGCCTTCCTCAGATTACGGCCGATAATTGATACCAGTAGACTTCTTTCGGCCAGGATTGTCTTCTAGAAATTTATTACTATCCAAGGAAATGTGATTTATATGGCGTATTTTAGCTTTCCAGCTGTATGAATAACAAATACATAATAAACAGTCCCGCTTCGAACTGAGCAACGATGACCATCGGAGACGAGTGTGGAGACGTCGTGGGCAGCGGGTGGACACCAGCCTGAGTGTCGTCCGCCATACGGTCTGACAACCAGGAGTGGTGCTCTGGGATGCCATTTATTTTCATACCAGGACGCGTTTGGTTGTCCCCCGCGGCACTCTTACAGCACAGAGTTAGGTCGACGATATTCTACGCCCCGTTTGCTGCCTTCGTGGCAAGCCATCCTGGACTACAATTGCAGCAATGTAGTGCCCGCCCACACACGTCAAGAGTTTCTACTGCTACTTCGTGCTTGCCAAACCCTATCCTGGCCAGTAAGATCGCCGTATCTTTCCGCGGTTGAGAACGTTTGGAGAGTTATGTGCTCGGCCCTCCAAACAGCTCGGCATTTTGACGATGTAACGCGCCAATTGGACAGAATTTGGCGTGATATCCCTCAAGAGGATATCTAACAACTCTAGCAATCAATGCTAAAACGAATAAATGCGTGCATAGCGAGCAGAGATGGAACATCGCGTTGTTGCCCTTCTCGATTAGATAGGCTTTTTCTATTTACTGCCGGCCGCGGTGGTCTCGCTGTTCTAGGCGCGCAGTCCGGAACTGTACGACTGTTACGGTCGCAGGTTCGAATCCTGCCTCGGGCATGAATGTGTGTGATGTCCTTAGGTTAGTTAGGTTTAAGTAGTTCTAATTTCTAGGGGACTGATGACCACAGCAGTTGAGTCCCATAGTGCTGAGAACCATATGAAACATTTTTTTTCTCTCTACTAAATTATCCAATTTTTCTGAAACTGCAGTCATTTGTTTGTCTGTACATGTGCGTCGCATCCACCGCTTTCAGTCCCGTTTGCCTGACATGGCCTCTCCTCGTCTTCTTTCCTCAGATGAAGGAACCAATGGGTTCAGGCATTCCAGAACGCCGATGATACAATTTTCGTGGTCTGACATTTCCTGAGCGGCCAAAATGCAGACGTCTACAACCAAGGTCCCCGCTAAGTAGTCCAGCGTTGGGGATATTGTGTCACATTGAGAGCTGAATATCCAGAGAAGAACCACTGCCGGCCGCGGTGGATAAGCGGTTCTAAGCGCTTCATTCCGGAACCACGCAGCTGCTACGGTCGCAGGTTCGAATCCTGTCCCGGGCTTGGATGTGTGATGTCCTTAGGTTTAAGTAGTTCTAAGTCTAGGGGACTGATGACCTCAGATGTTAAGTCCCATAGTCCTTAGAGCCATTTTGAACCATTACGAACTTACATGGCCACAGCCTGACATTTGTTTTCAACGTTATAATTAATGCTTGGAGATAAGAGAACCAGATGGAAACCCAGTTCTAAGCTAAGAAGGGAAAGCAGAAAGATGGAAGGAGTATACAGGGAGAATCACCGAACATTACAGCAATATATATTTCGTAAACCACATCAAATATTGACGAATCGATTACACAGACCGAACGTGAATGTTTTTTAACACAAACCTACGTTTTTTAAAATGGAACCCCGTTAGTTTTGTTAGCACATCTGAACATATAAACAAATACGTAATCAGTGACGTTTGTTGCATTGTAAAATGTTAGTTACATCCGGAGATATTATAACCTAAAGTTGACGCTTGAGTACCACTCCTCCGCTGTTCGATCGTGTGTATCGGAGAGCACCGAATTACGTAGGGATCCAAAGGGAAGGGTGATGGACCTTAGGTACAGAAGAGACTGGAACAGCACATTACGTCCACATGCTAACACCTTTTTATTGGTCGTTTTCACTGACGCACATGTACATTACCATGAGGGGTGCAATAGAGTGTGTCCCGACATGTCAGGCCAATAGATGTTCAATGTGGTGGCCATCATTTGCTGCACACAATTGCAATCTCTGGCGTAATAAATGTTGTACACGCCGCAGCACATCTGGCTAATGTAGCCGCAGGCTGCCACAATACGTTGTTTCATATCCTCTGGGGTTGTAGGCACATCACGGTACACATTCTCCTTTAACGTCCCCGCAGAATGAAGTCCAGAGGTGTGAGATCAGGAAAACGGGCTGGCCAACTTATGCGTCCTCCACGTCCTATGAAACGCCCGTCGAATATCCTATCAAGGGTCAGCCTAGTGTTAATTGCGGAATGTGCAGGTGCACCATCATGCTGATACCACATACGTGGACGCGTTTCCAGTGGGACATTTTCGAGCAACGTTGGCAGATCATTCTGTAGAAACGCGATGTATGTTGCAGCTGTTTGTGAACCTGCAATGAAGTGAGGACCAATTAGGTGGTCGCCAATGATTCCGCACCGTACATTTATAGTCCACGGTCGCTGTCGCTCTACCTGTCTGAGCCAGCGAGGATTGTCCACGGACCAGTAATGCACGTTCCGTAGATTCACTGCCACGTGGTTTGTGAAACCCGCTTCATCGGTAAACAGGTAGAACTGCAACGCATTCTCTGTTAATGCCCATTGACAGAATTGCACTCGATCATTAAAGTCATCCCCATGTAATTGCTGATGTAGCGACACATGAAACGGGTGAAAGCGGTGACGATGAAGTATGCGTATGACATTACTTTGACTCAGTCCACCGGCTCTCGCAATGTCTCGTGTACTCATGTGTGGGTTCATGGCAACAGCAGCTAACACACCAACCGCACCCGCTTCTCCTGTGACGGGCCTGTTACGGACCCGTTTGCGTGCTACGCCATACCTGTTGCATACAGTTGGCAGTAGATGTTTTGCAATGTGCAGCACGTTGGATGCTCTCTGTCCGGGTACCGTTCTGCATACACCCTGCAGGCGTCAGCTGCATTTCGTCGACACTCGCCATAGATGAGTATCATCTCCGCCTTTTCAGAGTTCGAATATACCATGGCACAGTTCCTACAACACTACATTATCACAGACGTCTGGTAACACGGTGTACTAGAGTTGGTCTGCGTGCGGAGAGGAATGCAGAATAACAATACCAGCAAGCGCTACATGGGGACACGGCGACAGCTTGACCAAACCACAACAGTGCACTCCAGCCACACTCGTAAACACGGTCGCATCGTAAACATGTCCCTGCAGATGCTGCTCGCCGACCGTGGCCCGTGTTTGTTACAACACGCAATTGAACGTCGGAGGTTTCAAGCGTCAACTTTAGGTTACAGTATCTCCGGATGTAATTAACATTTCACAATGCAACAAACGGCACTGATCACGTATTTGTTTATATGTTCAGATGTGCTAACAAAACTAACGTGGCTCCATTTAAAAAAACGTAGGTTTGTGTAAAAACGTACTTCCGTGCCTTTTTGTTTGCTTTGTATTAAATAATTACACTAGCTCTCTCCTCACGTTCGGTCTATGGAATCGGTTCGTCAGCATTTGATGTGGTTTACGAAATATATCCGGCGGTAACGTTAGGTGGAGGAGGAGGAGATTAGTGTTTAACGTCCCGTCGACAACGAGGTCATGAGAGACGGATCGCAAGCTCGGGTGAGAGAAGGATGGGGAAGGAAATCGGCCTTGCCCTTACAAAGGAACCATCCCGGCATTTGCCTGAAGCGATTTAGGGAAATCACGGAAAACCTAAATCAGGATGGCCGGAGACGGGATTGAACCGTCGTCCTCCCGAATGCGAGTACAGTGTGTTAACCACTGCGCCACCTCACTCGGTAAACGTTAGGTGACTCACCCTGTATAGAGGGTCTATACAAGGGCGATGTACTTAAGGACAATATTATGGAAATGTAAGAGGATGTAGATGAAGACGAAATGGGAGATCCGATACTGCGTGAACAGTTTGACAGAACACTGAAAGTCCTGAGTCGAAACAAGGCCCCCGGAGTAGACAACATTCCATTGGAACTACTGACGGCCTTGGGAGAGCCAGTCCTGACAAAACTCTACCATCGGGTGAGCAAGATGTATGAAACAGGCGAAATACCCTCAAATTCTAAAGGTGGCAGCGGTAAAATACAGGGAGCGAAAGGCTATTTACAATTTGTACAGAAACCAGATGGCAGTTATAAGAGTCGAGGGACATGAAAGGGAAGCAGTGGTTGGGAAGGGAGTAAGACAGGGTTGTAGCCTCTCCCCGGTGTTATTCAATCTGTATATTGAGCAAGCAGTAAAGGATACAAAAGAAAAATCTGGAGTAGGTATTAAAATCCATGGAGAAGAAATAAAAACTTTGAGGTTCGCCGATGACATTGTAATTCTGTCAATGACAGTAAAGGACTTGGAAGAGCAGTTGAATGGAATGGACAGTGTCTTGAAAGTAGGATATAAGATGAACATCAACAAAAGCAAAACGAGAATAATGGGATGTAGACGAATTAAGTCAGGTGACACTAAGGGAATTAGATTAGGAAATGAGACACTTAAAGTAGTAAAGGAGTTTTGCTATTTGGGGAGCAAAATAACTGATGATGGTCGAAGTAGAGAGGATATAAAATGAAGACTGGTAATGGGAAGGAAAGCGTTTCTGAAGAAGAGAAATTTGTTAACATCGAGTATAGATTTAAGTGTTAGGAAGTCTTTTCTGAAAGTATTTGTATGGAGTGCAGCCATGTATGGAAGTGAAACATGGACGATAAATAGTTTGGACAAGAAGAGAACAGAAGCTTTCGAAATGTGGTGCTACAGAAGATTGCTGAAGATTAGATGGGTAGATCACATAACTAATGAGGAGGTATTGAATAGGATTGGGGAGAAGAGAAGTTTGTGGCACAACTTGACCAGAAGAAGTGATCGGTTGGTAGGACATATTCTGAGGCATCAAGGGATCACCAATTTAGTATTGGAGGGCAGCGTGGAGGGTAAAAATCGTAGAGGGAGACCAAGAGATGAATAAACTAAGCAGATTCAGAAGGATGTAGGTTGCAGTAGGTACTGGAAGATGAAGAAGCTTGCACAGGATAGAGTAGCATGGAGAGGTGCATCAAACCAGTCGCAGGACTGAAGAGCACAACAGCAATTAATGCTTTGAGATTGCACCTCGTACTTAGTTGTACATAATAGTCTGTGACCAATCGCGAATTAATCAGGAAACAGGGGTGGGAGAAAAGGCGAGAAGACTATAGTAGTAGCTAAAGTACCCTTGCACACTGTAGATGTAGAGATGTACATGCACAAATTGGACATCAAAATGTAAACGGCTGAGTTAGAACAACAGAAATACTTTTAGACAATACTTACAACATACAGCAGGAACCAGCCAAATATGGTTTTGTTTCATATTATTTAAGATGTATCGTTACCGGTACTAAATTGATTGAAATTCGTCTTCAGACCATCTATATGGTTTTTATGTAACGAAAAAACACGTAATAAGTTGCTTGACAAATATCTTGCGCTAGGATAGAGAGAAAGTAACAGACAGACATGATGGTGGAAGTCGAGGTTGTGTTACAAAATCCGTGGCAGAACACACATGAAACGACCGCTTGGAATATTTTCCCCATGTATTTATTTAGCGAAGAATAATGACGTTGTTCTTGCAATAGGCACAGTCACAATGGTTCTCATTATTAAGTAATTTTGTTGAGTAAAAATCGTTGGTCGTCGATAAGGACCATATGCTTTAACTCACGTTGAATGAAAATAAAAAGTATTTATAAGGTAAATCAGTGTCAGCGTTGCTGCTAAACATCTCGTCACGGTTATAGCATAGCAATAACAGGAGAAATATATTAATGCTGGATTAAATTAAAACGAACTATTAGCAAGTTTGTGAACCTGAGCCAAATTGTGCGTGGTATGATATCACCGCCTCTAGGAAGGGTCGTAAAGAAATCAGGCTAACTTCAGTAATGTCTATGCACTTTTCTGTTGTTCTTGTACTTTCGATCGCTTAAGTAGCTCTATTGAGTTTTATCTGGGTTGCCTGCACCTATCAGACGTCACAAAATATTTTCGATCGCAAGAAAAGGCGGAGAAACAAGCGACCACTTTTTTCTGTTCTGACCCTGAAACTACAAGGACGATAAACAGACAGAAACCGCAGACAGAAACCGCGCCACTTCTGTGTATCGACGAATAAAATTATATTGGCGATTTTCCTGTTTTTATTCAAATGCCAATTAATTATCAACTGAACTTCGCAGTGATTTTAGTCGCAACTGATTTCCGGACAGCTTTTGACATCCAGTCACTCATATAACGAAAGGTGAAGGTTTTCGGTGGGCAATTATTGTGAGCCGCCGTAAGACGTCACGCAGCCGTGGCTGACCAGTTGCACTTGGTGGCGTTACTAGGGATGAGTAAATAATATCGGTATATCGAAGTATCGATATTACATTAAAATAACATCCATATGTATCGCCGATATTTA
Source organism: Schistocerca gregaria (assembly GCF_023897955.1). NCBI lineage: Eukaryota > Metazoa > Arthropoda > Insecta > Orthoptera > Acrididae > Schistocerca > Schistocerca gregaria. Next base: position 131,848,632 of record NC_064926.1, read on the forward strand.
AATTATCGGTAACTCTATTAATCGTTATTTAATAGCGGACTTTAAAAGCAATGTTCTTACTGCCTGTCTTTCCTTGATTCATGGGCACAGATTTCTTGCCCAATCGGACCACTACCAATTTTTGCAATCTGACAGTAAATGTCTTACAATGGGTTTATTTAATTTCATATTCAGTTCTACAAATGACCACCATATTTGAACATGAATGTATCTATACTGCACTCTCATGAAAGTTTGTTACTTCTGTGTGTAATTTTTTACAATGTAAATTATAGGTATGAGGTGTAAAAGGCGCACATTTGCTGACAGCATCTGTATGAGAATAATGGCAATTCTTACCCCCTACACCGCACTACGAGGCAGGATGAGCGCTTCTCTGCCGGGATCAAGCAATGATAGACGTACTGTAAAATAACGTACACTCTACGCAAGACTCACACACGTTATAGCACTGGTATTTAATGGAAAATGGATCCTGTTCTCTGAAATGTTAAGTCGTCACGCCGCACCTGTTTTGTCAGAAATTGTTCAAAATACTTAATGTGTGAAGTCTCTTCGCTCTCGTCCGAAAGAGTGGCTTCCTTAGTGAACTTTGTTGTGCCAGGTAACTGAAGCAAAGTGACAGGGGAATATATTAAACAAAGAGTTCTGCTAATGTTATCGTTGATGATTATTGACTTCATTAATCAGTTTCCTTGTAAATAAGTGATTTTATAGTACGTTGTATGTCTTTTATTGGTTAATGTCGGATATGACAAAGTACTTGTCTATTTTTAAATGTTTTGTTAATTACTTCTGTGAGGTCGATCAGTTTTTTCTAAATTCTTGCACATTTTTAAAATAGTGGCCGATATATCGATATTTCTGTCTCGACAACGCCTACATCATTTATAAATATCGATACAATGTACATCGATATTTTTAAAAGAATTGCCCATTGCTGGGAGCTGGGTCGCGGGTGACGCGATATAGGCGCGACTGCGAGGACATGGGAAGAGAAGAGGAAGAGCGTGTGGACTGGCGTTGGAGGGCAGCGGGCAGCAAGCAGCGGACAGACACCAACGGTGGAAGCGGCCGTCGGATCTGAACGCACGCCCTAGCTGCAGGAGCGGGACAGTTGCAAGAAGGAGAAGCTGGCCGAATACCTACTGTACGGCGAGGCTGGCCGCAGTTCACTTGTGAGCTAGCTGGTTGGTCTCTTCCGCAAACAGGATCTGGAGACAGCCAATTTGCTTGTGTGAGACTGTTGTGAAACGTTGTTCTCTACTGGTTGGGTGTCTACTGAAGTTGTCATAGGTCTGTTGCCGGCTGTCGTATGCACTGTACGTGATTCAGTTGGATTAGAACATACTGTATTAACACTATTCGCCGTTTGATTTGTGTTCGCCTGTCTGAACAGTCCAGATGCAATATTCAAGTTTGCCAGTTGCCGGTTCGTTTGTCCACCTTCTAGTCTGATGTCATTTGAACTTTCACTCATGTTTTCTGTAACCAAACCGCTCTTATTTTTTTGCTAGGCTTCACCTAAATTTTGTGGAATGCAGCATCTGCAATAATAAACAATTTGACCACCTGCACAGTTTTTTCAGGGTTCCATTTGATATGTTCCTATGTGGGCAGGTGATGTTTATCCAGATTACAGTGTATTTTGTTTTTAAGATTATTGTGTATTTCAGTTTAAAACTTTAAGTTGTATTTGTTCCTTCCATAATTGCTTTTGCGTCAGATGTATATTACTGACACATGTGTGTAAGTTACTACGGAATATTGAACAGTTCCGTGTTTGGTTAAGCTTGCGTTAATGTGTTGGAACCCTTTTGAAATTCCTTGCACAGACATAATCAATTATGGCTCTTGTATTATATTTCGGAAATTATTTTGTCGAGCTTGAAATGAATTACTGAACTATTTGTTGCTCTGGATTTAATTTTAATAGGTGTTAATATCGAAGCATCATTGGTACTTCACGCATCGTCTATTGTAACGGTTTTAAACTATTTCTCCCGTATGTCTTCTTTTTTTTTTGGTAGATTGTTCTATTAATGTGCTACAGACTGACTTGTTATTATTAATGATGAACTAGTTCTCTTCCCCGCAACTGTAACTGTAAATTGAGTTAAATTTACCGTACGTATGGGCAAATAAATGTTTAAAGCTTGTTAAAAATAAAATAAGCAATGGGCAATAAACCACCCACAGTTCAACCCGGTCTTACCACTCCCTGTAGTCGCACAAACTGCTTGGTTCTTGATGTTATACATTTCCTGTGTCACAGTTCTCCCGAAAGGTCAATAATCGACAGAAAACGAAAAGATACATTTTGATTTGACGTTAGAGATCATTCTAAAATCCATCTCCACGGTGACTAGCCCTTCACTAAATATGTTGACCCATTTCAAATTTGATCTGGCCACATAAACTCTTACGCCATAACGCCGATACCACTATTACTTTACGTGAACTTCGTGGTATCTGTAACATTCTCCATTGTTTTCCTGAAAATCTAAGTATTCACTACTCTGTAAAAGTCTTTTTCAAAGTCACATTTCGGGAGAGTCTTCTGTTTGCTGTTTAATTCAATGCACTTCTTGAATCAGGGGCGCTAGTCGAATGTGATTCCGCAGGTCATGCTAACAATTTTCATCCCCAACCTGCGACATTGCTGGAGGTTACCGTACTGAATTATATAACGTTGTTTATTCCTCAACGTTGTCAATATCTGCAGAATGGAACCATCTTGTGGAACTAAGCGTTCCAGACATAGTGGCAAGTCGCTGTGCTCATCATCCAAGTAGGTGGGATATTCCAGCTCAACCCCTGGAACATAGCCCTCACCAGCATCTGCCGCCACATCATGGATCTTTTGCTTCAGTCAGGCGATTTGCCCCTTGGACATCCTTCTAAATCCTCCAAATACCACACTTCGTTGCATGCCATACCTATTGAACTCCCTTATAACCAGGTAAAATCAGTAACTGTACTCCTCCTCACTCATTCACAGGTTATTCACCTTGGCGTATCTGTTCGTACACTAACAACGACCGCCGAGAATTCCACATTCGAAGAAGAGCAACATGGCAACATCAGTCAACTGTTTTACCCTAATACGTGTTCTCCTTAGCACTGCATTCCATGAAAGCACCAGCACGATGTTATAGAAGGCAGGATCGAGATAGTACAAGTATGTGGCCCAGTCATAGATTCTAGAACTTCTGGAAAACATCCTCGAGTGGGTGTACATCTGTGTTAATGTATAATCTAGCACATTATTCCACATTAGGGATGCCGAACTCCTGCCATATATTGACAGCGTGCTCATACTCTGCATCTGTTATGCCAGTGGCTGTTAGTTTATTAGAGAATGCGGTTAAGTCGGGCGAAGTGGTTTCTTGGAATCTGTCCATCGAATCCAGTTATTTATATGGAAAGACCCCCATCTTCAGCAGAAGCTGAAACTTTCCGTGATTGGGATATGCAGCCCTGGTCATACGCATCGTCTCAGCAAGGTTCTGAAGAGACGGGTGCATGAGGTGAAACGAATCCAGGAGTCAGAATGTCATTCTTGGTGTGATTCTCTTTTAAAACGAAATGCACTTCTCAATGGTGTCAGGAATGACACTGGCCTTATAACTCTTCAGCCCGAAATCACCCAAATGTTCAATTACAACATGGGCATCGTACCACTCGAATTGTAGAGGAAGACAGCTATGTACCATAGCAAATTTCATGGATGTGACCTGCGGAGAAGAACTTCCCCATTATATGACAATGGTCTCTATGGAGAGTTTCCACATCTCTATCCACCGGTAACCGACAAATATGACAATGAACTGCAGTTCATACAGTGGATCATTCTTCTCTGAATTAGTCATGGGAACATTGTTGTTATAAACGTGATGAACTATTCACGCCAGCCGATGTGGCCGAGCGGTTCTAGACGCTTCAGACTGAAACCGCGCGACCGCTACGGTCGCACGTTCGAATCCTGCCTCGGGCATGGATGTGTGTGTTGTCCTTAGGTTAGCTAGGTTTAAGTAGTACTGAGTTCTAGGGGACTGATGACTTCAGCAGTTAAGTCCCATAGTGCTCAGAGCCATTTGAACCATTTTAGCCAGCTATTCAAGCAAGTTTTTTGAGCTCAGTGAGCAAACATCTCGCAGCATTATCCTTCACCTAAGATTCGAATTTGTTGTAACTAGATTCATACGAGCCTGCAGCCACGTACCGTACGTGCTGTTCCGTGAAGGTGATATGTAAGTCTGAATGCTCACTTTCACAATCACAGGAGCGAAGAGGCAGCTGAAGTACGCGTAAACGACTAAGGGACATCGCTCCCGGTGGTAGACATTCTTACAGTTTAGAAACTTTTATCCTCAGAAGCCATGTCGATGATTTCAGCCGTAAATAGATATATTAAAAAAGGTTGGAAGATTTTTCTGTTTAGCAGAAGTGACAAAAAGCAGATTACAGAGTACCTGACGGCTCAACACAAAAGTTTTGTCTCAAGTACAGATAGTTTTGAGGATCAGTGGACAAAGTTCAAAACCATCGTACAATATGCGTTAGATGAGTATGTGCCAAGCAAGATCGTAAGAGATGGAAAAGAACCATCGTGGTACAACAACCGAGTTAGAAAACTGCTGCGGAAGCAAAGGGAACTTCACAGCAAACATAGACATAGCCAAAGCCTTGCAGACAAACAAAAATTACACGAAGCGAAATGTAGTGTGAAGAGGGCTATGCGAGAGGCTTTCAATGAATTCGAAAGTAAAGTTCTATGTACTGACTTGGCAGAAAATCCTAAGAAATTTTGGTCCTATGTCAAAGCGGTAGGTGGATCAAAACAAAATGTCCAGACACTATGTGACCAAAATGGTACTGAAACAGAGGATGACAGACTAAAGGCCGAAATACTAAATGTCTTCTTCCAAAGCTGTTTCACGGAGGAAGACTGCACTATGCTTCCTTCTGTAGATTGTCGCACAGTTGACAAAATGGTAGATATCGAAATAGACGACAGAGGGATAGAGAAACAATTAAAATCGCTCAAAAAAGGAAAGGCCGCTGGTCCTGACGGGATACCAGTTCGATTTTACACAGAGTACGCGAAGGAACTTGCCCCCCTTCTTGCAGCGGTGTACCGTAGTTCTCTAGAAGAGCGAAGCGTTCCAAAGGATTGGAAAAGGGCACAGGTCATCCCCGTTTTCAAGAAGGGACGTCGAACAGATGTGCAGAACTATAGACCTATATCTCTAATGTCGATCAGTTGTAGAATTTTGGAACACGTATTATGTTCGAGTATAATGTCGTTTCTGGAGACTAGAAATCTACTCTGTAGGAATCAGCATGGGTTTCGAAAAAGACGGTCGTGTGAAACCCAGCTCGCGCTATTCGTCCACGAGACTCTTAGGGCCTTAGACACGGGTTCACAGGTAGATGCCGTGTTTCTTGACTTCCGCAAGGCGCTTGACACAGTACCCCACAGTCGTTTAATGAACAAAGTAAGAGCATACGGACTATCAGATCAATCGTGTGATTGGATTGAGGAGTTCCTAGATAACAGAACGCAGCATGTCATTCTAAATGGAGAGAAGTCTTCCGAAGTAAGAGTGATTTCAGGTGTGCCGCAGGGGAGTGTCATAGGACCGTTGCTATTCGCAATATACATAAATGACCTATGCTGTGGTGTATCGAAAGGTTTCAACAATGGAAAATTGTACTGAAATGCTTGAGGATCTGCAGCGAATTGACGCATGGTGCACGGAATGGCAATTGAATCTCAATGTAGACAAGTGTAATGTGATGCAAATACATAGAAAGATAGGTCCCTTATCATTTAGATACAAAATAGCAGGTCAGCATCTGGAATCAGTTAATTCCATAAATTATCTGGGAGTACGCATTAGGAGTGATTTAAAATGGAATGATCATATAAAGTTGATCGTCGGTAAAGCAGATGCCAGACTGAGATTCATTGGAAGAATCCTAAGGAAATGCAATCCGACAACAAAGGAAGTAGGTTACAGTACGCTTGTTCGCCCACTGCTTGAATACTGCTCAGTAGTGTGGGATCCGCACCAGATAGGGTTGATAGAAGAGATAGAGAAGATCCAACGGAGAGCAGCGCGCTTCGTTACAGGATCATTTAGTAATCGCGAAAGCGTTACGGAGATGATAGATAAACTCCAGTGGAAGACTCTGCAGGAGAGACGCTCAGTAGCTCGGTACGGGCTTTTGTTAAAGTTTCGAGAACATACCTTCACCGAAGAGTCAAGCAGTATATTGCTCTCTCCTACGTATATCTCGCGAAGAGACCATGAGGATAAAATCAGAGAGATTAGAGCCCACATAGAAGCATACCGACAATCCTTCTTTCCACGTACAATACGAGACTGGAATAGAAGGGAGAACCGATAGAGATACTCAGGGTACCCTCCGCCACACACCGTCAGGTGGCTTGCGGAGTATGGATGTAGATGTAGATGTAGATCCACATGTATCGGTTCTAGGCTCAAGCAATGAACGAGATGCCTTTCACTATACTCTCTCTTGATAAACAAGTTGACAGATCTATGGCAAAAATACCTAGTACATTTTTCGTATCAATTGGGAGAAAAGTAGGCAGGAAATATTTTTGATCCTCACATGTGTTTTTGTCATCCTCAGAGAATAGCAACAAGGATACATGTTTGGAACACTGACCGTCTGGTTTGGAAAAGTACACTGGTCAATTCTTTTCTCTGTACAGTGTGCTAACGGTCATCATCTTCTGGCTTTCTGTCATCATCAACATCAGGGGGATGTACATGAATTGAATAATCATGGCTCTGAGCACTATGGGGCTTAACATCTGAGGTCATGAGCCCCCTAGAATTTAGACTACTTAAACCTAACTAACCTAAGGACATCACACACATCCATGCCCGAGGCTGGATTCGAACCTGCGACCGTAGCGGTCACGCGGTTCCAGACTGAAGCGCGTAGAACCGCATGGCCACATCGGCCGGCGAATAATCTTGGGTCTGTCTCTTGAATGTTGGTAGGTCCTGGAGTTTTATGGGGATTGAGATGCGTTGGAAATTGTTATGCCCACGGACATCTGATGATTTACATTTACTCAGGAGGAACACTATAATTTCCATCGCTAGGCAGAAGCGACCATGCAAAGCAAAATGAATCTTTCTCATCTTGTTCTTTACATTAATACATGCATGTTTAGCTGGAATGAAACTGGACCCTCTCATTAAGTGGATCTTAGAAATGCGAGTGTATTTTCTAATGGAGTACATGGCTGGGTGTCTCACCCGACCCTCCTTCCTGCATGTTGGAAAAGTGACCAGGTATGACATTCTTGACGAAAGTTCTGAACCACTCTCTAATTGAGTACCACTGCGATATAACGCCATTCTCTTCCAAATTTGGACTATGTTCTTCTCCTCGCTAGAGTCACTGCTCTTTTTCAGTATACGCGTCAGCACACAGTGCAGAACTGTGTCACACTTAATGGCAGGATACCATGGCTTAGTTTCAGGGAAATTTTTTTTCCAAGACATCTTGGAAGGCATCAAGAAAAGTGGCAGGATCTCTTTATCCTGCATTCGAATTAGTGACACGAGAAACTGGCAACCTGTCCGCAGACGAGTCAGCAACCACAGGTACTCCAATAAGGCTGTGGGACATAACTTGGTGTCCCGTAACAGAGCATGCAGGAGTACTGCTGCTGCTAGGTCCGAAAAGAAGCCAAAGCAATGCCCGATTCCATATAGGTCCATAATAATAGTGAGATGATCCATTGCATGGCTGCGTTGGCAAACGAGATGATGTCATCAGCCTGTTCCACGCTGACGACGACGACGACGATGATGATGATGATGATGACGACGACTAACCCAAGAGCAGTGATGTCAGTGCACACAGTGAATACATTGCCAATGAAGGCTGTGGCGATGAATGCGTCATAGTCATGTCAGCTGCTGCAGGAGCAAGCCTCGTCAACATATGACTTCCATCTCCTCCATATTACCTGCACAGACAGAAAAGGGAAAAATTTTAATTATCGTGTGCAATTAAAAAAATGAAATATACGCCGGCATCTACAGTAGTTTACTCACTTTCTGAGTTAGAGGCGTCCCAATAAGCACACTAGCCCCTGCTCACGTAGTTATTTGTAGCGATGTCTTGTAATATTATGTACTGCGGATCCACCGCAATACAAGTTCACTGAGTGCATTTAGAAACGAAGGTCCATGATGACCGCGAGACTGTCCGGGTTACGGTTGCACTGGCAAACGAGAACGAGTCACTATTCGATACGACGATGGTCCTTTTAGATGTGGTGAATACACCGTAGATGAAACGAGCTGGGGTGAGGAACTCATCATTATCTTGTCAGGTCGTGGAGTAGCTGCAGGGGCATTCACGTGGTTTTAGACATGATGGAGCCCGCTTGCGGCTATGCATAGCTGCTGATAGCCCACAGTGTTTCCGTTGGTGTTTTTACTGCAGGATTGTATTTCAGTGCAGGCGCGCACACTGGTCGATCATGTGCCGACCGTCCCCGCTGTTCGAAGAGTAAGAAAAATTTACGGAAGTTGTGGCATACCTGCGCTCTGCGACCGGCATCTGCAGCCCGTTACCCAACACATCAGACACCACTGTCATCTAATACCAAACATACTTTTTAGTTACACACCTTTTGCAGACGTCCGCTAGAGCAGAAGTCATTAACGTAAGCACAAGACGCCGCTCAGAATCCGCTATACACACCTTAATAACAGTAACGGAATAAGTTTGAATACTCCAGTGTGAGACTTGCACAACGATACACTGGACTCGCATTCGGGAGGACGACGGTTCAACCCCGCGTCCGGCCATCCTGATTTAGCTTTTCCGTGATTTCCCTAAATCGCTCCAGGCAAATGCCGGGATGGTTCCTTTGAAAGGGCACGGCCGACTTCCTTCCCCATCCTTCCCTAATCCGATGAGACCGATGACATCACTGTCTGGTCTCCTTCCCCAAACAACCCAACTTGCACAACGGCAAGTAACTTTTGGCAGTCGCTGTCGTCTACAAGCCTGCTGCTGTTATTGGAGGATGAAAGAGCGAGGCTTTATCCCAGCACTACCAGGCTCTGATGTGGGTAGCAGATTTATAGACAACAACCATCTGCACGAACATTGCTCTGTGGCATTTTATATGGTCACAAGTTTACATAATCGTTTTCCATATTACAAAACTATAGACAGAGGAAAAATATTGTGCATTAGACGCCTCACATCAAACACAGCTAGTCGATTTTCTGTATTGATGACAAAAACATTTGAGTAAAAACTCCAGATGGTAGAACTTTCAATCATAACCTGTAAGTGTTTATGTGAATATGCGAAGGCCACGGTAGGGTAGATGCGATTTTATTTTATATACACATCACGTTACCCACAATGCACACTTGTGGCCGAAATACGCTTTAAAGACACACAGACTAATTTATAGCAGGAGGATAATTCTTTTTTTAAATAATAACGTATGACCGCAAAATGTTAGGCAGAGGGTAGCGACAAGAGGTTGCAGGATGGCAGATAGAAGTATCGCGCGTCGCTGGCGATTCAGCTCAGACTACTAACCGCAACAGAGCTGACAATGAGATACGAAGCAGTACCTGCATTGATGGCTTCTTAGGCCATCCACAGCCAACGTCCGTTCACTCTCCACCAAAACAGTTAATGTTACATGTGTCGAAATCACTAAGTTTCCACAGGTAATACTGCCGGAAAAATAATTGAAAAAAGGGTTATTGTATAATAAATGCATTTCAAAATTATACAAAAGCCAGGCAATAGCATTAGGGGATAAACACTACGCTATCCATGTTGTCCGCAAAGACCCCTTTTATCCTCCATCAGCAAATTTATCTTGATTTCATCTATAATACCCTCAACATGCAGTCAATGTGTTTCGCTTCTTTCGTTTCGGAACTCATACCTCTTTACACTGCATCCCAATATTTTTTACGATTTCAAATACACGTTGTTGTTGTGGTCTTCAGCCCTGAGACGGGTTTGATGCAGCTGTCCATGCTACTCTATCCCGTGCAAGCTTCATCATCTCCCAGTAACTACTGCAACCCACATCCTTCTGAATCTGCTTGGTGTATTCATCTCTTTGTCTCCCTTTACGATTTTTACCGTCCACGCTGTTCTCCAATACTAAATTAGTAATCCCTTGATGCCTCAGAACATGTCCTACCAACCGATCCCTTCTTCTAGTCAAGTTGTGCCACAAACTCCTCTTCTCCCCAATTCTATTCAACATCTCCTCATTAGTTATGTGATCTATCCATTTAATCTTCAGCATTGTTCTATAGCACCACATTTCGAAAGCTTCTATTCTCTTCTTTTCTAAACTATTTATCGTCCATGTTTCACTTCCATACATGGCTACACTCCATACAAATACTTTCAGAAACGACTTCCTGACTCTTAAATCTATACTCGATGTTAACAAATTTCTCTTCTTCATAAAAGTTTTCCTTCCCATTGCCAGTCTACATTTTATATCCTCTCTACTTCGGCCATCATCAGTTATTCTGTTCCCAAATAGCAAAACTCCTTTACTGCTTTAAGTGTCTCATTTCCTAACCTAATTCCCTCATCATCGCCCGATTTAATTCGACTGCATTCCATTATCCTCGTTTTGCTTTTGTTGATGTTCATCATATATCCTCCTTTCAAGACACTGTCCATTCCGTTCAGCTGCTCTTCCAGGTCCTTTGCTGCCTCTGACAGAATTATAGTGTCATTGGCGAACCTCAAAGTTTTTCTTATGACTTGCAACTAGTATTTATTGTGTGGATAATGTCACAACATTGCCATTTCCTCACAAACACAGAACTTGTTTCCTTATAATGCATGATCTTTCCACTGTGACAAAAGTCATGGGACATCTCCTAATATCATGTCGGACCTCCTTTTCCCCGGGGGAGTGCAGCAACTCGACAACTGGTTGCAAGTGCCCTGCAGAAATATGGAGCCTTGCTGTCTCTATAGTCGTCCATAATTGCGAAACTGTCGCCGTTGCAGGATTTTTTGCACGTCTGGAGATCTTTGTGGCCAAATCATTCATGAATTCTAAAGAATATTCTTCAAACCAATCGCTAACAGTTATCGACCGGTGACATGGCGCGTTGCCATTCATAAAGATACCACCGTTGTCACGGAACATGAAGTCCATAAATGGCTGCAAATGGTCTCCAAGTTACCGAACATAACCACTTCCATTCAATGATCGGTCAGTAGGACTACAGGACCCAATTCAGTCTACGTAAGCACGGCCCAGACCATTATGAAGCCACCACCAGCTTGCAAAGCTTGTTGACAAACTGTGTGCATAGCTTCGTGGGGTCTGCGCCACTGTCGAACCCTACCATTAGCTCTTACCAAATAAAATCGGGGCTTGCCGACCACGCCATGGTTTTCCAGTCGCCGAGGGTCCAAACGATACGGACAGGAGCACAAGAGAGGCGTTGCAGGTATTCCCGTCGGTTGTAAGTAGGCTGTTTAGGTTTTGTGTTGGTAACGCCACGTAGCGCTCTGTACGAAAATCACTGGCTGTGCTGTGTGCAGTCTGTGGCTGGTTGGCATTGTTGTGATATTCGCTATTGTAGTGTTGGGTAGCTGGATGTGAACAGCGCGTAGCGTTGCACAGTTGGAGGTGAGCCGCCAGCAGTGGTGAATGTGGGAAGAGAGATGGCAGAGTTTGGAGAGCGAACGATATGGACGTGCGTCCGTCAGAAAAATGAAATTTGTAAGACTGGATGTCATGAACTGATATATATATTATGACTTTTGAACACTATTAAGGTAAATACATTGTTTGTTCACTATCAAAATCTTTCATTTGCTGACTATGCCTGTCAGTAGTTAGTTCCTTGCGTAGTTAGAATCTTTCATTTAGCTGGCAGAATATGGCTCTCGCTGTGTTGCAGTAGTTCGAGTAACGAAGATTTTGTGAGGTAAGTGATTCATGAAAGGTATAGGTAATTGTTAGTCAGGGCCACTCTTTTGTAGGGATTATTGAAAGTCAGATTGCGTAGCACTAAAAAATGTATTGTGTGTCAGTTTACTGTTGATCAGAATAAGTAAAGAGAGAAATGTCTGAGTACGTTCAGTTCTGCTCAGCTGTTTGAAAATCAAATAACCTAAGAGGTTTATGAATTACTGTGCTGATAACCGTCTTACTGAACGTACTCAGACAATTCTCTCTTTACTTATTCTGACCCTCACTAAATTGACACACAATATTTTTTTTTTAGCGCAACGCAATCTGACTTTTAATAATCCCTACAAAAGAATGGCCCTGCCTAACAATTACCTATACCTTTCACGAATCACTTACCTCACAAAATCTTCGTTACTCGAACTACTGCAACACAGCGAGCGCCATATTCTGCCAGCTAAATGAAAGATTCTAACTACGCAAGGCACTAACTACTGATAGGAGTAGTCAGCAAATGAAAGATTTTGATAGTGAACAAACAATGTATTTACCTTAATAGTGTTCAAAAGTCATACTGTTGTTGTTGTTGTCTTCAGTCTTGAGACTGGTTTGATGCAGCTCTCCATGCTACTCTATCCTGTGCAAGCTGCTTCATCTCCCAGTATATATATATATATATATATATATATATATATATATATATATATATATATATATCAGTTCATGACATCCAGTCTTACAAATTTCGTTTTTCTGACGGACACACGTCCAGATCGTCTGCTCTCCAAACTCTGTCATGTCTCCAGAATGAGATTTTCACTCTGCAGCGGAGTGTGCGCTGATATGAAACTTCCTGGCAGATTAAAACTGTGTGCTCGACCGAGACTCGAACTCGGGACCTTTGCCTTTCGCGGGCAAGTGCTCTACCATCTGAGCTACCGAAGCACGGCTCACCCCCGGCACTCACAGCTTTACTTCTGCCAGTATCCGTCTCCTACCTTCCAAACTTTACAGAAGCTCTCCTGGAAGTTTCATACCAGCGCACACTCCGCTGCAGAGTGAAAATCTCTTTCTGTAAACATCCTCCAGGCTGTGGCTAAGCCATGTCTCCGCAATATCCTTTCTTTCAGGAGTGCTAGTTCTGCAAGGTTCGCAGGAGAGCTTCTGTAAAGTTTGGAAGGTAGGAGACGGATACTGGCAGAAGTAAAGCTGTGAGTGCCGGGCGTGAGTCGTGCTTCAGTAGCTCAGATGGTAGAGCACTTGCCCGCGAAAGACAAAGGTCCTGAGTTCGAGTCTCGGTCGGGCACACAGTTTTAATCTGCCAGGAAGTTTCTGTCATGTCTGTTCCCACATCCACCACTGCTGGCGGCTCACCTCCAACTGTGCAACGCTACGCGCTGTTCACATCCAACTACCCAACACTGCAATAGCGAATATCACAACAATGCCAACCAGCCACAGACTGCACACAGCACAGCCAGTGATTTACGTGCAGAGCGCTACGTGGCGTTGCCAACATAAAAACATAAACTGCCTACTTACACGGTCATCTGCTCCCATAGCCCACTAACGCAAAATTTCGCCGCATTGTCCTAACAGATGCGTCCGTCTTACGCCCCACATTAATGTCTGCATTTATTTCACGCAGTGTTGCTTGTCTGTTAGCACTGACAATTCCATGCGATAGCTGCTGCTCTCGGTCGTTAAGAGACAGCTGTACAACTCTGCATTGTCCGTGGTGGGAGATAATGCCTGAAATTGTTAATTCCCGTCGTAATTCCGTAATCACGTCGACATCTGTTCACATAAATCAGCTGAGTGCAAATGACGTCTCCGCCAATGCACTGCACTTTTATACCTTGTGTACGTGATTCCTGCCCCTTCTGTATACGTGTGTATCCTCTCAGTGTATGTAGTGTCATTCCCTGTCCTTTCGCTCGTTACAGCTACTCTCGACCGATTACCCCAATTGCATAATGATTTTGTTTTTACTAAGTATATTTGTCACGCAATTTCTATCCCTCCCTCTCTATAAATTACAAAATCCAAATATTTTTTTCCAAGAGGTCTACGACAAACTCTCGACCTTTAGCGCAGATGTCCTTCAGTTTGGAGACAGGTAGTGCGGTGATTCTAATAGATCACTTGTAGCTATCTAGGAAAGTATACGAGAGATCTCTCCAGACACTTTGATCTAGAATTTATGTCACATTTCGACCACACTTAAGCAACAAATGCAGATATCCTGTGAAATATCCCATATCGTATTCGGATTTTTCACTTAATTTTTGACATTTTCTACATTTTTCGATACATACCTATTTTTCACGTATTCCATATGTACATGTACGAGAGTGTATGTATTTTTTGTTGCTTGGATGATTAGATTTGATTTGCTATTTTTTTTTATCACATCCCAGTCAGGGTATCTATTAAGGAGAATTTTAGTTTCGATAATCTCTTTATCATTTTGTTAAGGAGACGGAGTTCTCAGTTTGCTGTATGTCGGCCTGTATATCTGCACAGCTTTTAAAGAAGGTCGCGACTTTTACGTTTGTTTTACCACTGGTGGAGTGATTCATTAAATATACTATAAGTTTTGTGTCAGCGCTGTAACGTCTTATTTCGGAGCCATAATGTCTTTAATATATGACACAAAACACCTACGTATGGAGAAAATAAAGCAAAACCAATTGTTAATTGATTTAATTATTTCAGTGTAAATCTAAGCAGAACGTAGGGAAAGAAAATATAACGGTGGTCTACTGAAATTCTACAAGGCACTGCTCTATGGATGGAAAAGCAGACCCCCTTAAGAAAAGAGATGCAAAGAGAATAGCAGCATTTGAAATAAAGTTTTTTTTAGATATGTGGCGTTACATACATTTATGGATAAGATCAGAAATTATGATATTCAGCTGAATACTTGAAACGTAATTGATACACCTAAACAGTAGTCGATGAGAAAGGAAGAACATATACATCGTATTTCAGATGGAGGAATCACTAAAAGAATATAAAGCAAGAGGCGTAAGATCTTTAGAAAGGCTCATGAATATATGGCCTGATCTGCTTTCAAGGAGACAGAAAAGACCAAAAGGCCCACTACCCAGTGTTGATGATGATGCTGTACAAATCTAGGTTGGCCACCTTAGCTGATGCTTAGTAGTCTTGAAAAGCATTGTATACTATCCAGAAACAAATGTAGACTTGTGGATAACTGTTACAGTTCATTTTATGTCAGCCTAGCCGAGTACCAGGCGTTACCTTGGTATGTATTTATTCAAATCTTTTGTTAGTCCAGCTCTTCCTTCCCCCTCCATCTCCTCCTGCCTCAGTTTCTCCCCTTCTCTCTGTTTATCTGCTCCTCCCCATCTTCCTACCCACCTCCTCCTCTCCCTCCTCCTCTCTCTCTCTCTCTCTCTCTCTCTCTCTCTCTCTCTCTCTGTATCTCTCTCTCTCTCTCTCTCCATCCATCTTATCCCCTTCCCTTTCTCTGGCAATTTCCTCCTCTGTGTGCTGCTGAAATGATGACTCTCGCGTATGCTGTTAATTATATACACACATCAAAAAAAAATTTTTGCACCACCTTGGTTCCGCCAATGCCGGAACTTGTACAGAAAATCGGAATAGAGATCAACATAAACATCATTTCCTCCCTTTTTTTACTGTTAATGAAAACCACACATTTCATGTTGTACCACCATACAGTGAGACCTCAAGAGGTGATCGTCCAGATTTCTGCACTCACCGGTACCTCTAATAGTAGCACGTCCTCTTGCATTGATGCATGCCTGTATTCGTCGTGGCATACTATCCATAAGTTCATCAAGGCACTGTTGGTCCTCAACGGTGATTTGGCGTACATCCCTCAGAGTGGTTGGTAGCTCACGTCGTCCATAAACAGTCCTTTTCAATCTATACCAGGTATGTTCGATAGAGTTCATGTCTGAAAAACATGCTGGCCACTCTAGTCGAGCGATGTCATTATCCTGAAGGAAGTCATTCACAAGATGTGCACGAGGGGGGCGCGAATTGTCGTCCATGAAGACCAATGCATCGCCGATATGCTGCCGATATGGTTGCACTATCGGTCGGAGGATGGCATTCACTTATCGTACAGCCGTTACGGCGCCTTCCATGACTACCAGCGATGTACGTCGGCCGCACATAATGTCACCCAAAACAGCAGGGAACCTCCACCTTGCTGCACTCGCTGGACCGTGTGTAAGACGTTTTGCCTGACCAGGTTGCCTACACTCTCCGAGGATTGTGTGGTTGAAGACATATGCGACACTCATCGGTGAAGAGAACGTGATGCCAATCCTGAGCAGTCCATTCGGTATGTTGTTAGGTCCATTTGTACCGCACTGCGTGGTGTAGTGACTGCAAAGATGGACCTCGCCATGGAAATCGAGAGTGAAGAAGCACATCATGCAGCTTACTGCGCACAGTTTGAGTAGTAACACGTCTTGTGGCTCCACGGAAAGCATTATTCAACATGACGTTGCTGTCAGGGTTCCTCCGAGCCATAATCCGTAGGTAGCCCTTGGGCGGTCTGAGCGAGTCGAGTCATCGACAGTTCCTGTCTCCCTGTGTCTCCTCTATGTCCTAATGACATCGCTTTGGATCACTCTGAGACGCCTGGACACTTCCCTTGTTGAGAGCCCTTCCTGGCGCAAAGTAACAATGCGGACGCGATCGAACCGCTGTATTCGTCTAGGCATGGTTGAACTACAGACAACACAAGCCGTGTACTTCCGTCCTGGTGGAATGACTGGAATTGATCGGTTGTCGGACTCCCTCCGTCCAATATACGCTGCTCATGCGTGGCTGTTTACATCTTTGGGTGGGTTTAGTGTCGTCTCTGAACAGTCAAAGGGGCTGTGTCTGTTATACAACATCAACAGTCACCGTCTATCTTCAAGAGTTCTGGGAAGTGGGGTGATGGCTCTGAGCACTATGGGACTTAACATCTGAGGTCATCCCCTCCTAGAACTTAGAACTACTTAAACCTAACTAACCTAAGGACATCGCACACATCCATGCCCGAGGCAGGATTCGAACCTGCGACCGTAGCGGTCACGCGGTTCCAGACTGAAGCGCCTAGAACCGCACGGCAGTGGGGTGATGCAAAACTTTTGTTGATGTATATATATTTGACGAAGCTGGTGTTGATTTTTCGTTTAATATTTGACGATGCCAATATGGCTGCAGTAATTTAGGGCACTGTTTTTATAAAACAGATCTGAAGATGGTCATTATAGACCCAAACCGGTAATCTGTCTGTAACGTAGTAAGTTTTTACGAGATGACATTCATTTTTTTCTTTTTACTCACAGCGCAGCTGACGCTGCCTGCCGTGAGAACTGCATAGGGTAACAGTCAGTCAATACGAAGATTCATACCCTCTACGAATCACACAGGTGGTACACAGCCTTTTATTATTAATGGAATAGTGCTGTCAAAATTTCAGATTTTTATTTATTATAGTGCCGGAGATAAAGAAAATTTCTTAAAGGTCGAAAAGACAATACCTGTTTTTTAAAACCATGTTAGAAACAGAAACAGATTGACCTTCCATTACCAGTGCATAAAAATAAAAAATTAGAATTTTCTTTTTTAACACTTCAGTCACTGTGCATTACGTAATCCAAAACCGGTCACAATTATTATCTGATTATATTTTGTTGTGCGTGAGAATGATCGCGAAAAGAGTGTATGGGGGACGTACGTTTAAGCTTAATACGTCATTTTTCATAAAATCTTGTACAAATAGACCGTTGGAAAGTTGTGGTGCAACATTGATTCAGATGACGTATGTCGGTGTTAGCTTGCTTTGGTATAAAAGCACGCAGAATGAAAGTTAAACGTGGAATAAGTTTATATATTAATTTGGAGAATAATTCGATAATAATTTGATTAAACAATATACTAGAAATTGAAGTTTTAATGACGTTAATTACTATCAGATTGTTGCTTGGATAAGGCAAGTTTTGCCGCGAGAATTATCTGGAAGAAACATTCTGATTGGTCGTTAAGATCAACAGGCAATCACAATTTAGCTGTTCCCGCGTGAATATAGTGGAGTGGGCAGTAAGTACAATAGTTCGAGAGAGTCGCTTGCTAGTCGGCCTACGGATAACACCATGTTAGATAGCTCTGTAAAAATACTCTGAAATATGAAGAAATAGTGAGTTAATTGCGGTTCGAATACCTCGTGACTGAAGCGACGGGAGCTACGAACATTTTACTGAAAGTTTGGAGTTCCTAAATTAAATAGTTTGGAAGTTATGAGCGTGTGAACTTTCTGGTCGTAGTAAAAGTTCCGCGTGGCATGTTTCGTGCTCTGTACAGAATACTTTGTCGAGCACTTCCTACTAAGAAAGCGCGAGGCCGGCCCTGTGGCCGAGCGGTTCTAGGCGCTTCAGTCTGGAACCGCGCGACCGCTACGGTCACAGGTTCGAATCCTGCCACGGGCATGGATGTGGGTGATGTCCTTAGTTTCGATAGATTCAAGTAGTTCTATGTTCTAGGGGACGGATGACCTCCGATGTTAAGTCCCATAGTGCTCAGAGCCATTTGAACCATTTTTTTAACCCGCGAACAGTTGTGGGTCGGTATCGGGTAGAACGTAAAAATTAGTAGGGTCGGACTTGCAAAAATTCTGGCTACTTTTCGAGTGAAACGATGTTGTACAGACAGCGAACGTTGAATGATAGAGTATTACCATATTAAATACGGACTTGACAGCCATTTCATGTGTTTTCATATGAATAAAAAGCAGATTCAGTCTAATTTTAAATGCTTTCTGCAAGATTTTTTAAAATCAGCTTTCAAGAACTGACTTTCAACTCGAGTTACGCGACCTCTGTGTGGTAGGTATTAGGTAGTGGTGTCATCAACGCTGCTTTGTATTGCCTAACACGTATCTGCTACTACAGACTAAAGGGACCTTAGAAAGAAGCATATCGAGGTAGGTGGACTTCCGATAAGTGAGAGAATGCAGACGACCGATCCCGCCCCTCCCCCTCCCCCACATGATGACAAAGAGTTTGTGACAATAAACGTAAAGTAAATGAAATTTAAACTTTGTTTCAAATCGGTGCAGAGGTTTTGAAGGAGATGTGGAACGTACATACATAGATACGCTATATACATGCGTACGACAGCCATTTTTATAACGTATGGAATCAGATGCTGCTCTACAAGTAAACGTATTATGGAACGGTAATGGTATTTGCTGTGTACATAGTTCCGCGTAGTCAGCGCGTACGCAACTTTCCCACTAGAGCGCGCCTCGCTAAGCACAACAGCGCAGGCGCAGCGCTCGTCCGTCTCCACTCTACGAGATGGCGTACCAAATTCTGCTTCCGCCGATCCGCGTATTAATATGTAACGCAGCCAATGATATTGCTGCTAACGTAGAACCCTTTCTCCTCGCGGATCACACTCGCGCTGTGATACCTGAATGCGAGGTATTATAACGAGTGTACAGACCTCCGATTAGTCAGTCTGCATCAGTCTACATAAGTCTGTACCAGACGATAGTCAAGTTTCTCTGCGCCTAGTAAGATTATTATATTCCAGTACATAGCCATGAAGATAAATGAATAGACACTTTGTCAAGTATCAGAGATATGTAAGAATAAGATTGACGTACCAAGATCAAAGGAACTTCAGATTGTCAATTGTAAATAGCATCCAGAACCAAGTTAAATAATTTTTATGCTGGTTATTATTTTAATAAATGTGTGTGAAAATTAATCAAATTCTGTTTAAAGTGGGTCACCGTCAATCTGCTACTCTAAGAGTGCAAGTGGCATTTCTATCGTCTGACCTAACAGCAACCGGCCGCGGTGGTCTCGCGGTTCTAGGCGCGCAGTCCGGAACCGTGCGACTGCTACGTCGCAGGTTCGAATCCTGCCTCGGGCATGGATGTGTGTGATGTCCTTAGGTTAGTTAGGTTTAATTAGTTCTAAGTTCTAGGGGACTAATGACCACAGCAGTTGAGTCCCATAGTGCTCAGAGCCATTTTTGAACCTAACGGCAGAAGATAAACACGCCACGATAAGACCACGAGACATATTGCTGACACTCGCCTACTTAGAGCGACAAGTCAAACAATCTGAAGGTGTTTGTACCGAATGTGTTACAGTATTCCAGTGACTACGTTAGGAAAAATGTCTTTTTTCTTCAGGAAATGCTATAGAGCAAAATTACAATCAATACCAGTATCTTAGATGTTTGAAAAACAGCTGTACTGCATTCATATATCTTGGCGGATCACTAAAAGAAATTACGATGCGTATGGTTGCAAGCTGCTCTGCCTTAGTTAGGAACTGGATGCGAATGTAAAGAAGACGTTGAGGGCAAATTCTTACTAATAATTTAAAATGGCAGATTATAGCTCACCACACGGCAATCTGTAAAAGAGAAGCACAGTACTTTCTAAGTGCAAGATCCACTCGCTTCTAAACCGATACTGTTGTTACTCAGCTTAGCCGCGAGTCCGTAGAGGGTGGTATATGTGACGTACAGTATTACCGGTCAGCATTTCCACCCGAAATTTGCGAGTGTAAGTCGGACCTTCCTTGATCCGCCTTGGTGGGTCGTGTGTCGGATTTCCTCATACCTGTGCGCGGTGCAGATCTCGTAAATATCGTCCCGTGCAGATTCTTCATTGGCGCATTGGATATCTCTGTCGGTGAAAGTTAATTATCTGAAATTGCTGTCGATCAACTTTGGGGTATCTATTTCCTCGAAATTAACATTCAGAGAGCATGGCTACCATCGAACAAGACAGGAAGAGCTCTTAACGCCAACTGCCGACTTTGGCGCGCAGTCCGTAACTCTTACTAGTTTCGTCACAGTTCGTGGATTTCCGATCAAGTTCGATCTTACTAAGATATGCATTTGCTAATGCACGGGAGTGAATTTTAACGAGGCTAAATTAAGATAAATAGTTTTACACATCCAGAGGCTCCTCCTAGTATTCATGTTGCCATAAATGACTTTAATTATTAAATATAAATAGACAAAATCGGTGACTTTGGCGCCAAGATGGCGGTACTTCCCGTCATGTATATTTCCCAGGCTGACGCTTGTTGCTAGGGTCCAGCGCCGAGCCCCACCCCACTACGGTCGACATATGGTCGATTCGTCACCTAGCCAGCCAGCGTGGGAAATGCTCTCCGACTCAGGCGAAATACCCTCAGACTTCAAGAGGAATATAAATATTCCAATCCCAAAGAAAGCAGGTGTTGACAGGTGTGAAAATTACCGAACTATCAGTTTAATAAGCCACAGCTGCAAAATACTCACGCGAATTCTTTACAGACGAATGGAAAAACTAGTAGAAGCGAACCTTGGGGAAGATCAGTTTGGATTCCGTAGAAATATTGGAACAACGTGAGGAAATACTGACCCTACGGCTTATCTTAGAAGCATTTGTTTCTAGCATTTGTAGACTTAGAAGAAGCTTTTGACAATGTTGACTGGAATATTCTCTTTCAAATTCTAAAGGTGGCAAGGGTATAATACAGGGAGCTATTTACAATTTGTACAGAAACCAGATGGCAGTTATAAAAGTCGAGGGACATGAAAGGGAAGCAGTGGTTGGGAAGGGAGTGAGACAGGGTTGTAGGCTATCCCCGATGTTATTCAATCTGTATATTGAGCAAGCAGTGAAGGAAACAAAAGGAAAATTCGGAGTAGGTATTAAAATCCAAGGAGAAGAAATAAAAACTGTGGTGTCACCGGCAGACACCACACTTGCTAGGTGGTAGCCTTTAAATCGGCCGCGGTGCGGTAGTATACGTCGGACCCGCGTGTCGCCACTATCAATGATTGCTCACCGAGCGCCGCCACACGGCAGGTCTAGAGAGACTTCCTAGCACTCGCCCCAGTAAAAATCGTAGAGGGAGACCAAGAGATGAATACATTAAGCAGATTTAGAAGGATGTAGGTTGCAGTAAGTACTAGGAGACGAAAAAGCTTGAACAGGATAGAGTAGCACGGAGAGCTGCATCAAACCAGTCTCAGGACTGAAGACCACGACAACAACATCAACTCTTGGCAGGCTATGGACTACGACACTTCCTAACTATTCGGAATACATCCATGACAGACAATAATTTATTAAAACTGGTACAAATGTCTTCCTCACGTCCGAGGCACTTTACATAAGGGAGAAAAAGAGGGGAGATGAAGACTGTGGAAACGGGTTAAGTAAGCTTGTGATGGCAGACGAGTGTTGCGGTTACGGCAGATGACGTATTAAACCGCAACTTGCTCGCCAGGAGACGTAATCCGTAACGGAACGGATGGGTCTGTGCAAACTGGTTTTCTGCAGAAACCAGTTGGCGAAGACCGGTTTTTAGCGATCAGCCTCGGTTATAAAGCGAACCGCGAAGGGAAATTCGCATAACTGGCTGTTCGCAATACTAGTCAGACTTGTGATGCAACGCTTTCAAGGTCAAATACCGCACGCTGGAAGGCAAACTGGTGGACAGCGAGCATGCCGAACCACGGTGGTGGGTCCAACAGATGAGTCGGACGCAGGAGCGACGCCGCGACTTCTTCTCAGGCGAGTCGTCTGTGCTGCGTACAGCTCGAGTGGGAGGAGAAGATTCGTGTTTAACGTTCCGTCGACAACGAGATCATTAGAGACAGAGCACAAGTTCGGATTACGGAAATATGGAGGCGGAAACAGGCCGTTCCCTTTCAAAGGAACCACCCCAGCATTTTCATTAAGCAATTTAGGAAAATCACGGAAAACCAAAATCGGGATGGCCGGACGCGGGTTTGAAACTTCGCCCTTCCGAATGCGCGTCCAGAATGCTAACAACGTCGCTAGCTTGCTAGGTCGCGTATTGCTTAACAAGGAACGTACCCGTTAGTGGAGAATATGAGGTAAGAACAGACATTACCAGGCTGCATTTGTCATCGTCATACGGACTCAACACATCACGTGGCGGTATGAGGTGCAATTTCGCGAATGATGCTGTAGTATACAGAGAAGTTGTAGCATTGGATAACTGCAGCGAAATGCAGGAAGATCTGCAGCGGCTAGGCACTTGGTGCAGGGAGTGGCAACTGACCCTTAACATAGACAAATGTAAAGTATTGCGAATACATAGAAAGAAGGATCCTTTATTGTATGATTATATGATAGTGGAACAAACACTGGTAGCAGTTTCTTCTGTAAAATATCTGGGAGTATGCGTACGGGACGATTTGAAGTGGAATGATCATATAAAATTAATTGTTGAAAAGGCGGGTGCCAGGTTGAGATTGATTGGGAGAGTCCTCAGAAAATGTAGTCCATCAACAAAGGAGGTGGCTTACAAAACACTCGTTCGGCCTGTACTTGAGTGTTGCGCATCAGTGTGGGATCCGTACCACGTCGGGTTGACAGAGGAGATAGGAAAGATCAAAAGAAGAGCGGCGCGTTTCGTCACAGAGTTATTTGGTAGGCGTCATAGCGCTACGGAGATGTTTAGCGAACTCAAGTGGCAGACTCTGCAAGAGAGGCGCTCTGCATCGCGGTGTAGCTTGCTCGCCAGGTTTCGAGAGGGTGCGTTTCTGGATGAGGTATCGAATGTACTGCTTCCCCCTACTCATACCTCCCGAGGAGATCACAAATGTAAAATTAGATGGATTCGAGCGCACACGGAGGCTTTCCATCAGTCGTTCTTCCCGCGAACCATACGCGAGTGGAACAGGAAAGGGATGTAATGACACTGGCACGTAGAGTGCTCTCTACCACACACCGTTGGGTGGCTTGCGGAGTATAAATGTAGATGTAGATAAACGGAAATCTTACCTGTGGTTTACATTGTCGCTGATATGTACAGCAGCCAGTACGTTTCTAGCACTTTAAGGTTGGTAGCTGTTAATTACCTTCCAGGTCTCTGTGATACTGTCTGCCAACAAGATACAGAGTGTGTTCAACTATTGTCCTGGACGGCACGTTCTTCAGATCTCTGACACCACTGAAAACATTTTGACGTGGGCTGCCAATGGACTGGCAAGTTCCCCTCGCCAGCCACTACAGCTAATGAAATCTGGCTTAGAACTGTATCAGCTTGGCACGACGTACCCATAACCGTCACCCAGCCGTGTTACAGCCATTCCTACAGCCAAAGGTGGCAGCTCTGCGTGGTAAAACGTGCACCATGTGTACCCCTAAATCGCTTACGTCTCTCATTCTGTTCTCTTTCTACTACACTGTTGTTGTTGTTGTGGTCTTCAGTCCAGAGACTGGTTTGATGCAGCTCTCCATGCTACTCTATTCTGTGCAAGCTTCTTCATCTCCCAATACCTACATCCTTCTGAATCTGTTTAGTGTACTCATCTCTTGGTCTCCCTCTACTATTTTTGCCCTCCGCGCTGCCCTCCAATACTAATTTGGTGATCCCTTGATGCCTCAGAATATGACTTACCAACAGATACCTTCTTCTAGTCAATTTGTACCACAGATATCTCTTCTCCCCAATTCTAGTCAATACCTCCTCATTAGTTATGTGATCTACCCATCTAACCTTCAGCATTCTTCTGTAGCACCACATTTCGAAAGCTTCTATTCTCTTTTTGTCTGAACTGTTTATCGACCACGTTTCACTTCCATACATGGCTACACTCCATACAAATACTTTCAGAAAAGACTTCCTGACACTTAAAACTATACTCAATGTTAACAAATTTCTCTTCTTCAGAAACGCTTTCCTTACCATTGCCAGTCTACATTTTATACCTTCTCTATTTCGACGGTCATCAGTTATTTTGCTCCTCAAATAGCAAAACTCCTTTACTACTTTAAGTGTCTCATTTCCTAATCTAATACCCTCAGCATCACCCGATTTAATTCGACTACATTCCATTATCCTCGTTTTGCTTCTGTTGATGTTCATCTTATATCCTGCTTTCAAGACACTGTCGATTCCGTTCAACTGCTCTTCCAGGTCCTTTGCTGTCTCTGACAGAATTACAATGTCATCGGCAAACGTCAAAGTTTTTATTTCTTCTCCATGGATTTTACTTCCTACTCCAAATTTTTCTTTTGTTTCCTTTACTACTTGCTAAATATATAGACTGAGAAACATCGGGGATAGCCTACAACCCTGTCTCACTCCCTTCCCAACCACTGCTTTCCGCCGGCTGGAGAGGCCGAGCTTTTCTAGGCGCTACAGTCCGGAACCGCGCGACCGCTACGGTCGCAGGTTCGAATCCTGCCTCGGGCATGGATGTGTGTGATGTCCTTAGGTTAGTTAGGTTTAAGTAGTTCTGAGTTCTAGGGGACTGATGACCTCAGAAGTTAAGTCCCATAGTCCTCAGAGACATTTGAACCACAGCTTCCCTTTCATGTCCCTCGACTTTTATAACTGTTATTTGGTTTCTGTACAAATTGTAAATAGCCTTTCACTCCTTGTATTTTGCCCCTGCCACCTTCAGAATTTGAAAGAGAGTATTCCAGTCAACATTGTCAAAAGCTTTCTCTAAGTCTACAAATGCTAGAAACGTAGATTTGCCTTTCCTTAATCAATTTTCTAAGGTAAGTCATAGGGTCAGTATTGCCTCACGTGTTCCAACATTTCTATGAAATCCGAACAGATCTTCCCCAAGGTAAATCGGAAACGCACAAAATGTAAAATGTCGTTATCTGATATCGTTCTTGGCGATGCTTTTTAGCAGTGTAGTATGTGACACAGATTCGGGTACGGATGCGAGGATGGCCCGTGACGCAGACGAGGATACCCTCACAGTAGCGTCCGACCAAGACAAGGATAGCCACAACGTCTTCTGCGTCAGCAAGATGTCCGCGTATAGCCAGACCGACGAGAACACCAATAGAGGTGTCAGCGATCAGGAGACCAGCAGTGCTTGCAGTAGGCTCCGTTATCCTAGGGGGGCAATCAGAGCGCTGCGCTCTGGCGATAAATCAAATGGCTGCTGACAGTTCAGTCAGTCATGTACGACGGTCACTTCAAAAGATATGCACACTATTTTTTTAATCTATATTTTATTCTACATGTTTGAAAGTTTTACAGTGTTTAGATACATCCTTTAGGAACAATATTTTCATTTCTCCACATAATTTCTATCCCTCCCAACTGCCTTATGCCATCTTGGAACCAGCGCCCGTATACCTGCACGGTAAAATTCTGGACCAACCTGTTGGAGCCACTGTTTGGCAGCGTGCACAAGGGAGTCACGTTCTTCAAACTTTGTTCCACGAAGAGAGTCTTTCAGTTGCCGAAAGAAATGATAGTCACATGGAGCCAGGTCAGGACTGTAAGACTGATGTTTCAGTGTTGTCCATCCGAGTTTTGTGATCGCTTTCATGGTTTTTTGACTGACATGTGACCGTGCACTGTCGTGAAACAGCAAAACATCCTGCTTTTGCCGATGTGGTCGAACACGACTCAATCGAGCTTGAAGTTTCTTCAGTGCCGTCACATATGCATCAGAATTTATGGTGGTTCCACTTGGCATGATGTCCACAAGCAAGGGTCCTCCGAAATCGAAAAACACTGTAGCCATAACTTTTCCAGCAGAAGGTGTGGTTTTGAATTTTTTTCTTGGGTGTTTTTTCGTGATGCCACTCCATTGATTGCTTCTTCGTCACAATTCTTCCAACAAATTCATCTCCACCACTCTCGTACTGTTCCAAAAGTTCGCTGCACACCGTTTTTCTTGTTTCTTCGTAAGCCACTGTCAACAACCTGAGAACCTACCTGGCGGCACAAACCTTTTTTAATGCTGACACTTTCAGTATTCTGCAAACACTTCCTTCCCCTATACCAACGTAGCGCGACAATTCGTTCACTGTGATGCGTCTGTCAGCAGTCACCAATTCGTTAACTCTGTGCACATTGTCTGGTGTGTGTGCAGTAGGAGACCTGCCGCTGTGAGAATAATCCTCAATATTGTCGTGCCCGCCTTCATCACGTAACCTGCTTGCCCACCGACTAACTGTACTGCGATCGACAGTGGCATGTCCACACACCTTTTTCAACCTCTTGTGGATGTTTCCCACTGTCTCGTTTTCACAGCACAGGAATTCTATGACAGCACGTCGCTTATGACGAACGTCAAGTGTAGAAGCCATATTGAAGACATGCTGTGACAGCGCCACTCACGGGAATAGGTTGAACTAAGTTTGAAAACAAGCGGGAAATAAGTATCTACACACTGTGAAACTTTCACATATGCAGAATGAAAACCGTATTTTTACAAAAACAGTGTGCATTTCTTTTGGAGTGACACTCGTACTTTGTATTCTACGAGTTCTTGGCGAAGGCGTATTATATGTGGAGCTTGCTCCTTAGGTGGTCGTCTTGTTAATAATCTCCTCTATAAAAATCGACATGGATTCCGCAGCAGAAATATAGCGAAACTCAGCTCGCTTTTTTCTTCCGTTCTGTAGAAATCGGTGCTCAGGTTAATGATGTGATCCTCGACTTCAGGAACGCATTTGACACTGTCTCGCAGTGTTGTTCAGCAAAAAAAAAAAAAAAAAAAAAAAAAAAAAAAAAAAAAAAAAAAAAAATCGAGCTTACGGAGTATCGGACCACATTTGCGACTGGATTCAAGACTCCCTTGCAGATATAATTCACATGTCGCTCTTAACGGAACAAAATAGACACATGTAGAGGTAATTTCGTGGGTACCCAAATGACGTGGAATAGGCCGATTAATGTCTGCAGTTTACATAAATTATCTAGTAGAATGCTTCGGAAACTCTGCGAGACACTTTGAAAATGTTGCGGTTGTGTATAAGAAGTTACCAACGCCAGAAGACAGTAACGATTTGCAGAAGAACCTGCTGAGGACTCATATATGGTTCAGTTCTGGCTGTTGACCTTCAACGCAAATAAATGTAACATATTGCGCGTACATAGGAAAAGAACTCCACTACTCTGCACCTACACTATTGATGACAAACTGCTAGAAACAGTAACCACAGTGATTTATCTAGGACTATCTACCTGCAGCGACATCAAGTCGAATGACCACATAAGACAAACGATTCGAAAAGTAGATGCAAGACTGAGATTCATGGGAAGAATCTTAACGAAATGTAAATTATCCATGCAGGAATTGGCTTAAAAGGCACTTGTTCGACCGGTTCTTGAGTACTTTCATCATTGTGGGGTCCTTACCAGGTAGGCTGATAAGAAAGAGAGATAGAGAAACGAAGAGCGGCGCATTTCATCACGAAATCGTTCAGTTTGCGGAAGAGCGTTACAGAGATGCTCTACAAACTCCAGTGGCACACGCTACGTTGTGGATCGCGGGGAGGTTTACTATTAATAGTTCGAGAGAGCACTTTCCGCGAAGAGTCGGACAACGTATTACCTACTTCCTCCCACATACCTAACACGAAAGACTACTACGAGACAATTCGAGAAATTAGAGCTAATACATGGGCTTGCCACCAAACAATCTGTCTTCCCACGCTCCATTCGCGGGAAAGGGGGAATCAGTTAGCCGTACCAGAATCACCCTCCGCCACACACCGTTATTTGGCCTGTAGGGTATTTACGGTGATGTAGATAATAATTCCAAAGACCTTTTTCCGAGGATAAGCAGTTGATAGAACAAGTCGATTATAGAGGAGTCGAATTCATCTCAGGAGGTAGTGGACAATGTCACCCGCAATTTTTGCCACTACTGTGTAAGCCAATTTGCCCTAACGCAGATATGACAGACACCGTCTTGTCATGTGCCTACGTAATCATGATCACTGGTGAAAAGGTCCGATGACTGTCTACTTCTACGTACATACGGCCGAAGTCAGTGCACCGTGCAAGGGCGGAGGGTAAATCGTACCAATATGTTTTTGTCTTTGTTATTCTGTTTGTGTAATAAGCGACAGAAAAAGGACTGTATACAGGGTGGTCCATTGATAGTGACTGGGCCAAATATCTCACGAAATAAGCATCAA
Organism: Schistocerca gregaria; assembly: GCF_023897955.1. NCBI lineage: Eukaryota > Metazoa > Arthropoda > Insecta > Orthoptera > Acrididae > Schistocerca > Schistocerca gregaria. The sequence goes on from NC_064926.1 coordinate 131,877,578, forward strand.
ACGAAAAAACTACAAAGAACGAAACCTGGCTAGCTTGAAGGGGGAAACCATAGGAGCTATGTTGGCCCGCTAGATGGCGCTGCCATAGGTCAAACGGATATCAACTGCGTTTTTTAAATAGGAACCCCCATTTTTTACTACATATTCGTGTAGTACGTAAAGAAAAATGACTGTTTCAGTTGCACCACATTTTTCAATTTGTGATAGATGGCGCTGTAATAGTCACAAACGTATAAGTGCGTGGTATCACGTAACATTCCGCCAGTGCGGACCGTATTTGCTTCGTGATACATTACCCGTGTTAAAATGGACCGTTTACCAATAGCGGAAAAGGCCGATATCGTGTTGACGTATGGCTACTGTGATCAAAATGCCCAACGGTTGTGTGCTGTGTATGCTGCTCGGTATCCTGGACGACATCATCCAAGTGTCCGGACCGCTCGCCGGATGGTTACATTATTTAAGGAAATAGGAAGTGTCCAGGTGAAATGTGAAACGTCAACCACGACCTGCAACAAATGATGATGCCCAAGGAGGTGTTGTAGCTGCTGTCGCGGCTAATCCGCACATCACTAGCAGACAAATTGCGCGAGAATCGGGAATCTCAAATACGTCGATGTTGAGAGTCCTACATCTACATCGATTGACTCGTACCATATTTCTATGTACCAGGAATTGCATGGCGACGACTTTGAACGTCATGTACATTTCTGCCACTAGGCACAAGAGAAATTACGAGACGATGACCGATTTTTTGCACGCGTTCTATTTAGCGACGAAGCGTCATTCACCAACAGCGGTAACGTAAACCGGCATAATATGCACTATTGGGCAACGGAAAATCCACGATGGCTGCGACCAGTGGAACATCAGCGACATTGGCGGGTTAATGTATGGTGCAGCATTATGGGAGGTAGGATAATTGACCCCTATTTTATCGATGTCAATCTAAATGGTGCAATGTATGCTGATTTCCTACTTAATGTTCTACCGATGTTACTACAAGATTTTCACTGCATGACGGAATGGCGATGTACTTCCAACACGATGGATGTCCGGCACATAGCTCGCGTGCTGTCGAAGCGGTATTGAATAGCATATTTGGTCGTCGAAGTACGTTCACCGTACATGACGTCCCAGGATTTCTTTCTGTGGGGAAAGTTGAAGGATATTTGCTATCGTGGTCCACCGACAACGCCTGACAACATGCGTTAGCGCATTGTCAATGCATGTGCGAACATTACGGAAGGCGAACTACTCGCTGTTGAGAGGAATGTCGTTACAATTATTGCCAAATGCATTGAGGCTGACGGACATCATTTTGAGCTTTTATTGCATTAATGTGGTATTTACAGGTAATCACGCTGTAACAGCATGCGTTCTCAGAAATGATAAGTTCACAAAGATACATGTTCACAAAGGTACATGTATCACATTGGAACAACCGAAATAAAATGTTAAAACGTACCTGCGTTCTGTATTTTAATTTAACAAGCTACATGTTACGAACTGTTCGTCTAAAATTGTGAGCCATATGTTTGTGACCATTACAGCGCCATCTATCACAAAGCGAAAAAAGTGGTCTAACGTAAACATTCATATTTCTTTACGTTGTACACGAATATGTAATAAAAAATGGGGGTTCCTGTTTAAAAAAAACGCAGTTGGTATCCGTTTGGCCTATGGCAGCGTCATCTAGCGGGACAACCATAGCGCCATCTGGTTTCCCCCTTCAAGCTAGACAAGTTTCGTTCTTCGTAGTTTTTTCGTTTGACGTTTATTTCATGAGATATTTGACCCGGTCAAGATCAATGGACCACCCTGTATATTTTCTATTGTAGTCATACATGTTACGCGAATTAAAGACAATAATCATTTCTAGAATTGTATGAGAATCCTGTCAGGATAAGAAAATTTGTACTCCAGATTACTGGAGGAGGAAGGGTGGCAAAGTGTCCGCTGTTGCTATCCACCCTGATCCTCTTCCTTGTGGACGCCCTAGAGCTGCAGGTGAGCTGGAGGACGGCCGAGTGGAATGTCGACCAGCCCGCTCGTCGCCTACTGACGAGGAAAAAGCTGGGCCGTTGCGAAACTCTTGCCGGCCCTAGAACGCACGTGGCGCGAAGAAAGCAGCGTGACGCACCTTGGAGAGCGCCCTTGTGCCGAGAAGAAGCCAGGGGGGAGTGGCGAAGGTGTGAGGGGAGGGGCAGACACTAAAGCGCCTCTCCTCTCCTCTCCTCTCCTCTCCTCTTCCGTCGGTTTCCTTCTCTCCGCCTCCCTCGTTTGCTCACCGCTTCCGGCGAGACAGCGCCACGACGACGGCTCCCGTGAAGCTGCGACCAATTAACTGACTCGGGCACGGCTACAGCCACAAAAAGTCCGCGCTCGTAAAGAGGCCGGCCGCGCAGCATACACTCCGTCTCGTCTCCTAACCAGGACTGAGGCAAAAAGAAAAGGAAGAGAAACAAGGCTTTTCTGGAGCATTTTAATCACCAAATCGGCGTAACAGTTCCGAATTGGGACCGGTCCTCTAATCTGATGAAAAGGAAGACTAGCAAAGTATAATGAACAAAATCTTTCAGCACAGGCCAAATGGATATTTTTTCCCCCTTTCGTTTCTTTGCACTCTTTTCACCGCTTTCTCCAGCAGTCAACATGCGTGCATCTGTAATTATTTTTTTAACAGGCTTTCGGGGCGTGTGCATGCAGCCATCTCAGCAGTGGAAAGTAGATACGGCAATGTAGTTCGACAATCCAGAATATGCATGAGGGTGAAGTAATACCCTGGTACGAAGTTACATAGACTTAGACGTGTGTTGTGGCGCCATGCAAGCGATTTCCCTATCAGTTAGCGACTGTGCGAAGATACGGACAACACAACACCCAGTCGCAGAACGAAGAAAGCCTCCGACCCGCCTGGGAATCAAACCCGAGCCCCTTCAGTTAAGAATCTACCATTCTGACTCCGCAGCTTTCGAGACGGACGTTTCCACATTGATTACTAACTATGCAAGCCACAGAGTCAGAGGTATTCGCACTGAAGTCGTAGCTTCGCCCTTCGTCATTTCACGAGAGGCAGAGACTGTGCCATGATAGATATATGTAACAGGGTTCTAAGTTCTCAACAAAAGTACAGTATAACACAAACACAAAAAGTTAAATTTATGCACGTCTGCGATTTTCTTAGGAATTTTATAAAAGAAAACACACCGTGCTACTTCAATCATGTTTTAATAACAGCGTTTAATTTCTGTAGCGAACTTTCATCACCAAATGCCCATCTTTTGTATGAAAATAATGGTAATGTAAAAAGTATTCATACATCGTTGTTCATCTAGAAAAACTTTGTTTATTGGAATTAACGATCGCAACCGGAGATGTTATTTGGTAAACTACATAACAGTACGAGGTTTCCTTCCTAATCTGTACATAACAAAGGATTAACTAAATTAGTCTTACGCAAAAAGTAAACAAAAATTCTGTACCAGCTGACATTCCACTCTAAGGAAAAGAGATTCATATATCTAAAAAAGACCTACAATGTACATAAAAATAATGACAATGTTAATACTTTGTAGGCTTTCCTCTTCTATGTGTCACTTCTGGTAACCTCTTTAGCATCAAATGAAAAAGCTTTTTGGTAGCCTCTGAGACAATATTTTTTCATTCTTGATGTAGATATTGTTTTAGAGCCGTATTAATACGTATTTTATGTTTTCTGACCATTCTTTGAAGCGTACTCTAGAGATGTTCAATAGGATTAAGGCTGTGCTCCGTTTGGAAACTTGAGAACATGGTAGAATTCCACAACAACCAAAGACGAATAATTTCCGCTGTATGCTTAGGGACAATGTGTCGTTGAAAGTGCTAATCTGTATCTAAACCCAAGCTATAAACACTTTTTCACAGATTTTACCTTTGAGATGTTGAAACGTCCCCTTAGAACAATTTATACAAGGCTGTGCTTAAACTGACACACAATATTTTTAGCGCAACGCAATCTGACTTTCAATAATCCCTACAAAAGAATGGCCCTGACTAACATTAACCTATACCTTTCACAAATCACTTACCTCACAAAAATCTTCGTTACTCAAGATACTGCAATACATCGAGCGCCACTACTGCCAGCCAAATAAAAGATTCTAACTACTGAAGGCACTAACTACTGATAGGCATAGTTAGCAAATGAAAGATTTTGATAGAGAACAAACAATGTATTTACCTCAACAGTGTTCAAAAGTCATAATGTATATAGCAGTTCATGACATCCAGTCTTACAAATTTCAAAACTCCGGCATCTCTCTCACCACTGCTGGCGGCTCACCTCCAACTGCGCAACGCTACGCACTGTTAACATCCAGCTGTCCAACACTACAATGGCGAGTATTACAACAATGTCAACCACCCACTGACTGCACACAGCACTGTCAGTGATTTTTCATACAGAGCACTATGTGGCGTTACCACTATCCATGTTACCTTTAAAAAAATGTGTTCCAACACCGGCTGTAATACATGTTTATATGCTCTCGAACAAATTCAAGTATAAATTTCTTGTTCTTCTTGCTGATGCACGGTCTTTTTCTAGGTACTGAAGTGCCGCAGCCTGCACTACGTAAAATATAGCGAACAAACCTTGGAGTGATTTCCTTCTCGAACTGATCGTCATCACGCACAGACAATGCAGAAGCTGTCAATTTAGCTTCTATTTTGACCACGCTCCTAACCTATTTCGTTCTCTTTACCTAAGCTTCTTTGGTCGACCTCTTCTTTCGCTATTAAGGAGAGTACTTCTTTGTCTAAATCGCGAATTACGGACTGCACAGTTGCCTGTCTTCGTCCAATAATATTATCCGTCTCAGAAAATGATTTTCCCTTTTCAAACTGTATTTGCCTTTCCGTACAGTTGTTTCCCTCCCTTTGTGACCCATTTTTCTGTTGAGCGGCAGCAACCGCGTGTCAGAACCAACACGCACGAGGCTGCCACTAAAGGCGTTCCTTGCAGCATGCGGTTCGTTAGTTGTTTCTATGTTTACATTTCTAGTAATTTGCGAATGTTTTTCCCCCGCTGTATGAAGCCAGGTGGTAGAGAATTTTTATTTACTTCTTGCAGAATGCTAATGTAGACCCGCCATGGTAGCCGAGACCGCTAACTCGCTGCTTCCTGGACTCGGGTAGGCGAGTCGGCCCCGGATCGAATCCGCCCGGCTGATTAACGACGAGGGCCGGTGTGCCAGCCAGCCTGGATGTGGTTTGTAGGAGGTTTTCCACATCCCGCAAGGTGAATACCGGGCTGGTCCCCACGTTCCGCCTCAGTTCCACGCGCCGCACACATTTGAAACACGTCCGCACTATTTCACGATTTACACTAGACGCAGATAGTTGGGGTACACTGGTTCCGTGCTGGGGGGTACAGGGTGGCGGCAGGAAGGGCATGTGACCATTCCTAACACTAACATTGCCAAATCCATTGTAACCACGCCGACCCTGCGATCGCTATGGGACTGTGGCATACGCAAAAGAAAGAAGGCTGATGTAGTTAATCCTTTTATACATACGAGGTATGAAGGAAACCACATACTGTTAGTTTACCAAATAACATCTCTGGTTGTGATCTTTAGTTCTAATAAATAAAATTATTTTACATGAACAACGGTGTATGAATAATTATTTTCATGAGTATATTAGCCATAAATGTGACGATAGATGTGCCAATGAAATATGCTGCACAGTATCGTTGTTTCTGCTAGAAACTTATTGTTCGATTACAACGTTTGGTGCTTACGACATATGTTCAGTCTTACCAGCCCTAAGTTATGGTCTATTTCGCTGCAGTATGCCGTATGCGAGGGGATATCATGTGGACTGGCCTGACACAGCTGCAACATTCCCACTGCTGATGAAAACGAGGGGGACATCCCACTTCGTCAGTGGGTTGCGCCATATTGTTTGCTTGCTCTACTGATGTGTCACGGTACTGTGGCGTGGTGGTTTTAATGAGTACCAGCAGTGCTGACTCGGGCAAAGATTTATCAGTTTGCTACAATATTACAAAAATTAACGGATTGTGTGCTTCACTATGTCGTCATGATAGTTACGACTTAACGTCGTTGTGGTACTGTTGTTGTTGTGGTCTTCAGTCCTGAGACTGGTTTGATGCAGCTCTCCATGCTACTCTATCCTGTGCAAGCTTCGTCTCACAATACCTACTGCAACCTACATCCATCTCAACCTGTTTAGTGTATTCATCTCTTGGTCTCCCTCTACAATTTTTACTCTCCACGCTGCCCTCCAATACTAAATTGGTGACCCCTTGATGCCTCAGAATATGTCCTACCAACCGATCGCTTCTTCTAGTCAATTTGTGCCACAAATTTTTCTTCTCCTCAATTCTGTTCAGTACCTCCCTTATTAGTTATGTGATCTTCCCATCTAATCTTCAGCATTCTTCTGTAGCACCACATTTCGAAAGCTTCTATTCTCTTCTTGTCTAAACTATTTATCGTCCATTTTTCACTTCCATACATTTCTACACTCCATACAAATACTTTCAAAAACGACTTCCTGACTCTTAAATCTATACTCGATGTTAACAAATTTCTCTTCTTCAGAAACGTTTTCCTTGCCATTGCCAGTCTACATTTTATATCCTCTCTACTTCGACCACAACAGTTATTTTGCTCCCCAAATAGCAAAACTCCTTTACTACTTTAAGTGTCTCATTTCCTAATCTCATTCCTGCAGCATCACCCGGTTTAATTCGACTACATTCCATTATCCTCGTTTTGCTTTTGTTGATGTTCATCTTATATCCTCCTTTCAAGACACTGTCCATTCCACTCAGCTGCTCTTCCATGTCCTTTGCTGTCTCTGACAGAATTACAATTTCAACGGCGAAGCTCAAAGTTTTTATTTCTTCTCCATGTATCTTAATTCCTACTCCGAAATTTTCTTTGGTTTTCTTTACTGCTTGCTCAATATACAGATTGAATAACATCGGCCGGCCGCGGTGGTCTCGCGGTTCTAGGCGCGCAGTCCGGAACGGTGCGACTGCTACGGTCGCAGGTTCGAATCCTGCCTCGGGCATGGATGTGTGTGATGTCCTTAGGTTAGTTAGGTTTAAGTAGTTCTAAGTTCTAGAGGACTGATGACCACAGCAGTTGAGTCCCATAGTGCTCAGAGCCAGCTGAATAACATCGGGGAGAGGCTGGAAACCCGTCTCACTCCCTTCCCAACCACTGCTTCCCTTTCATGCCCCTCGACTCTTATAACTGCCATATGGTTTCTGTACAAATTGTAAATAACCTTCCGCTCCCTGTATTTTACGCCTGCCACCTTCAGAATTTGAAAGAGAGTATTCCAATCAACATTGTCAAAAGCTTTCTCTAAGTCTACAAATGCTAGAAACGTAGGTTTGCCTTTCCTTAATCTACTCTCCAAGATAAGTCGTAGGGTCAGTATTGCCTCAAGTGTTCCAACATTTCTACGGAATCGAAAATGATCTTCTCCGAGGTCGGCTTCTATCAGTTTTTCCATTTGTCTGTAAAGAATTCGCGTTAGTATTTTGCAGCAGTGACTTATTAAACTGATAGTTTGGTAATTTTCACATCTGTCAACACGTGCTGTGTTTGGAATTGGAATTATTATATTTTTCTTAAAGTCTGAGAGTATTTTCGCCTGTCTCATACATCTTGCTCACCAGATGGTAGAGTTTTGTCAGGACAGGCTCTCCCAAGGCTATCAGTAGCATCAAATATGTTGTTTACATGTTTATGATTTCCGCCATTTTTTTATTTTTAACACATTGTTCCCCAGATCTTTCATACTCCCTGTACCTCATACGCCACTGTTCCCGAATAGACCTGGAAAGCAAAACGCTGAACTCCGAACATTACACCCACAGATCCATCTCTTTCCATAACCTTTCATACTAAATTCCCTCAGCACCGTTATACAAGTCGCTTAACAGAGAGTAATAAAATTTATGAGTTCTGCAAAAATCACTCGCCCATGTCAGCACAATAATCGATTACTGGCAGATGGAGTTTCGGTTTGACCAGGGCAGTCCATCCTTCTAGAGTGGTAGAGTACTCTGCAGCGAAGTGAAGACTACGCTCCCACATATCATGAAACCACATCATCGAGAGAATGCTCTGCCAAGTGAGTGACTTTTGACATCCACGGGGAACAGAATAGTTTCACCAGTTGTTGATCAAGTTGGAGAGTAGCGGCCAAGGTACAGTGATCACAAAAGCTCACACGGATGACATCGACTGCAAAAATGCGTTGGCGCAACCAATCGGAAAGGTAGAAACAGTCAATTATGCTACTAGAAGTTGCTGTAAAATATGTAAATTTGACCAACGCAGGATGTTTACACTTCCAAACATCTTTCAAGTGCATCTAGAATATCAATTCATTTAAATCTCGACAATAATTAAATGGGGAGACAAATGAACAGGACGTAGAATTCAGTTCAAATCTGCACCCAACAACACCCATCGAGGACTCCTACGCAAAAGCTAAATAACCTCCTTATTATAAAAACGCAAACGTTCCATTGTGCGAGCAGAACCAGATGGAGCATACAAGACAACCAGCGTGAGGTCAAACCGTTTACAGTTTATTCCTATGCCACAATAAAGCACCTCTATGACGAAACAATAAGGCAGTTCCCGTCGAAAATTCTGGAGCCACATTTAAAACAGTTCGAAATTCATGGAGAGCGAAACTTGTAAATGTGACTTCTTGCAGGAACACGACATCTGCACAAGAGCAACATGTAAACTGACCCAGCGAACTTCCGCGCAGCTCAGATTCGACTCAGTTAACATTCAGTGCGACAATTATACATCCTTGAGATTGAACCATTAAAAAAATAGAAATAACAACAGAACAGCATGACTAGAATCACTCCCCCCGACACAGTCCATAGCGGAGTCCAGTACCGGCACTTTGCTATTCTGCGAACCGCTGCATGGTCTGTCTATACACATGCTTTAAGCTGTCTGTGAGGCATAATAGCCACTGCTGTCGGCGGCGTAGGCGGATCTTGTACGACTCCTACAGAAATGGGAGATATGATACTGCGTGAAGAGTTTGACAGAGCACTGAAAGACCTAAGTCGAAACAAGGCCCCGGGAGTAGACAACATTCCATTAGAACTACTGACAGCCTTGGGAGAGCCAGTCCTGACAACACTCTACCATCTGGTGAGCAAGATGTATGAGACATGCGAAATTCCCTCAGACTTCAAGAAGAATATAATAATTCCAATCCCAAAGAAATCAGGTGTTGACAGATGTGAAAATTACGGAACTATCAGTTTAATAAGTCACTGCTGCAAAATACTAACGCGAATTCTGTACAGACGAATGGAAAAACTGGTAGATGCCGATCTCGGAGAAGATCGTTTTCGATTCCGTCGAAATGTTGGAACACGTGAGGCAATACTGACCCTACGACTTATCTTAGAAGAAAGATAAAGGAAAGGTAAACCTACGTTTCTAGCATTTGTAGACTTAGAAAAAGCTTTTGACAATGTTGACTGGAATACTCTCTTTCAAATTCTAAAGGTGGTAGGGGTAAAATACAGGGAGCGAAAGGTTATTTGCAATTGGTACAGAAAGCAGATGGAAGTTATAAGAGTCGAGGGACATGAAAGGGAAACAGTGGTTGGGAAGGGAGTGAGACAGGATTGTAGCCTCTCCCCGATGCTATTCAATCTGTATGTTGAGCAAGCAGTAAAGGAAACAAAAGAAAAGTTCGCAGTAGGCATTAAAATCCAAGGAGAAGAAATAAAAACTTTGAGCTTCGCTTATGACATTGTAATTCTGTCAGAGATAGCAAAGGACTTGCAAGAGCAGTTGAACGGAATGGACAGTGTCTTGAAAGGAGGGTGTAAGCTGAACATCAATAAAAGCAAAACGAGGATAATGGAATGTAGCCGAATTAAGTCGGGAATTAGATTAGGAAATGAGACACTTAAAGTAGTAAAGGAGTTTTGCTATTTGGGGGGCAAAATAACTGTTGATGGTCGAAGTAGAGAGGATATAAAATGTAGACTGGCAATGGCAAGGAAAACGTTTCTGAAGAAGAGAAATTTGTTAACATCGAGTATAGATTTAAGAGTCAGGAAGTCGTTTTTGAAAGTATTTGTATGGAGTGTAGAAATGTATGGAAGTGAAAAATGGACGATAAATAGTTTAGACAAGAAGAGAATAGAAGCTTTCGAAATGTGGTGCTACAGACGAATGCTGAAGATTAGATGGGAAGATCACATAACTAATAAGGGAGGTACTGAACAGAATTGAGGAGAAGAAAAATTTGTGGCACAAATTGACTAGAAGAAGCGATCGGTTGGTAGGACATATTCTGAGGCATCAAGGGGTCACCAATTTAGTATTGGAGGGCAGCGTGGAGAGTAAAAATTGTAGAGGGAGACCAAGAGATGAATACACTAAACAGGTTGAGATGGATGTAGGTTGCAGTAGGTATTGTGAGACGAAGCTTGCACAGGATAGAGTAGCATGGAAAGCTCCAACAAACCAGTCTTAGGACTGAAGACCACAACAACAACAAACTTAGAGAATGAACTAGCTGTAAGAATGGGATTGGTTACTCGTGATTGTCACAGTGAAGGAGTATTTCGTCATGCTTTCCTCTCAGCATATTGGTCTCAAGCTATTCAAGATCAAGTAAAACATAAACATAGCATCATAATAATGAAACATTTCGAACGATCTGAATTTTCCAGTTTGTCATATATTTTGAAGACGTGTTGCATAAGAATCAGTATCTGTCAAACCCATGCAGACCCTCAGAACTTATTCGCATTTGTTTAATTAAATTGCCTGAAAATTTGTGATATGTTATTTTGGTAGGACGTTGCAAAGATAAATCGAAGTTTTTGAAGGACACTGACAATCGTGTGAAGCAAAAACAGGAAAACAACAATTACAGGTCATATCCGTCACAATTTCATGACGACAGAAGTAATAACCGGACACGACAAGACTACTTTTACAACGCAAATCGTGATCAAAATAGACTCCACCCGTATGACAACCATTGACAGAATAATAATAGTTACAGAGAAAGATTGCATTTCCATAGTACTGAATACGACAGACAAACGTAGAAACAGACAATATGAGAACCAGAACAATTATTCTCAACAGAGACAAAATGACTTCAGACGCAATAGCCCACCTTGTAATAACGATTCACGGAGAAATTCTCCACCATGTGTTCGACAAGAAAGAAATTACAGAAATTACCGACATGACGACAGACGGTATAATCATGACGACAGACCAGAATTGAACCAAAATTGGCTCGATTCAAACAGGGCAGGGCCTTCTCGACAAGTCAAAATTGTGGAAGTTACATCTCCAAATCCCAGTAAAGTCGTGCGACAACAAATTGATAATAGACAATGACTCACACCGCATGTAGCCATGTGCACCAGCTAGCCCTGAGGAAAATAACATAGAAGCTAACCTTGAAAAAATTTCAGTATACTTTACAGACGTATACCGAATGATAATTGCTTTGAAGTTGACACCTTGCATACTAATAAAAGCAAAGGATTACACTTTACTTCTCATGTAAAACGTTTTATTGAGATATAATTCGCTTTCTGACTGAGTCGTTGCTATAAGATTTTTACTTCACATTACGATTATGCTTTGTCACACTTAGAAATTGTAAACATGCAACGCTATTTTGAAGCCAACTGTCCTGTCAAGAAAGTAGGGAACGTATTTAGACAGTAATTACGAATGCATTGTTACAGTGAACAGATAACACAGTGTTATTGTGTGTACATTTTTGTTTGTTGGTTGCAGGATTATATAATGACTATAATGCTTACATATTTGGCACATATACTGCTATTGAGATTTTAATGCAACATTTTGGTTTACTTTAAAAGACATTCTGGATTTAAAGTACTTTCTAAGAGATAACAGATGACACAGTGGTTATTTTATTTGACAGCTACATGATTGTATCGTGACACTATTAATGAGTGACAAAATTTACATTATTGCTTTTGTGCTGTATCTGTTTTATATCTGCACAGTTTTTCTACATTATTCTGGAAAGTTAAAAACATGCTTTCGTAGAAACCTTTGTGGTATAGCTACAATGAGAAAGCTTTTTGTCATAACACAACAATACAGTACAGTACAGTACCTTCTTGGTCATGGTAATGTACATAATAACTACGATATCTATACGCATATTATTTCACCTTTGTTTATGACAAGGTAAGTACATTGACTTCTGCAGAACTTTGCTTACGGACGACGATGACTACGACAATTGGCATATTTTTGCCGTTAAGTAATGACAGATTATTTTACAGCGCTACATACAGTTTAGCGCTACAGGGCACACATTTGAGTGGTTAATTTTTGTACTTGGAACATTTTTAGAAAGATTTTTGAATTACAATGGTAAAGTGAAGGCTTTTAGTGATCTATTTCATCATCTGAGGACATAATTGCAGTAACCCTCAGGGAAGTATGCTTACTTTGAATACTATGCATGTGGTAAGTGCAAGGAGCCCTAGCTAATATGGTATTTGCTTATTCAGTTTTACACATCAGTACCATATTTCTCTAACACAGAATTACACAACTATCTGATCATTTAATTGAGAGAGACAAACCTTTTATTTTACTATATCAGTGACACATGCTTACGTAATTACACAGTTGGATAATTTCACACTTATGAAATTGTGTGTTGTCTGCATTTTGAGAACTTTTCACATTAAATTTGTAACCATTGTGATACTGTGATAGATATGAAAGTTTTATTTTGTAAGGGATCATGATTTTTGAAGTACATTCAAGGTAGATGATGCTATTGAAACGAGCAAGAGGGCATTTTTTTAAAGGTTTTGTGATTATTGGAGGAAGCTACGACGATTTTGAGATTTGATTGATGTGCTATGATGATATTATTACTACAGCAATATGTATTATGATGTTGAGATATGTTTATGATCAATAAGATGATGTATAAGAGGAATATGATTATGTGTTTATATGTATATGAATAATGAGTAGGGGTTAGGGACTCTGGTTTGTGTAAAAGGATGTTGGAAACCAAGAATCGTACTTTAAGAGTTATGAAATGTGTGTACATGCATGAATGTGAGTACCAAAATGCCCACAGAATTTTTTTGCTGTTATATATGGGATTTTGTTTCTACACGCTTCTGATATAAATTTTTCGACCTGTGAAAATTTTACTGGTATTAAACTGTCACTGTAGCGGAAACTACTATTATAAATATTTCGGTAAAGGAGGTAAGTAACCTTGGTGTAATGTGCTGTGGGTGCCCAGCTATGCGACAGTTGCCTAAAAAAAAACATTAATGTGTGCTTTTCAGAGGCACAGGTGTAGAAAACATCGGCCATTAACCTCACTATTGATATTTCTTTGTAGAAAGCATCGCAAAAGCGACATGCTTATACTTGAAAACACATGATTACTCTTTGGAGTTGATACTTTGTGATATTTACTGAAATGCCTATGAAATGATGAGAAATATTTTATGTCTACACAACTGATTATGACTACTGTCTTTCTAGTTGAGAGGCTTTTTAACTGCCTTTTTAAATGCCATATGGCTAGTGAATGACATCTTACTGCTTTGCCTTGTATATATTTGCGTATTTTGTTTGATATCTAGTTTCTAGCTGCAATGCAGCAGTGGTTAAGATAAAGAAAAAATTAATAGATATACCAATGAAAAAATATTTTCTGTCTGCAGATACATTAAATAATAATTTTATGATCTACTTTCTTAAAAAAGGGAGCATTAGGAAACAAAATAAGTACAGAAAGGAGAACTGATATATATGTTAGGATGTAAATAGATATTTCCCTTCACTGGAATTGCATACATAGTTTTTTTCAATGACTTGGTAAGTTGTATGGTAGTGTAAGTTATTGTGATGCATCACCTTAGTGTTAAGATGTGACATAGATATTAAGGTGTAAATAGACATTTCGCTTATCTGCATTGCTATCTTTACTGTAATATTTTTTTCTGCTTGAACTTTGTCATGTTTAGGTATAGTTTATTGTCTTTGCTGCTGTCGTTTGTCAGGCATTGTCCTATTGAATTTCACTTTGTATTACTCTGCTAAGCCAATTTTACTACTGAATTATTTTTCTTGTTGCTGCACATTGACTCATATTAGTTGTGATGTTGCATTTGCTTTGCTGGTTTATATTTATTGCTGCTTGCTTTGCCACTTTGCATTTTTTTCTCATTCCTGTTTGTGTTAATGTTTGTGCTGCTACATTGCCTCATCCTTTAGTTTATGTATTTGAGCTCAGTAGATTTAAGTTAACTTAAGAGGGGGGACACTACATAAGAAACTATGAAGAGTAGGGAAAGAATGTATTGAGAAGTTATATGAAAAAGATTTCTGCAAAAATGGGTATTGTACAATGAGAAATAATTATTTTGAAAGAGGATATGAATAGACAAGTAGGGACAACAGGGTTAGGTAGGATATTTATGAAAACAAATAAGGAGGTAAAGAATATGTGAAAATACTAGTACAGAAAGAATGTGTAGATAGGATTTTTTGGGAATAATGATGAATGAAGGGAGATCTTCGAGAAGTAAAGACAGTTTTGTTTAAAGATGAAATATGATAAATATTGCAGTTTTGAATGTAATGCTGAAAACAAACCTTGTCCTTTCCTTTTGTGTGACTCTGATATGTGTTTATGTGTACTCTTGTGTGTCTATGTTCTTCCAATCTTTATGTGTTTATCTGATAAGTGTTACATTGTAGAATTTTTCTAATACTAAGCAGCATTTTCTATGATGAGGAGTACTGTTATCCTCAGATACACCCTGTTCTTCACTTTGGAGAAATGTTTAGATATTACTTATCCTGTTGCGTTTTCTGTTTTATGCTCATGTTTTTGATGTTCTAATTAATATTATTATTTTTTTCAATTTCTATAATACTCATGTATATGCTTGTTTCTGTTCGTTTGTAACACATGTATTACTACTAATGTTATCAGTATATTTTTAATGATGTTTTTTGCACCTTTGTAATTGTAGTCTCATGTTATCATATTGTAATTGACACCTGTTCTTGAAATTAAGTAAATTGTAGGGATTCATTTCGCTGCACACATTTCTGTTGGTCATAGCATATACACAAAACGTAAGAAGTTAAAAAAAGGCTGTTAGTACTTGCATGTGTGTTGATAATTCAGCAAGGGACTGGTTAACAGTATTGCTGTTTCTAAGGACATCCCAAAAAGTTTGTGAGTGCACAAGTGGTAGTTCATGGACTTGCTATATTATCTTCGATGGCTATTGTGCACCCACACAGTCACAATGGAGGGCTGCTGACCATCTCTACAAGGACTGCAGCGGGTCTGCACGTTTGGTATCCCACCAATACCATAATCTCTACAAGAACTATAGAGTGTCTGCACCTGTGTTAGCCCACTAACAACATTATCTCTACAAGAAATACTATGGGTCTGCACTGTGATGACCTACCTACCAATGTTCTTCAAAACTTCGACTGACTCTGCTGTGGGTTTGCTCTGTTGTGGCCTATTACCTGTCTGCATGTCAAGAATCAGCACTGTCTTTCCGTTGGAAGGACAACACTACTTCTTCAAGAATGTGTGGAAATCCACTATTTTCGTGTGTATTTTCTTTTACTGCTCAGACTGTGTGCCTAAAACTGTAATTATTACTGTGATGAAAGATCAGGACTGTCTTTATGGACTGTGAGGACAATTTTTGTTTTTGACCAACAATGTGTCTATAAGTGTGTGCATTTGATCTATTTGTTATTGTTAATATGAAAATTTACTTACAAAAGTAGAAAGGTGAAATACTTCGTAAAATTTTCTCAACTTCCTTTTTTCTCTTTCTTAGAAAAAAATTAATGTCATCCGCTTCATCAGGGTGTCCCAGGAGGAATGTTAAATATTTGGGCATATCACAGGAACAATCGTTTGAAGCAATAAACATGCCCTATTCCTAAAGGTTCACGAGATAGAATTTATTTAACGTACACTTGGTTTTGCGCTATTGGCGCTCATGTATGTATCTACCCACCCAACCCGTCTGATGTTTTATTTTTACCTCACTCCTCTCAACCTCAACGCTCGGAATGCCTTCCTGTCGCAAAACTAGCCCTCTGAAAGCGCACTTGGCTATGGTGTAGTGAATGAAGTACTTCGAGAGGCTGAGAGTGTGTCCGAGAGAACCATCGGTTAACTGTGTTTGTACACATGCCGGCAAAAACGCCACACATCTACACTAATGAAGAATATGCAGATATGGTGTATGTTTATGTGTTCTGTGATAGTAGTGCTCCTACTGTAGTGTTCCTGTCACATCCCTAAATATTGACCATTCCCCCTGGAATACCGTGTATTTACTTTATTTTCCTGAAAGAAATAAAAATTTTCATTGAATTTAGCAATAAACACATTGAATAACAAAATCACAATATATCTAAGCGGTCATGACGAAATAACAATATGAACTAGAAAATAAGAATGAATTTTAATTCGATTTTCCTAGTTTAGTGGCCGCGCCATGTTATGATAGAACTACCGAAGGTTCGGCTTACTACTGCATGCAGCCTTGATCAGTAGTCATTCTCATGAAGGTTGCATACAGCAGTAAGCCGATCCTTGAGTTCAGTTTTATCTTGCCATGACGCGGCCACAGACCCACAAAACTCTTATTGAAATAGTCTGTGACCGGAAACACCTCCACTCGTAGCAGAAAATCAAAGCAGGCAAATGCAGCCCTCTTTACAGTTTCCGGTCACTAAACGTCACACAGCCGGGTGCGCCCTGTCGCCACAATGGACGCGCTTGAAGTCGCAGGCAACGTGCTCCGACAGACGCGTCGCGTACGTGTTCGCTGTCCGAAGTAATTACATCACCGTAGATTACGAAAAATCAGCTGCTCTATGAGAATCTCCACCCTCGCTTAAATCTAGTAGACGAGCTTAACTAGTTACACCTGCCTGCCTTTTTGTGCGGCCTGCTACAAACACGACTTTACCTCTTGCCTTAACCCCTTCATCTCACACTAACACTTCCACCCTACGTGCCCAGTTACACTACTGGCCATTAAAATTGCTACACCACGAAGATGACGTGCTACAGACGCGAAATTTAACCGACAGGAAGAAGATGCTGTGATATGCAAATGATTAGTTTTTCAGAGCATTCACACAAGGTTGGCGCCGGTGACGACACCTACAACGTGCTGACATGAGGAAAGTTTCCAACCGATTTCACATACCAAACAGCAGTTGACCGGCGTTCCCTGGTGAAACGTTGTTGTGATGCCTCGTGTAAGGAAGAGAAATGCGTACCATCACGTTTCCGACTTTGATAAAGGTCGGATTGTAGCCTACCGCGATTTCGGTTTATCGTATCGCGACATTCCTGCTCGCGTTGGTGACTGTTAGCAGAATATGGAATCGGTGGATTCGGGAGGGTAATACGGAAAGCCGTGCTGGATCCCAACGGCCTCGTATCACTAGCAGTCGAGATGTCAGGCATCTTATCCGCATGGCTGTAACGGATCGTGCAGCCACGTCTCGATCACTGAGTCAACAGATGGGGACGTTTGCAAGACAACAACCACCGGCACGAACAGTTCGACGACGTTTGCAGCAGCATGGACTATCAGCTCCGAGACGATGGTGGCGGTTACCCTTGACGCTGCATCACAGACAGGAGCGACTGCGATGGTCACCTCAACGACGAACCCGGTGCACGAATGGCAAAACATTTTTTCGGATGAATCCAGGTTCTGTTTACAACATCGTAATGGTCGCATCTGTTTTTGGCGACATCGCGGGGAACGCGCATTGGAAGATTGTATTCGTCATCGCCATACTAGCGTCACCCGGCGTGGTGGTATGGGGTGCCATTGGTTACACGTCTGGGTCATCTCTTGTTCGCACTGACGGCACTTTGAACAGTCGACTCTACATTTCAGATGTGTTACGATCCCTGGCTCTACCCTTCATTCGATCCCTGCGAAACCCTACATTTCAGCAGGATAATGCACGACCGCATGTTGCAGGTCCTGTACGGGCCTTTCTGGATACAGAAAATGTTCGACTGCTTCCCTGGCCAGCACATTCTCCAGATCCCTCACCAATTGAAAACGTCTGGTCAATGGTGGCCGAACAACAGGCTCGTCACAATACGCCAGTAACTACTGTTGATTAACTGTGTTATCGTGTTGAAGCTGCATGGACAGCTGTACCTGTACGCGCCATCCAAGCTCTGTTTGACTCAATGCCGAGGCGTATAAAGGCCGTTATTACTGCCAGAGGTGGTTGTTCTGGGTACTGATTTCTCAGGATCTATGCACTCAAACTGCGTGAAAATGTAATCACATGTCAGTTCTAGTATAACATATTTGTCCAATGAATACCTGTTGGTCATCTGCATTTCTTCTTGGTGTCGCAAGGGTGGCCAAGGGAATCACCAGTCGACGGCTGCTGACTGGGGTAGTTTGAAGAAGGATCTAATAGGGCAATCAGAGTATTTTGAATGTCTGCAAGTAGTTTCGTAGGAGTGGTAAGAGTGGTATAGTTAGGATTGCAGACCGCGAAGGACAGTTTGAGCCACGTAACTGAAAAGGAATAATTGCCCTTTTCTCGTCGTGTGTGGGAGTTGTGCGCTAAGTTTGTCTCTTGAGTATAGGTGACGTAACGGATGTTGCATTGTGTAGCGTCACGTTTGTAATGTATGATGATGAGACATGGTAGATGTTGAAACCCGGCTCCAACTGATAGCTTACTCCTTTCGAATAACGTGAAAGGGTTCCGCAGAGGTTAACGTCCCTTTCCAATAGATGTATCACCTTCATCAGTATCACACGCAGTCACTCTTGTGAAGAGTCTTGGATTTTAATCCAGAATTTTTGCTCAGAGTCAGATAATCAGGAACTACGTCAGCAGTCGCCCGATTGATGACCAAATACTGAAAGTTGAAATTTCTTTTAGCACCAGCGTTGGAACCGACTGCTTTGGTGTCTAACGCCATAGCGTCAGCAACTCCACCAACACTAGAGGGTATAAGGCAAATGTACGAACATAACTCATGGAAGCAATAATATAAACGGTACCACTCTTAGTAGCGTAATTGGTTAATGGGCAATACCAGATGTCTAGCGGCAGAAAGTATTTCTTCTTTCTTTTTTTCTGTTGCATTATAACTTTTTCGTAATTTCTGTGTCTATAAGTAATAGCAATTATGATACAAATTTATTATTCCACAATAGTATGTGATTTGATGGTCGATTTTAGCTTCCCAGATAAACAATTCCGTAGAATAAACAAATAAATACTAATAATTCTAGAACTGCGCAAAGGACTCTAGTAATAACGTTTGCCTTAGCGCATCCATTCGTGAAAAGGAGCTATTTACTTCGGCTAGTACGATTCAATGTATTCACTTATATCATAGCATTCTCGGGTATTCCATTTGTGAAAAAGAGTCATTTTGCTGCGCGGTACTAGCCGAGCGGTCTAAGACGCTCCGTCATGGACTATGCGGCTGGCCCCGGCGGAGGTTCGAGTCCTCCCTCGGGCATGGGTGTGTGTGTTTGTCCTTAGGATAATTTAGGTTAAGTAGTGTGTAAGCTTAGGGACTGATGACCTCAGAAGTTAAGTCCCATAAAACTTCACACACACAGTCATTTTATTTTGCTTATTACCAATCGATGTATTCACATATGGCATTGTACTCTGTGGCAATCAACCTCAAGAAACAAAGTATTTGCTAATTGGCGATAATTACGCTGACAACACACAACGTTGCCATCACGCCACTCCAAACACAGCCGAGTATAGCAACCCCAGACTGGCTTCTCTCGTTCCGGAGTCTCCAGCATGAGGAATATTGGAAGACTGCCGTGAAAGCCTTATCGGGATACCGAGTCCATGCCTACACACGAATC